>NC_086445.1:380862891-381517891 GCF_028390025.1 Pseudophryne corroboree | reverse complement strand
CTGCCTTTTTATGTTCAACAACTCCTAATATCATTCCTGGATCTAAAATAAGTTCAACATGTAGTGATGTGTAAGAGTATGAATCAGGTTCTACTATCTCCGATACCTTGAACTGTTACTTTTGTTACTTTTCTTCACACATCAGATGAAGTACAATAAGAGCAGACTGTTTTGTATAATTTCCTTTACTCTCTATGGGGGGGTATCCAATTAGGGACAAGGTTTTGGCCGCAAACAAAACCTACGGACCTCACTACCAATTTTGGATTACTGCAGGTATGCACGCTTCTTATACCCGTGGCAACCAACTAAAAAAGATTGGTTGCAAGTTTTTTTTGTGTGGCCAAAATCACGAAGGGTGAGAAAAAAACATAAAGGTTGGAAACTAACCAGTGTGTTCCAGCCGGTCCAGTGGTCTCCGAGGCTTCCTCCAGACACACATCTGGAAGGGTGGGGGGGGGAGCACACACACACCGGGGGCGGGGGGAGGGCAATAGAAATCACCACAGATTATTTTCTTTCCAGCAGTTGAATAGACAAAACCCCACAGCAGCGGGAAAAACCCATTGCCACTGGGTTTTTCAAAGCTCTGGGCACAATCGACTATGCCCCTATGAAAGTACATGAAGGCAAATGGAAGTAAGCAAAGGATGAGACTGTTCAACTGATGTACTGTATAATATAAAATATACATTTATGTATTTATGTTGCGGTAAAGAGATTTGCAGCTAAACATTGGAGGAACCTCTCTGCTCTTAAAAAAATAAAAATACATTTTGCAAATTGCGGTATTGAAGAAACTTTTTACTCCACGACTGGGCTATACATTCTAGCAGAGCAGAGCAGGTCCCTCTACTCCTACCCGCAAGATTTTTGAGGCTGAATCAGTATTTCTTTGGTTCAGTATTTTATGGTGATACAACTGGGGGTGTCACTGTGCGCTGGGGATTTTAATATATTATTTTAACACATAAAATGTATGTTTCTGCTGTCATTGTGCTCTGTTTGGATTGCTGAGCTGTAAATGGCTACCACTATGCCTTCATTTAATACCTCTTCTTTAGGCACATACTGTATTCTTCCTTTGATATCAGGCATCCTTTGCTGTCATTGCAGTGATTCTCTTTTTCTTTCTCCATTGCTAGTGTTGTCCCATCACTTCCTCTTTCCACACTCCTCTTATGCAGGGGATTTACCTACAATCAAAACCCAGATGGTCAAAATCTTGACAACCATTGATCGATGGACATGACTTTTTCATGATTTTTTCATTGAAACCGACTTGATCATACCTTACCATCCCAGTGGACCTTGAGGGGGAATATAATAGTGTGCCGAGCGCAGCGTGCCCAAAGCATGGAGAGCTCAGCGAGCCATGCGAGGGGACCCGGTACACTTATACGGTGTCCATCTCGACATACACACCCAAAAACAATGAAAAACTTGTGTCGACTTTTTGACCTGTCGACATTTTAATTTTTAACCTTGTCGGTATTTTGACCGGGATTTTGATTGTAGGTATTTCATACTAAACCCTTATACAGTACAGATACAAATGTCACATACTAGACAGCCGTGTTTTGATGAAGGTTTATTATTTACAGCTGAAAATAAACTTGTCTCCCTGACGGATGATGATGCAGAGAAGGTCTATTTTGACCATATAGAATTTAACAGTCTACCGGCAGAGAAACCTAGTGATCTGTCACAAAAAATCTTAAGACTAAAAAGGAAAGAGAATTGATGCTTCACGGGCAGTTCCTATCTGAATATCATAGGACAAAAAAGATCCCGAGGGGATTTCCGGTGACTAATACAGTACACCCACCATAGGGCAAACCAGTGCTGCGTTTTGCAGTAAATGGTGCAGCGTCTTAAATAAATGCTCCTTAGATTTGCTTTTGCTGGTGATAGAGGAAGTTGGCAATGAGCTATTTAAAGTTTGTGAACAAATCAAGATTTTTTACAGTATCAGTTTGCCATCCTTGAAATCAGACAGATCAGAAAATTGGTGTGATAAATTATAATCACAAATAGATTAATTCAGAGATAATTTAGTCTCTTTCAAAAGGAATAAATTGCAGACTGTAAACAACGATTATACCTCCCACCAAATTTATAGGTGATTGACTGGTGAATCAACAAACAGTATGTGTCAAAGATCTTATAGGACAGTGAGATACAGAGCTTCTAACATTATAGAAACCATCTCCTCTCAATCAGCTTCTGATTCAGATTCCGTGGCCCCACTACCACCTAGTGGGTTTTTTTAGGCCAAGGCCCCAGCTTGGTAACAAGTCCGGACCGAGGAGAACACTTCCGCTCCATTCGAGGAGGGGCGAGCACAAGAAGAAGGGAAAGAAGGAGGAGGCATTAAACACTGTATTTAATTTGTCCGATCATCGTTTAATCCAATCAGAAACTTCTCTATTGACATTGGGTTTGTCATTTGTACCGTCTTTTAAGCCTGACAAGTTCAATTTAGCTATTGATCATTATAAGTCTGGAAGAAAATTAAGACTTAGAGAGCATTTCATTAATTCTACTACAGACATTAAACGTGATACAGCTATGTCTACATTGTTCTCTAAACCTAGCTTGTTTGATCCCCAGACAAATAATACTAGTAAATATACCTTTTTGAGGATGACTAAATTTGATTTTGGTGATTCTACACCTTACTATAGTAATCTTACTATTGAACAGATAAAAACTCTCAAATCTCTACAAAAGAATGAGCATATCTTCGTTTGTCCCACAGATAAGAGCGGGCAGTGGTCATGCAAAATACTTCTGACTATGATCAAGAGATCAAATGCCAGTTGGCTAATAGGAAGACGTATGTGAGATGAATCCTATGCTAAAAATAAAAAAGAGTAGATTCTGCAATTGATTTTACTGTCAGTAAGGGTTGGGTAACTAAACAAGTATCTAACTTTTTGTAAGGTGATCATCAGGTGTGTCCAGCAATCTACAGTATACATTGCAGAGGGTGCATAAATTTTTGAACAACACCCCTGGCAGACCTATAATATCTGCCAGGGGGTGGTCTTCAGTATGCCGGCTGTCGGGATCCCGGCGCACAGTATACCGGCGCTGGAATCCCGACAGCCGGCATACCGACACTTATTCTCCCTCGTGCGTGCCCACAGCGTGGCGAGCGCAGCGAGCCCGCAAGGGGCTCATTTGCGCTCGCCACACTGATGGTAAGCCGGCGGTCGGGCTCCCGGCGCCGGTATGCTGGTCGCCGGGAGCCCGACCGCCGGCATACCATCCTACACCCCTGCCAGAGGTTCCATCTTACAGCCTCTAGCAATGTTTCTAAGACGTCCTAGTGGATGCTGGGAACTCCGTAAGGACCATGGGGAATAGCGGCTCCGCAGGAGACTGGGCACAACTAAAAGAAAGCTTTTAGACTACCTGGTGTGCACTGGCTCCTCCCACTATGACCCTCCTCCAAGCCTCAGTTAGATTTCTGTGCCCGGCCGAGCTGGATGCACACTAGGGGCTCTCCTGAGCTCCTAGAAAGAAAGTTTATTTTAGGTTTTTTATTTTACAGTGAGACCTGCTGGCAACAGGCTCACTGCATCGAGGGACTAAGGGGAGAAGAAGCGAACCTACCTGCTTGCAGCTAGCTTGGGCTTCTTAGGCTACTGGACACCATTAGCTTCAGAGGGATCGACCGCATGGAACTGGCCTTGGTGTTCGTTCCCGGAGCCGCGCCGCCGTCCCCCTTACAGAGCCAGAAGCAAGAAGAGGTCCGGAAAATCGGCGGCAGAAGACATCAGTCTTCACCAAGGTAGCGCACAGCACTGCAGCTGTGCGCCATAGCTCCTCATACACACTTCACACTCCGGTCACTGAGGGTGCAGGGCGCTGGGGGGGGCGCCCTGAGCAGCAATAAAAACACCTTGGCTGGCAAATATATCACAATATATAGCCCCAGAGGCTATATATGAGATAAATACCCCTGCCAGAATCCATAAAAAAGCGGGAGAAAAGTCTGCGAAAAAGGGGCGGAGCTATCTCCCTCAGCACACTGGCGCCATTTTCTCTTCACAGTGCAGCTGGAAGACAGCTCCCCAGGCTCTCCCCTGTAGTTTGCAGGCTCAAAGGGTTAAAAAGAGAGGGGGGCACTAAATTTAGGCGCAATATTGTATATACAAGCAGTTATTGGGAAAAATTCACTCAATGTAGTGTTAATCCCTAAATTATATAGCGCTCTGGTGTGTGCTGGCATACTCTCTCTCTGTCTCCCCAAAGGGCTGTGTGGGGTCCTGTCCTCAGTCAGAGCATTCCCTGTGTGTGTGCGGTGTGTCGGTACGGCTGTGTCGACACGTTTGATGAGGAGGCTTATGTGGTGGCAGAGCAGATGCCGATAAATGTAATGTCGCCCCCTGTGGGGCCGACACCAGAGTGGATGGATAGGTGGAAGGTATAAACCGACAGTGTCAACTCCTTACATAAAAGGCTGGATGACGTAACAGCTGTGGGACAGCTGGCTTCTCAGCCGCGCCTGCCCAGGCGTCTCAAAGGCCATCAGGGGCTCAAAAACGCCCGCTCCCTCAGATGGCAGACACAGATGTCGACACGGAGTCTGACTCCAGCGTCGACGAGGTTGAGACATATACACAATCCACTAGGAACATCCGTTACATGATCCCGGCAATAAAAAATGTGTTACACATTTCTGACATTAACCCAAGTACCACTAAAAAAGGGTTTTATGTGTGGGGAGAAAAAGCAGGCAGTGTTTTGTTCCCCCATCAAATGAGTGAATGAAGTGTGAAAAAGCGTGGGTTCCCCGATAAGAAACTGGTAATTTCTAAAAAGTTACTGATGGCGTACCCTTTCCCGCCAGAGGATAAGTTACGCTGGGAGATATCCCCTAGGGTGGATAAGGCGCTCACACGTTTGTCAAAAAAGGTGGCACTGCCGTCTTAGGATACGGCCACTTTGAAGGTACCTGCTGAAAAAAGCAGGAGGCTATCCTGAAGTCTGTATTTACACACTCAGGTACTAGACTGAGACCTACAGATAGTGCTGCTGCAGCGTGGTCTGTGACCCTGTCAAACAGGGATACTATTTTGCGAACATAAGAGCATATTAAAGACGTCGTCTTATATATGAGGGATGCACAGAGGGATATTTTGCCGGCTGGCATCCAGAATTAATGCAATGTCCATTCTATCAGGAGGGTATTAGAGACCCGACACTGGACAGGTGATGCTGACTTTAAAAGGCACATAGAGCCTTATAAGGGTGAGGAATTGTTTGGGGATGGTCTCTGGGACCTCGTATCCACAGCAACAGCTGGGAAAAAATTTTTTTACCTCAGGTTTCCTCACAGCCTAAGAAAGCACTGTTTTTTTTCTGCAGAATCTGCTCTTATCATTGCCAAGTTTTTTGAAAGACACTGGTGATTTTTTTTAAGCAAAATTGAAAAATTAAATGACGTCTCAGATGACACCCTATTGGTCACTCTTGACGTATCATCCCTTTATACAATTATTCCCCATGATTTGGGTATTGATGCAGTGAGGACGTTCATGATCAACAGTGACTTTAGTTTTCTCCCAATTGAGTTTATACTGGAACTGTTGGAATTGGTCCTTGTAAATAACCATTTCATGTATGAGTATGATTACTTTGTTCAAGTTGCAGTAACCGCAATGGGAGCGAATGGGGCACCCGCGTACGCGGACATCTTCATGCATGATTATGAGTCCACATATATCCTTCCTAAATACGGTGATAAAATAATTTGTTATAAAAGATTTATAGTTGATATTTTTCTATTGTGGAATGGCATTTGGGTTGATTTTAATTTTATGTTGACCGAAGTGAACTCCCTTGAGTCCTCAGTATGCTTTACTGGACAATTTGATCCACAATCAATGAATTTCTTGGATGTAACAGTGTTTCGTTATGGTCCAAGATTGGGAAATACATTTGTCAAAGTCAGAAAAATATCCCTTTGCACGCTGCCATATTTGCACCTCACGCTGGTCCGCGCTGCGCATGCGTGCGCTTTCCCGTGATAGCGCATACCCGCTGATGCGTGCACCCGCTCGCATCGGTATGCGTATTTACGGTAAAGAGTATGTAGTCGTAGCGTGCGACCCAATCGTTACATATTTCCACAATTAACGTAGTTTATAGATCATGGTCCCTTTGATAGATTCTGAAAGTTTGGTTAATATAGAATGTCCCTGAACGGAGGAATCCCTCTTTGTATTGTAGGAAGGGTCTAACAGGAGTCATACAGTAGTGTTTGGTACCCATCGGAAGAGTATTTAAATAGCAATATTCCGGTGTTGGTTTGGAGCGTATTAATCGCTCGTGCGAATAGTTATGGACATAAGAAGTTTATGTCCATTACTATTATTTACTCTTACTCAGGTATGCGGCGGGAAACCTAGTTTCCCACCCACCTGAGCTGTTTGAAATCGTCACAGCCCACCTATATGAATCACCCTATGACCTTTTGTTATAATGCGAAGCCGAATTCCTGCGTCCAATGGACAATGAGGTTGTAGGGACCATTAGATTGCATTGTGTGAGTAGCATAAAAGACGGGCCTGTGGCATCCAGCTTTCACTTCTCATCAAACGGTTCTCATTGCTGATAATCGGGAAGCTGGATGTCCAGAGGCGCATGCGATCGTTTCCCCTTGTGCGTAAGTTTCTCTCCGTAATCATATTGTCTTACTGTGAGCCATTTCTCTCATCTCTATCTCTCTCTCTCTCTCTCTCTACTCTTTCTCTCGTATTTTCCCTTGATTAGATTGTATTGTATTGTATTTATAGTGTAGTTATTTGGTTAGGAAGTCTCTGTTATATTGTAGTGTATCATTTGTACTGTGATTCCTTTTTACAAGTATATTAGTTATAATACATTTAATAGGCTTTGGACCCTAAACAAGTATCTGTGTATTTTCTCATAGTGTTAAGTGTTCACAGAGCGTCGGTGACGCTCAAGCAGCTTTGTAGTTAATCAGGTTACACCAGGTTGCACTTACACACTGTCTCTACATAAAGGTATACTGTGTATCTAATAGTTAAAGGTATAGATATCAAGGTATAGCGTTGTGAGCGTCGGCGCCGCTGGTGATCTCCTCGTGGTCTCGAGCGTCCGCTACGCCATAGCGAATCATTACGTTTGTCTGTAGCCAATAGTGTGCCAGTCTGTGATCTCTGGGCCGTGAGCGAACGCGACGCTTGAGCGTCTCGCCTACGGCTGAGCGATCGTTACGCAAGTAGCGTACCCTTATGGTACTTCTTACGTAGTCAGCGTACAGTGTTCTAAGACCTCATAAAGGGTTATTTATACGATAAAGGAATACAGCTTTATCAATTGGGGGCCGTCCAGTCCTTCACATATCTGCACTAGGTAGATCAGCAGACATTATCCCTCAGCAAAGGGCGGGAGGTTGTCTCGTAGTGCTGGCGGGATAAGCGTCTGCTTCGCTTAGATAACGAGTGCTGAAGGAATCCGGGAACCGGAGGTAAGAACAAAACGCTAGTGTCTTTTAAAACTGTAATTTTTTTTTTCTTCTGTCTTGCGTACACACGCACGCATACATATATATCTGCATTTCTTTTTCATTTTCGTATATCACTATCCTGTTTGCCAGTTTTATAGTTGATAGAAAAGTGCTAAAAGAGACTTGCTGTTATTTCATAGTTTAAGAATAGAGGTAATAGTTAAAGTATAGACAAACACACAGGTTTGCCTGGGAGATAAGGCAAAGTCAGTGGGGTACGTGGTAGATGATCAAGGATCATCTACATTGATAAAAGTATAAATTGTGTTACGGTGGATCTTTGTTTTGCGTACACGTGTCCCTAACAAAAGACTTGTGTACGCAATCCAAAAGCAGACGCACGCAGCGTACATTACGCAACGGAGCGTCCGGTTACGCCCACGTAGCTCAAGTCACGATAAGTTGAAGTAACGCAAAGGCGATAAGTAACGCACAGCGGTAGATAACGCGACGCGGTAAATAACGCAAGTCTATTTTTGGTGTCCGAAATTTAATTAACAGATCCTGCTCCTAATTGGTAACACAGCTGGGCTAAAGAAAAATTTCTGCGCAGAAATAGAAATAGAAGCAAAAGTGTACATGTGGTGAGTGAGTGTGTTTTTATTATTACAAGTTTATATAACTTAAAGGTTGAACCACAAGAAAAGTCGAGTACTCGTGAGGCACACGCGTGTAAGTGACGTGCACGGTGGCTAGGGAGGCATCCTTGGTTAAACATAATATTTGAGCATTAGAGTATAGCGGACCAGTATAGAACAAGACCAGGAGGTCAGACCAGGAGGTCATAAGGAGACAAAGAAGTCCGCTATAAAGGTAAGAGGCACAACCCCGGGGGTTGGTGCAGAACCCATATAGGCCATATAAGCTCTGGCTGAAGGAATTCGCAGCCGAAATTTTCGATTCCATTGATCTCTCAGTACATAACAAGTAGTGCTTATGTACTGAACGATTGTACCGCACGTCATTGTGTGCATTAGTAAACCTGACTAGTATCATTTTGCGTACAAAGGTCATAAACGCTAGTTGTACATTCTGACGTGATTTGTGTAATTTTTTATTTTTGGAAGGGAAGTTCGCTGGTCACTCAGGAACTATCTAACAACCCCACCTTTACTGGAAAGAGTAAGTGTCCTGCGGGTAACCCTCACATGTTCCAGTAAACAGAAGGTTTTTGGTAGGTGCTCTAGGTCGAGTACGCCAGCACCATATCGGTGTGACCAGGTCGTATTGGTCGACGTGAGCGAGTGAGTGGGGTACTCGGTAAACCGCCACCGCCGGCCTATTTTGAATAATTTGGTTTGCTGTAAGGGTTCGCTGAAGACCGTGATATAAAGATCAAAGGAGTAGTAAGCAACGCCTGCAGATTATGGGGGCCAGTTGTTCAGGTAGGAGGCGATCAACCTCGGTTCGGGTTGATTCAGAGAACCGACCAGTCGGGTCGGCAAGGTACATCATGTGTGAGAAATATGGAAGTCACACAGAGGTTTTATGTGATGAATGGGAGAGAATGACTGTACAAGACAGGGAGAAATTCCCAAGAATAGGTAGCTTCAGCCCAGAAGTGTTACAAAATATAAGGAGGAGGATATGTCTCATAAAATCGACAAAGAGACGAATTCAGCATCATGATTATTTACAGTTGTGGCAACAGGAAGGTGAGATACAGAGAGGTTTGGCTCTGGCGGCGGGATCTGGGGCAGTCAGGAAACTGATAGCCACAGCCCCACCTCCACCATACATTACAGGAGAGAAGTTGATTGCGGAGAAAAACGCACTGGGGTGTAAAACACAAACTCTTAGCAACCATATAAATGTTAATGATGTTAACCAAGTAACCCATGCAATTATTAACCCGTGCAAGATGTACCCTGTTTTGAACTTTCCTCAGGAGTGTGATCAAGAAGACGATTCGGCAACAACTTCAGCGCTCTCTCTAGCGGCCACCATATCAGAAACCACAGTAGGAACTGCTCCACTCACGAGATTAGTGAAGGCCCCTAGCGGAGGGATAGGTGAGGTCGTGTCAACGGGTAAGTACGGCACCATGCATTATGCTGAGACAATTGTACCACAACAAGCTGTAGAATCTACACAGAGTGAAGCTGTTAGAATAAATCCAGTTAAGGTGATAGTAGTTCCCAATGGGAAAACAGATGCATCAGGAGCCACACCCGTTAGGAACATTGCCATGTATTGCCCGTTTACTAGAATGGAATTGAGGACCATAGTGTCTGAATTCCCAGACCCCAGAAAAGATTTAGTTGCAAGCCAAAAATACATCAGGGATCTAGGAAACACTTTAGAGCCCAATAATAAGGATTGGCAGATAGTGCTAAGAGCTTGCTTACCTTCAAATGTCGACTCAGTTCAATTCTTAGCTGATTGCGGACTAGATAAAGATGTACCGCTTTCAGATGTGTACGACAAAGATAATGTAAAAAGAATAAATTTACAGTTAAAGGAGTATTTCCCAGCCGTTGTAAAATGGAACAGAATATTCTCCATTAAGCAAAAGGAGTCCGAAACGGCAGCAGAATATTTTCACCGGGCACTATTAGAAATGGCAAAATACACTGGTATAGAAGACATTAGGACCAACCCAAACCATCAAGAAGTAGCAGTATCGGTACTGATGGATGGTTTAAAGGAAACATTAAAGGCTAGGGTACAGACCACGCAACCATGTTGGCGAGGTCTGTCAGTGTCCACTTTGAGAGAGGCTGCTATTGATCACGACAGAAACATCACCAGGCACAGAGAATCGCAAAGTGATAAGTTAATGTCAGTAAGTATACAGGCGCTGACCACAAAACAGCCTGCGTATGTACCATCAAATCCTGTAAGTAAGTCAACTGTGATAACATGTTATTCCTGTAACAGACAGGGACACTATGCACGAGACTGTAGAGTAAGAAATGTACCAAAACCATACCAACCCCCTAGACAACGACACAACACAAGACATTGGGATCAGGATCCACAGAGGCGGAGTTATGAGCCACATACAGGGGAAACAAAAAGATACCCCCCGAACAGAGATTGGCATGCCTCTGGTAGTTCCCAGCTAACTCCCCCACAAGTAGTTGCTGCCAGCGGGATTCAGGGAGGTCAGCATACCCAATAGGGGTGTGGCCATACCTGTAATCTGCAGCCAGTAAAATTGATTGCAAGCCTTGGAAATGAACCCGAGATCGCAATCAATGTAGCTGGTAAAACTTTAAACTTTCTTGTAGACACAGGGGCGGCCAAGTCAGTGATAAATTCGACAGTGGGCATGAGAACCACTGGTAAGACAATTCCAGCCATGGGAGTAACAGGAGTAGTCCAGCATTACCCTGTTAGCAAACCAGCCGAGATTACAATAGGGCCTTTGCATACCAAGCATTCCTTTTTGCTGGCTGCATCGGCACCAACCAATCTCCTGGGAAGAGACTTACTATGTAAAATGGGGTGCGTCATTTATTGTACTTCTGAAGGTGTATTCTTGGACATACCTGAGAATCACGCTCAGGAAGTACGAGACATGTTAGACTCCCCATCAAAATTAATGTCACATTCCATTATGACAAATAGGAATCCGTCCCAAGTAGAAGAGATGACTTCCCAGATACCAGAGTCACTTTGGACAAAAGACGGACAAGACACTGGATTAATGGCAAACGTAGCTCCAGTAGTTGTACAAGTAAAAGATGGTAGGATAGCTCCAAAAATCCCACAGTATCCTCTGAAGCCAGAGGTGGAGTTAGGAGTTTTCCCAGTAATAGAGCGCTTGCTACAACAGGGCATTCTGGTAAGAACGTCCAGCACAGCCAATAGTCCCATCTTCCCTGTTAAAAAGAGTGGGGGGAGGGGTTACAGACTAGTGCAGGATCTAAGGGGGATTAACAAAATAGTTGAGAGTCAGTTCCCCGTAGTGCCAAATCCAGCTGTCATCCTAATGCAAATTCCTCCCACTGCCAAATTTTTCACTGTTATTGACCTCTGCTCCGCTTTCTTTTCGGTACCTCTGCACCCTGACAGCCAATATTTGTTTGCATTCACATACAGAGGAGTCCAATACACGTGGACTCGATTACCCCAAGGTTTCATAGATAGTCCAAGTATATTTTCTCAGGCTTTGCATGATTGTTTACAGTCTTTCCAACCGGAGAATGAATCAGTATTGATACAGTATGTGGATGATTTACTGCTGTGTTCAGATTCACTGGAAGCATCTCTGAAGGATACGAAACAGCTCCTGTTTCATCTTTCAGACACAGGTCACAAGGTTTCCAAAGACAAGTTGCAATTATGCCAAACTAAGGTAAAATATTTGGGACACTGTCTAACACAAGGACTGAGACACCTGACCGCTGATAGAATCCAAGCAATTAGAGACATGACCCTACCACAAACCCAGCAACAGATCAGAACGTTTTTAGGAATGTGTGGGTATTGCCGTAATTGGATCCCAGGGTTTTCCATATTGGCGCTACCTTTGCAGGAAATGGTCTCCTCAAACAAACCTGATAGGATTTTGCATACAGACGAATCCGAAACAGCATTTGAGAGACTCAAACAGTGCCTAACGCAGGCACCAGCATTGGGTATGCCGGACTATGGGAAACCCTTTGAACTATACGGAACAGAAAGTGCTGGTTGCGCGGCAGGCGTACTAACCCAAAAGCACGGTGATGCCAGCAGGCCAGTTGCATACTACAGCGCTCAGCTAGACACGGTAGCGCGATCCCTCCCCACATGTTTGCGAAGCGTTGCTGCAATAGCATTGCTAGTAACAAAAAGCGAAGATGTCGTGCTAGGCCACAACCTCACAATCCATACACCACATGCAGTGTCAGCCTTATTGAATTCTGCCCAAACCAGACACGTCTCATCAGCGAGGTTTACAAGATGGGAATTGGCACTAATGGCCCCAGTAAACATCACCATAAGGAGATGCAGTGCATTAAATCCTGCAACATATCTCCCAGGTGTGCCTGGTCAGGCACAAAGGGTGGAAGGTGAGAGTGATGGGGAAGGAGGATTTAATACAAAGGAAGATACACATGATTGTATGGAATATTTGACCCAAAATTTTACCGCAAGGCCTGACATCAGTGACAATCCACTGGAAGATGCAGAACTCACGTTCTACACGGACGGTAGTTGTCACAGACAGTCAGACTCGGGAGACTTGTGTACTGGATACGCAGTCATAGATGACCAAGACACCATAGAAGCGGAACCGCTAGGCCCACCTCACTCAGCCCAGGTTGCTGAACTGGTCGCCCTAACCAGAGCATGTGAATTGGCTAAGGGTAAGTCAGCCAATATCTACACCGATTCTAGATACGCATTCGGGGTAGTCCATGATTTCGGAGCCCTATGGCGCCTCAGAAATTTCATGACGGCAGCTGGTACACCGATAGCGCATGCAGCTCACATAAAAAGGCTTCTAACAGCAATACAGGAACCCGACAGAGTGGCTGTTATCAAATGTAAAGCACATACATATAGTCAAGACCCAGTATCACTTGGTAACAGCCGAGCAGACGAAGCTGCTAAGTTAGCAGCTGCTACCCCCATACCGACAGACACCACACAACTGATGGTATTCAATACCATCAACACACAAAAGTTGTGTGAGATGCAGAATTTGTGTTCCACACAGGAAAGAGCAGTCTGGAGGGCAAAGGGATATGGCCAGGAGTCCTCAGGGCTCTGGACGGATGGACATGGTAAACCAGTGGCCCCCAGAGCATATCTTCCATGTCTGGCTGAAGCAGCTCACGGGCTGACTCATCTAGGCAAGGAGGGAATGTGCAAATTGGTAAGAGCATACTGGTGCGCCCCAGGATTCTCCTCTCATGCGAGTAAAAGCAATGTCATGCCTTACCTGTCTGAGAAAGAATATTGGAAAGGCAATACCTACAGAACCATCCCATATCCCACCTGCCGGCGGCCCTTTTCAGGTAATACAAATTGACTTCATTCAATTACCCCCTTGTCGAAATTTGAAATATGTACTTGTTTGTATAGATGTTTTCTCGAATTGGGTCGAAGCATTTCCAGCGGCTACAAATACCGCTATGTTTACAGCTAAGAAAATTGTGCAGGAATTTGTATGTAGATATGGTATCCCTAGAATAATCGAAAGTGATAGGGGTACCCATTTTACAGGTGATGTCTTTCAAGGAATGTGTAAGTTGATGGGAATTGATAGCAAGCTGCACACTCCGTACCGTCCACAGGCGAGTGCGAAGGTCGAAAGAGTGAACAGCACGATTAAAAATAAATTGAGTAAAGTAATGGCAGAGACAGGATTGACGTGGCCAGAAGCTTTACCCATTGTTTTGTATAGCATCAGAACCACTCCCAGGTCCCCTCTTAATCTGTCCCCCTTTGAAATCTTGTTTGGTCGACAACCGCATGTCATGATTAACCCTCAGGATGATTTGAAATGTAACAATGAAGTAACTGTAAAGTACTTGATTAACATGAGTAAACAGTTGAGGAATCAAAATGATAATCTGAAGTTAGTGATTCCTGATCTACCTGATAGTAATTGTCATGACATTGAACCTGGGGATTATGTAATGATACGAAATTTTCTACGCTCAGGTTGTCTTATTGATAGATGGGAAGGACCATACCAGGTCTTATTGACTAGCACCACAGCATTGAAGGTTGCTGAGAGAGAGACTTGGGTCCATTCATCCCACTGCAAGAAGGTTGCTGATCCAGAGAAGTCCCGTGATAAGGAACAGACGGTAGAGGTTGTATCACTGGAGTGTCTGTTCCAGGAGGACTGAGGCGGCACCTGAGCCTTGAAGACCGAAAGCAGTTGTCGACTCCCCAATCCCTTTTATTGTTTTTCTCCACTTCCCATCCCCTCTCCCTTGAAATTTCTTTTTCCCCCTTCTCATTCCTCTCCATTTCCTCCTCAAAGATGGACTTGCCCCAAGAGACTGTGATCCGGATTTTCCTGTTAACCATGATGTTGACTAGAGCAGTCTGTTCCGGCGAGAGTACCATGGAGGTCGAGAGAGGTTCTGGAATGGGTTCCGATTATGATGATGGAGGCGTAGTTTTCCAAGATCAACCTAACCAACAAGCAAAGGCGAGTATCAGAAAGCGATCCGATAGCATTGATCATAGAAGAAATTGTGACGGATTGTTAGCTGAAGAAAACTGTATCTGCAGGCTTTGTAACAATGTCATTGAGGATGGGTGCATAAAGAAATGCCAATCCAGTTTTAATATCCATATGGACCGGCATCCATTGAGTGACTATCACTCCTTAGTGGGTAATGTGTTAAACAAAACAGATTGTTGGGTATGCTCTCAAGTACCTCAGGGTCATAGCAAATCAGGGCTAGTACCATTTCCTTTAACGATAGGGGAGGTACTTGAGTTAAATGGTGGGAGACCGGTGGACAGGAGGTTTAATATCTCCAGCCCTCCTAGTTTGAAGCTCCACCAATACCATGTGGATAGGTCCCTCTTATGTTTTAACATCTCCAATCCCCGACAGCCGGGAAATTGGGAAGTGTCATGGAGCAACCTGACCATGACCTTCTCGCATAGAGCAGATAGAATGCCTACAGATACAGAGCTTGTACGCCACATAGCCAGTAGAGGAAAATCTTTCAGGTATAGATATACCTTAGGAAATAGGATTACTAGAGTTGGAGAAGTATCACCAGGATACTGTGCACATATCGTACAACCTGATACGTGTATTAAGCAGATGGAAGAATTAGGGTCAGGAGATTTCACCTGGAAGGTATGTAATATGGTAATGTCCTACTCCGTCCCATATGTTCTCCCCGATGATGCTTATTTCATATGCGGGAGAAAGGCGTACAAGTGGCTTGCCCCAAACTCTGAAGGATTGTGTTATATTGGAAAAGTATTGCCTGAAGTGATGACTGTAACACATGATAAAATGAAAGACATACACCGTGGTGCCCAAGCTCCTTATACTCACACTCATTACGAGCACTGAGTTAAAAGACAACTGTCAGAAAGGTTAGAGCATCCGGCCTCTGATCTGATCCATGAATCCACCGGGATTCAGGTTCTGGTGGCGTTAGATTTCACTCGCACCGCTCGAGGAGTGATGAATTATAGATACATCTCTGCGCTTGCAAATTTGTTAGATAATATCACTGAAATGTATGATGACACGTTTAGATACACTGGAAGAGAACTCCAAGCTTATAAAACAGAACTGGTACAGCATAGAATGGTTCTTAATTACCTCACAGCAGTGACAGGCGGATATTGTGTTACATTGGCAACACAGTACGGCGTGAAGTGTTGCACGTACATCACGAATAGCACCGAGGATCCGGTAGAGGTCATAGACCAAAAGATGGATGATATTCTCCAATTAAAGTGGGAATTTCGCCGAAAACACAATCTCACTCTTGCTGCTGTAGGTAATGAGCTGACTGGTTGGGTGTCATGGTTGAACCCGCGAAATTGGTTCTCCGGTTTAGGAGACTGGGCTCAAGGAGTCATAATGGATGTTGGAAAGTTTCTCCTATGTATTTTAGGTGTTGTTATATCTATTGGATTGATATTTAGATGCGGGCAGGCTTTAATGAGGTGCAAACAAAGTACAAGAGTGATGAGTTTGAGGAGTGAGGAAACTGTAATTAACCTGGATTTGATTTATGACCCAATGATAGAAACCAGGATGTGATGAAAAATGCGATTATACGGTCCGTTTCTTTCACCTGTTTTTCTGCTTTTCTCCAAGATAAAAAGACCCCCTTGGACGAGGAAGTTGACGAGACGCTATACAGACAACGGATGGACCAAAGAAGGAGTTTTGACCACTTGAGAAATGGACATTTGATGAACTTTGCCATGGATCCCCAGTTTCCCTAGTATTCTTAAACTTACGCTAGCCCAACATTTTTTGTAAATCTGATGGCATTGACAAAGCTTATTGCTCATGCCTAACGAGCAAAACAGCGCAAAGAAGACGACTTTCAACTGATACCGAACAAAACTTCGACGACAGATGTACATTTACCTGACATAGAATATCATTGCATTTTCCATAAGTGTTCTTCATCTTCATCTCTACAACCCTCAGGTAATAACACACATAGTATAGGGAATACAGGCACAGATATCAGCAATCACATATTCCCCCATTCATGTATCATCAACTAAAATGTGCTCCCCATTTTGTTCAAAAGCCGAAAAGAGCTCGGTAAAGTTTGACAGCCCATCCACAGACCTGTACCACGGGATAAGAAGGAATTCAAATGTATACTTCGCAATACCTCGAAGCTTGATTTACAACACGTTCGGCACGATGATACATGACCCCCCAAACATGGACTCATACACACATGCTTCTGCTATCTCACTAGGTCATACCCTTTTCACACCTACTCCTCTCTTCTTCCTTACCCAACCATGGAAATGAATTAACCCCTGACTTATATTTTTCCCCTTTTGAAATGTTTTAGAAGGTGGCAGTTATTATTGACTGCCAAAGGGTGGACTGTCAAAGTCAGAAAAATATCCCTTTGCACGCTGCCATATTTGCACCTCACGCTGGTCCGCGCTGCGCATGCGTGCGCTTTCCCGTGATAGCGCATACCCGCTGATGCGTGCACCCGCTCGCATCGGTATGCGTATTTACGGTAAAGAGTATGTAGTCGTAGCGTGCGACCCAATCGTTACATATTTCCACAATTAACGTAGTTTATAGATCATGGTCCCTTTGATAGATTCTGAAAGTTTGGTTAATATAGAATGTCCCTGAACGGAGGAATCCCTCTTTGTATTGTAGGAAGGGTCTAACAGGAGTCATACAGTAGTGTTTGGTACCCATCGGAAGAGTATTTAAATAGCAATATTCCGGTGTTGGTTTGGAGCGTATTAATCGCTCGTGCGAATAGTTATGGACATAAGAAGTTTATGTCCATTACTATTATTTACTCTTACTCAGGTATGCGGCGGGAAACCTAGTTTCCCACCCACCTGAGCTGTTTGAAATCGTCACAGCCCACCTATATGAATCACCCTATGACCTTTTGTTATAATGCGAAGCCGAATTCCTGCGTCCAATGGACAATGAGGTTGTAGGGACCATTAGATTGCATTGTGTGAGTAGCATAAAAGACGGGCCTGTGGCATCCAGCTTTCACTTCTCATCAAACGGTTCTCATTGCTGATAATCGGGAAGCTGGATGTCCAGAGGCGCATGCGATCGTTTCCCCTTGTGCGTAAGTTTCTCTCCGTAATCATATTGTCTTACTGTGAGCCATTTCTCTCATCTCTATCTCTCTCTCTCTCTCTCTCTACTCTTTCTCTCGTATTTTCCCTTGATTAGATTGTATTGTATTGTATTTATAGTGTAGTTATTTGGTTAGGAAGTCTCTGTTATATTGTAGTGTATCATTTGTACTGTGATTCCTTTTTACAAGTATATTAGTTATAATACATTTAATAGGCTTTGGACCCTAAACAAGTATCTGTGTATTTTCTCATAGTGTTAAGTGTTCACAGAGCGTCGGTGACGCTCAAGCAGCTTTGTAGTTAATCAGGTTACACCAGGTTGCACTTACACACTGTCTCTACATAAAGGTATACTGTGTATCTAATAGTTAAAGGTATAGATATCAAGGTATAGCGTTGTGAGCGTCGGCGCTGCTGGTGATCTCCTCGTGGTCTCGAGCGTCCGTTACGCCATAGCGAATCATTACGTTTGTCTGTAGCCAATAGTGTGCCAGTCTGTGATCTCTGGGCCGTGAGCGAACGCGACGCTTGAGCGTCTCGCCTACGGCTGAGCGATCGTTACGCAAGTAGCGTACCCTTACGGTACTTCTTACGTAGTCAGCGTACAGTGTTCTAAGACCTCATAAAGGGTTATTTATACGATAAAGGAATACAGCTTTATCACATTATATCGAAAAGAGACCAACTGTAATTCTTTTCTGCATGCCATAAGCAATCATCCACCTAGCTTGAAGGCCAGCCTGCCTGTATCACAATTTATGAGGATATTGCATACAGTAACCTGGTCATGGCAGAACTGCAGATTATGAAGATGCAGGACCATTTCCTTGAGAGGGGATATAAGAAAAGCATGATTGAGAACTGCCTGTCTAAAGCCCCTAAGAAAATGACAGCATGCCAAGAGACAAAGAAAGGGTCTATGATCTATGTGACCCAATCTGATGATAAATCAATTAATTTCACAAAGGCAATTAGAAAACATTGGCCTGTCATCCGCTCAGATCCTACTCTGGGCAGTGCTTTGTCGAAACCACCTATGATGGCATTCAGACGTGGTAAAAATTTAAAACTGCTTTTGATGCACCCATCACGCACCTCTAACACAAAAATACAGCACCTGGCTAAACACACAAAAACCAGGCTGCATAAAATGCACGGTCTGTGTAACCTGTCGATCTATGCTCATTGGCGGAACTTTTCCACATCAACAGAGTAGCAACCCAATACGCATTAAATATTAACTCCATTGCAGAATGGATCATGTCATATATCTGATCTTGTGCCCTTGCGGCCTAGCATGCGTTGAGATGACCACCTGTAGCATTCGCGAAAGGATGGCCAACCACGATAGATCCATCCACAAGGCACTCACCAGTGGCACTACAGGTAAACCTGTCACCCCACATTTCTCTGGCTGGGTCCACAGGATTATCCACAGGATAACATTGGGATATTGTCGAGCGACAGCGAAAATGGCACCAACACGGTCACGAGCTTTCTGGCCTCCCAGGATGCATTGGGGCCTCCACTATATAGTCCCGCCCACTGACTCAGTCAGATCAGTTTTTTGTTTGGTGAGGCAGGAAGCCGCATGGTCACAGGGCTGCTGTGAAAGCAGCCTTAAGTTTTCATTACTTTATTTTTATAGACTTACTGTTTTGGTTTTTGAGCGACTTCTCTTAACAGCGTCTTAAACGCATATTAGACAGAGTCGCTCCAACAACTCCCCACCGGGTCGCAACAACGCTTACCTTCGGGTATCAGTGCTGTCTCGACGGGCGTCTGTGTCGGATGTTCTAGCAGGTCCAGCAGACGTAACCAAGCTGTGGCCGGAGCATGGGGAGACGGTGAGTCTATGGACTTCCTCTTACTTGAGGGGTCAGGACACAGCTACACTGATTTGGTGGAGACTACAAACAGTGTGTTGATGCGCCGAACATCTCGAGTGTGACAGCGCTACGCATCGGGGATCATAGGCGCCAGGACTAGGTAGAGGCCGCGATCCTGGGAGTTTAAGTCAACAGGGGGTTTCAGACGCTCTCCTGGCCGCCCCTCCTCCGAGTTCATGGCCAGTTCCCGCGTGTCTCTCGTTTCATGAACTGAATGACCTCACTTCCGGCTCAGACGCTACCACGAGGGTACTCGGTCGCAGCTTAGACGCTGCGGTTGTGTACACTGGATATAAACCCGCCCAGACCGAGTCGCAGGCCTTTAGCGTCTGCATACACGTGGAGTCGCTCAGCGTCCGTGTCCGTTGGTGAGCGTCCGTGTCCGTTATCAGCGTCTGAATCCACTCAGCGTCTTACGAGCGTCTTTGCTTGGATATGGAAGTGTGGTGAGTCTCCCTGTATCCCGCTCCCTGGAGGCAGGGTATACAGTACTAAAAATTCCTTCTACTTTTTAGTATGCACTGTTAATTTTTAGTACCTATTGCATATGAGACCTGTATATTACTGTGTTTTCTGCATGTTATGTTGAAATTAGAACCAGTTAATACAGAAGTACAATTTTCCTACTTATGTATAAGTTATTATGGAGGTTGTATTCTCATATGACAATGTCTAATGCTTTAATATGTGACTGACTGCTAGTATGTGTGCTGACTTTTCTGTGTAAAGTCAGTCCTATTCTGACCCTCAAATCAGGTGCACTGTGGTCAGATTGATCTCACCTCTATATACTGACATATAGGGTGTTTTTCAGTCACAAAGTGTGTAGTCGATAACAGGTTAATACCATGTCTATGAGCGGCAAAAAACTGTTTAGCTTTTCAGCGAAGTAAAAAACAGGAGTTAGTTCAACCTCGGGTAGAGCCACCATGGAATATGTTCGCAAAGACTCTGTCTTCAATAGCGGACAGGTTAGCTCCGGTAGCACCACCTCAAGGATTAGGTTACACTATGAACCCATACATGCAGCTCCTTTCCTATGGTTTGGTTCCAGTAGCCTCTACAAGCAACCAAGGGGCAGGTAAGACTAAGACAGATACGTCTGTATGGCAGACTACACAAGATGATACATCGGATGATGATGCGGAAACAATAGATTCAACTCCGTATGATGATCAGTCGCAGAGCTTTAGTTCAGAAGATGTAGCTGAACTTATTAATGCAGTGAAGGCTGTGCTTTCTCTGGAAGAGCCAGCCAAGACAGCGTTAAAAGCAAAAGCACCTGTATTTAAACGAACAAAATCAGTGAAAGCTGAATTTCCAGCGTCAGACGAGTTGACGGAAATGATGGATGAGTCTTGGGCAGCGCCCAGTAAAAAGTATAAGATTCCTAAGAGATGGGATTCTTATTGTCCATTTCCTGCTGTGGATTGTTCGAAGAGAGAAGTTCCTCCAAAAGTAGATGCACATGTTCTGCGACTCGTGCATAAATCTGCTTTACCACTGTCATCTACCTCATTGAATGATGTCACAGACAGAAGGGTAGAGAGCCTATTGAAAAATATTTTTTCTCTTGTAGGAGCCGTGGTAAGACCTGCTATGGCTTCGGCCTGGGTAGCAAAGGCAATGGGCGAATGGATAGAGGAACTAGAGAATGACATCCCCTCTCCTACTAGGGAGCAAGAGGATCGTCTTTGCTGTTTAAGACAATCTGCCCAGTATTTAGAAGAAGCAGCAATTGATGTAGGCACTGTTGCTTCTAAAGCTTCAGCCTTGACAGTAGTCGCTCGCAGAGCAGTTTGGCTACGGACCTGGAAGGCGGATGCGGAGTCCAAGAAAGAATTGGAAGCATTGCCTTTCGTGGGTAATATATTATTTGGAAAACCTTTATCGGATATCCTAGAATCAGAGGCTGAATCGAAAAAGGTCAGATTTCCGGCTACCTATAATCCTAAATCCAAGGGTTTAAAATTTCGCTCATTTCGCTGGCAAAGTAAAGCGAAGGCTAAAGAGGAGCCTAAACAACCCCAGTTTAAATCCAGGGGTAGGAAGCAGTGGGCTAGCAAAAAGCCAGCTTCCAAACCTGAACAGAAACCCTCAGCCTGATGAGACGGGCCTCCGCCTGGAGGATTCCAGGGTTGGGGGCCGACTCCTGCAGTTTGCACACACATATGTCAACAGTCAACAGCAGATGCCTGGGTGCAGAAGGTAGTATCTCAGGGGTATGGGTTCCCATTCAGGAGGCAGCCTCCTCAAAGATTTTTTTGCACCAGCCCATCTCGTATAGAGTCGAAGGCCAATGCCCTGCAAGAAGCAGTCCAAAAATTACTGCAGTCAGGTGTGATTGTCCCAGTACCTCCATCACAAAAGGGACAGGGGTATTACTCCAATCTATTTCTAATCCAGAAACCAAATGGGTCATATCGACCAATTCTAAATCTGAAGATGTTGAACAACTATATATGGATCCCGAAGTTCCACATGGAGACGTTACGCTCCATAATGTTGGCTATGGAACCGGGGGACTATATGGTATCTCTGGATGTACGGGATGCTTACCTACATGTGCCTATAGCACTATCACATCAGTGTTACCTCAGGTTTGCCATCCTCAAGGAACACTTCCAGTTCCAAGCTCTGCCCTTCGGGCTAGCTACAGCACCCAGGGTGTTTACCAAGATCATGGTGGTTATGGCAGCTTGTCTGCGCAAACAAGGGATAAGAATATTCCCATACCTAGACGACCTATTAATCTTAGCACAGTCGCAAGATTTACTGTTGAGCCATCTCCAACAGACGATAGTTTGTTTACAGAGACACGGGTGGCTCATAAATTGGGAGAAGTCGTCCCTGAATCCGTCACAGCGGATGGTTCATTTGGGAGCCATATTGGTTTCAGACCTACAGAAGGTTCTCTTGCCAGAGAAAAAGATAGTCAAGGTGCAGGTCATGGCTCAGGAAGCGTTGCAAGCCCAGACAATGTCAGTCCATGCAGCAATGCGACTGTTAGGTCTGATGGTATCAACCTTCGACATGGTGGAATATGTGCAATTCCACTCCAGACCGTTGCAGCATCTCATTTTGACCAAATGGAACGGAAATCATCAAACGATAAAGAAGCAGATGATAAAGATTCCAGTAAATGTAAAAAGGTCTCTAGCGTGGTGGCTACAGACAGACCATTTAAACAAGGGGAGACCCTTTTGGATAAAAGAGTGGCAAGTCCAGACAACAGATGCCAGCCTGCAAGGCTGGGGGGCGGTACTCGGAAGCCTATGGTTCCAGGGAAAATGGACCGCAAGGGAAAGTCGCCTGCCGATAAATCTATTAGAAATAAGAGCCATTTACTTGGCTCTGGTTCAGGCAAAGGACAATCTACAAGGAAGACCAGTCCAGATCCGCTCAGACAATGCGACGGCAGTAGCATACCTCAATCATCAAGGAGGAACTCACAGCAAGAGTCTGATGGAGGAAGTAACTCCCATTCTAAAATGGGCAGAACTCCATCTCCCGGCATTGTCAGCAGTATTTGTCCCGGGTGTACTAAATTGGGAAGCAGATTTTCTCAGTCGGCACACCATTCAGGAAACCGAATGGGCACTACACCCAGAAGTGTTTCAGACACTGGTGAACAGATGGGGTCTACCGGAGATAGACCTTATGGCGTCTCGTCTAAACAACAAAGTTCCGAGGTACGGATCAAGAACAAGGGACCCAGGAGCGGTCCTGGTAG
Source organism: Pseudophryne corroboree (assembly GCF_028390025.1). Lineage (NCBI taxonomy): Eukaryota > Metazoa > Chordata > Amphibia > Anura > Myobatrachidae > Pseudophryne > Pseudophryne corroboree. The sequence goes on along the minus strand of NC_086445.1, from coordinate 381,494,478 downwards.
ACGCACTGTCAGTGGAATGGAGGTTTCAGCTGGCATATCTGTTCCCTCCAATATCTCTGTTACCCAGAGTAGTGAGAAAGATAAAACAGGCAAAGGGAGCAATCTTTCTAATAGCTCCAGCTTGGCCAAGAAGGCATTGTTACACAGATCTGTTGAGAATGTCAATGGAAGCACCGATACTGCTCCCTCAACGTCCAGATCTGTTAATGCAGGGTCCTTGTTGTCACAGTCATCTGGATCGCCTATCTTTGACGGCGTGGCTGTTGAAACCTCTATCTTAGAGGCTAAAGGATTTTCAAAGCAAGTAATCCAAACCATGCTTAGAGCAAGAAAGCCTTCTTCGGCCCGTGTATATCATAGAATATGGCAAGCCTATATTCATTGGTGTTCTGGAAAAAAATCACAATCCGAGATCTTTTAAAGTAGCTAGAATTTTGGATTTCCTGCAGGCAGGATTGGATAAAGGGTTGAAGTTGCTTCCTTGAGGGTGCAAGTCTCAGCGTTGACTGTATGGTTTCAGCAGAAGATTACTGACCTACAGGATGTACGTACGTTTTTCCAAGGAGTAGTACATATTCAACCTCCTTTTGTTCCTCCTGCAGCTCCCTGGGATTTGAATTTAGTTCTTAAATTTCTCCAGGGTCCTTTGTTTGAACCACTTGAGAGAATAGATCTTAAGTGGTAAACGGTTAAAGTTCTTTTTTTACTGGCAATGGCGTCAGCCAGAAGAGTGTCAGATTTAGGAGCATTATCATGTAAGTCTCCTTTCCTAAGTTTTTTTCCAGACAGAGCAGTTCTCAGAACGAGATCTAGTTATCTTCCAAAGGTGGTGTCAAAGTTTCACCTGAATGAAGAGATTGTAGTCCCAGCTTTTCAGGTATCGGGACTATCTTTGGGAGAAGCGTCGCTGGACGTGGTCCGGGCTTTAAAAATCTACATAGATCGTACTAGTGCCATCAGGAAAACAGATTCCCTCTTCATCCTCTACGGATTCCATAGAAGAGGATGGCCTGCTAGTAAACAGACGCTGGCGAGATGGCTCCGAATGGTAATATCTGAAGCTTATTCTCATGCAGATCTCCCTATTCCGGCTAATGTCTCTGCACACTCTACACGTAAGGTAGGTCCTTCTTGGGCAGCACAACAGGGTGCATCAGCAGAACAGATATGTAGGGCAGCCACATGGTCTTCCATAAACACATTCATCAGACATTATGCCTTGGATACTTTTGCCTCTCATGACGCAGACTTCGGGTGAAAGGTCCTCCTGTGCAATCAGGAGCGTCCCCACCACTAAAATGGCTTTGGGAATCCCAATGTTATCCTGTGGATAATCCTGTGGACCCAGCCAGAGAAATTAACGTTATGGTAAGAACTTACCGTTGATAACGTGATTTCTCTTATGTCCACAGGTATCCACAGGGATCCCACCCTGACGCATCTGATTTGAGGATCTAGACAATCACTAAACCTCTTCCTTCTTGTATGGAAGGGTGTGCATGTGTGTTCTTATCGCCTGTACAGGTCTCTACCTAATGTTCCTGCCTAAAATCGCTGTGGAAAGAACTGATCTGACTGAGTCAGTGGGCGGGACTATATAGTGGAGGCCCCAATGCATCCTGGGAGGCCAGAAAGATTGTGACCGTGTTGGTGCCATTTTCGCTGTCGCTCGACAATATCCCAATGTTATCCTGTGGATACCTGTGGACATAAGAGAAATCACGTTATCAACGGTAAGTTCTTACCATAACGTTCATTTTTTGACATTAGGACATCAAGTACCTGCACTAAAATGCAGAATCATTGATTAGTTACCACCACCCAAGTGTGGAGGTGATTGAACACTGAAATTAAAAAAACTTGAAGCCAAGTGGATCTTTGGTCTCGGTACTGTGGCACCCCACAGATTAAATTAGTATAACGCTTTAAATATTTTTGTGTGTTCAAATTCTTTTTTTTGACCACTGCACCCCGCGTATAGTATATGCATGAATATTTATGTTTTTCAACAAAAATATGTTTGATGATATTTGGTAAAGTTTTTATCTCCTGCTTGGTCCGCATGTATACCACTGTTGTATATTATCATTACACTACATATAATTTACACCCATCCTCGGGTAAAGGGGGTAATTCAAACCTGATTGTAGGAGCAAATTTGTTAGCGGTTGGGAAAAAACGTGTGCACTGCAGGGGGGGCAGATATAACATTTGCAGAGAGAGTTAGATTTGAAGATGCTTTTGGATCGAAAACATTTGAGATGTTGTGATATCTTTTCTCTAAGCCTGGAATAAAATCCTTTTAAGTGCATGAAAATCTGGTGAGTGTCCTGTCTATACTTCTCTATATTTGGATACCCTCTACCCAGGGCATCATGGGTGACACCCCAGTTGCTGTACCATGGAAGATGTGCAAGTTAAGATTATAAACCTATGGGCAGGATAGTAATATTATAATTTATATTATTTTAGGCTGCTGTTAACCCAAAAAAGGCACCTTGCTGGTATGATCCTACATTTTTTATGCAAAGATTGGTTGTTTTTGGGGGGAGTACCTTAGTATTTATACAAGATAACCTCTCTCCAATATGTTGCAATTGAAATAAACAAATATACCTTAAAAGATGATGCGAGTATGCTGATTATTTCTTAAACAATCACTGAGCACACCCCAACCTAATGATCCTAAGCAAAAAAAAAATATATATCTATATATATCTATAGAGAGAGAGAGAGACAAAGAAAAACAAAGTTGGCACTCCAGGCGGAAATAAGTTACTGCAGACAAATAATCACGGACCGGTATATCTGTATATATTGCCTGAAAGCTTGCTTAAAAGAAACTGTCTGAGACTGCTTTATTATAGAGATGAGCGCCGGAAATTTTTCGGGTTTTGTGTTTTGGTTTTGGGTTCGGTTCCGCGGCCGTGTTTTGGGTTCGACCGCGTTTTGGCAAAACCTCACCGAATTTTTTTTGTCGGATTCGGGTGTGTTTTGGATTCGGGTGTTTTTTTCCAAAAAACCTAAAAAACAGCTTAAATCATAGAATTTGGCGGTCATTTTGATCCCAAAGTATTATTAACCTCAAAAACCATAATTTCCACTCATTTTCAGTCTATTCTGAATACCTCACACCTCACAATATTATTTTTAGTCCTAAAATTTGCACCGAGGTCGCTGTGTGAGTAAGATAAGCGACCCTAGTGGCCGACACAAACACCGGGCCCATCTAGGAGTGGCACTGCAGTGTCACGCAGGATGGCCCTTCCAAAAAACCCTCCCCAAACAGCACATGACGCAAAGAAAAAAAGAGGCGCAATGAGGTAGCTGTGTGAGTAAGATTAGCGACCCTAGTGGCCGACACAAACACCGGGCCCATCTAGGAGTGGCACTGCAGTGTCACGCAGGATGTCCCTTCCAAAAAACCCTCCCCAAACAGCACATGACGCAAAGAAAAAAAGAGGCGCAATGAGGTAGCTGTGTGAGTAAGATAAGCGACCCTAGTGGCCGACACAAACACCGGGCCCATCTAGGAGTGTCACTGCAGTGTCACGCAGGATGTCCCTTCCAAAAAACCCTCCCCAAACAGCACATGACGCAAAGAAAAAAAGAGGCGCAATGAGGTAGCTGTGTGAGTAAGTTAAGCGACCCTAGTGGCCGACACAAACACCGGGCCCATCTAGGAGTGGCACTGCAGTGTCACGCAGGATGTCCCTTCCAAAAAACCCTCCCCAAACAGCACATGACGCAAAGAAAAAGAAAAGAAAAAAGAGGTGCAAGATGGAATTGTCCTTGGGCCCTCCCACCCACCCTTATGTTGTATAAACAAAACAGGACATGCACACTTTAACCAACCCATCATTTCAGTGACAGGGTCTGCCACACGACTGTGACTGATATGACGGGTTGGTTTGGACCCCCCCAAAAAATAAGCAATTAATCTCTCCTTGCACAAACTGGCTCTACAGAGGCAAGATGTCCACCTCATCATCACCCTCCGATATATCACCGTGTACATCCCCCTCCTCACAGATTATCAATTCGTCCCCACTGGAATCCACCATCTCAGCTCCCTGTGTACTTTGTGGAGGCAATTGCTGCTGGTCAATGTCTCCGCGGAGGAATTGATTATAATTCATTTTAATGAACATCATCTTCTCCACATTTTCTGGATGTAACCTCGTACGCCGATTGCTGACAAGGTGAGCGGCGGCACTAAACACTCTTTCGGAGTACACACTTGTGGGAGGGCAACTTAGGTAGAATAAAGCCAGTTTGTGCAAGGGCCTCCAAATTGCCTCTTTTTCCTGCCAGTATAAGTACGGACTGTGTGACGTGCCTACTTGGATGCGGTCACTCATATAATCCTCCACCATTCTATCAATGTTGAGAGAATCATATGCAGTGACAGTAGACGACATGTCCGTAATCGTTGTCAGGTCCTTCAGTCCGGACCAGATGTCAGCATCAGCAGTCGCTCCAGACTGCCCTGCATCACCGCCAGCGGGTGGGCTCGGAATTCTGAGCCTTTTCCTCGCACCCCCAGTTGCGGGAGAATGTGAAGGAGGAGATGTTGACAGGTCGCGTTCCGCTTGACTTGACAATTTTGTCACCAGCAGGTCTTTCAACCCCAGCAGACTTGTGTCTGCCGGAAAGAGAGATCCAAGGTAGGCTTTAAATCTAGGATCGAGCACGGTGGCCAAAATGTAGTGCTCTGATTTCAACAGATTGACCACCCGTGAATCCTTGTTAAGCGAATTAAGGGCTCCATCCACAAGTCCCACATGCCTAGCGGAATCGCTCCGTGTTAGCTCCTCCTTCAATGTCTCCAGCTTCTTCTGCAAAAGCCTGATGAGGGGAATGACCTGACTCAGGCTGGCAGTGTCTGAACTGACTTCACGTGTGGCAAGTTCAAAGGGCATCAGAACCTTGCACAACGTTGAAATCATTCTCCACTGCGCTTGAGACAGGTGCATTCCACCTACTATATCGTGCTCAATTGTATAGGCTTGAATGGCCTTTTGCTGCTCCTCCAACCTCTGAAGCATATAGAGGGTTGAATTCCACCTCGTTACCACTTCTTGCTTCAGATGATGGCAGGGCAGGTTCAGTAGTTTCTGGTGGTGCTCCAGTCTTCTGTACGTGGTGCCTGTACGCCGAAAGTGTCCCGCAATTCTTCTGGCCACCGACAGCATCTCTTGCACGCCCCTGTCGTTTTTTAAAAAATTCTGCACCACCAAATTCAAGGTATGTGCAAAACATGGGACGTGCTGGAATTTGCCCATATTTAATGCACACACAATATTGCTGGCGTTGTCCGATGCCACAAATCCACAGGAGAGTCCAATTGGGGTAAGCCATTCCGCGATGATCTTCCTCAGTTGCCGTAAGAGGTTTTCAGCTGTGTGCGTATTCTGGAAAGCGGTGATACAAAGCGTAGCCTGCCTAGGAAAGAGTTGGCGTTTGCGAGATGCTGCTACTGGTGCCGCCGCTGCTGTTCTTGCGGCGGGAGTCCATACATCTACCCAGTGGGCTGTCACAGTCATATAGTCCTGACCCTGCCCTGCTCCACTTGTCCACATGTCCGTGGTTAAGTGGACATTGGGTACAACTGCATTTTTTAGGACACTGGTGAGTCTTTTTCTGACGTCCGTGTACATTCTCGGTATCGCCTGCCTAGAGAAGTGGAACCTAGATGGTATTTGGTAACGGGGGCACACTGCCTCAATAAATTGTCTAGTTCCCTGTGAACTAACGGCGGATACCGGACGCACGTCTAACACCAACATAGTTGTCAAGGCCTCAGTTATCCGCTTTGCAGCAGGATGACTGCTGTGATATTTCATCTTCCTCGCAAAGGACTGTTGAACAGTCAATTGCTTACTGGAAGTAGTACAAGTGGGCTTACGACTTCCCCTCTGGGATGACCATCGACTCCCAGCAGCAACAACAGCAGCGCCAGCAGCAGTAGGCGTTACACGCAAGGATGCATCGGAGGAATCCCAGGCAGGAGAGGACTCGTCAGAATTGCCAGTGACATTACCTGCAGGACTATTGGCATTCCTGGGGAAGGAGGAAATTGACACTGAGGGAGTTGGTGGGGTGGTTTGCGTGAGCTTGGTTACAAGAGGAAGGGATTTACTGGTCAGTGGACTGCTTCCGCTGTCACCCAAAGTTTTTGAACTTGTCACTGACTTATTATGAATGCGCTGCAGGTGACGTATAAGGGAGGATGTTCCGAGGTGGTTAACGTCCTTACCCCTACTTATTACAGCTTGACAAAGGGAACACACGGCTTGACACCTGTTGTCCGCATTTCTGGTGAAATACTTCCACACCGAAGAGCTGATTTTTTTGGTATTTTCACCAGGCATGTCAACGGCCATATTCCTACCACGGACAACAGGTGTCTCCCCGGGTGCCTGACTTAAACAAACCACCTCACCATCAGAATCCTCCTGGTCAATTTCCTCCCCAGCGCCAGCAACACCCATATCCTCCTCATCCTGGTGTACTTCAACACTGACATCTTCAATCTGACTATCAGGAACTGGACTGCGGGTGCTCCTTCCATCACTTGCAGGGGGCGTGCAAATGGTGGAAGGCGCATGCTCTTCACGTCCAGTGTTGGGAAGGTCAGGCATCGCAACCGACACAATTGGAGTCGGACTCTCCTTGTGGATTTGGGATTTCGAAGAACGCACAGTTCTTTGCGGTGCTACTGCTTTTGCCAGCTTTAGTCTTTTCATTTTTCTAGCGAGAGGCTGAGTGCTTCCATCCTCATGTGAAGCTGAACCACTAGCCATGAACATAGGCCAGGGCCTCAGCCGTTCCTTGCCACTCCGTGTGGTAAATGGCATATTGGCAAGTTTACGCTTCTCCTCCGACAATTTTATTTTAGGTTTTGGAGTCCTTTTTTTACTGATATTTGGTGTTTTGGATTTGACATGCTCTGTACTATGACATTGGGCATCGGCCTTGGCAGACGACGTTGCTGGCATTTCATCGTCTCGGCCATGACTAGTGGCAGCAGCTTCAGCACGAGGTGGAAGTGGATCTTGATCTTTCCCTAATTTTGGAACCTCAACATTTTTGTTCTCCATATTTTAATAGGCACAACTAAAAGGCACCTCAGGTAAACAATGGAGATGGATGGATTGGATACTAGTATACAATTATGGACGGGCTGCCGAGTGCCGACACAGAGGTAGCCACAGCCGTGAACTACCGCACTGTACTGTGTCTGCTGCTAATATATAGACTGGTTGATAAAGAGATAGTATACTCGTAACTAGTATGTATGTATAAAGAAAGAAAAAAAAACCACGGTTAGGTGGTATATACAATTATGGACGGGCTGCCGAGTGCCGACACAGAGGTAGCCACAGCCGTGAACTACCGCACTGTACTGTGTCTGCTGCTAATATATAGACTGGTTGATAAAGAGATAGTATACTCGTAACTAGTATGTATGTATAAAGAAAGAAAAAAAACCACGGTTAGGTGGTATATACAATTATGGACGGGCTGCCGAGTGCCGACACAGAGGTAGCCACAGCCGTGAACTACCGCACTGTACTGTGTCTGCTGCTAATATATAGACTGGTTGATAAAGAGATAGTATACTCGTAACTAGTATGTATGTATAAAGAAAGAAAAAAAAACCACGGTTAGGTGGTATATACAATTATGGACGGGCTGCCGAGTGCCGACACAGAGGTAGCCACAGCCGTGAACTACCGCACTGTACTGTGTCTGCTGCTAATATAGACTGGTTGATAAAGAGATAGTATACTCGTAACTAGTATGACTATAAAGAAAGAAAAAAAACCACGGTTAGGTGGTATATACAATTATGGACGGGCTGCCGAGTGCCGACACAGAGGTAGCCACAGCCGTGAACTACCGCACTGTACTGTGTCTGCTGCTAATATATAGACTGGTTGATAAAGAGATAGTATACTCGTAACTAGTATGTATGTATAAAGAAAGAAAAAAAAACCACGGTTAGGTGGTATATACAATTATGGACGGGCTGCCGAGTGCCGACACAGAGGTAGCCACAGCCGTGAACTACCGCACTGTACTGTGTCTGCTGCTAATATAGACTGGTTGATAAAGAGATAGTATACTCGTAACTAGTATGTATGTATAAAGAAAGAAAAAAAAACCACGGTTAGGTGGTATATACAATTATGGACGGGCTGCCGAGTGCCGACACAGAGGTAGCCACAGCCGTGAACTACCGCACTGTACTGTGTCTGCTGCTAATATATAGACTGGTTGATAAAGAGATAGTATACTCGTAACTAGTATGTATGTATAAAGAAAGAAAAAAAAACCACGGTTAGGTGGTATATACAATTATGGACGGGCTGCCGAGTGCCGACACAGAGGTAGCCACAGCCGTGAACTACCGCACTGTACTGTGTCTGCTGCTAATATATAGACTGGTTGATAAAGAGATAGTATACTCGTAACTAGTATGTATGTATAAAGAAAGAAAAAAAAACCACGGTTAGGTGGTATATACAATTATGGACGGGCTGCCGAGTGCCGACACAGAGGTAGCCACAGCCGTGAACTACCGCACTGTACTGTGTCTGCTGCTAATATAGACTGGTTGATAAAGAGATAGTATACTCGTAACTAGTATGTATGTATAAAGAAAGAAAAAAAAACCACGGTTAGGTGGTATATACAATTATGGACGGGCTGCCGAGTGCCGACACAGAGGTAGCCACAGCCGTGAACTACCGCACTGTACTGTGTCTGCTGCTAATATAGACTGGTTGATAAAGAGATAGTATACTCGTAACTAGTATGACTATAAAGAAAGAAAAAAAAACCACGGTTAGGTGGTATATACAATTATGGACGGGCTGCCGAGTGCCGACACAGAGGTAGCCACAGCCGTGAACTACCGCACTGTACTGTGTCTGCTGCTAATATAGACTGGTTGATAAAGAGATAGTATACTACTAATATTATATATACTGGTGGTCAGGTCACTGGTCACTAGTCACACTGGCAGTGGCACTCCTGCAGCAAAAGTGTGCACTGTTTAATTTTAATATAATATTATGTACTCCTGGCTCCTGCTATAACCTATAACTGGCACTGCAGTGCTCCCCAGTCTCCCCCACAATTATAAGCTGTGTGAGCTGAGCACAGTCAGATATATATATATACATTGATGCAGCACACTGGGCTGAGCAGTGCACACAGATATGGTATGTGACTGAGTCACTGTGTGTATCGTTTTTTTCAGGCAGAGAACGGATATATTAAATAAAACAAACAACTGCACTGTCTGGTGGTCACTGTGGTCGTCAGTCACTAAACTCTGCACTCTCTTCTACAGTATCACAGCCTCAGGTCAATCTCTCTCTCTCTCTCTCAACCCTAATCTAAATGGAGAGGACGCCAGCCACGTCCTCTCCCTATCAATCTCAATGCACGTGTGAAAATGGCGGCGACGCGCGGCTCCTTATATAGAATCCGAGTCTCGCGATAGAATCCGAGCCTCGCGAGAATCCGACAGCGTCATGATGACGTTCGGGCGCGCTCGGGTTAACCGAGCAAGGCGGGAAGATCCGAGTCGCTCGGACCCGTGAAAAAAAACATGAAGTTCGGGCGGGTTCGGATTCAGAGAAACCGAACCCGCTCATCTCTACTTTATTAGTCCAATAAGTGCCATTATTTTAGTTGGCACACCTATGTATTACGTACACCACGGTTGTTGTTATTTATGGCGGAGAGTGCCAGACGATTGTGTGTGTGTGTGTGTATCGATAGAATAGATAGATAGATAGATAGATAGATAGATAGATAGATAGATAGATAGATAGATAGTAGAGATGAGCGCCTGAAATTTTTCGGGTTTTGTGTTTTGGTTTTGGGTTCGGTTCCGCGGCCGTGTTTTGGGTTCGAACGCGTTTTGGCAAAACCTCACCGAATTATTTTTGTCGGATTCGGGTGTGTTTTGGATTCGGGTGTTTTTTTCAAAAAACCCTAAAAAACAGCTTAAATCATAGAATTTGGGGGTAATTTTGATCCCAAAGTATTATTAACCTCAAAAAACATAATTTACACTCATTTTCAGCCTATTCTGAACACATCACACCTCACAATATTATTTTTAGTCCTAAAATTTGCACCGAGGTCGCTGTGTGAGTAAGATAAGCGACCCTAGTGGCCGACACAAACACCGGGCCCATCTAGGAGTGGCACTGCAGTGTCACGCAGGATGTCCCTTCCAAAAAACCCTCCCCAATCAGCACATGATGCAAAGAAAAAGAAAAGAAAAAAGAGGTGCAAGATGGAATTATCCTTGGGCCCTCCCACCCACCCTTATGTTGTATAAACAAAACAGGACATGCACACTTTAACCAACCCATCATTTCAGTGACAGGGTCTGCCACACGACTGTGACTGATATGACGGGTTGGTTTGGACCCCCCCCAAAAAAGAAGCAATTAATCTCTCCTTGCACAAACTGGCTCTACAGAGGCAAGATGTCCACCTCATCTTCACCCTCCGATATATCACCGTGTACATCCCCCTCCTCACAGATTATCAATTCGTCCCCACTGGAATCCACCATCTCAGCTCCCTGTGTACTTTGTGGAGGCAATTGCTGCTGGTCAATGTCTCCGCGGAGGAATTGATTATAATTCATTTTAATGAACATCATCTTCTCCACATTTTCTGGATGTAACCTCGTACGCCGATTGCTGACAAGGTGAGCGGCGGCACTAAACACTCTTTCGGAGTACACACTTGTGGGAGGGCAACTTAGGTAGAATAAAGCCAGTTTGTGCAAGGGCCTCCAAATTGCCTCTTTTTCCTGCCAGTATAAGTACGGACTGTGTGACGTGCCTACTTGGATGCGGTCACTCATATAATCCTCCACCATTCTATCAATGTTGAGAGAATCATATGCAGTGACAGTAGACGACATGTCCGTAATCGTTGTCAGGTCCTTCAGTCCGGACCAGATGTCAGCATCAGCAGTCGCTCCAGACTGCCCTGCATCACCGCCAGCGGGTGGGCTCGGAATTCTGAGCCTTTTCCTCGCACCCCCAGTTGCGGGAGAATGTGAAGGAGGAGATGTTGACAGGTCGCGTTCCGCTTGACTTGACAATTTTGTCACCAGCAGGTCTTTCAACCCCAGCAGACCTGTGTCTGCCGGAAAGAGAGATCCAAGGTAGGCTTTAAATCTAGGATCGAGCACGGTGGCCAAAATGTAGTGCTCTGATTTCAACAGATTGACCACCCGTGAATCCTTGTTAAGCGAATTAAGGGCTGCATCCACAAGTCCCACATGCCTAGCGGAATCGCTCCGTGTTAGCTCCTTCTTCAATGCCTCCAGCTTCTTCTGCAAAAGCCTGATGAGGGGAATGACCTGACTCAGGCTGGCAGTGTCTGAACTGACTTCACGTGTGGCAAGTTCAAAGGGCATCAGAACCTTGCACAACGTTGAAATCATTCTCCACTGCACTTGAGACAGGTGCATTCCATCTCCTATATCGTGCTCAATTGTATAGGCTTGAATGGCCTTTTGCTGCTCCTCCAACCTCTGAAGCATATAGAGGGTTGAATTCCACCTCGTTACCACTTCTTGCTTCAGATGATGGCAGGGCAGGTTCAGTAGTTTTTGGTGGTGCTCCAGTCTTCTGTACGTGGTGCCTGTACGCCGAAAGTGTCCCGCAATTTTTCTGGCCACCGACAGCATCTCTTGCACGCCCCTGTCGTTTTTTTAAAAATTCTGCACCACCAAATTCAAGGTATGTGCAAAACATGGGACGTGCTGGAATTTGCCCATATTTAATGCACACACAATATTGCTGGCGTTGTCCGATGCCACAAATCCACAGGAGAGTCCAATTGGGGTAAGCCATTCCGCGATGATCTTCCTCAGTTGCCGTAAGAGGTTTTCAGCTGTGTGCGTATTCTGGAAAGCGGTGATACAAAGCGTAGCCTGCCTAGGAAAGAGTTGGCGTTTGCGAGATGCTGCTACTGGTGCCGCCGCTGCTGTTCTTGCGGCGGGAGTCCATACATCTACCCAGTGGGCTGTCACAGTCATATAGTCCTGACCCTGCCCTGCTCCACTTGTCCACATGTCCGTGGTTAAGTGGACATTGGGTACAACTGCATTTTTTAGGACACTGGTGAGTCTTTTTCTGACGTCCGTGTACATTCTCGGTATCGCCTGCCTAGAGAAGTGGAACCTAGATGGTATTTGGTAACGGGGGCACACTGCCTCAATAAATTGTCTAGTTCCCTGTGAACTAACGGCGGATACCGGACGCACGTCTAACACCAACATAGTTGTCAAGGACTCAGTTATCCGCTTTGCAGTAGGATGACTGCTGTGATATTTCATCTTCCTCGCAAAGGACTGTTGAACAGTCAATTGCTTACTGGAAGTAGTACAAGTGGGCTTACGACTTCCCCTCTGGGATGACCATCGACTCCCAGCGGCAACAACAGCAGCGCCAGCAGCAGTAGGCGTTACACGCAAGGATGCATCGGAGGAATCCCAGGCAGGAAAGGACTCGTCAGACTTGCCAGTGACATGGCCTGCAGGACTATTGGCATTCCTGGGGAAGGAGGAAATTGACACTGAGGGAGTTGGTGGGGTGGTTTGCGTGAGCTTGGTTACAAGAGGAAGGGATTTACTGGTCAGTGGACTGCTTCCGCTGTCACCCAAAGTTTTTGAACTTGTCACTGACTTATTATGAATGCGCTGCAGGTGACGTATAAGGGAGGATGTTCCGAGGTGGTTAACGTCCTTACCCCTACTTATTACAGCTTGACAAAGGGAACACACGGCTTGACACCTGTTGTCCACATTTCTGGTGAAATACCTCCACACCGAAGAGCTGATTTTTTTGGTATTTTCACCTGGCATGTCAACGGCCATATTCCTCCCACGGACAACAGGTGTCTCCCCGGGTGCCTGACTTAAACAAACCACCTCACCATCAGAATCCTCCTGGTCAATTTCCTCCCCAGCGCCAGCAACACCCATATCCTCCTCATCCTGGTGTACTTCAACACTGACATCTTCAATCTGACTATCAGGAACTGGACTGCGGGTGCTCCTTCCAGCACTTGCAGGGGGCATGCAAATAGTGGAAGGCGCATGCTCTTCACGTCCAGTGTTGGGAAGGTCAGGCATCGCAAACGACACAATTGGACTCTCCTTGTGGATTTGGGATTTCAAAGAACGCACAGTTCTTTGCGGTGCTTTTGCCAGCTTGAGTCTTTTCAGTTTTCTAGCGAGAGGCTGAGTGCTTCCATCCTCATGTGAAGCTGAACCACTAGCCATGAACATAGGCCAGGGCCTCAGCCGTTCCTTGCCACTCCGTGTGGTAAATGGCATATTGGCAAGTTTACGCTTCTCCTCCGACAATTTTATTTTAGGTTTTGGAGTCCTTTTTTTTCTGATATTTGGTGTTTTGGATTTGACATGCTCTGTACTATGACATTGGGCATCGGCCTTGGCAGACGACGTTGCTGGCATTTCATCGTCTCGGCCATGACTAGTGGCAGCAGCTTCAGCACGAGGTGGAAGTGGATCTTGATCTTTCCCTAATTTTGGAACCTCAACTTTTTTGTTCTCCATATTTTATAGGCAGAACTAAAAGGCACCTCAGGTAAACAATGGAGATGGATGGATTGGATACTAGTATACAATTATGGACGGACTGCCACGGTTAGGTGGTATAAAAAAACCACGGTTAGGTGGTATATATTATAATAATAATACAATTATGGATGGACGGACTGCCTGCCGACTGCCGACACAGAGGTAGCCACAGCCGTGAACTACCGCACTGTACACTGGTTGATAAAGAGATAGTAGTATACTCGTAACAACTAGTATGACACTATGACGGTATAAAGAATGAAAAAAAAACCACGGTTAGGTGGTATATATTATAATAATAATACAATTATGGATGGACGGACTGCCTGCCGACTGCCGACACAGAGGTAGCCACAGCCGTGAACTACCGCACTGTACACTGGTTGATAAAGAGATAGTAGTATACTCGTAACAATTAGGATGACACTATGACGGTATAAAGAATGAAAAAAAAACCACGGTTAGGTGGTAGGTATATAATAATAAATAATACAATTCTGGTCGGACGGACTGCCTGCCGTGTGCCGACACAGAGGTAGCCACAGCCGTGAACTACCGCACTGTACACTGGTTGATAAAGAGATAGTAGTATACTCGTAACAATTAGGATGACACTATGACGGTATAAAGAATGAAAAAAAAACCACGGTTAGGTGGTAGGTATATAATAATAAATAATACAATTCTGGTCGGACGGACTGCCTGCCGTGTGCCGACACAGAGGTAGCCACAGCCGTGAACTACCGCACTGTACACTGGTTGATAAAGAGATAGTAGTATACTCGTAACAATTAGGATGACACTATGACGGTATAAAGAATGAAAAAAAAACCACGGTTAGGTGGTAGGTATATAATAATAAATAATACAATTCTGGTCGGACGGACTGCCTGCCGTGTGCCGACACAGAGGTAGCCACAGCCGTGAACTACCGCACTGTACACTGGTTGATAAAGAGATAGTAGTATACTCGTAACAATTAGGATGACACTATGACGGTATAAAGAATGAAAAAAAAACCACGGTTAGGTGGTAGGTATATAATAATAAATAATACAATTCTGGTCGGACGGACTGCCTGCCGTGTGCCGACACAGAGGTAGCCACAGCCGTGAACTACCGCACTGTACACTGGTTGATAAAGAGATAGTAGTATACTCGTAACAATTAGGATGACACTATGACGGTATAAAGAATGAAAAAAAAACCACGGTTAGGTGGTAGGTATATAATAATAAATAATACAATTCTGGTCGGACGGACTGCCTGCCGTGTGCCGACACAGAGGTAGCCACAGCCGTGAACTACCGCACTGTACTGTGTCTGCTGCTAATATAGACTGGTTGATATTTAAAGAGATATTAGTAGTATACAACAATACTATACTGGTGGTCAGGCACTGGTCACCACTCCTGCAGCAAAAGTGTGCACTGTTAATTAATATAATTGTACTCCTGGCTCCTGCTAACAACCTGCAGTGCTCCCCAGTCTCCCCCACAATTAATTATAAGCTTTTAATTTATACATTGATGACTGTGCAGCACACTGGGCTGAGCTGAGTGCACACAGACTGAGTCACACTGTGTGACTGACTGTGCTGTGTATCGTTTTTTTTTTCAGGCAGAGAACGGATATAGCAGAGAGAAGTGAACGGATATATTATATTAAATAAAAGTTAACTAGCAACTGCACTGGTCACTGACTGTGGTAAACTAACTCTGTCTGCGACTCTGCACAATCTCTCTCTATCTAATCTATCTATCTCTATTCTAATGGAGAGGACGCCAGACACGTCCTCTCCCTATCAATCTCAATGCACGAGTGAAAATGGCGGCGACGCGCGGCTCCTTATATAGAATCCGAGTCTCGCGATAGAATCCGAGCCTCGCGAGAATCCGACAGCGTCATGATGACGTTCGGGCGCGCTCGGGTTAACCGAGCAAGGCGGGAAGATCCGAGTCGCTCGGACCCGTGGAAAAAAAAGTGAAGTTCGTGCGGGTTCGGATTCAAAGAAACCGAACCCGCTCATCTCTAATAGATAGATAGATAGATAGATAGATAGATAGATAGATAGATATGTACTGTGTATATATTAGTGATGAGCGGATTCGGTTTTACTCGGTTTTACTCGGTTCTCAAAACAGAATCTATATATATATATAGTCCACAGTGTATGGTGGCACTCACAAAATTCATACCGGCATCGTGCTGGGGTGCAGTATATCTCAGGCATCCCAAGGTATTCTTCCATAGTTAGCCATAGTATATCCATATATTACATAGAGCACTCACCAGTCTTCTTAAAGTGCTCACAGATAGTGAATGAGTGTGCTGAATACTGGATATAAATGGACATGCTTTCTGTACTAAGATAACGGATTGAACTAGCTGTGCCTGAAGATTGCACTAATAAAGATTTGTTGTATCTTCAAATGTGACAAAGTAGTGAGTGCCCTTGTTTCAGTGTATATATATTCTTCTTAAAGAGTTCACAGATAGGTTTTAATTCACATACATTACGATACAAAGGTACATGTCATGTCGATGTTTCGAGCCCAGCAAGCCTTTTTATCAAGACCCAATTACCAGAGTGAAGAAGCCTAACTCACCCAGGCCTAATCTGGCCTATATATACCCAGAGACCATCACATGTCTCCTGCCATACTCACTCACATACAGGAAGTAGGCCACAAATTTAATAAACATGTTTAAATAATAGTCAATATCACTGAGCTGCACCGCAGCATTGCCATCAACAACATTACAAAATCCTGGAGAATTTTGTAATGTTGTTGATGGCAATGCTGCGGTGCAGCTCAGTGATATTGACTATTATTTAAACATGTTTATTAAATTTGTGGCCTACTTCCTGTATGTGAGTGAGTATGGCAGGAGACATGTGATGGTCTCTGGGTATATATAGGCCAGATTAGGCCTGGGTGAGTTAGGCTTCTTCACTCTGGTAATTGGGTCTTGATAAAAAGGCTTGCTGGGCTCGAAACATCGACATGACATGTACCTTTGTATCGTAATGTATGTGAATTAAAACCTATCTGTGAACTCTTTAAGAAGAATATATATACACTGAAACAAGGGCACTCACTACTTTGTCACATTTGAAGATACAACAAATCTTTATTAGTGCAATCTTCAGGCACAGCTAGTTCAATCCGTTATCTTAGTACAGAAAGCATGTCCATTTATATCCAGTATTCAGCACACTCATTCACTTTGTATTCCTTAAATTTCAATAAAAAGAGTTAGATAATCGCCCATCACTTATATTCATGTGATAATATTACATATGTCCATGGACATGCAACTGTGATATGATGTATCCAATGGAAGAATATATATATATGAATGAAATGTGCATGTAGTATGTATAGATAACTCTTTCACGAAGTTTTAACTTTTGGAATTCATCATCAATGCCATTTATGAACAATGAATACTAGACTTTCAGCTGAAACAAACATTTGTGTGCATGATGCTAATTATATATAATGTAGCTATAAAGTACAGTAGCCGTTTGACTTGAGAAAATCTATATTAAAATGCCCTCTTATTTTTCAGTGGGTGCACTCATTACTACGCATCTGTGCAATTATCAGTGTCATTTCCGTTTGTATGAACACCCCAAAGACCTTTCAACATTATCCTCCTCTACAGTATGTGACAATTGCTCTTGACACGCTATTGATGTTCCTTTATACCGCAGAGATGATTGCAAAAATGCACATACGAGGAATTGTCAAGGTGAGATGAACATTTTATAATTTCATAGCATTTTGATTTCCATTTATTTTTTTCCTGCACAGTTCACTAGATCCTGGGACATAATTTCAGTGTAAGTGCATAAATGGGGTTGCGTAGGTTTTAGTTCTTGTATCTTTGACACTTTATTTTTTTTTTTTTCCATTTTAAAGTTATAGATTGTGAAAATAAATTTATGTGAAAATCAATAAACAAATTTCAAAGCTTTTCTGACACTATTAGAGAATTCGTTATTATCCATGAGTCATTAAATAGTAGTATTTGGAGAATAACCATTCTGCTTTTCCCAAGTTCCATCCCAATTTAGATAATTCTTTTCTCTTTATGTTCCAGTGTAGCATTTTATGAGTTATTCATTATAAGTTTGCAGTTTATGACTGTCACTATTTTCCAATGATAATACCAGGTTTTAAGATTTGTCCTGGAATTTTAATACTTATCCTCAATGGGATGCGGTTACGTGGCTGGCGCACGGGATCCCGGCGGTCAGCATACAGACACAGGGATCCCAAAGACTGACAATGCCGCCAGCCACAATACATAACAGGGGCTATTCCCATTCATGGGTGTTGCACTCGCCCCCCCCTGCCGGCATTCTGGCGCCCACGATCCCAGCGTCGGTATGCTGACCGCGGGATCCCGTGCGCAAGCCACGTAACCCCAACCCTTCTCAATATAAGATGCAATTCTTACTATATATTCTTATTCTGTGAGTTATACACATAAAATCGTGCTAATGGGAGACATTGTGCCTTCCAACAGCCCATGGGTAGCTGGATTACTACCTAAAAATTACGATGTGGATTTTAGGAAATTGAACAAGGTCACTGTCTGTGATGGCTTCTTACCCCATGTCTCACATAGATAAGTTCCTGTATTGGGTGGGGGTAGCCCGCATTGTTACTACCTTGGACCCTAGTAAGGTTTACTGGCAGATACCCCTTACTTAGGAGCGCTTCACATTCATAACACAGTTTGGACAATTCATGTTCACTGCCATGTCCTTGGGGATGACTAATGTGCCAGCCACATTCCAGCATGCAGCATATGATCTGCTGTGAGGATGCCAGAAGTTCATTTAGGTGTACTTGGACAACATAGCCATCTTCAAATAGACATAGTGATGGAGGTGTTAAACAGAATTGCACAGACTGTATTCACCAACTCAATGGACAAATGTCAGACAGGGATGACACAGGTGTTGTATTTGGGAAACCATGTTGGTGGAGGCAATTTGTCCACAATTGGCTTAAATTGATTCCATTATTTAATGGCCTAGGCCGACCAATCAAATGCAGTTGCAAGTTTTCTTAAGAACAGCCCAAATCTATGTATCATATGGTACCCTCAAAACCCTTGACCAAAAACTACAGTATACAAATAAACCTAACTGACAACGGCAAGTAGCCATTTAACAGACTGAAGTGTCATTATACTTCTGGGGAAGTGTCATCATGCAATATAGTGCAAAGGTGATGAAAACAGGCATCCACATCACTCCCAAACATACTTGAAGCAGGAAAAATTAGTGGCAGTGGCCAGCAGCCTCACAGCAGACAGCAGCAGTGTTAGTGAATCCAACATGGCAGCTTCCCACCAAAAAACGTAAGCAGACACAATCCGTCAGCCACAGTCCAAACTGCAAGTCCCACCAGAGAGAGAATGACCAGAGTCCCAGCAGCCCAGCAATGCAGACCAAGTAGCAGCAAATGGCACCAACTGCAGATCAGAGCAAGGACAGAGCAGGTCAGAGAAGATTCGTAGCCACTGTGCCTACCACAGCAGCCGCACTTTGACAGAGAAGAGGGATAGCAGTTGAAATATAGCAGGAATAGGTAGGTGCTACTTGAATCATCAGCACTCTCTGGAGCAGGCACCAGAATTAGCCTCAAAAGCCACGAATGTGTTCAGCTGCCGGACAGGCTGAGATAAGCACAAGGGCTGACCAAGGAGGGCACTAGAAGACCGCTGACAGGATTTAATGATCGGATTCTGCAAGTAAGATTAAGTGCAGTGTCCGACTCTATTCTACACCAGGCCATGGCCTCAATATTTATCAAGACAGTTTGCAGTAAAGCAATTACTGGAATTTGAATAAGAATTGCCTACACTTCCAGGAATGTTTACAATTTTTGGGGGGAGTTCCATGGAATGCAGATCACCCTCCCGTAACCAACGGACTACTAGTGAAATGAGCATGATGAGAGGAATGATGCTGTGATTCTTGGCATTGTATCATATCTACTGTTACAGGCCTTAGGTTGAACAAGAGGATTCTCCATTACTCACCACTCCTGCCGCTGCGACGCCACAATTCTGCAGAGAATACAGGGCAGGGCAGTGCTTGAGAGTGCAGGAGCACAACGTCCATGTTGGGGTTCGGCGTCTTACATGTCCCCCGGGACATGGGTGCCGCCTTCTTGCTCTAAATCAGCTGATCGGATCTCTGCCAATCTGAAGCTAACTCTATGCCAGCTGACTTCCGCAGCCATTCCCTGCAGTCTGGAGGGGATAAAAGGGACAAGGCAGGAAGTCTCAGGTTGCCAGTGCCACTGTGTTTACAGACTTAGCTGCATAGGAAGAGAGAGCTCCAATTCTTTGACTCCAGTGAGATATTGTCCTGTTTCATCTTGCACTTCTGGCTCTATCAATTCACATTGATCCTGGGAAGCAACATCACTTCCATCCGATACTTCAATCCAACATTGGTACCCACAGTATATCGGTTTCACCGACAATCGCAGACCTTGGTTCTAATTATCGACTATAGCACTCCGTACCAGTTATCCAGTTCCTTCTCTGTTCCTGATATTCTCTGTCCACTGCTCTCTTAGCCATAGATTCCAGTTACTGTATTCCTATCAGTTTCCATGTTAAGCGCTAGTACTGAGTGAATCAGCCAGGGGGTCACCACTAAGTGCTCTTTCACTGGGGAAAACTTCAAACTAATCAATGTCCATAAGGCTTAGACCCATATAGTAAAGGTTGGGTTTTTAGCGTTCTGCTGCCACTTTAGACCTAAGGGATCCTTAAAACCACAAAGAGGAAGGGGAAATTGCCTGTTGGGGTAGCAATCCTAAATCCCCTTAACGTTGAATATTGTGCCTTGTGTACGCAACCATTTTTACCTGTGATTGTTTTCTGTTTTATTCCAGCTTATTGTCACAACCCTGACTAAATTTCTCATGTTTTATGTCTTACCTCGGCCATCACTCCTGCAGTTCAACACACAAGCTACAGTCTATGGGGTCTATTTACTACGCCTTCGATGGAGAGAAAGTCAACGGAGATAAAGTACCAGCCAATCAACTACTAACTGTCATTTTTCAAACCCAGCCTGAAACATGTCAGTTAGGAGCGGATTGGCTGCTACTTTATGTCCGTTGACGTTATCTCCATCCAAGGCTTAGTAAATAGATCCATATGTTTCCTGCTGCTGGTCAGCTCTTGATCAGTCACCTGCGTGAGAATTCCTCTGTAAGAGTAATTTGCAGGATTCTGTGTACAGTAGCTGGTCTCTCTGCTACTGTGATTAGTTGTCAGTGAAGTCTATACAACCTGCCTTTGTACAGTGCTCTCAGTATTCCGTGTGTAATCCTCAGTGGGATCCTCCATAGTGCCCTACTTCCTGGTGTTTGGGCCTAAACCAAAGTTCCCTCCAAAACCAGTCATGGACGTTGCCATCTTGGTTCCAGTCAGCTGACTCTCTTCTGTCCAATCCTTTTCAGTCTGTTGCTCAGCTGACACTTGCAGCCAATCCAGAACAACCCAAGGTTATAAAGCTTCCTGCTTTCCAGGGCTCAGGTTGCCAGTTCCATAAGTCACACAGCTCAGTGTGTGAGCCTTGTAGCTGCGCTCCCCAGTGTTCACAGGTATTGCCTTAGAACCTGTATCTCTGTACCTATCTACTCCAATCCATTTCCATCCAGTCCGGATCCATTCCAGTCTGGTTCCACTTCGGTCCAGTTTTACTCCAGTCCGGTTCCAGTTCAGAAATGTCATTATTCCAGTTCCAGCCCAGTCAGCACTCCTTCAGTCCGGTTTCACTCCAGTCCGGTACCAGTTCTGTTCAAGTGTCATCATTTCAGTTTCAACCCGGTGAACAATCCAGTCCAGTTCCAGATATATAGCTCCAGTGATTTTATTCCAGTTGCAATACAGGTGACCCTCAGGGGGCCATGATCGGCCTGGTGGGCGCAGCAAAACCCAAATCCCCTTGCGGGGATCCCTGGAAAAGACTACCGGTGGGGTAAGACTCCACTTCCCTGTTCTGGGTTCAGTCAACAACCTGGTGCTAGTTCTAGTGAATCATCCGACTCGTCCCTAGCCTCAAGTCTCTCTCTGACCTAATGACCAAGAACTATATCAAACCATCAAGCTTTCATCACAGTACAGCTCCAAGCACCAGTACTTCTGTCACAGGTTCAGAGTAATACAAATACCAAACCTAGACACGTATTACTGCTTGAAATAAATCTGTATGTTTTTACACTGTGAGATGTCCCCTTTTATCATTTTATTTGGAAGAGCTGTTGACACTGAGGGGACAGATGTGTTGAGAAATACGGATTGAAGAGACCAGTGTATCCATTTGCTTTATGTGGATTATATTCATTGGATGATTATATTCAGTGGATAAATCACGGATTTAACCAAATGCATGAATGACAGTTTTTGTCAGTTTTCCAGTGTTTGGGAGCAAATGGTCCATTGTCCAAATTATCTGCCAGATAATTGCATACTATACTGTACTGTATGCCCCGCTTTATGTGTTCTATCCAATTTATGTGGCTGACATGTTTTGGACAGTAAGGAACAAATTCATTTAGTTGCCATTGCTGTACCGCCAGCAACAGAACCTGATTTTGACCCCCAGGTGGTCCGATCTCCCCCTTCTGGGACTGTGAACATAAATCAGCAAGTCAGACCCCTAAGTGTTTTAGTTTTAGTAGAATTTCAGAACACTTGCAGTTATAAGACTTTGACCATTGTGAAAGCATCTGCCACCTACCGCAGCGGCCTTGTACTTACTGGTAAAAGAGAGATGACTAAAGCACTGTGCCCGCAAAATGAGGTTTAGCACATTTCTCCAAAGACTTAGGAGTTTCAGACATATAATTGTTGCCAACAGACTTATACTGTACATATTTGTAGTGTTGGTACCTTTTTCCTATATAATAGAATGAGTGCACCGATTGGAAACTTGTATTTCTGACTAGCTCAATTTTTGCATTTAAATAACCAACATAGCAGATTAAAAAAGGTATTCCTCTGCATGAATAAAATATATTTAGCAAGTTACATACTGATGTAAGGTGAAGGTTTTTTATGAAAATGTCATAATGGAAAAATCCTGTGATCATATGCTTCCACAGATATAAAATGAAATTCTGACATGCATGGTAACAAAATTGATATTATATTAATTAACATACTGCAGGTAAAATCACAATTGATGCAAATTATAGTGTTCACAATGGATTTCCAACAGGGGCAGGTTTGTCATACTTTGATTACCATTCATGTGTAAGGAGCCACAAACTCTCCAGTGCTGGACAGTCTGCACTGTAAATCATACCAAATGCAAATGAAATCTAAAACCTGAATTAAAGCCCTTCATAATCTCATAAAATCCCAGCTCCTCTAAGGTTCCTGGTGTATTAGGGAACCTCTCACTTTAGAATTTAGTTACTTCTTTCCAGTATACAACTTCTACTCCCTTATAGATATGACCCTGTCCACTCACGACTTGGCCCTCTGTTCAATGAAAGTTCAGGTCCACCTCTTAATTTGGTCCGACCATGCCCCAATCTCAGCTGACCATTTTGGTATCACTGACCACCCTTGCCCAATGATGTGGTGATAAAATAATACCCTTCTCCACAACTGCGACAACATGATGAGCCACCAAAGCTCCCTTCCTCAGGACTATTTTACATTAAATTTCCTTCCCAGCTCCTCAACCTCCACTCCCTGGGTGACTCATAAGGCAGTCCTGAGGGGACACCTGATCACCACAGCCTCTAAGAAAAAAAAGATTTTCTGACACGCACTAATATCCTCTATTCAAGTTAAGGAGTTTGAATCTAAGCATACATTATCGCTTGATCCCTCAACCTTAGCGGAACTCTCCACTGTTCGTCAGTCTCTTGATCTCCTTTTCTCCGAACATACTGCAAAATACTGTACTTCAAGTGGTTGCAGCAAACCTTTTATGAGAAGGGGGATAAAGTGGACAGGATTATAGCCTCCAAAACCAGGTCAGGAAGAAATCGCAAATATATCCTCTTGCTTAAAAACTCCAAAAATCATCATCTCCACGATCCTGCAGCCATTCACACTGAGTTTCCAAGTTATTACAGCTACCTTTACAATTTACATGCCACCTCCTCTACTTCGCCTATTTATGCTATGATTCTTGACTTTTTACTATAGCCTGTCTCCACCAATTGTTTCATGATGCAATAGGCTACTTGAGCAGGGAGAACTCAGTTGAGGAAATAGAGACCTCTATTAGAATACAGAAAACCGACAAATCCCATAGCCCAGGCAACTTTACCGTCGCATACTGCAAAAAGTTCTCGGGTCTTCTGGTTCCACATCCGCACTCTATTTTCAATAGCTCTGTTTTTTTCATTACTATTCAAGTTTTCAAGTTCATCTACTTAGTTCATCAGCCTGGACAAGTTCATAAAATATCTGCTATATCTGTATTGTTTATGTACACACATCCCCAGTGTTCATGCAGTTTCCAGTATCTTGTGTTTTCTAACTTTGTCTGCATTTCAAATTTACCTGCACCCTCCTGTCATTGTAATTTCCCACAATAAACCTCATACTGTATACACTGCTACAAATCTATGACTTGTGGTTTAACAAGCACCTGAGGTGTTCATAACAGGGTAGGATACACTACCTATAAAATCAGTCTCTTTGATGATGTTCACACCTCGTGGAGTTTTCCCTTTCTTAATAGATTACTCGAAACCCCAATACCAATGGATCCATGGATATTTCTCTCATGTTAACCAGTCCCACCCCCACCGCCCCCAGACTTGTACATTTTTAATCAAATTAGCATCCCACATTATGGTCACTGCATAATTGAGATAGACTTATTCATCTAACCATTTCTGTCCTAAAAGCTCAAATATGGCATATTGTGAATATGGAAAAATATCACCTATTACAATACCTACATGATAGAAGTAATACAGTATGTTGACTCTATTCTGGGCTCCTTGGTCTTTGGCTCTCCTGTGTCCCCAGTTGACCCATGCATGATGTGAGGGAATGCTTCACCATCTGCTATGTTTTACTGTTTTGTTTATATATATATTTTTTTTTTCATCCCGTGGCACCCTCTTATAGAACCTGTGAGGATATGGGGTAATTAGCTTGGTAGAGGGAGGTGTGCTTAGACAGAGTTCACACACCAGTTCTCCAGGGAACAAATGAAATAATAATTTACTCTCAGCATAAACATAAATGAGCATAAAATAACAAACAGACTAGCTGAGTAGGGCACCACTTCACTGCATGGCTCCTATCTGACAAGGTAGCTAGCTTGCATGCCAAAGTTAGAGTCTCATAGTTTTTGCCTTCTACCTGCAAGGTGACACAGGCTCCTGTCTAGATTGGCTGACTGCCACAATTTCACAAGTGCAGTGTCAGAGGTTTATGGGGTCCTCCTGCGTCTTCCAGGTCTGACCCTGACCACCCGGCCTGTTTCACTCTGACTGCAGCTCTACCTGGACTGTCTAACTGTGTCCACCAGCAGTCTCACCTGGGCTCTGTGCAAAGGGCAGACTCTAGGTGTGGACACACCTCCTTTTTGTTCCTTGTCTGGCGGATCCCTCCAGCCACACACTGATTAGCCTGTTCATCAATTCCATCTTTGGTGATACTGCTACACACCTCTCTGTAGCAGTGTCACAGTTATCTTCCTTCCATTTTGTCCTAGTCCTAGTTTCCCCATTACAGACCCTCCCTTCCCTTTCCTTGTAGATCTATAGTATACCTGTTATCCATGTTCAATTCACTTTCTATATTCGTTTCAGCTGTAAAATGGCTCACGTATTTGCTTCAGTAACATTTACAAAAGAAAACCTGAACAGATGCATGTAGATAAAGGACTGCAGACATTAGACAGAGGGAAACGAGAAACAAAGACAATAGAAGTTAAGGGGACAGCAGTGAATGTAATAGGAAGAGCATGCAGAATCAGCAGTGTCAAATTGGGGTAGGATTGGCTATAGTGAAGAGGTGGGTTTTGGCAAACAGAAATAATTGAAGGTTAAGGGGTAGTCTAGCCAGACACTGTGGTGAGTTCCCTCATTGGGGAGCATCATGGGAAAAGTTTTAGAGTCATGAATGATATTTGGTTAACAGAGGAGAGAAGTATAAGATAGAGGCTTAACAGGTTGTGTCAGATGATGCCTGAAATGCAGGCGAGGGTGAGGGCTTTTTAGAGGGGGAGAAGCTTGATTTGAATTAGAGAACTAATGGGGAGCCAGGGTAGCATGTGGTGCAGTAGATGAGAAGTGGCAGAAGAGGAAGATTAGTCTCACATTTAGGATGGATTGTAGAGTGGATAGACAAGTGAATGCCAGATACTGTACCCGGAGATTGCTGTAGTCAGTGGCAGAATGGATAAGTGATTTGGTAAGATCCTGTGAGAGAGGGTGTATTCTGGCAAAGAAGAAGGTGACAATATTTGCATAAGGAAGTGGCTGTGTGTAGAGAGACTATTTGATGATTACACCATAACAGTGGGCATAAGGAACAGGTAGAGCATGTTACAGGGAATTTAATTGATTTTTGTCCAGCACATAGCGGCCAATGGAGCTATTCAATTGTAGCTCCTTTTGAAGTCGCACTCCACAGGTGTGGCTAGATGAAATTTCCAAAAAGTGACACGTTTGAGCGCACAAAGGGGACTTTTTGCGTTACACCCACTAGTTTGGTTGGGTTTAGCTGCTATACGCGGCAAAATCTGACTTCGATGGGCGGGATCAGCGCAATAAAAAAGATCAATTTAATATCACCCTGCGATCTCCCATCACTTTAGACTGGAAATTGGGCGCAATATAACAATTGAATTATCCTGTTGTCGGTTGTGAGGGAGCAAAGATGATGCTGAGTTCTGTTTTGGCCTGGGAGACGATGATCAAATCAAGCTTGAGAGCTTGACTATGAGGTCTCCGTATATCAAACCCAGGTGCCTTCATTGGAGACCACCTAGGAGTGTAAAAGAGTGAGATATAGACACTAAAATGTAAAATAATAATCAACGTTTTAAAACAAAGTATTTAAAAACACACATCAGCAGCATTACATATTATATGCTTTACTTTATTTAAAACTTACATTAAACTTATTTACAGTTAATGATTAAAGTTTACTTTTTCTTTTGGTATGCCACTATTGCTGCGAGCACTATGGCAGTTTTGCTTCTTCAACCTCTTTTTGTTTAGCAATAAATGTCAGAAACAGAAAGTAGTTAAATGATTTGTTCACCCAGCACACAGAACATATACAGAGCTACAGTAGGTGAACGGCCCAATTACATTTTAATCAGTGCTGTTGATGTATGTATTATTATATTGATGTCAGCGGCATATTACAGTATGATCCCACTGCTCTCACTTTAACACCCACACTTTCATTTGTTTTACTTTTTTTTGTTACCTGGGTACATTTGATTAATTAAACCACATAATTACAGTATGACCATAATTGTTCAAAGAAAATTTGGAAGTGCAATGTGGATAATATAAACAGCAGATTTATCAAAAATATCACAGGCACATTTAAAGTTGTTATTCATCCATTTAAAATGCTTACATTTATTTCTGAAAAATTAAAAAAAATTGTTATTGTTTTTTGAGGCGTCACTAGGTAATGGCAGATTAAACCTGTTCTATACCGCTTCTTTCTGCAAATGTGCACATTCTGTAGGAAGTACAACAAATATGCTATTTTACACCTATACAGAATGCAAATCTGCACATATACAGACGATAAATAGCTGTGATTTTTTTTAATAACATATGTTAAGAAATAAATAGGTTACCTATTTTTTTTTAAATTACAATTATTTTTACATGATAGTTATTTTGTTATATTATTACTTCCTTATTTATGATTTCCTTATTTAATATGTTTCATCCTTATTATTGTCTCTATTGTTTTGTGAATTAATTACATTCTGCTATTTTTTTTACCATAGTTTGTCCCCCTATATCTTATTTTTCCCATCTGTTGTTAGTATCGTTCCATTGTCTGTTCCCTCATGAACCTATGTGTCTGCCTGCCTCTCAGTTCCGTCTTTTCTCCATTGTATGCCAGTCTGCACTGCTCCTTTGTTGGCCTTTGCGCAATGGTTTACCTCTCCTGGCTCTTCAGCTCCTGTCCTTATTCATTTTTTTGTGGATTTTTTTTTTTTTTGTGGGGCTATCCAATTAGTCCCCATTTATTCCATCTGAAAAGTTCTCCTTTTCGCATGAAAACAAATAGAATCTGTGAAAAGTCACAGACCGATGTATTTTTGCAGCCAAAAGCTGCAAAAATCTGCATGTTTATCGCAGATTTTGTTTTGCCTGCCTCCGATAAGTGATGACATCGGGGCTAATTGGATAGTCCCGGAGTCAGTATTTAGCAGCGCTAAATTACAGCGGCTAATAGGATACCACCTATAGTCTCCTCACATATTGTCATGTCTCCTTCCCTGTCTTCTGTCACGGCCAGCGGGAGTGTGGTGCCAGGGATCTGAGGCTTATCCATCCGGGTGCTGTGGTTACTTCCTCAGTGGTGCTGCGGCGGGCGGTGGCAGCTGGCGGGAGCAGGCGGCCGGCGGTCAGATGGAGGTCCGGGGAGCAGGAGGAGGTCAGCACGCGGCAGTGAGGAGCCTAGCGTGGCCGCAGCGCGGGCTGCGCTGGGTTCAGGGTGCCAATATCTTGTTCTGGGTCACTTGATCAGCAGAGGCCAATCAGAGGCCTGATTCAGGCAAATCCTGCTGCTGCCAATCCTTGGAAGGGGCAGGGTATATCTGGGAGCATTCTGGGGCATTCTGATGCCAGTGCAACATCTTCTGCAGCTAGTCTGCATGCTAGTGCTCTGTGCTCCCACTTTCCAGAGTGTGCCTTTACTCCTGGTTCTTGTTGTTATTGCAGTCGCGCTTCCTGGGTCCCTACTTTCCTGTCATGCTCCTAGATCTGAAAGGCTCAGAGTAATCCAACTGCTGGCATCATCCCGTTTCAGCCATCTCTGTCACCGCTTCAGTCTGCGAGGGTGCAATTCAGCCTTTGATCACAGTAAACTACACCTTCCCCATTCGAGTCAACTCCGATCTTCAGTACCTACATCATATTCTTCTTCTTCGTCTTCAAAATCTTCATTTTAAGCTGTATACTTCATGAGAAGGAACTTCATTCAGCCAGCCTGCTTCCATCCTGGAGAGACCGCCTCTCAGTCTGAACTTAGTTCAGAGGCACCAGTACCAGCTGATACCTCAGTACTAACAAAGAACTTTGTCCAAACAGGACACTTCCATCCCGGAGAGTCTGCCTCCCAACCTGAACCCAGTTCGGAATCACCAGTCCAAGCTAGTATTCCCTTGACATCTTCATTGTCTTGTTTTCATCTTTTTCTTCAAATTCTGCTGCCTACTGTATGTTTCCCATCTCTCCATTATCTGTTTTTTTTTCTACATTGTCTTTTTTCCCTACACACTCCCACTAGTGACAAAACATCATCACATAATACTTCAGAGTACTGTAAAGGTCAACTGGAGTGGTTACTAGCTGCATGTTAAAGGGCTTCACTGTTTTGAATGGAATGTAGTTACTATCCCGACCACTGTGAATGCCGATAGCTGTGCCAGGGCTTTTCCCACTTGCGGGTGTCCACGACACCCATAGAGTGGGAATAGAACCTGTAGCGAGCCATCGAGCCCGCAAGGGCCTTTCTAGCACTCGCTCTGCTGCTGGCATTCTGGTGGCCAGGATGCCGGCGTCAATGTTCTGAACACCTGGCAACAGGGGTTATATAGTAGGTATCTGTCTGCTTATTTTGAAGAGAGTAATGGAAGTTGCTTCCTGAACACCTAAGTGTTAAATTGACCAGTTTAATTGATTTACCTTTGGAAGAAATGTAATGCTTGAAATATTGTAATTTACAAACAAATTTATCTCTGAAATGTAAACAAAAATGTACCACAGTCTGAAACTTAAACCCTTATGGTCACAGGTCTTTAACCTGATTTCCACCATGATCAATGCCTCTACCCTACATGATCCCAAATGTATTGTCCTTCCCCAGTCCATCCAGATATTCCAAAGCACTTATTTAAATTGTTTAATTGATATAAGTGCTGTGCTGATGTCAGATTGAGGCCTTCTGGAGAACCCCCCCTCCCCCCCCCCCCCCCCCATCACCCCAACCATAATAATGGTACACAACCTCATATGGCATTATTATTATTATTAATAAATAATAATAATATGGCATACTTGTTAAATTAAACTTATTAGCAGTATACAAAGGTGGATTGGGATGGAAAAGAACCCCCGTAACCGCCTAGGAACACCCAACACATCTCTAAATGCAGCTTTCTATGAACACCATCAGGGCACATGCGCAGTGCAACGTAGATGCATGTGCAGACAAAAAACATCACACAGCCGGGGTGTAGTCATGATACCGATGACTGTGATCACGGCGCTCGAAATACTGACGCCCAGAATCCCGATCCTTCTGTCAGCGGGATGCGATCACATCTCAGCCCGGGAGGGGGGGGGGGGGGCTAGGTTTATCCATTACAAGGGGGAATATGGTTTAGGGATGGGAAGGTTAGGGTTGGGTACCGGAGAGGGAGGGTTAGGGTTAGGCACTTAGCAGGAGAGGATTGAGTTAGGCACCTAGTGGGGAGGGTTAGGTTTAGGTAGCAAGCGGGGAGGGTTAGGGCTAGGCACCCACAAGGGAGGGTTAAAGGCTTAATGGGGGTCTGTTGGGATTCTGATGGACGGAATGCCGCTGTCGGTATACTGACAGCCGGCATCCCGTCCATCGGCAAATCATACTGAACCCACACAGTCAGGGGTAGGGTGGGTAGTTTATGTATCTAGGACCATGGGGGTAGAGTGTGTAGTGTATATCTCTATGGCTGGGGGATAGGGAGAATAGTGTATGGTCCTGGGCCCAGGGGTAGGGTGATAATTGCCAGCTGCTGCTAATTGGCATGACAGAAATGGTCAGTCACCTGCTAACTGCTACTGCCCTGGCTTCCCTGCTGGGGATGCAAAGGTTGTGCTGGTTCAGCAGAGAGATTATGGCAGGCGAGAGCCATTGGGAAGCAATTTCTGCCAGGGGGTTCTTAAATAGGGAGAAACTCTATTTCCAGCAAATAAAATAGACTCATTAATTCATCTTGTACTGTTAGATTAACAGTTTGTTTTACTGCATTTGTTACCTAAAATATGTTTTTCTATGGACACATATTTCAATCACATACTGTACAGTAGGTGTCTTTTCTATTATAAAAATATAATAGTCCTTGCCATTCTATAAAATAAGCTTATACAGAATCTCTATTTGAGAGTGATGGAAGATGTAATGAAAAATCCAGTCTGAAGGACATACAATCTTACATGCACATTATTTGACATTGCAGTTCATTTTAGTGGCAGAAATATTCTAATTGAAAATTAAACTTTCAAGAGCAGAATATCATTGTAGCTGTAACGAACAGATTAAAATCTCCTCATAAAAGGGATTCCCGTGAAAAAAATGGAATCCATAAGCAGATGGCTGAGATGGAAATGAACTGACCCCAGGAAATGAGATATGAAAGAGAAAGTTCTCATGCTGCGATAAAGAACTGGGGGAACCCTTTCATATGTTTTCTGAGGCTTAATTCATATTTAAGTCATACGCAGTTAATACTGAGATCTGGATAGCTGAAGGTCTAGAAATAAATATTGTTACTTATTTTGAGATTTTACAGAACATTGTTAATATTTTCAAAGATGGGGAGCGTGGCCACGGCAGCGCAGGAATAGGTGAGGACTAGCAAAGTCTCTTCGGCAATCAAAAATTGTGCTCATGTCCGTGGTTCCTGAGGCGGCAGAGAGCCGGTAACTAAAAGCGCAGGAGCCATGGAGTTCCGCTTCCTCCAGCAGCAAAGAGCAGGTCAGCCGTGGAGAGTGAGCCCCTTGCTGGGATCCCCCCGGCTGTGTGAGCCGTATACGAGGACGCGGTCTGGTCTCGGTGGAAGAGGTCCCAGCGTCTGAGGTGGCGGACAGTTTTGAGGACGTGGCAGCTCCTCGCCTAAATAATGAGAGACTCGGTGGCGATGTGGCGAGAGGTCTGCAGCCGCGAGGTGGCACATGTGCAGCTGAGAGCTGTCGGATCAGTGGACCCGGCTCCAAACTAGTGAGGACACCCAGAGAATGGTGCTCATTGGGAAGGAGGACCTTATCGGTTGCAAGTCCAGCTACAGCCTGTCCCCACCATCGTGACTGTTAGCGGGTGTACGGTGGAGGAAAATCACCTGGGGTTACCGGGTGAAGTTGAAAGTGCTCCAGCGGAGGCTGCTGGTATAAGGTCACAGCAGTACTGAGGTTGCTGTGAGAAGGGGGCATGAGACCAAGAGATCCTGCTTGAATATAAAAAAGGGAGAAAAGAGGACTTTAAAGGTGGCCTGGTGCTGGAGGGCAAATCATAACTCCGGCCCACGTGAGCTACCAGTCCAGTCTGTAATTGGCTAACTGCTGATTGATCTCCTATCCAGACTGGTTGGGTATGCAATATCATATGAATGTATATAACTGGTCAATCAGTATAAGCAAGAATCTTACTGTTTGAGAGACGTTGTTTAATTAAATTGAGCGAATGGGTCTGACATCGGAAGATATAATTGTATTAGTCCAGGCAAAAGAGAGATAAATATATATTTACTTGTCTTTTGAATCTAGTGGGTTGGAGTTAGTTACTAGCAGCTGGAAAATGGGAAAAACTGGGAAGACAGCAGCTGTGGCCTGGCTGGAAAAGTATGCTAGAACACAAGCAAGTGGTTCAAATACAGCTTTATCTACTCCGCAAACAACTCCTTCAAAAGCAAATGGATCTTTTAATGCTTCGGAAGTTAAGGGGGGTACTCACGGGAGAGATGTGTGCTGAACGATCTTAACACAGACCGCTCAGCACACATCTCTCACCCCGCTCAGCACAGCGCGATGTGCTGAGCGAGGGGGAAAGCCGACGGGGGGCCGCTCACTTCACACAACGGTGAAGTGAGCGACCCGCTAGATTGAGCCTGCATGCAGCTCAATCTTGCATCGGCGATAGCGATGCGCCGGGCCGCGCATCGCTATCGCTGGAGGGCATACACACGGCAGATCCGTGCTTAAAATCTAAGCAATCTAGCAAGATTGCTTAGATTTTAAGCACGGATCTCTCCGTGTGTACCCCCCATTACTCTCCAGCAGGTGCTAGAGGCAGTAAATTCAAGCAAAAACTGCTTATCAGAAAAAATTGGTAAAATACAGTCGGATATTACACTGTTACGGCAAGATCTGCATGAGTACGGGACAGAGTTGATGAGATGGAAGTGAGAGTAGCCTCTTCGGAGGAGACGGTTGTTCGGTTGCAAGTACAGGTGAAAAGTTTGACTGAACAGATGTGTGGTATGAAGCGTAAGCTCTTGGATATTGAAGGCCGAATATGCCATAACAATGTAAGAATAGTAGGTTTACCAGAAAAAGAGGTGGAAAAATGGTTAAGTGACAAATTTGGGAGAGACTCTTTTTCAACACAATTTGTAATAGAAAGGGCCCATCGAATTCCTTTACGTCCATTACCTCCGGGCGCACCACCCTGAACCCTCATTGCCAAATATCTGAATGATCAAGATCCCGATACTCTGATGAGTTTGGCTCGTACCAAGGGGCCAATTGATTGTAATGGAGGGAAAGTGACAGTTTTCCCTGATTTTGCGCTAGAGGTGCAAAAGGACAAAGCTAAGTTTGTACCTATAAAAAAAGAGATTACATGAATTAAAAATACAATACTCCATGATGTTCCCTTCCAAGTTGAGGGTGTTGGTGGATGGAGCAACAAAATTCTTCCAAACACCAAGTGAGGTGGCGGCTTGGTTGGACAGATGTATGACAGGAACACGATGTTATGAGCCACGGCTGTGGCTCATTTCCATTTTGCATTTTGGTTATGTATTTTATGTTATACTTCTGTTTATGTTCCCCGTGGGTGTCATGGGGTGCTCGGATCTCACCCTTAAGGAGAGGATACTGTTATGAACCACAGGTAGTGGTTCATTCCTATTTTATGTTTATAAGTTGTCTCGCAGGCCAGGATTTCCCGTTGCTCTGTTTAAGAATACTCTTGTTTGCTGCCGGTGGTGAGTCTGTGTAGTTGCAGCTTGTTCCCATGTGTTCAGCCTCACCTGGCTGCTAATTGCATCTTGTCAGTTTGGAGTCATGCAACAGGGCAGCTGCATGACATAATTAATTAGGCCTCTCTGTTATATGCTGGCTGAGTGCAATTCACAGACGCTGGTGATATTTCTAGGTTTCCAGTCTTCCAGAGTGCTTGAGTTCTGAGCTTGTTCCTGCCAGTTCCTGAGCTCCTGTCTAACAGTGTCTGTCTAGCTGCTTCCTGTGTCAGTCCCTGTGTCGATTCCTGTGTCTGATCCCGTGTCCTGCCGTGAATCATTCCTGTCCAGAAGTCCTGTGGCTTTGCCTATGCCTGGTCGAGTTTCTGGCTTCTTGGTGTCCACCGGTCTGTCGTTTTGGATTCTGCCTGTCCTCCAGTTCTGAGAGTCTGTGTCGGCAGCATTGGTTATATCTGTCACTGGTGTTTTGCAGAGGGTTCTGCTTATGCTGTCACCGCCGATACACAAAAGTATTGTGTCGGTGTGTGGACAGCATTTCCTTTGTTGTTCTTTTCCTTGGGCGGCAAGCCGCACATACATTTAGTTTTAGGCTAGTCAGTAGCCCCTGGCTTTGGTTGTTTCAGTTATGGGGCCCCTTGTTATTACCCTGTCTCAGTTCACTCTTTGTCTCTCCTTAAGACCTGAGGGGGCATCGGAGTTGGGCAGACTTAATCCGCCCTTCAAACGCGGCTGCCATGGGCCCAAGAAACCATAGTCTCACAAGAGTGAATTGACAGCACGGGTAAAACAACGGAGGTAGGGTGCCAGGGGCTATTCCCATTCCGGTTCCCTTTCCCAGCATTACGTCCTGGTGCTCTGGACTCTCTTTATAACATCTCCCTTGTTCTGAGCACCAGGAACCTAACACACGAATGATAGCATCAGACTGAGTTTGGTAAAGAGTTAAGATGAAAAGACTAATCAAGATGCTCTAGTAATATAAATATAAAAATAAGAGTGATATTGTCAGGGGCTGGTCTGATTGTGTTCCCGGTAATGACCTGGGTGAGCCAGTGGAGGGCGCAGGGAGGCAGAAGTTAGGTGGCTTGAGAGATGGACAAGTCATATGCTGGAGCACCCCGGAAGTTTACACATTGAGCACAAAGAATTGGCCAGACCTGAAGCAGAGGCGCGGAGTCTAACTCGCCAGGGGTTTTCGCCAGTGACCCCCGCCAGGGGATATGGTCTTCACTACGCCTGACGGGCAGGTCGCGGCCCTCTGCTCAGGTTCCTCTGTGGAGGCTGTGAGACACTCGGGTATACAGGGATGCTTAATACCGGATTACACTGAAGTGCTTAACCATCGATGGTGAGTCCGATGGTGACATGAAAAGGTAAGTATATCGGAGATGGTGAACTCTGGAGTGCTTGGGTAGCTGAGGATATCCGGAGCCTGTGAGAGGAATCCTGGGCTGAGCACCGCAGACTGGTAACACACTGAGATGGAGATAGTGAAAGTCTCTGGCAGCAAGTAAGTAACCAGGAAAGGCAGGTACAGCAGGACACAGGTAAACGGATCTCTGGAGCAAGCTTGAAGCCTTGAGAGCGATGCTGGAGAACTTGCAGGAGAATTGACAAGTTGTTCAAGGCAATGAGGACTCTGGGAAGCCTGCTTATATCCCCCCAGAAGGATGCTGATTGGTTGCTGCCGGCAGCAGCAGCAGCATGCACAGAACCAGGAAGTAATTACCTGGATACCTGGATCATGTGACTCTGGATCATGTGACTCTGGATCATGTGACTGGATCATGTGACTGGATCATGTGACTCTGCCAGAGTCAGTGGAAATCATGCTAGTAACTACTGAAAGCACCAGTGGCTGATCTGCGGCACAGAATACACCAGCGTACCGGTAAGTGGCGTGTGCGAGCAGTGCGTGAACTGTGGTTCCTGACAGTACCCCTCCCTTTTAGGGTGGACACCGAACACCCACGAGGCTTGGAAGGATTGTCCCTGTGGAAGGCTGAGATCAGACGAGGAGCGTGAACATCAGAGGCATTAACCCAGCTTCTCTCTTCTGGGCCATAGCCCTTCCAATCGATAAGATACTGGATATGCCCATACCTCTGGCGAGAATCCACAATTTTATTGACCTCGAACTCAACTCCTCGACGGGTGTAGACTCTGGGGGACTCAGTGGAAGATTTTTGGAAGCGGTTAAGAATGAGAGGCCGCAGCAAAGAGATGTGGAAAGAATTAGGTATTCTCAGGTAGGCTGGTAGTTTTAACTTGTATGCCACAGGATTGATCATTTGTTCCACGGAGTATGGGCCTATAAATCGAGGGGCAAACTTCATGGAAGGAACCCTTAAACGTAGATTCCGAGTGGAGAGCCAAACTTTGTCTCCAGGTTTCAGCAGAGGAACAGCTCGCCGTTTGCGATCAGCAAAGATTTTATATCGCTTGGAAGCTTTCTTGAGCGAGACATGGACATTTTTCCAAGCTAGAGAGAAGTGCTTGAGTGTAGAAGATGCAGCTGGCACTTCTAAAGCTGGTAGGGCCTCGAAGTTAGGTGGACGCGGATGTTGACCGTACACAATATAGAATGGTGAATAACCCGTAGCCGTATGGTACCTGAAATTATGAGCGAACTCTGCCCAAGGAAGTAGACTAACCCAGTTATCCTGTGAAGAGGAAATGTATAGCCTGAGGAATGCTTCAAGGTCCTGGTTGACCCTCTCCGTTTGCCCATTGGACTGGGGGTGGTACGCTGTGGAGAAATTTAACTTCACTTGTAAGGCAGAACAAAGGGATTTCCAGAAGCGGGCTACGAATTGTACACCACGGTCAGAGACAATTTCTGTAGGAAGTCCATGAATCTTGAAAATATGCTGTATGAATATTTGGGCGAGCTTGGGAGCCGAAGGTAGACCGGTGAGTGGTATAAAGTGTGCCATCTTTGAGAATCGATCCACCACTACCCAGATGGTATTACACTCTTGGGACTTTGGGAGCTCTGAGATGAAGTCCATGGATAAGTGTGTCCATGGACGCGTAGGAATGGGCAATGGGAGTAGAGCACCTGCAGGAGCTTGGCGATGTACTTTATGTTGGGCACATGTGGAACAAGAGGCCACAAAATCTTGGACGTCTTTCCTAATTTTGGGCCACCAGTAAGAGCGACGAACAAGTTCAAGTGTCTTGAGAACCCCAGGATGACCAGAAAATGGTGAGGCATGAGCCCAGGATAGTAACTTCGGCCGAAGTTCAGGCGACACATATATTTTCCCTGGAGGTGGCACAGGAGACACGTGAGTGGTGGCAAAGGCAGTGGGACTGATGATGGGACGCTGGTCATGAGGCTGAACATCTTCCTCCATGGACCGTGATAACGCATCCGCCTTTACATTCTGGGAGCCTGGACGATACAAGATCTTGAAATCAAAACGCGAGAAGAATAATGACCAGCGGGCTTGGCGAGGATTCAGGCACTGGGCCGCTTGGAGGTAGAGCAAGTTCTTGTGGTCTGTAAAAATGGTTACGGTGAATTTGGCACCCTCTAACAAGTACCTCCACTCTTCCAATGCCAACTTGATCGCTAACAACTCTTGATCGCCAATGGAGTAGTTTTTCTCTGCAGGAAGGAATTTTCGTGAGAAAAACCCGCATGGATGTTGCTTCCCATCTTCCGCGGTCTGGGATAGCACTGCGCCAATACCCACATTAGAGGCATCAACCTCAAGGGAAAAGGGCTTATCAGGGTCTGGTTGCTGGAGAATAGGTGCCGAGATGAAGGCTTGTTTTAGCAGATGGAATGAGGACAAGGCTTCTTCAGACCAGGCGGCGGGATTTGCTCCTTTTTTGGTCAGGGCTGTAATTGGAGAGATGAGCGTGGAGAATTCCCTGATAAATTTTCTGTAATAATTGGCAAAGCCAATGAAGCGCTGGACAGCCTTCAGCGTAGTTGGTTGGGACCAACCGTTGATGGCCTCAAGTTTTTCGGGATCCATCTGTAATTTTGAGCCGGAGATAATGTACCCCAAGAAAGGTATAGAGGGTACTTCAAAGGTACACTTGGAGAGTTTACCGTACAATTTATTTGCACGTAAACGGGACAGGACTTCTTTCACCTGACTGCGATGGGTTTGGAGATCTTGGGAAAATATCAGGATGTCGTCGAGATATACTACGAGGAACTTGTATAATACATCTCTGAATATATCATTCACAAACTCTTGAAAAACTGCAGGAGCGTTACTTAATCCGAAGGGCATTACAAGGTACTCGTAATGCCCATCTCTGGTGTTGAAAGCTGTCTTCCATTCATCGCCCTCACGGATTCGGATTAAGTTATATGCTCCTCTGAGGTCCAGTTTGGTGAAGACCTTTGCTCCCTTGACACGATCGAACAGCTCAGTTATGAGAGGAAGAGGATAACTGTTTTTGAATGTTATGTTGTTTAAGCCTCTGTAATCAATGCAGGGACGTAGGCCTCCATCTTTCTTTTTCACAAAGAAGAAATCCGCTCCAGCGGGAGAGGAGGAAGGGCGGATGAAACCTTTTTGCAGATTTTCCTGAATGTAATCGGACATTGCTTTAGTCTCGGGTACAGAGAGTGGGTATGTGCGCCCCTTAGGAGGGGACTTTCCGGGAAGAAGGTCAATGGGGCAATCCCATTTACGATGAGGAGGTAACACATCAGCAGCCTGTTCACTGAATACATCACAAAATTCTTTATATGCTGTGGGTAGGCCAGGCAAGGGCTTAATCTTAGTAGACCGGATAGGAGTTACTTCACTGGTGCAATGCTTCTGGCAATAATCACTCCATTCCTCTATCTGAAGTGAGGCCCAATTGATGCGAGGATTGTGGAGTCGTAACCACGGCAACCCTAGCACAATGTCGTAAGAAGATTTAGGAATGATGAGAAACTTAATGCGTTCCTGATGAAGAATCCCCACTTGGATGGTAACAGAAGCTGTCTGATGTGTGATATCACTGCCAAGAATTTTATTACCATCGACTGCAGTCAGATAGAGGTGCGGAGACAATGACGAGACTGAAATATTACTTTTTTTGACAAGATCTGAGGTAATGAAGTTCCCTGCTGCCCCAGAGTCCGCCAGGGCAGGGACGTGATAGGAACCTGCTGGAGTCACAAGGGTAACTGGAAGTACTAAGTCAGGAGAAGGAGGAGACTTTATTAAACGGCCTAACCTGACTCCCGCGTTGCAGGTTAGGGCTTGGTGTTTTCCCGGACGCTCAGGACAGAACCCGATAAAGTGACCGGAAGCGGCACAATACAAACACAATTTCTCTTTTTGCCTCCTAGATCGTTCTTTCGGTGAGAGCCTAGATCTACCTGCTTGCTTAGGTTCTTCTGTACTAGCAGTCACTGGACGATGCAGAGGCGTGGAAGAAACTCTGGAGAAAACTTTTTCCTGCCGCTCTAGACCTCTCTCTCTGAGACGTAGGTCTATTTCGACACACAGGGAGATTAAATCTTCTAACTGAACTGGAAGATCACGGGTAGCCAACTCGTCCTTAATGCGCTCCGAAACTCCTAGCCAGAAAGCAGCAGTTAGTGCTTCATTGTTCCACTTTAATTCGGAAGCCAAGGTCTGGAATTGGACTACAAATTGTCCCATGGGACGGGAGCCTTGTTTAATACGGAGTATCTCTGTAGAGGTGGACGCTGCACGACCTGGCTCGTCGAACATGCGTCTGAATGCGGAAACAAATTTGACGTAATCAGTGAGTAAAGGGTCAGACCTTTCCCACAGCGGTGATACCCAACTTAAAGCTGAACCAGTTAGCAGGGAGACAATGTAAGCTATCTTGGTCCTAGCAGAAGGGAAATTCTGTGGTTGTAGTTCAAATTGGATATCACATTGAATGAGAAATCCTCTACAGAGCTTGGGGTTGCCAGCATATTTATTAGGAGCAGGAAGCTGTAAGTGAGAGACAGACACAGAAAAATGAGCAGCTGGTGGAGTGGACACTACAGGGGCAGGTGACCTGAGTGACTGCTGGAGAACATCCAAGTGAGTGGACACTTCCTGTAGGTAGGTAGTGTCTTGCTGCTGCGTGGCTTCCTGTGTCTCTATTCGTGAAATAACATCCTGAAGAGCCGCTGGGCCCACACTGTGGTCATGTGCCGAGTCCATCGGCCTTGAACAATCTGTCAGGGGCTGGTCTGATTGTGTTCCCGGTAATGACCTGGGTGAGCCAGTGGAGGGCGCAGGGAGGCAGAAGTTAGGTGGCTTGAGAGATGGACAAGTCATATGCTGGAGCACCCCGGAAGTTTACACATTGAGCACAGAGAATTGGCCAGACCTGAAGCAGAGGCGTGGAGTCTAACTCGCCAGGGGTTTTCGCCAGTGACCCCCGCCAGGGGATATGGTCTTCGCTGCGCCTGACGGGCAGGTCGCGGCCCTCTGCTCAGGTTCCTCTGTGGAGGCTGTGAGACACTCGGGTATACAGGGATGCTTAATACCGGATTATACTGAAGTGCTTAACCATCGATGGTGAGTCCGATGGTGACATGAAAAGGTAAGTATATCGGAGATGGTGAACTCTGGAGTGCTTGGGTAGCTGAGGATATCCGGAGCCTGTGAGAGGAATCCTGGGCTGAGCACCGCAGACTGGTAACACACTGAGATGGAGATAGTGAAAGTCTCTGGCAGCAAGTAAGTAACCAGGAAAGGCAGGTACAGCAGGACACAGGTAAACGGATCTCTGGAGCAAGCTTGAAGCCTTGAGAGCGATGATGGAGAACTTGCAGGAGAATTGACAAGTTGTTCAAGGCAATGAGGACTCTGGGAAGCCTGCTTATATCCCCCCAGAAGGATGCTGATTGGTTGCTGCCGGCAGCAGCAGCAGCATGCACAGAACCAGGAAGTAATTACCTGGATACCTGGATCATGTGACTCTGGATCATGTGACTCTGGATCATGTGACTGGATCATGTGACTCTGCCAGAGTCAGTGGAAATCATGCTAGTAACTACTGAAAGCACCAGTGGCTGATCTGCGGCACAGAATACACCAGCGTACCGGTAAGTGGCGTGTGCGAGCAGTGCGTGAACTGTGGTTCCTGACAGATATATCATACTATACAGTATATAGCTGTGTTGAGACCTGTCCCAGTTTGTGCTGCGGTTATAAACCCAGTGAAAAAAATAGGCCTGAATGGGGCATGAGGAAATAAGAAGCAAAGGATTCACCACAGTATCAACAGTGGGTCAAGATCTCAAGAGGATATGGGGATGGTATTTGGTTAGGACAATAGTGTATCCTGTAGCAATGGAATTTCGGATGGGAGGAGTAATATGTTGATTTCTTGATAAGATGCTGGAGAGCCCACCATACTATGGTGGTCATTACTATTTATTGCCTCTAAGATGTATTTTGGAGTGTATTGTATTTTTATGTATTATTGTTATGTGATTGGAGATGGTGGGTGAGCAAAGTAGGTATGCAGGAATGGGATGATATACAAGGAGGGGGATAAGGGGCAATGTATGTATTGTTGATGTGGTTAGAGAACTCAGTGCAACGTGCGGAAGGTGCCTTTTGGCTTCAAACTCCAGGAAAAAAAATGGAAGAAAAAAATTATATAGGGGAGACTAAGGTAAAAACAGACAACAACAAAAAAAAAACAAACCCTAGGAATACATATTGTGATCCTGCTATATTTGTTGATAATAATCTATGGTTAAAATTTTAACATGGAATATAAGGGGCTTGAATGATAAAATAAAACGATCATTGGTTCATAAACATATCAGGCATTATGGTGCAGAAATGGTTTGCCTTACAGAAACACATTTGGCAGGAGCCAGACTTTTATTGTTGAAGAGGCCACTGATTGGATGGGTATTTCATGCACCATATACATCATCCTCAAGGGGGGTGTCAATACTGGTAAAAAAAAAACAGTTCCCTTTATGTATAACATGGTAAAAACAGATCCAGGTGGTAGATATGTTTTCTTGAACTGCACTGTTAAGTCGATTCAGATGATTGCATTAGCTATATATATATATATATATATATATATACCGCCACCATTTTCATATGAGGTCTTGAAGAGAGCGATAGAGTTTGTTGCATTGACACCAGAAGTACCTGTGATTTGCCTTGGGGACTTTAAAAACATATTAGATCCGGTATTAGATAGGTGGCGGAAAGTAGTAGTAGGTAAGCCCCAGAATAATAGAGGTTTTGCAACATTTAAAGCTGATTTAGGATGGGTAGCAACATGGAGGGCAAGAAATCCTGGGGTGCAACAGTTTTCATGCTACTCTCAGACTTATGGGTCTTTTTCAAGAATAGATCTACAGTAGTCTTCGTGAAGTATATTACAAAGTTTATCTACTATTGAATATAAAACAAGAGGAATATTGGATCATTCACCAATCCTTTTACTATTAGAAGAGGAGGTAGATAAGGGGCAATCATTTTGGAGATGTAATTCCTCATGGTTGATGCAGATGGGCGCGGGGTCCGAACTGGAAAAATTGTGGACGGACTTTCTTGAAGATAATATAGGATCAGCACATATGGTCATTGTGTGGGATGCATTTAAGGCATATATGAGGGGATCCCTGATAAAGAGAATAGCAGAATTAAACCTGTTGTATAGGAAAACTACAATAGAACTAGAAAAAGAAAGTATTGATATGGAGATGAAATATCTAACAGATAAACAGGAGGAAACTAGGTTGGCATGGCAGGAAGCTCAAAAGAAATGGAAAGCACATCTGTATGATGGAGCGAATCGAAGGATGCTATTTAGGTCTCATAATAGCTATCTGAACTCTGATAGATCAGGTAGTTATGAGGAGATATAAATGGCTATTAAGTAATTTCCAGAGGTAAAGCCCCTGGAGTTGATGGAATACCGACAGAGGTTTATAAAAAGCACTTGACAGTATTGGTCTCTAAATTGTTAGACTCATTTAATGCGTATTATGAAGATTATAATCTCCCCGAGTCAATCATAATAGTGCTACCAAAGTCAGGAAAAGACCTTGCAATGCTTGAATCATATAGGCCTATTTCGTTAATAAACACAGATGCAAAAATGTTAGTAAAAATATTATCTACTCGCCTTAATAAAGTAATAAACACGATAATAATCCAGATCAGGTCAGATTCATGGCCGGGAAATCAACAGCAGTAAATTTGAGAAGGTATATACCAATATGCAGCTCTCTCATGAGGAGGAGCCATTACCAGCTATAGTGTCATTAGATGCTACAAAGGCATTCGACTCTGTT
Organism: Pseudophryne corroboree; assembly: GCF_028390025.1. Lineage (NCBI taxonomy): Eukaryota > Metazoa > Chordata > Amphibia > Anura > Myobatrachidae > Pseudophryne > Pseudophryne corroboree. The sequence continues at coordinate 381,451,371 of NC_086445.1, read as the reverse complement.
GAATGGTCATTCCTGTGGGAAGTCATGAGAGAATTTGGAATAGGCCCTAGATACATAAAATGGATGAAACTGCTTTACACATCACCCAGGGCTCGGTTATCTATAAATGGGTATGTATCATATCCTTTTTCCCTGACTAGGGGTCACCGGCATTTTTATCATGGGTGCAATGTGTGCAGTGCACACGGGCCCCTGGGTCCAGGGAGGTCCCACACCGCACACATTGCACCCATATTTTCATACTCACCTGTCCGAAGTCCACCGCCGGGCGCTGCAGCGGCAGCCGTTGCGGCCAAAAAACACATAAAATATGTCCACTGCGCATGCGCAGTTCAATTTTTGTCTCCAAAACATGGCGGGCGCCATGTTTCGGGAGACCTGCGCATGCGCAGTAGACTCCGGCATATTGCCGGAGCCTACTGCGCCGTGGAGAGGAGGGGGCCCACCCAGAGTGTGCACACGGCCCCCCTCCTCTCTTAAGATGCCCCTGCTAGGGGTACCAGACAGGGGTGTCCCCTCTCCCCTATATTATTTGCAATGTCAATAGAACCTTTGGTATGTATTATAAGAGCACACCCTATGATAATAGGTTTTAATATGGGAGAGATAAAGGACACTAACACTTTATGCTGATTATATTATTCCTCTCTAACTATAAAGACTCAATGCCGGTATTTCATCAGGTGATTAATAAATATAGATTGTATTCAGGGTTAAAAATAAACTGGTCATGTCTTGTATTTTCCCACTTACAGTTTTAACCATGGAAGGATTATCAAGTGGGTTTCCTCTTCAATGGGTAAATCAATCTAAGTACCTGGGAATAGAGATAAACAATACCCCGCAGGACTACTGTATATCCTATTAAATGTGCAGCCTTTATTGGAATATTTTCCACTTAAAATTAAATCATGGATGAAATTATCACTTACTGTAGTAGGAAGGAATAATTTAATAAAAATGATATTCCAGCCTAAATTAGTATACGTACTCCAACAGTCTCCTTGTTACATTCCAGAAGAGATATTTAGAAAAATAAACAGTATGATTTCGAGGAAGAAACGTCCAAAAATACAGCTGGATACATTAACTAGATCTTGGCAGAAGGGTGGAGTAACTCTACCAAATTTTAAGCTGTATTTCTATTCTACCCAGCTAGCACATTTAAAAACATGGATAACGGAGAATCCAAAAAAATTATATGATTCATGTGTTGCTTTCACAAAAGTTATCAGGTTATACTCCCATACAGACGCTATGTGCAGGTAGAGTGTTGGGGGGGGAAATTATATGGTCAATCAGGCGATTAAGATTTGGGGCCAGATACAAAGGTTGATGAAATTTGAAGGATTGGATTCAGAAACTCTGTTATTGAAATCCAAAAGACTTGAGGAACTAAGGCATCTGCAAATACTGTAGATAAAGTATGGGGCCCTAAAGGAATAGAGGGGGTAATTCCAAGTTGATCGCAGCAGGATTTTTTTTAGCAATTGGGCAAAACCATGTTCACTGCAGGGGAGGCAGATATAACATGTGCAGAAAAGAGTTAGATTTGGGTGGGTTATTTTGTTTCTGTGCAGGGTAAATACTGGCTGCTTTATTTTTACACTGCAAATTAGATTGCAGATTGAACACACCCCACCCAAATCTAACTCTCTCTGCACATGTTATATCTGCCTCCACTGCAGTGCACATGTTTTTGCCCAATTGCTAACAAAAATCCTGCTGCGATCAACTTGGAATTACCCCCAGAGTGTCTAAGACAGATATATGTGGAAACAAGGTTAAAATCTTTCTCTCAATTACAAGATGAGTTTTGTCTGCCATCGGCGTATTTCTATAGGTACTTGCAAGCGAGACATGCATTAAAATTCAGTTTTCTGGTTTGCATCCATATATTGTAGATTCTCCAATTAAAATTTTCTTGAAAGTTTTGGGTCCAAAGAAAATAATTTTGCGGATATACATGTTTCTACTAAATAGACATCACACTGAAGATCTTCCGTGGCTTAAAAATAAGTGGGAAATAGACATGGGTCCAATAAGTGATTATATTTACTATGGGAATGCCCAGTGGTAAATGCCTTCTGGATAAGGTTATTGGGTCTATTGTCAATACAGGTATAGAAAGATTGATAATGACATCTAGAATGTGTTTATTAGGTATAAATGAAAGGGTTAATATAGATAGATACATTCAATAATATTTGCATAATGTGTGTTCATTAGCAAAGCTGGGGTTTAAAATTTTCACCTCCAACCCTGTCTGGAAGGCAGTGGCTTTCAAAAGCTGCCGCTTCACAAATAATGCCCGTTTTAAGAACTGACCGAAAACATCGGTTTTCTCCAAGAGTCCCATTACAAGGATTCCAGTCATCCATAGCTTACAAAACGTATTGCAATTTCTATTACTACCCATAGTTGTTCTATACCAGTTTGCCTATAGACCAAAAAGGTCAGCTAACCTCACCACCATACACTCATTCAAAAGCTCTATCAGAAATTCTATATTCAACAAATAAAGCTGCATAAATAGACCCATTACTTCATCTTGTACTATTAGATTAACAGTTTGTTTTACTGCATTTGTAAGAATTGGCAGATGTAAGAATTAGGTTTATTTGATACATGTAGTGCACTCAGACCCTTGCTCAGCTCGATTGTACTCCAACTTGTGATTACAGTGCTCATTTTTAAGGGTGGTTATGCTACTACTAGTCATTTCATTTCTCAACACTTACATGCTTAGATACAATTTGAACCACTGTTTGACCACTTTCTATTGGTTATCACATTTTACCTATTATAAGATCCAAGTGGTAGATCTGCTGGGAGGCTTAATAAGATTTTGCCTAAGACCCCATAATTCCAGACCCATTTTTTTTAATAACAATAGCTGACTATATAAAAATATGCAATATGACACATCATGGGTATAACTAGAACTTTGTGGGCCACAAAGCAAAATTTTTAAGGCACACCCAACTTAGGTCTCCAGAGAGAGAGTGGCAGCAGAGACACAGAGACAAAAAGAGTGGCGGAAGGGACACCGAGAGTGAAAGCAGGGGCACAGAGACAGACAGTGACAGCAAGGAAACAGACAGTGAGAGTGATGGCATGGACACAGAGAGAGTGCTGGCAAATACATAGGGACAGAGATAGGCAGCAGGAACTTAGGGACTGAAAGAGGCAGCAGGGGCATATAAACAGAGAGAGATGCAGCAGGGATGTAGGGACAGAGAGAGGCAGCATGGGTGTAGGTAGAGATAGAGAGGCAGCAGGGACTTAGACAGACGCAACAGGGACGTAGGGACAAAGAGAGAGGCAGCAGAGATGTAGGAACAGATAGAGGCAATAGGGACAGAGAGAGGGGCAGCAGGGACGTAGGGACAGACAAAGAGGCAGCAGTTGTGCAAGTAGAAAAAATGTCTTAATCGTACTGTGTGCACCAAAAAATTAGTGTGGTCACATTCCACAAAGGGCGTGGCCACTGAAAATAGGGGTGTGTCACCATGACACTCCACCCATTTCTTGTCACTTTGGGAACATTCCTTTCCATTCCAAATGCACCTTACCTATATGTGGGTTTTTCACAATGGTGAACTTCTGAAGAAATTTATTCTCCTCTGCCAGACAGCGTCTTCAGTCGGTATTAACTTTTCATGTAGGAAATCACATGGTTCGGAAGATGCCTGTGTGTGTAGGTATATAACCAAAGTTATCATCATACAACAGAGGTTCAACCAGACTTGTGTCATCTTCTATCCCCTGCATCTTCCAGCTACACCAATATCTTCACCCTTGCATTTCTCAGCCACGTGATCATCTTCCTCACTGTGTCTCTCAGCCACACCATCATCTTCCCCCCTGCATCTTTCAGCCACACCATCTTCCCTCCTGCATCCCTCAACCACACCATTATCTCCCCCCCACATGTCTCCTAGCCACACTGTCATCTCCTACCTGCTAATCTCAGCCACACCGTCATCTCCTGCCTGCGTCTCTCCATCCCACCGTCATCTCCCCCCTGCATCTTCCAGTGATACCATCATCTCCCCTCTGTGTCTCTCTGCCACATGTCATCTACCCCCACTACTCTCAGACTGCTCTCTTTAAATCTGTGTCTCTAAGCCTGTCCCTTTTAATTCTGTCTCTCTCCGCCTGCCCCCCTTCACTATGTGTCTCCCAGTCCCCTCTTCATTCTGTGTCTCTCAACACGACCCCCCCTTGATTCTTTGTCTTTCCCCCCTCCCCTCCTCCCATGTTCACTGGCAGCCAGTGGACGGTGTGGCAAAGCACAGGCACCACAAGAAGAACACAGCCGCTGCAGGACAGGGAGCATAACTTGACGTCAGTGTGGTGCTCCTAGAAGTCCTTCCTGGCATAGGCAAAGTGCAGTGGGAGGCGCTGTCAACCACCGAGCACTCTGGCTTTGCTCAGCGGTGCTTTAAATAAAACTAAACACACCAATAGCAGGTCACGGGTGCAATGTGTGCAGGAGGGTGTGGGCTGGCACCGCACCCACTACCTCTGGGGGGTGGCGTCTGGCCATACTTTGCAGGGGGGGATTGGGGGGGAGAGCCATAGGCCTTAGAGTAGACTGGGGGCAGAGAAAGCTGCGGGCCCTGAAAGCATCACGGACCCCATAGCAGCTGCACCCCTCGATAGTTACGCCACTGTGACACATGCATTACCACAGTTTGGGAAAATCCAGTAAGACTGTAATCAGAAGGAAATATAGCTACGCCACCTACCGCAACAATCAAGAAGAGACAAAATGCCAAACTTACTGTTAGGTTCCTGGTGCTCAGAACAAGGGAGATGTAATGAAGTGAGTCCAGAGCACCAGGACGTAATACTGGATTTGGTGAAATGGAACGGGAATAGCCCCTGGCACCCTACCTCCGTTGTTCCACCCGTGTTGTCAATTCACGCTTGCAGGACTATGGTTTCTTGGGCCCATGGCAGCCGCGTTTGAAGGGCGGATTAGGTCTGCCCAACTCCGATGCCCCCTCAGGTCTTAAAGAGAGACAAAGCGTGAACTGAGACAGGGTAATAACAAGGGGCCCTCTAACTGAAACAACCAAAGCCAGGGGCTACTAACTAGGCTAAAACTAAATGTATGTGCGGCTTGCCGCCAAAGGAAAAGAACAACAAAGGAAATGCTGACCACACGCCGACACAATACTTTTGTGTACCGGCGGTGACAGCATAAGCAGAACCCACTGCAAAACACCAGTGACAGATACAACCAAGGAATACAGCGGCCAAGGCCGACAGACGCGGCAAAGCCGCTACTCACGGAACCGGTACAAATACTGGCAAACGGACAGGAACCCCAAATGCTGCCGACACAGACTCTTAGAACTGGAGGACTGGCAGAATCCCAAATGACAGATCGGTGGACACCAAGAAGCCAGAAACTCGACCAGGCATAGGCAAAGCCACAGGACTTCTGGACAGGAATGCTTCACGGCAGGACACGGGATCAGACACAGGAATCGGCACAGGGACTGACACAGGAATCGACACAGGAAGCAGCTACACAGACACTGCTAGACAGGAGCTAAGGAACTGGCAGGAACAAGCTCAGAACTCAAACACTCTGGAAGACTGGAAACCTAGAAATATCACCAGCGTCTGTGAATTGCACTCAGCCAGCATATAACAGAGAGGCCTAATTAATTATGTCATGCAGCTGCCCTGTTGCATGACTCCAAACTGACAAGATGCAATTAGCAGCCAGGTGAGGCTGAACACATGGGTACAAGCTGCAATTACACAGACTCACCACCGGCAGCAAACAAGAGTATTCTTAAACAGAGCAACGGGAAATCCTGGCCTGCAAGACAACTTATAAACATAAAATAGGAATGAACCACTACCTGTGGTTCATAACACTTACATGCAATAGAGAGCTATCTGAAGAAAGATATTTTTAAATATAATAAAAGCCACTGGCAAATACAAAACACTCTCTGAAGCAATCTAGTAATTTGTTGTTAAACACGGATCTTAACGTTTTGAAAATGATTTTAGAAAATAAACAGAATACTTTTTTGCCAGGTCTGTCCGGTCCCAATCATGGGGATTAATACCCTCCAGGTAGCCCTTAGATATTTGCAAGATGAATTATCATTATTATCCATTATGTAAAAAAGGATACAATCTGTTCTGTATCACTCTCTTTTTTTGGCTGCTGAAAAGACATTTGAACTTTTTCCTGACCTGTCATGATGGAGACATTCGTGTGTTATGCATTTCAAGGGAAATTTGTCCAGGCCATTTATATATTTATATTATAACAGTGGAGTCTTTCACCCTGGCCAAAGGAATGTCCTTTCTTCACCCCCGCACATTTGCCCTGAGTTATTAGCAGGTGGAATATACAGTAAATCCTCACATTACTGGAAAACCTATTAAGAATAGTCAGTTTAAAATAGCTATATCTTCAGATATTACCATTTTATCCCTCACTAGACTTCTCATCTTCCTTCAAGGAATTATCAGACTTAGGCTTCCAGTTCAGCTATAAAGTTAGTAATCACAAATTAGAGATCCTTTAATGTCATTTACCAAACATATATCAAAGCTTTTAAGCCTTCTCTTTGAACTCCAATGGAAGATATGCTTGCATAATAACTAGGTATATCTATTGTATATAACCAAATGCTACAAACCAAGAGATAATTTCCCCCTTTTCTGTAAAATAACTAACAAAGATCTGGCCTTATGGGAGACACGGTTTATTCTCTGGATAGGCAAAATCAGTGTGTTCAATGTATTGCTTGTAGACATAGAAAATGACCAAATATGGGAGAACATTGTAATTTATACATTGGCTTCAGAACAAACACAGATCAAAAACTACTCTTTGGAAACTCACTGTAGCATTGACCCTGGATACATGGAATAGATTCAACTGTAGTCTCTGTCAGAATACCCTTTCTTCCTTAACCTCCCCTATGGGCCCACCCTTTATCTCCAGAGACAGGTCACAGAAATGGCAGCCACTCAGAAGACTGCCAGCCACACACACACACACCATATGGTCAGTGATTTTCCTCTCCATATTTTTCAAAATTATGAGAGAGAAATCTGGTTACTAATGTTAAATTCTAACAATATTTACTGATCTATCACTTACAGCTAAATGTTACAGCCTATGACTTGCAGGCATCTTCAAAATACTGGCACAGCTGTCCTATATTTTAAAGTGGCAATCCTTTAAAATTCAAAACCAGTTGGTCTCTAGAACAACATAGAAAACAAGTGATTGATATTTAATGTCAATCTGTTTCAAAGAGCAATTAAAAGGCAGTATCATATATTTGGTGGATTGTGCTTGGTGGTGATTTGTATTTCTGAGCAATCTCATTGCCTTGAAATTTTGTTGGCTTTTGCTCCCTGGAAACAGTAATTACCCTTGTTATTGTACAGTTATGCTATATTTTACCACTTGTGTAACAGTACACTAATCGGGAATTCAATCGGGGTGATGTTCTTGCTCCTGCGAGTAAGTACGGCTTTATGCCGCATTTACGGTACTGCAAAACTCTCAGATTTTGGTTTGCAGCCCCATAGAGCTACGGGCAAAAATATGTGAATCTGCTGCAAGTCCAAGCTGCAAGGGGTGCAAGTTCCAGTGCTGTTGCTGGCATGTGGGGGCAGGTTAATGAAATTTCCCCTTTAGGAGGCAAATCGGTTGATTCATCTGTGAAAACATGTTTCTATAACCACAAACAATTCAAGTTTACATTTTTGTACACCTTTTCTTGCATTTGCTAACAAAAAGGTTTGTACTTGCTGTCACAATTCCAGTCTGCCCTCAGATAACGCAATCTAAGACAGCTTGGTCATGATGATTATGCACTTTGACCACTCACTGATACAAATACAAGGTCACTGCCACAACAAAAGATCTTAAAGAAGTCTTTACGTTCTCTACCAAATATTAATTTCGGAAGTGAAGAAAGAGAAAATATTAATATTTTACACTTAATTACACATGAGTATGTAGCATTGGGCTTCACAGGTTCACAGGTTCTATAAGAATTACAGAGAATATGCTAGATTAAATATATTTTAATCTGAAAAATGTTTCCAAATCTTAATAATAAAACACTTAATAAGAATGACATACAGGTTATGATTTGCAAAATAATTTCAGATAAAATAAAGAAGAATAACTCAGAAAACTAGACTTACAATAAAGACCTTAAGAATTTCCATTGTAGGAGTTTCACAAAGATAAAAGTTATGGAGCATCCTCAACTTGTAGTTGTCCCCAAAGAATGCAATTAAACAGATGGACATTATTATCCTTGCAGTAAACTGCTCCTTGGCCCCTACCTTTGGGATTAACTCCTTCAGTGCCAAATTTAATTGTGTGAGGCATCCATTGTTCTTTTAATACAGGGATTTTCAAACAAGGTCTACACAGAAGTTACAACATAACCCCTAGCATAGTGATAGACTGTATGACTGTCTGCTCCACAGAGTGTAAATATATCCTTAGATCTTGTTATCTGCTTGCTCCTTCCTTCAAAAGAATTCGACACCTCCATGGTCCTAGTGTCTCTTGAGTGGGGATGGTAAGGAAGATAGTGCCCTCTACACATTTATTATTTATTTATGAAATGTTTCTTGTATAGCACAGCATATTCTGTTGGGCTTTACAATTGGAAACAACAATGATAAAAAAAACTGGTTAATAACAGTCATAGAGGTAGAAAGGCCCTGCTTGCAAGCTAACAATCTATTGGGAAATAGGCATTTATACACAAGGATAGGTGCTATCTATTTCATAATTGTCCACCACATTGCAAAGGTTCTTGGTGGGCTGAATGATAAGGTCACACAGTGATGTTGGCTTGGGGTCAGGAGGATGGGAAAGTGAAGAAAGAAAAAATATGTGTGGACTGTACAGAAGGAATGTAATTGGATAGGAAAGCTTATGAAGGTTGAGTGAGCAGTTCTGGAATGTGATACGCTTGCCTGAAGAGGTGAGTTTTCAGGGAATGCTTGAAGGTTTGGAGACTAGGGGAGAGTCTTATTGTGAATGGTAGGGCATTTCACAGAGTAGGTGCTGCCTGAAGAAAGTCCTGCAATCGTGAATGGAAGCAAATAATGAGTGTGGATGTGAGATGTAGATCTTGTGAAGAGCGGAAAGGTTGGGAGATATTTTAAGATATGCGAAGAGATGCACATCGGTGTAGTTTAGTTACTGGCTAATGATGATAATAATGACCTCCTGCTGTTTATAGTAAACACACACACTTTTAAAACCTGGAAGAGAAGAGATAGGAGACCTGGGACACAGACCACCAAATGACACCTGACTCAGTTTAACTATTTGGATTACAGAATTGCAATTAACCTATTATTTGAACATAAAATTTTCCATGCAGAATATACACTGATACAACATACAATTTGAACAGTGCCATATTTTGGGATCAGATAATATATGGTCAGGCATGAAAAGTACAATTCAGTTGCAAAAAACTGTAAAGTTATTGCATGTTCCAAATGAGTACAGTGTAAGCAATAGTGTCCATCACATTTGTTATTTCTACTGGGGAATAAAATGATGCCTAGTAATAGTCCGTCACTCAATAATAACGTTGAAATATAGGAAAACATTTTTTTTATCACTCTCATAACCTGGAACAAAATCCAGTTCATGAACAGCTGCCACTGTTGCCTGAAAAGTATTGTACCCAACGCAAGAAAATTTAGCACAAGACATCTTTATTATGTGTTCACAAAAAAATATCAAGTATGGTGGTAGTACTGGTACAGCTGGAATACCTCTTCTCAGTATGGCCTTAACTGAGAAATGCTGGTTCAGTAACAGAATAAACAAATGTCTTACTTAAAAGTTAACAGGGCATTTTACATCGCTGAAAGTAAAACTGTTGCAGTGACTGATGTGTTTGTAAAACATGCTGGCATGAAAACCTGTAAATTAGTTCTTGTGAGAAGTGAACCCAGGTCCTATGGATTTAAAGAAGTGTGAAATGAATAAGGATCATGATTATCCTTTAATTAACTTTAGTGATTAAACTTAATGATATAACAATAGATAAATCATGAACTTTGCAATTCACTTGTAGAGTGGAAATCACACAGGCTCTTTATTGTTTTTTAATGTTGTTACCTATGTCTAGGCAAGTGTTGGATTAGCCCATGTAACTTTCCACTATATAAAAAACAATTATGTCTATACAGGAGCCAGAGTTTGGTTCTAAGATCTAAATGCCTCTTTCTTTTCTGACTAACTAATACAAGTAATAACATTTGTATATACAGAACTGAAAATCATTCTTTTTCTTTATCCTGTACATATACAGTACATAAAGCAGCGTAAGTCCTTTATCTCAAAATATTTAATGTTTTACCAATATTGCTGTGTACAAAATAGCAATCAACTTAATTCATGCTACTCAAACACTTAATTTGCTTTTTTTGTTGTTGTTTCAAAATGTCTATAACAGCTGGTCTTTTGAATAATTTATTTTCCAAGAAAATGGCTGTGTTTGCGTGCACTACAGTATATTTCTTGGCAAATGTAAACATTTATGATACATGACATACTCTAAACTGGGGCATGAAGCCTAAAGCTCACTTTTTCTTACAGAAGTTCTTGGCTATTGCAGTAGGATTCAAGTTATTAAAAACATAGTCATACTGTAGTTACGGAAAGTTACAAGAAGTAAAGAAGGGAATCAGGCAGGTTTATATTTTATTTACTACCATACAATATCACCTACCATACAATAAGAGCTTGTGGGAAGCAGACAGTCTTGTTTCACCTTTAACCTCCAAAATCTTTATTCTATATATCTATTATAATGTTAGAGCATTTGCAGGTTACAGGAATTGCAATTGTTAGTGATCAAGTGTCTTATAACACACAGGCCGGTACTAAATTATCCCTGATAATTTTTCTCCCAAAACAAACAGGCTTATACAGGGGTGGGCAAACTACGGCCCACGGGCCACATGCGGCCCGTGAACTGATCCTGCCCGGCCCGCGTCAGTGTGCAATGACAAGCGCCCCGACTGGCTGAGCTGCTTGTCATTGCGCTGCATTACCTCTGAGCCGTGGGCGGCGGCGCTACTGGTCATGTTGGGTACAGCCGGCCAGATTACCTGTGATATCAGGCGCTGTTGGGGGTGGAGCCAAAGGCAGAGCGGCAGCGTGGATGCAGGCGGCGTGCGGCGGGCAGTTTGAACACATGCAGCAGCACAGGCACAGCACTATCTGGACTCGGGGAAGAGCACCTAAGTAAGGTACATGTTTGGATGGCGGGTGGCAGCGGGACCTGCTGACGAGGGGGCAGGGGTGCCAGGGCGGGGGTAGCTGGCAATTCTGTCCAGGGAGGGAAGCTGGTAACTTTGTCTGGGGAGGGGAGCTGATTATTTTGTCCACGGAGGGAGGAGATGAGAGGGAAGATGATAACTGTAAAAAGTTGTTTTTTTAAATTATTATTATTATTATTATTATTATTATTATTAAATGTGATTGTTAGCTAGTGGTGTTTTGACACCTGACTATTTAATGTTGGTGGCAGTAGGGAATGCACTCGAAGCATAATCTGCGATAAGTAGCCTGCTGGAGCCACATTGTTTTGTGTGCGGCCCTCGATATTCATTGGAAAGTGTTAAGTGGCCCCCCAGCTGAAATAATTGCCCACCCCTGGGCTTATAGCACAATTATCATGCTATTCAATTAAAACCCATTTGTTTTTTAGAAACCTGTGGAGGCCCAATGCTACATATTCATGTGTAATTAAATATGTCCCATTTTTGTATGATAACACATGGAATCCGGGATCAGTATCCAGACCCATGTGTTATCACGGCTCTAAGGACTGCTTATCGGGGTTTATGCTTTGGGTGCCTGAGGCACCCGAAACGTAATCCCCGATAAATGAACTGAATAGCCCCTGGCGAATCAATACCAACCACAAGAGCAGATAGTGGAAGCAACAACAGAAAAAAGAGTGATCCACACTGGCACTGCTCAGATAATCCAAGCAGTTGTAAAAGGAGATTGTCAATCTCCCAAATATAATATACTGAAAGTGTAGAGAAAATATATTACAATGCTACTGGAAATCATTTGTTAATGTATAAATATCTATCTATCTATCTATCTATCTATCTATCTATCTATCTATCTATCTATCTATCTATCTATCTATCTAATGGTGCGGTTGGTAAGATCAATATTCAACATTTATTGATATATAATTTAAACAAAAATGTTCCATGTAGAAACCTCAATCGATTAAAACAGACAATTTCATGTTCAAAGGCACAATGTTGTATGTGTAAGCAATTCCACTATGGCTATTCACTCATATAATTATACTGCATAAGTCCCAATGATATGCTATCAGTCCAATAGAGCCATTTCCCATTAGGGATAATTACCAGTCCATAAATTATGTGTATCCTTACAGGCTGTAGATCTGTGGCTGGATAGATGCAAGATGGCTGCATCTGATAAATCCAAGCAAATGCAGTCGATATTCAGAGTGGAATTGCTTTCATATACAGTATTGTGACTATGAACACACATTTGTCTGGTTTAATTGATTGAGATTTCTACATGGAACATTTTTGCTAATTTATTTTTTCATAAATGTTGAATATTGATCTTACCAGCCTAGTCATTATATATATTTTAATATGCATATCTATCTATCTATCTATCTATCTATCTATCTATCTATCTATCTATCTATCTATCTATCTATCTATCTATCTATCATCAGATTGTTTCCAGTAGCACTGTAGTATATTTTCTCTACAGTAGCAGATAGTAAGTTGACTTTATAGTATTTAAAAAAAAATCAGACAAAATGACCCGGTATATTTCCGACATGCGCCGGGTCAACCCAGATCGTTTTTCTGTCTGAAAGGGTCAACCCGGGTCAAAAATCCTGGGGTATTTACCAGGGTTTTTCCTGGATCAGACACGGGTTGCCGGCTGTCTGAAAGGGTGTGAACCAGGTTTTTAGAGCCATGGTCATGGTAAACGATGGTGATTGGATGAACTGGTGGGGCACTGGCTGATTGGCAGAGCGTGCAGGTCATTTTGATTGGATGAGAAAAAAACAAACAAACAAACAAACAAACTCAAAGGCTCATTAACAAACTGAAGGCTCTGAGAGTCCCTTTTATCCTCTAATGCAGATATTTTCAACCTTTTACAACTCGCGGCACACTTAACAAGATATAAATATTCCCAAAGCACACTCAAATATAATGGTGATGCATGGTGCAGTTGCGTGTCCTAGGTCATGTCGCATCTTCTCCATAGGTAACGCCTGAGCCACATCTGAGAAAGCCAGAAGAGCCCAACACTGCTGAGGCCCAAAATTAGAACTGGCCCTGCAACCACTAAACCCACCAGTATTGATCGTTCCATGGCCTCAGTAGCGGCAAAACACTGATTTGTCTGGCTCTGCTTATATGGCGGCACACCTGGAGACTACTCAGGGCACACTAGTGTGCCACGGCACAGTGGTTGAAAAACACTGCTCTAATGTGTCATAATAGGTTGGTAAGCAGTGAGGGTATTCCGGATACCCTCATCACTGCTAGTGGTGGATTCACCCTGGTAGGCTGCTGCTTCTAGTGGAGTATCAGACAGGCCAGAATCCACAACATTCCAATTCGGGAGAAAGTGTTATTTTTGTAGCTCACAGACATTGTGCAGAATGTAGCAAGCAGCAACCACATCCGGCACAAGGGTGGGGTCACTATCATTCCGCTTTAGTAATCACCGCTTACCACAGGTTTTTTCCACCACCATCCTGGCCAAGCCGAGTGTATGGGTGAAGGCAACTTTGTCCAGAGAGAGTGGAGGATGTTGTGTTCATTAGCCATTGCCTGAAAGGGTATGCCATATGTCCAATAAGGTGTACTGGAATCTCGACCCCAGCAACAATCTTTGATTTCTGTAAAGGTAAAAAAAAAAAAAAAAAAATTAATACTTAGTTTTGGTGGTACACGTATGTTGAAATGGTAGTGTCAAATGTTCTCTGTACTGTGCTGCTGAATATATGTGTGTTCAATTATAATTAGAGTTCTTTCTCTAGGGCACACATATTTTCTGCAGCATAGTGCAGAGAATATTTAAGATATTTGCAACCATAACAAAAGCGGTGGAGCTAACAATCTACGGGCCTAATTCAGATCTGATCGCAGCAGCAAATTTGTTAGCTAATCGGCAAAACCATGTGCACTGCAGGGGGGACAGATACAACATGTGCAGAGAGAGTTACATTTGGGTGGGTTATTTTGTCTCTGTGCAGGGTAAATACTGACTGCTTTATTTTTACACTGCAATTTAGATTTCAGATTGAACACACCCCACCCAAATCTAACTCTCTCTGCACATGTTATATCTGCCCCCCTTGCAGTGCTAATGGTTTTGCCCAGCAGTTAGCATAACCGCTGTCCCTGTGAGTTTGGCCTTGGCACATAGCTGGGATTATTTCTGCAAAAATGCTAATATCCTGGCCAATACAAATAGTTATTAATGGCGTAATCATTAATACATGGGTCCCCTAGAACAAACAGATATCTACTACTACAAGTTTGTAAAATGGTACACCACAGACTGGCCCTGTACCGAAATTGAAATCCACTGTTAGAGGCCTGGCCAACCTCTGAGCCTCCAGCTGTTGTGCAACTACACATTCCAGCATGCCCTGCCAGAGTTTTAGCATTTTCTAATAGCAAAACTGAAGCAGGGCATGCTGGGACTTATAGTTTAACAACAGCTGGAGAGCCACAAGTAGTTCAGGCCTGTGCTATTAGGCTACTGTGAAAAACTTAAGTAAAAAACACACATATTCTCCGCAATCTGGAAACAGTTTGAATTGGCCATTACCTGTGAATCATGAGCACGATCAGGCCAGTCACTAAAGACATCCGTGAATCTGAACAGTATACATGTTAGCTGTGTTTAGCAATACACATTATGGGTACAACATCTCACATTAAATATACTACTTACTAATACATATGGGGCATACTTGCCTACCTGACCCTCTCCATGAGGGAGAAAATGCTCTGTTCCTGGACTTTCTTAGTAATGTATGATTGCCATCACCTGTGGTGAAACGCCTTTCTTATCAATTAACTAGCTCACCACAGGTGATGGCAATCATACATTACCAGGAAAGTCCAGGAACAGAGCATTTTCTCCCTCATGGAGAGGGTCAGGTAGGCAAGTATGATATGGGGCCTAATTCAGGGTTGATCGCAAAAGCAAAATCTTTCTTTAATGGGAAAAACCATGTGCACTGCAGGTTTGGTAGATATAACATGTGCAGAGAGAGTTAGATTTGGGCGGGGTGTGTTCAAACTGATATATAAATTGTGTGTAAAAATAGAACAGCCAGTATTTACCCTGCACAGAAACAATATAACCCACCCAAATCTAACTCTCTCTGCACATGTTTTATCTGCCCCACCTGCAGTGCACATGGTTTTGCCCATTAGAGAAAGATTTTGCTTTTGTGATCAACCCTGAATTAGGCCCATGGTCCATTACAGCCTGCAGGATGATGGAGTGCCAGCCTCTGCAGTTGTGGTAATCCACTGGGTTGTCTTTGGGGATAATAATGGGTATGTGGGTCCCATCTATGGCTCCAGAGCACTGGGGATATCCACATTGCAGGAAACCTTTTATCATGTTAACCAGCCGGTCACCTTGCGGTAAGGCGATGAAGCGGTGATAAAAGGTTTCCAGCAATGCTTGTGTCACTTTCCTCACTAGCATACACACCGTTGATATGCCTACACCCAACAAGCAGGATATGGTGCGGTATTCCCCTGGGGGTTGTGTACCACCAAAACACAATCGCTAGTCTTCTGCATGGCTCAATGGTCGTACTGTAGTTGGTGTTTCCCTGGTGAGTGCTGGGGTGAGGAGTTCCAGCATGTAACTGAATGTAGCTTGCGACATCCGAAAGTGTGCCATCCACTGCTCGAGCTGAAAAGCATTCACGGTCACCCAGAAAGTTTCTCCATGCCTGCGGTCTCTGGTCCACAACGATCGATTTGTCACACTGGTAAATCTCAGGATGGACGTAATGCTGCCCAAAATCAGAGCTCTCCTCCTGCGCAAATATCAGCATTAAGTATTAGCCCTCTCCGCCAGAAATTGTATCCTTCTACTCCTGGTATAAGACTGGGCTGGGTAGCACAGTATAAGCAACCTCATCAGGCTCTTATTTGCTCTGTAAAACAGCAAGAACTCAGGAAGGTTCCGGTATGAATGGTCGACCATGTTATAGTCGACAGTCATTAGGTCGACCACTATTGGTCGACATTGACAGGGTCGACATTGACACATGGTCGACACATGAAAATGGTCGACACATGAAAGGTCGACACATGAAAAGGTCGACACATGAAAAGGTCGACATGATTTTTTTTTTTACTTTTTTGGGTGTCGTTTTTTTGCTTCGCTCGCCATGCTTCGGGCATGGTGCCTTCGCTCCGCTACCGCTTGGCACAGATTACCGTTCCAATCGTAGTCCACGTGGATCGTAAAGTATGGAAAAGTTCCCCAAATGAAAAAAAAGTTCATGTGTCGACCTTTCATGTGTAAACCATTTTCATGTGTCGACCATGTGTCCACATCGACCATGTCAATGTCGACCAATAGTGGTCGACCTAATGACTGTCGACCATAACAAGGTCGACCATGTGAACGGATACCCTCAGGAACTCTGGGCTACATACTGTAGTAGTAATTCATCGGCCGTGGTTAATGCAATGCAGTGGGCAGTCACCATCCAGTTTGCATGTCCTCAGCTCTGTGTGCCAAAAATTTAAATCTCTCAATTTGTTATGACATACAGTATATTGCAGGGCTGACACTGGTTCTGTGTGAAAGGGGTCAACCCAGGAATAACCTGGGCTAAGGGCCTAATTCTGAGTTGATCGCAGCAGCAAATTTGTTAGCAGTTGGGCAAAAGCATGTGCACTGCAGGGGGGCAGATATAACATGGGCAGAGAGAGTTAGATTTGGGTGGGGTGTATTCAAACTGAATCTAAACTGCAGTGTAAAAATAAAGCAGCCGGTATTTACCCTGCACAGAAACAAAATAACCCACCCAAATGTAACTCTCTCTGCAAATGTTATATC
This sequence comes from Pseudophryne corroboree, assembly GCF_028390025.1. Taxonomy (NCBI): domain Eukaryota; kingdom Metazoa; phylum Chordata; class Amphibia; order Anura; family Myobatrachidae; genus Pseudophryne; species Pseudophryne corroboree. The sequence continues at coordinate 381,434,189 of NC_086445.1, read as the reverse complement.
TGCCCCCCCTGCAGTGCACATGGGGGGTCATTCCGAGTTGTTCGCTCGGTGAAAATCTTCGCATCGCAGCGATTTTCCGCTTAATGCGCATGCGCAATGTCCGCACTGCGACTGCGCCAAGTAAATTTGCTATGCAGTTAGGATTTTTACTCACGGCTTTTTCATCGTTCTGCGATCGTAATGTGATTGACAGGAAATGGGTGTTACTGGGCGGAAACAGGCCGTTTTATGGGCGTGTGGGAAAAAACACTACCGTTTCCGGAAAAAACGCAGGAGTGGTCGGAGAAACGGGGGAGTGTCTGGGCGAACGCTGGGTGTGTTTGTGACGTCAAACCAGGAACGACAAGCACTGAACTGATCGCAGATGCCGAGTAAGTCTAAAGCTACTCAGAAACTGCTACGAGGTGTGTAATCGCAATATTGCGAATACATCGTTCGCAATTTTAAGATGCTAAGATTCACTCCCAGTAGGCGGCGGCTTAGCATGAGAAAATCTGCTAAAATCCGCTTGCGAGCGAACAACTCGGAATGACCCCCATGGTTTTGCCCAATTGCTAACAAACTTGCTGCTGCGATCAACTCAGAATTACCCCCTAAATGTGCTGTGTGAAAGGGGGGTAGGAGCTTTGACCCAATCCAACCTGGGTTAAAAAATCCAGGTTTTGGGGATTTTTCGGGCTGATACCCCTTTTCCACTGTGACCCGGGATATTGTGGGGTCTTTCAACCCTTCAAATTCCCGGATCTCAGCTCCATAACCCTGGTTGGGAGCAGGGTCGGAGTCTCCTTTTCCACTGACCAAAATCCCGGGTTTTGCTCGTTCAGGTGCAAAACCCCGGGATTTTTGTCAGTGGACAAGGTATTAAAGTGGTATTAGTCTAATTAAAAACATTATCCTTAAATACCACAACTCACTTGACTGTAGACTAAAGCTGCCATTTGACAGGCTGTTAAAGAGAAAGAAAAGTCACTATTTTGCTTTATTATGTTAAACACTATGCATTAATGAGTCATTTAGAGAAGACAGTGTCTGAAGCTTGGCTGTTGATTGATACACATGAGCAGAGCCGATTACAGTATGTCAAAGCACTACATTCTTCTGTATCATATCCCATCATGGAGCTAGGAGTAATGTACTTATTTCATAGTTCAAATCTTATAGTTTCTATATTGGGTTTAGTTGTCCCTATTTAGCAATGCATGCATTAACATATTTGTTTCAATGGTTTCTGAAGTTGTTAAAGAGAACCTGTCCTTGTCAGTTAATCTGTAAATATTGGCAACTCTGTGTTTCTGATTTTTTAGCAGGTTATTTCAAGCAGAAATGTTATTTTGATTATCAGAATTATTCCAATAAGTACCTTGCATAATGATTATAATCAGACAACATAGTTTTGAGTGAAATTACCATATTCATTATTTTCTGCCACACATAAATCAGAATAGAGGCATTGAGCAAGTCATACCTTCGTAGTTTTTATTTCACTTGTATAATTTTGCCCACCACTGCTTTTTGTCTGCATTTTGGAACTCATAGTAATTTTTTTGCCTATTTCAGTTTGCAATAAAGAACATTAAAACTCTACCTAGAAATAGTAAACGAAAGTGAATCAGTTGTTTTGTGTTATTAAAAAACATAGCCTTCAATTGTTGGCTCATGGTCTGTACAAAATGTAAGTGGTATCCACTTTGAAACTATTAAATTTGATCGACCTTGCAGCAAGTCAAAATACATGGTACCAGAACTAAGTACACATTGAATACCATAAGCTTTTAAAATAAATAGCTCTAAAATGTGTCTCTTGAAACTAAACTGGGATGAAGAACTGAAGAGAAAATAATATATTTACTACCTGCAGAATATGCAGACATGACTATAGGCCCTGGGCAAAGCAATGCACTGGGGCCCCTAACCACCCATTCACGGGTGGCAACTCTGTGTTTCTGATTTTTTAGCAGGTTATTTCAAGCAGAAAAAAATCATAAATGCCCCTCCTGTGGTCCTGTTCCATTTCTCCACACGCTTCCATACAGTGATGCAAATGCACTATGCAATCATTACTATTCAAAATTTAAATAAATATTACAATTAAATCTCAAATAAGAGGTTGTTAGCAGAAATTTGGCCAAAGTTATGGGCTTACCCACCAATGTCTAGGTCAGCTCATCGGATAAGTCCCCCAAACCAGGCCAGCCAAAACCACCCCAGGGCATCACACAAATTAAAGATTTCAGTAAAGTGTTACAGAATAGTACATGTGTGAAAGCAGCTGCCCAGTGTTAGGAGTGTTACAAGAGTATATAATGTGTGAAAAAATGTTACATAGATAAAAATCAAAGTAATATAAAATGTTAAAATAAGTGTTAAGTGGTGATGTGATGAAGTGGCCCAGCTAGAGCAGCTCAGGGGAGACCACTGCCTAATGCCCACCCCACAACTGACACTATTTAAATATATAAAGGTCTTACTTTTAACTATGCCTTATTCAATATGCAATCAAATTATTGTTCCCTACTTAAAATCAATTAGAGGCAGGTGGGGAGGGGTGCCAATCCAGACTGAAGGAGTCTCAACCTTCAAGGATACAGATATACACATAATATTGTACAGTATATATAGGGGGAGGGTCTTTAGACTACACACCTTAGCTGCTTGTAATGAGAGGTGCTACCTTGCTGAGACTTATAGTATTACACACAGAAAAAAAGATGCAAACATTACTATTCAAAATTGAAATAAATGTTACAATTAAATAATAGCACATAAATCAAAATAGAGGCATTGCGCAAGTCATAACTGCATACTGTATTTTTTGCTTCAATTGTATAATGTTGCCCCCACTGCTTTTTGTCTGCAGTTTAGATCTCATAGTGATTTTTTTGAGTCAGACTATTTGAATTTGCAATAAAGAACATTAAAACTCTTCAGTGAGCTACCTAGCAATAGTAAACTACAGTGAGTCGGTTGTTTTGTGTTATTAAAAGCATAGCCTTCAAATGTTGGATCATGGTCTTATCCCTTAAATTTTGTACAAAATGAGTATCTGTTTTGAAACTATTAAATTTGATCGACCTTGCAGCAAGTCAAAAGACATGGGTGGTCATTCCGAGTTGTTCGCTCCTTGCCGATTTTCGCTATGCTGCGATTTGCTGGTAAATGCACATGCGCATGGTACGCAGCGCGCATGCGCTAAGTTATTTAACTAAAAACTTAGCAGTTTTGCTGGTGTTCATACGACGCTTTTCAGTCGCACTGCTGATCGGTGAGTGATTGACAGGAAAGGGGCATTTCTGGGTGGTAACTGAACGTTTTCCGGGAGTGTGCTAAAAAACGCAGGCGTGTCAGGGAAAAACGCGGGAGTGTCTGGAGAAATGGGGGAGTGGCTGGCTGAACGCAGGGCGTGTTTGTGACGTCAAAGCAGGAACTAAACGGACTGAGCTGATCGCAATCTGTGAGTAGGTCTGGAGCTACTCAGAAACCTCAAAGAATTATTTAGTAGCAGTTCTGCTAATCTTTCGTTCGCTATTCTGCTAAGCTAAAATACACTCCCAGAGGGCGGCGGCCTAGCGTGTGCAATGCTGCTAAAAGCAGCTAGCGAGCTAACAACTCGGAATGAGTGCCCTGGTACCAGAGCTAAGTACACATTGAATAATATAAGCTTTTAAAATAAATAGCTCTAAAATGTGTGTCATGTAATTAAACTGGAATGGAGAACTGAAGAGACAATAATGGCCCTCATTCCGAGTTGTTCGCTCGGTATTTTTCATCGCATCGCAGTGAAAATCCGCTTAGTACGTATGCGCAATGTTCGCACTGCGACTGCGCCAAGTAACTTTACTATGAAGATAGTATTTTTACTCACGGCTTTTTCTTCGCTCCGGCGATCGTAATGTGATTGACAGGAAATGGGTGTTACTGGGCGGAAACACGGCGTTTCAGGGGCGTGTGGCTGAAAACGCTACCGTTTCCGGAAAAAACGCAGGAGTGGCCGGGGAAACGGTGGGAGTGCCTGGGCGAACGCTGGGTGTGTTTGTGACGTCAACCAGGAACGACAAGCACTGAACTGATCGCACAGGCAGAGTAAGTCTGGAGCTACTCTGAAACTGCTAAGTAGTTAGTAATCGCAATATTGCGAATACATCGGTCGCAATTTTAAGAAGCTAAGATTCACTCCCAGTAGGCGGCGGCTTAGCGTGTGTAACTCTGCTAAATTCGCCTTGCGACCGATCAACTCGGAATGAGGGCCAATGTATTTACTAGCTGCAGAATTTGCAGCCATGATGTGCAAGCAGGACTATCTTGGCAGCATTGTGTAAGCCTTGCCCCTAACCACCCATTCACAGGATCCACAACAAGAATCATAACATGACGTTAACAGGGTTTCACAACTGCGCCTGTATGAAAAATAAGATTTTACTCACCGGTAAATCTATTTCTCGTAGTCCGTAGTGGATGCTGGGAACTCCGAAAGGACCATGGGGAATAGCGGCTCCGCAGGAGACTGGGCACAACTAAAAGAAAGCTTTTAGACTACCTGGTGTGCACTGGCTCCTCCCACTATGACCCTCCTCCAAGCCTCAGTTAGGATACTGTGCCCGGACACAATAAGGAAGGATTTTGAATCCCGGGTAAGACTCATACCAGCCACACCAATCACACCGTATAACTCGTGATACCATATCCAGTTAACAGTATGAAACATAACTGAGCCTCTCAACAGATGGCTCATAACAATAACCCTTTAGTTAACAATAACTGTATACAAGTATTGCAGACAATCCGCACTTGGGATGGGCGCCCAGCATCCACTACGGACTACGAGAAATAGATTTACCGGTGAGCAAAATCTTATTTTCTCTAACGTCCTAGTGGATGCTGGGAACTCCGAAAGGACCATGGGGATTATACCAAATCTTCCAAACGGGCGGGAGAGTGCGGATGACTCTGCAGCACCGAATGAGAGTACTCAAGGTCCTCCTCAGCCAGGGTATCAAATTTGTAGAATTTAGCAAACGTGTTTGCCCCTGACCAAGTTGCAGCTCGGCAAAGTTGTAAAGCCGAGACCCCTCGGGCAGCCGCCCAAGATGAGCCCACTTTCCTTGTGGAATGGGCTTTTACTGATTTAGGATGCGGCAATCCAGCCGCAGAATGCTCCAGCTGAATTGTGCTACAAATTCAGCGAGCAATAGTCTGCTTAGAAGCAGGAGCACCTATTTTGTTGGGTGCCTACAGGATAAAAAGCGAGTCAGTTTTCCTGACTCCAGCCGTCCTGGAAATATAATTTTTTAAGGCCCTGACTACGTCCAGTAACTTGGAATCTTCCAAGTCCCTAGTAGCCGCAGGCACTACAATAGGTTGGTTCAAGTGAAAAGCTGATACCACCTTAGGGAGAAACTGGGGACGAGTCCTCAATTCTGCCCTATCCATATGGAAAATCAGATAAGGGCTTTTACATGACAAAGCCGCCCATTCTGACACACGGCTGGCCGAAGCCAAGGCCAATAACATGACCACTTTCCACGTGAGATATTTCAAATCCACAGTTTTAAGTGGCTCAAACCAATGTGATTTTAGGAAACTCAACACCACGTTGAGATCCCAAGGTGCCACAGGAGGCACAAAAGGGGGCTGAATATGCAGCACTCCCTTCACAAATGTCTGAACTCCAGGCAGTGAAGCCAGTTCTTTCTGGAAGAAAATCGACAGAGCCGAAATCTGGACCTTAATGGAACCCAAGTTTAGGCCCATAGTCACTCCTGACTGTAGGAAGTGCAGAAAACGACCCAGCTGAAATTCCTCTGTTGGGGCCTTCCTGGCCTCACACCACGCAACATATTTTCGCCAAATACGGTGATAATGGTTTGCAGTTACTTCTTTCCTGGCTGTTATCAGCGTAGGAATGACTTCCTCCGGAATGCCCTTTTCCTTTAGGATCCGGAATTCAACCGCCATGCCATCAAACGCAGCCGCGGTAAGTCTTGGAACAGACAGGGCCCCTGCTGTAGCAGATCCTGTCTGAGCGGTAGAGGCCATGGGTCCTCTGATATCATTTCTTGAAGTTCTGGGTACCAAGCTCTTCTTGGCCCATCCGGAACCACGATTATCGTTCTCACTCCTCGTTTTCTTATTATTCTCAGTACCTTTGGTATGAGAGGCAGAGGAGGGAATACATAAACCGACTGGTACACCCACGGTGTCACTAGAGCGTCCACAGCTATTGCCTGAGGGTCCCTTGACCTGGCGCAATATCTAGTTTTTTGTTTAGGCGGGACGCCATCATGTCCACCTGTGGCCTTTCCCAACAATTTACCAAGAGTTGGCAGACTTCTGGATGAAGTCCCCACTCTCCCGGGTGTAGGTTGTGTCTGCTGAGGAAGTCTGCTTCCCAGTTGTCCACTCCCGGAATGAACACTGCTGACAATGCTAAGACGTGATTTTCCGCCCATCGGAGAATCCTTGTGGCTTCTGCCATCGCCATCCTGCTTCTTGTGCCGCCCTGTCGGTTTACATGGGCGACTGCCGTGATGTTGTCTGATTGGATCAGTACCGGCGGGTTTTAAAGCAGAGGCCTTGCCAGACTTAGGGCATTGTAAATGGCCCTCAGTTCCAGAATATTTATGTGTAGGGACGACTCCTGACTTGACCAAAGTCCTTGGAAATTTCTTCCCTGTGTGACTGCCCCCCAGCCTCGAAGGCTGGCATCCGTGGTTACCAGGACCCAGTCCTGTATGCCGAATCTGCGGCCCTCTTGAAGATGAGCACTCTGCAGCCACCACAGTAGAGATACCCTGGTCCTTGGAGACAGGGTTATCAGCCGATGCATCTGAAGATGCGATCCCGACCACTTGTCCAAGAGGTCCCACTGAAAGGTTCTTGCATGGAACCTGCCGAATGGAATTTTGCTTCGTAAGAAGCTACCATTTTTCCCAGGACTCGTGTGCAGTGATGCACCGATACCTGTTTTGGTTTCAGGAGGTCTCTGACTAGAGATGACAGCTCCTTGGCTTTCTCCTGCGGGAGAAACACTTTTTTCTGTTCTGTGTCCAGAACCATCCCCAGGAACAGTAGGCATGTGGTAGGAACCAGCTGTGACTTTGGAATGTATAGAATCCATCCGTGCTGTTGTAGCACTTCCCGAGATAGTGCTACTCCGACCAACAACTGCTCCTTGGACCTCGCCTTTATAAGGAGATCGTCCAAGTACGGGATAATTAAAACTCCCTTTTTCGAAGGAGTATCATCATTTCTGCCATTACCTTGGTAAAGACCCTCGGTGCCGTGGACAGTCCAAACGGCAGTGTTTGGAATTGGTAATGGCAATCCTGTACCACAAATCTGAGGTACTCCTGGTGAGGATGGTAAATGGGGACATGTAGGTAAGCCTCCTTGATGTCCAGGGATACCATGTAATCCCCCTCCTCCAGGCTTGCAATAACCGCCCTGAGCGATTCCATCTTGAACTTGAATTTTTTTATGTATGTGTTCAAGGATTTCAAATTTAAAATAGGTCTCACCGAACCGTCCGGTTTCGGTACCACAAACAGTGTGGAATAGTAACCCCGTCCTTGTTGAAGTAGGGGCACCTTGACTATCACCTGCTGGGAATACAGCTTGTGAATTGCCTCTAGCACAGCCTCCCTGCCTGAGGGAGTTGTCGGCAAGGCAGATTTGAGGAAACGGCGGGGGGGGGAGACGCCTCGAATTCCAGCTTGTACCCCTGAGATACTACTTGAAGGATCCAGGGATCCACCTGTGAGCGAGCCCACTGATCGCTGACATTTTTGAGGCGGCCCCCACCGTACCTGGCTACGCCTGTGGAGCCCCCGCGTCATGCGGTGGACTCAGAGGAAGCGGGGGAAGAATTTTGATTCTGGGAACTGGCTGACTGGTGCAGCTTTTTCCCTCTTCCCTCGTCTCTGTGCAGAAAGGAAGCGCCTTTTACCCGCTTGCTTTTCTGAAGCCGAAAGGACTGTACCTGATAATACAGTGCTGTCTTAGGCTGTGAGGAAACCTGAGGTAAAAATTTTTTCTTCCCAGCTGTTGCTGTGGATACGAGGTCCCAGAGACCATCCCCAAACAATTCCTCACCCTTATAAGGCTCTATGTGCCTTTTAAAGTCAGCATCACCTGTCCAGTGTCGGGTCTCTAATACCCTCCTGACAGAATGGACATTGCATTAATTCTGGATGCCAGCCGGCAAAATATCCCTCTGTGCATCGCTCATATATAAGACGACGTCTTATGTTCGCAAAATAGTATCCCTGTTTGACAGGGTTACAGACCACGCTGCAGCAGCACTATCTGCAGGTCTCAGTCTAGTACCTGAGAGTGTAATTACAGACTTTAGGATAGCCTCCTGCTTTTTATCAGCAGGTACCTTCAAAGTGGCCGTATCCTAAGACGGCAGTGCCACCTTTTTTGACAAACGTGTGAGCGCCTTATCCACCCTAGGGGATATCTCCCAGCGTAACTTATCCTCTGGCGGGAAAGGGTATGCCATCAGTAACTTTTTAGAAATTACCATTTTCTTATCGGGGGAACCCACGCTTTTTCACACTTCATTCACTCATTTGATGGGGGAACAAAACACTGCCTGCTTTTTCTCCCCAAACATAAAACCCTTTTTTAGTGATACTTGGGTTAATGTCAGAAATGTGCAACACATTTTTTATTGCCGGGATCATGTAACGGATGTTCCTAGTGGATTGTGTATATGTCTCAACCTCGTCGACACTGGAGTCAGACTCCGTGTCGACATCTGTGTCTGCCATCTGAGGGAGCGGGCGTTTTTGAGCCCCTGATGGCCTTTGAGACGCCTGGGCAGGCGCGGGCTGAGAAGCCGGCTGTACCATAGCTGTTACGTCATCCAGCCTTTTATGTAAGGAGTTGACACTGTCGGTTTATACCTTCCACCTATCCATCCACTCTGGTGTCGGCCCCACATGGGGCGACATCACATTTATCGACATCTGCTCTGCCATCACATAAGCCTCCTCATCAAACGTGTCGACACAGCCATACCGACACACGCACACACACAGGGAATGCTCTGACTGAGGACAGGACCCCACACAGCCCTTTGGGGAGACAGAGAGAGAGTATGCCAGCACACACCAGAGCGCTATATAATTTAGGGATTAACACTATATTGAGTGAATTTTTCCCAATAGCTGCTTGTATATACAATATTGCGCCTAAATTTAGTGCCCCCCCCCTCTCTTTTTAACCCTTTGAGCCTTGCAAACTACAGGGGAGAGCCTGGGGAGCTGTCTTCCAGCTGCACTGTGAAGAGAAAATGGCGCCAGTGTGCTGAGGGAGATAGCTCCGCCCCTTTTTCGCTGACTTTTCTCCCGCTTTTTTATGGATTCTGGCAGGGGTATTTATCACATATATAGCCTCTGGGGCTATATATTGTGATATATTTGCCAGCCAAGGTGTTTTTATTGCTGCTCAGGGCGCCCCCCCCCCAGCGCCCTGCACCCTCAGTGACCTGAGTGTGAAGTGTGCATGAGGAGCAATGGCGCACAGCTGCAGTGCTGTGCGCTACCTTGGTGAAGACTGATGTCTTCTGCCGCCGATTTTCCGGACCTCTTCTTGCTTCTGGCTCTGTAAGGGGGACGGCGGCGCGGCTCCGGGAACGAACACCAAGGCCAGTTCCATGCGGTCGATCCCTCTGGAGCTAATGGTGTCCAGTAGCCTAAGAAGCCCAAGCTAGCTGCAAGCAGGTAGGTTAGCTTCTTCTCCCCTTAGTCCCTCGGTGCAGTGAGCCTGTTGCCAGCAGGTCTCACTGTAAAATAAAAAACCTAAAATAAACTTTCTTTCTATGAGCTCAGGAGAGCCCCTAGTGTGCATCCAGCTCGGCCGGGCACAGAAATCTAACTGAGGCTTGGAGGAGGGTCATAGTGGGAGGAGCCAGTGCACACCAGGTAGTCTAAAAGCTTTCTTTTAGTTGTGCCCAGTCTCCTGCGGAGCCGCTATTCCCCATGGTCCTTTCGGAGTTCCCAGCATCCACTAGGACGTTAGGGAAATTAGAGCTTCCATTCCCACTGTGTTGTATCATTCCACTTAGTGCAGAACAACATTAGTGTGATTAAGAGGTGTGACGCCACACTCTATTTACACTAGACTTTGGACTCAGAATTTTCATTTGACCTACTCTATACCATATCATTTATTATTTATATTTATTTTTGTTTGCATTTACCTGTAGTGTTACTATTTTACTTATTTACTTATTTCTTTTTCTTCACTAGTTTGCATGTATGCAAATTATGGCTTTGTATTACTTATATTAGTAGATTAAACATTTATATCCCATTTACTGTCCCCCCTTTTTTTCATAATATTAACATCATTTTCATACAGGCGCAGTTGTGAAACCCTGTTTACGTCATTTATTAATTTTCTGGAGGCTTTGGGTTTAGCCCCAATCACGTATTGCTGCCACCCTCCTAATATCTAGATAAGTAGAGCGCTGGTTACATTTGTATTTTATTTTACAAGAATCATAACATGCCCCTCCTGCGGAAACGCTGCAGAATTAGTAGTGTCCAGGGGCGGATTGGGAACAAAAAGCGGCCCTGGAAAAATTTGTACTAGTGGCCCCACATGGGCAGCACCAGAGGTGTAAGGTCTAGCCATGGGCCATGGCAGCAGCACCCTCCCCCCAAGACTTTCCATATAGTGGGCATGTCCAGCATCAAGGGGGGAAGTTAAAAAGAAATAAAATAAAATATTATGAGCACATTATATGATACACCTTCAGAATTTAGGAAACTATATAATTCTTTAGAAATATATATTTTCTTGCTTATTACACCAACCGTATCCCAATCACTATTCACTCAATCTTATATGTCAGCCAAGAAGGCAGACAGAGCATACACTAGATCATCTGCAATCACAGGCTAAGTGTCAAAATCATTTTCATATATGCAAATTATTTTGCATCTTATTCATTATATCTATTAAAAGGACCACATGTCTACAAACAAAACAGGACCCATGGGTGCGTCGGCCCACCGGGAATCTTCCCTGTAAACCCTATGGCCAATCCACCTCTGCTAGTGTCTAAACTTGCCACCTCTAATGAATTGAGTTTGTGATGGAGCTAGTGGTTAGGCTAATCCCTTTATTTTCATGTAAAAATGTGCTGTAAATACCTATGTGCTGTAGACAATGCAAAACAAACTCCAAGGTGACAAAAAATGTGTATACTGTACACTAATTTTCCATATTGAATACAATCCAAACATGCTACCTATGGTGTAAAAACTACTTTTACTGTATTTTCATTAAGGTGGTTGTATCTATGCATGGACGTAGACAGCATGGTCGCGTCAAAGTACAGGAGGAGCGTGCTCTAATGGACCGCGCCTCCTTCCCCAAACTTAAAAATACTAATCATGGCGCACAGTGCACTCTACAGGGGAGCATCATTGTGTACCCCAGCCAGGAGCAGATCAGGAGGGAGGCACTATCCGTGAGATTGCTAACCCCACCTTCCGCTCTCCGCCACAGCACAGGTGAAGGATGCCGTTGCTGCTGCTCTGTGGCACTTGCCTCCTTGCAGTCACTGCAGCCCAGGCTGGGGACATTAAAGGGAGCTGACAGGTAAGGGTGGAGTGAGTGGGCAAGCGCCGACCTGGGCCCCTCCATCAGGCCTGGGTAATTTGTACCCGCTCCCCCACCCTCTGGATGTTACTGTATGTATGTATGTACCTGTACTAATCTATGCATACAGCAAGTTACTGTAGGGTGGACTCACATTATATAGCATGTGGAAAATTATATCTGTAGTCATCTTCAGATAATCAAGAAAATCTTTATTAGGAAGTAAGATTTTTGGAATACAATACAAGAAATGCTGCCAAGAACATGGCCACATCATTTATTGTAGAAAATTACAGCTCACGTCTCACAGCTGAAGAGTCTGGTTTGTTGTGTGTATGGACTGTATTTATTTATCCATATTGTTCAATACAACTAGGTTTATTGGAGGCTAGTGTACACATATGTTATTGGCTTTATTGATGCAACAGAGACATACCTGTCATGTATGAATAGAATCCAGCAAAAAAACATTTATTCAAGAGTGTCTTTGTTCTTGAATATCAAAACAGAAACTGTACAAGGGTTTATAAACGTATATAAATAGCTGGAAACTTGTCGTCTTCAAGAAAAGATAATATTATAAATTGAGAGTTAGGCCATATGACTAAAGGATGACATATTGGGAATCACTGAGACCTGCCCGCTGATGCGAGCTGTTTTCCGAAATCGACATACTGCGCATCAGCAGCGGCGCATCCCAGATGGATGTGACCACAATGTGATTGACATCAGCGGCCGGGGGTGGGGAGGGGGGCAGCATTACGGGGGCATGGCGGGCCGAATGGGGGCCAGGACCGGTTTCAGGGTGGCTGCGCGACGTCACATGCACTTGACCACTTGACAGGACAGCCAGGCTAATTGCGGACGCATCGGGAGGCGGCCTCACACATGCTGGGCAGCATTGCCCTGTGCTGGGCGGCCCTCAGCATGTGAGGAGATGGACACAGATCTGGCTGCATATGCAGTGATCTGCGTCCATCTCTGAATGAGCTCCATTATGCGGAAAGCAAAATTAACAGCTGGGAAAAAAATCCACATCTCAGGAACATTAGTGTGTTAGACCTCAGCTGTGAAAGCATTCTGTCCCTTTTGTCCTTTTGCATATACTGTACTATTGTAGATATACTGAGTAATGTTTGCATAAGGGGAGTAAAAAGTATAAATGTTACTTTAGTTTTTCTTTTCCCCATTCAGACATTTCACATAAATTTCTTCTGGCTTTCTTGGTTAATCAATTGTTATCATACAGTACACATTTATACACTGGGTTTTGATGTAGGATGGACGGATGTTGCATGTTTAAGTTAACCTGTACTTTGTGCGGTTAAACCCTATACTAATTGGTGTGCATACTGGGCATTTGCATCCAACGGGGACAACAATTGAATGGCCACTGTGGGCGCCCAATACGTTTGAGCGCCCACAAAACAATTGAATTGTCCCCATTGTGTCAGTTTGTATTTTACTGTATTTATAGTTTGTAAATTTTATTGATGTTAGTATTTTAATTTTGTTACTGTGTTAAAATATTTGTATTCATTTTCAGGGAGACACTTCCTATGTGAAGGATCGTTGGTGTGTTTTTGATGGATTCATGGTATTTTGTCTATGGGTATCCCTAGTCCTGCAGGTAATGGTTAAAATGCAGATTTTAGTGTATGTAAATGTCATAATCCAAACCAAAAATTTTCTTAAGCAAATAATATGCACTGTTTCTACCCCCTCTTACATTTCTTCTCCCTCCCCTTTTCTAAGCTCCTCCCCTCTACACCTGTTCTAAACTGCTACTTTACACCCTGTTGTAAGCTCACCCTCTGTAACCCTTTCTAAGTTCATCCTGTCCACCCCTAGTCTAAAAAGCCCCTCTCGACTCTCCACCCCTGTTCTAAACTCCGCCTCCTTACCCTTGGTCAAAGCTTCTCCTTTCCACTTGTTTTAAACTTCCCATCTGTCTTCACTGTGATGCAAATTCCTAAGTATTACATTTTCAATGCATATTGTCTTGAATAAAGTTGAGGTCAGCTATGTAAGATAAACGTCACACAGTAGATAGGAGAGATAGCTTTTCTCAGAGGGGTAAGATTCTGAAGTGGATAAAAGCATTTTGATAAAACTGAGGAATGTGAATAGCATATTGTCCTGTGATATTACACAACCATTAACCAAATTTTGACCATATTGTAGAATATATTATGCAGATATGAAGCAAGATTAATTGTGGTAAACAACATGATGAGCCACCTGTTAATGTGCACCTAATTCTATCCACACTGCTCTTTTATTGCTTATCCCCATTCAAGGGGTTGACAGTTCACAGAATTTAGCTAACATCCGCTCATCTGTACTTAAAATATAACATTAAAAGTGCTACTGATAAAACCATGAGACAAAGCTGTTCAAAGATCTGCTTATCATGTTAACAATGTGGTCCCAATATTCCAGCAATCAGGTAGAGAGCAAATGCTAGGATTTTTTTAACTAGTGTCTTCTAGTGAGCCTAGGTGCTAGATTTACTATCTGTTGGTTTTACAAAGTGGGCGATGATCGGCGGCTATGGATTTAAAGCAGCAACAGAAATGCTAAACCAGCCTGGTTTATTATTTATTCCTGTTGCCGTTTTAAATCTACTAGTCAAACGTGCTGATCTACTTTGGCTCTTTAATACTGACAGACAGTAAATGTACCCCTAGGAGTCTGGGCCGGATTAAGTCACACAATGGCCTGGGGATGAAAATGATCAAGGGCTTATAATGAGAAGTGGATGAGGTGGGTGTGGCCAGCTTCATGTGGGCATGTATACCGCTTACAATATCAGCCCAATGTCTCCATAAAAATGTTAAAGTAGAAAGATTTCATCATTTTGTGAAGTAAATACAATTTGCGGCCAGATGGGTGACTGCTCATAATTGTGCCGCCATGTTGATGGACCTGGAGCTGTAGTCCCATCCGCCCCATTGTTAATCTGACCTTGCTAGGAGTAGATAAACATCTTGACATTGGCTGGAGAGGAAACCAAGCTTAAAACAAATTGAGAATCCAAGAAGAAACTTGAGTGAAAACTTCTACTAAAGTTTGTAGCAATTGTTTGATGATTTATGCACTAACCAACAGACCTGTAGAAAACATTGTACTATAGGTATCTTATTAACAAAAACCCTGTGGATTTCATCACTCATTTTATTGTTATTTTCTTTGTACAAAGGTATTTGAAATTGCAACCGTTGTAGACCAAATGTCTCCATGGGGAATGCTGCGGATTCCACGTCCTCTGATTATGATTCGTGCTTTTCGAATTTATTTTCGATTTGAACTGCCAAGGACTAGGATAACAAATATTTTAAAGTAAGATGTTTCTTTGTTTCGCTTACATGGCTGTCATAGCAACAGCAAATATATGTTTCAGGATCATGATTAATAGTGAATGCTTTAATGTAGTATGATTTGTTTGTTTTTTTCACTGAGGATACATATAGTGGGAATTCAATAATTTCACAGACTTTAGGATAGATTGCAAAAATAAATCTCTAAATGTCTTGTGCTATAAGGCTGACTACACATCAGAATGATGTGTAGCTGGCCGATCCGACAGGCGATGGGACACTGTATCGCCAGTGCCAGATTAAGGTCCAAATGGGCCTGTAGCTGAAATTTCCAAAGGGCCTATTATGCACTGCTGCTGGGGGTGTGACTTATGATGTGGCGGCATGACCAGTGGTGTGGGGGAGTGGTCTGCGTCAATGGGCTGTGGCACGTGCCTTCCTTCAATCACCTTAATTGCCCTCTGTGCATCCATTAACCCATCTCTAACCAATTCATTATCAATCTCTTCTCATAGTAGCCATTAGCACATTCATCCACCCTATAAGCTCCCCACACACAGCAGCATCCATTACTACCACACTGCAGAAGCCATTACTACACACACCGCAGAACCCTTTACTACACACACCGCAGAACCCCAAACTATGCACACTGCAGCACCCCTTACTACATACACAGCAGAACCCCTTACTACACACACAGCAGCATCCCTTACTACACACCACAGCACCCGTTACTACACGCACAGCAGCACCTGTTAACTACCCCCACCTAGAAATTGATTAACCATTCATTAATCAATTTCAACATCCCAGTGCCCACATATATACAGGTTGTGTATCCCTT
Source organism: Pseudophryne corroboree (assembly GCF_028390025.1). Taxonomy (NCBI): domain Eukaryota; kingdom Metazoa; phylum Chordata; class Amphibia; order Anura; family Myobatrachidae; genus Pseudophryne; species Pseudophryne corroboree. The sequence goes on along the minus strand of NC_086445.1, from coordinate 381,418,409 downwards.
ATCCAAAATGCTTGGGACCAGAAGTATTTTGGATAAGGGATTTTCTGTATTTTGGAATAATTGCATACAATAGTGAAATATCATGGGGATGGGGCCCAAGTCTAAGCACAGAATGCATGTATGCTTCATATACACCTTATATACACAGCCTGGAGGTCATTTAATACAATATTTTTAATAACTTTATGTATAAAACAAAGTTTGTGTACATTGAGCCATCAGAAAACAAAGGTTTCACTATCTCATTATCACTAAAAAAATTCTGTATTTCAGAATATTCCGTATTTCGGAAGATTTGGATACGGGATACTCAACCTATATACATATATATATATATATATGGGTAGTCTTCAGTATGCCGGATCCCGCATGCCGACACATTTTCTCCCTCTTGGGGGGGTACTCGACCCCCCTGGAGGGAGAATAAATAGTGTGGCGCGCCTAGCGCATCACCGTGCCCGCAGCGCTTGCCACCTGGTTCTTAGGAGGAGGGAAGCGACAGCCCCACTCCAGAGGACCTTTTGCATTTGTGTATATATATATATATATATATATATACACACACACACACAAATAAAGTACACACACTCACCCACCACCACATACACACACACATACCGTACATACACCACACATATAGTACACACACGCACACAGTATACACACATACAGTAGACACACACACACAGTACACACACTAATTGATTCCACTAAACAAGAAGCCATTAACCACTTGCCTGACATGGTGACATCAGGTGCGACCATGCCTGCAACTGCTCTATCTGACCTGGAGGCACAGCATGCGACCGTGCTGCCAATCACTGCAGGATCCACCCCCCCCTTCCAGCGGCTGCAGACAATGGCAGCTGCTGGGGAGAGCAAATGAACCCTCCCAAGCCACCCCCTGACCCCTCCCTGCATACCTGCAGGCTGCCTCAGCTTTCAAAATGCTATAGTCGCAATGTTCCCGATGTTCCGATGGTCTTAATGTTCCCGATCGATGTTTCGATGTTGGGGGGGGATTTTTTTTAAATAAATAAACATTTTTTTTTTCTTTTCTTTTTTTTTAACTAAAATCATTTGGGATAGGGTTAAAGTCATGTTCTTCACTTAATTCACTCATAAAAATACCCGACAATTTCAGAGCGGTTTTCGACAAAATAAATCGTCAGTCAAGTGGTTAAACTTACCAGGCTTCCTTCATCAGCAGCAGCTACCCGTACAGCATGGGGGTGGAGCTTGGGACTGTGACAGGCTCAGGTGTGAGTGAGGGAGACACGATTTTGGCGGGACAGTCCCGTTTCTCACGGTCTGTCCCGCTGTCCCACCGTGGTGAAGGGGGGGCAGTTGAGAGATCCCCCCATGAAGGTCCCTATCCCTCTATATTACGCTATATGCAGGTCCCTATCTCTCTGTATTACGCCGCACGCAGGATCCCCATCCCTTTATATTACAACACACGGAGGTCCCTGTGCCCACTTTTCTTCATTCTCTCTGCTCTTTGAAGCCCCTTTAGTCTTTATACTTTATTCTATTTAAACTTTATTCTTCCTTTCTTTTCTCTATATCTTACTCACATGGTTTCATTTCTTGTCTCACATAAGTGACTTCCTTTCTAATCTCTCACATAGAGCATCTTTACCTGCCATTTTCTCTCTATTACCTACTTTTCTTTGCTGCCTCAGGAGCCACTCTTTCTTCTCACTCCACTCTGTTTCTCATCACTAGCCCACATTCATCTCTTTTCTCTCCCTCACCCCTTGCTCTACTTCATGTTTTACTACCTTGCAGTGTTTTACCAGAGGCTGCTACTGTACCTCCTCCTCCTGCCTCTTCAGTCTGTGTTGCTAGTCACAGCAGGCTCACAGCTCATGCAGGCTTGTAGCAGTGCCGAGAGATGGCCCCGCCCCCGCATGACGTCACGCAGGGGCAGAGCTTGTAGAATGAGGAAGTGCTGCGCGGATCTCAGCATACTGATAGCTTCTGTGCAGGGACTGTTTCCTAGGCTACCTGGTCGGAGCTGAACTCTAATCATGGCAGTCGGAGGGGTGAGTCAGCCCACTAGAGAGTGCTGGAGCTAGAGTAGGAGATGCACGGGAGAGGATGTCCGCTGGCAGTCTGTGACAGGAAACAGATTTTTCCTGTCACTGCTGTCACTTCTGTGGGCTGCAGCTCCATCCGCCCCATTGTTAATCCGGCCATGTGTATCGCTATGTGCATATACACTTGCGTGATGCAGGGGACAATATCATTCGGTATTCAGCAGCATGGCATTGTTAGCAATATCTTCTGGTTGACCTAGCTGCAGCGCAGACCAGAAGATATTGCATGCCACTGCGGGAGTCTGCAAATCGGGCATGCACACTTAACGATATACCTTATTTATTATTCCGATTTGCCAGGAAACTACAAATTTGGATAATATGGTTGTAGTATGTACCCACCCTAACATTGTTAGTGCATCACAAAATGTTTTTAGTAAAATAATGTTCCTATAATCAGTTATATTATTCGATTTACTCGTATTTGCACAAAACGCAACATGCTACTTCTCCACATTATGTATTCAAATTTCTATAATGTCAAAAGGAACATTACAGCCATGGCAGTATTATATCATTGGCATTCTCCTATCTTCATATTGACTCCTAATCTGTATTCACCCTAATGCATAATAAACTGTGTATTTAAATGTATGTGCATTCCATTTACATCCTGCAAACAACTACGACTCTAATCTGTATTCACCCTAATGCATAATCGGCTGTGTATTTAAACAAATGTGTCCAATATTATTACTTGCTTGTAATTGGTATTGCCTGTATTGAAGATGTTGTTCAATGAAAGATAATTTATGGTGCATACATGACCTACTGTTTACTTAACACAGGGCAATTTAACTCCTTTGATTGGCTAATCATTTGGCTTCAGATGTAGCCCTTCTTAATCAGAACTACTATTTCTTGCATTCAGTTAAGGGAGCAGCTGGCTGAGGTCGAAATATACAAAGTATTGAAATTACAAAGTGTGAACATTTTTAAATAACAGTTAATTAAACAGTTGAACGAACATTGAACAACATCTAAGACCAGGTAAATTCAACTTAAATATAAAAAAAAATGTATGTACTGCCTGACCATGTCTAGGAATAAGAGACACTCAAGCACAACTTTAATCTGTGTGTGTCACAACTGAGGGCTGGTGCTGACCAGGGGGAGCCTCAGTTGTAGGGGCTGAGGTATATGTGTACCTGGGAGGCAGTACAGGGTTCTTAGACAAGCAGGGAACCTTTAGAACAAATGCCCGAAGGCGTGACCAAGACAACGAAGGAAAGTTCAAAGGTTTATTAAACACAGTTCAGAGGAATACAGATGACTTGGTACAGGTAACAGGAATCACAGTTCAGAGAAATACTTGGGATCGATGGCGGAGCACCGATGGAGACTTGGGATCGATGGCGGAGCACCGATGGAGACTTGGGATCGATGGCGGAGCACCGATGGAGACTTGGGATCGATGGCGGAGCACCGATGGAGACTTGGGATCGATGGCGGAACACCGATGGAGACTTGGGATCGATGGCGGAACACCGATGGTTACTGGCAGGGCAGAGCACCGCTGGAAGCTAGAAGCTGGAAGCCGGTCTCAGGTAACTACCAGTCACAGGGAGCAATGTAGACACTGCAGAGTCAGGCTGTACAGCAGAGAAAGTCCATGGAAGAACTGCACACTGGAATCACTGAAGACAATTGAAGCACTGACAACTCTTTCCAGCCCAGGAACAAGATATTTATACCAGCTGGGAAACAGGGATTGGCTGGCTGATTAAGCAGAGTCCAGAGTGCAGCTGCTGGGTAATCAGGCCGAGAGCAGAGTACAGCTGATAGGCTGAAAAGTAACATGTGATGAAAACAAACATGGCTGCGCCCATGTTTGAACTTGGAGGGAAAGACTGTTTGTAACTTGCATGTGAAACTTAACCCTGATGCTGCCAGAATCACAGTAAAGAGATTAGAAACAATGAGATGCAGCGTGCTGCACACAGACAGTGCAGATGGAATCCAGGCTTGGAACACTGGGACAGTCTCAGGAGACATTTGGAAGGTAAATACTGATAAGGAATTACCTGGATCGTGACAGTGTGTGCTAATGCCAGGATTTTAGGAGATAAAATTCCTGAACTAATTGCAATAGTGACAAGTGATGATCTAGATATTGTGGCAGTTACAGAGTCATGGTGCAATGGAAATCATGACTGGGAAATAGCTATTCCAGGCTATACTCTATTTAGAAAGGATAGAATGGGAAAATTGGAGGAGGGGTAGCAATGTATGTGAAAAATTGCATAAATACTACTTTAATACAAAGCCTTGAAGAAAACACTGAGACCCTATGGGGCACCATAGAAACTGGGAACAAGGACATAATTCGCACTGGGGTGATCTATAGACTTCCAGGATAGGGAGATGAATTGGACAGGTATCTATTGCAGGACGTCACTAGGTAGCTTTAAAAAATATGTTACAATCATGGCCTTTAGGAAATATAAGCAGACTCAAAACAATGAGGACAATGATGTATATCTTGACAGAGGGAAGGAGGCTAAGTAGGTAATCAGATGTGCAAAGGAACAAGCTGAATAGAAAATGTCCCGGTCAGTAGGTAAAAGGGGCAAAATATTTTTAGGTATATAAGTGAAAGGAGAAAATCAAACGAAGGAATAAAAAGGCTTAAGACAGAGAGTGAGAGTCTCATTGAGGGTGACAAAGCAATAGCAGATTATATAAATAATTATTTTTGCTCAGTATTCACTAAAGAAGGAGAGGGGAAGAAGCCACAGTTAAGTTGCAAGGACATTCATGAGAACTCTCAAAACTGAAAGTGGATAAATCAATGGGGCCACCCGGGTGGGGGGTAGGTGTAGATGTAGCTTATCTAGACTTTAGTAAAGCTTTTTATATGGTCACTCATCGCAAACTGCTAAACAAACTGGAAAATTTTGGATTGGATCCTATGATGGTTAAATGGATAAGACCTTGGTTGCAGGATAGGAAACAGAGAGTTTAAGTAAATTTAGTACAGTATATTCACTGGAGGGAAATATTTCCAGTGGAGTACCCCAGGGATCTGTACTTGGGCCACTGCTTTTTAATATCCTTGTAGGTGACATTGCAAATGGTATTAAAGGGAAGTATGTCTTTTGCAGTTGACACAAAAGTATGCAACAGGGTAGGAGGGGGTAAAACAAATGTTTGAGGATCTAGGTAGACTAGGGAAATGAGCAAGAACGTAGCAACTACAGTTTCATGTAAAAAAAAAATTAAATCATGCACTTGGGTCTCAAAGACTCAAAAGTTAAATATAATATGAAGGGCACTATAATGGAAAGGGATGTAGGAGTCACCATTCCAGATGACTTGAAGTCAGGTAAGCAATGTAACAAAGTAATGAGGAATTCAATTCAGATGCTTGGTTGTATAGGGAGAGGAATCAGTAGCAGGGAGCAAGAGATAATAATGCCACTCTATAGGTCATTAGTACGGGCTAATCTAGAATACTGTGTTCATTTCTGGAGGCTATAGCTCAAGAAGTATACAATTACATTAGAGACTGTACCAAGAAGGGCAACTAAAATGGTGCATGGCCTACAGTACAAAACATACCAGGAAAGACGAAAAGATATTAGCAGGTATAGTTTGGAGCAGAGAAGGGAAAGGGGGGACATGATAAAAACTTTAAAATATATCAAGGGTTTTAACAAGGTACAGGAGGGAGACATTCTTCAAAGGAAGAGAAGTACTAGAACACAAGGACATGCGCTGAAACTGGAGGGAAGTAGGTTCAGCAGAAATTTAAGGAAAAATTTCTTCACAGAAATGGTAGTGAATAAGTGGAATAGCCACCCATCAAAGGTGGTTGAGGCTAAGACAGTAGAGCAATTTAAACATGATTGGGATAGTCATAAGAATATACCTACAAAGACATAAGGAACCAATAGGGCTGAAGTTGCCAAAAAGATAAATGAAAAGGGGCAAACTAAATGGGCCATAAGGGTTTTTATCTGCTGTCAAATTCTAAGTTTCTATGACTGTCAACATATTGTGTGTACAAAATACATTTATTACCATGAGAGGTACTGTACAGTCAAGAGTTTAAGAAGCCCCTAAAAAGGCTGGTGATGCAGGTGAAATGTTTGCGCTCTTTCGGTGCATTACTGGATCTTGGCTTATATTTCCCTTTAGGTACACATCAAACTTATTTGTTTACAAAAGCTAGTTCATACCAAATTCTCAGTCACTTTAAAATGAATGCTGATCGTGGAGCTGAAAACTCTGAAGCATATAACTCCGGCATCCTTGACATCTTTACATTTCTTTTAATTCATAAGGAACATTACCAAGTACACAGGTCATACATAAAATGGGAAAAAATATATTTCTCTGACGTCCTAGTGGATGCTGGGGACTCCGTAAGGACCATGGGGAATAGACGGCTCCGCAGGAGACTGGGCACATCTAAAGAAAGATTTAGGTCTATCTGGTGTGCACTGGCTCCTCCCCCTATGACCCTCCTCCAAGCCTCAGTTAGATTTCTGTGCCCGGCCGAGCTGGATGCACACTAGGGGCTCTCCTGAGCTCCTAGAAAGAAAGTATAGTTTAGGTTTTTTATTTTACAGTGAGACCTGCTGGCAACAGGCTCACTGCAGCGAGGGACTAAGGGGAGAAAAGCGAACCTACCTAAGTGGTGGTAGCTTGGGCTTCTTAGGCTACTGGACACCATTAGCTCCAGAGGGATCGCACACAGGACCCGACCTCGTCGTCCGTTCCCGGAGCCGCGCCGCCGTCCCCCTTACAGAGCCAGAAGCAAGAAGGTCCGGAAAATCGGCGGCTGAAGACTTCTGTCTTCTCCAAGGTAGCGCACAGCACTGCAGCTGTGCGCCATTGCTCCTCATGCACACCACACACTTCGGTCACTAATGGGTGCAGGGCGCTGGGGGGGGGCGCCCTGAGCAGCAATATTAACACCTTGGCTGGCAAAACTGACACCATATATAGCCCCAGAGGCTATATAGGTGTAAATTACCCCTGCCAGAATAACACAAAAAGCGAGAGAAAGCCCGCCGAAAAAGGGGCGGAGCCATCTCCCTCAGCACACTTGCGCCATTTTCCCTCACAGCTCCGCTGGAAGGATCGCTCCCTGGCTCTCCCCTGCAGTCCTGCACTACAGAAAGGGTAAAAAAGAGAGGGGGGGGGCACAAATTTAGGCGCAGTATAATATATATATGCAGCTATAAGGGAAAACACTCTTTATAGGTGATATCCCTGTGGTATATAGCGCTCTGGTGTGTGCTGGCATACTCTCCCTCTGTCTCCCCAAAGGGCTTTGTGGGGTCCTGTCCTCTGTCAGAGCATTCCCTGTGTGTGTGCTGTGTGTCGGTACCGCTGTGTCGACATGTATGATGAGGAAAATGATGTGGAGGCAGAGCAAATGCCTGTAAATGTGTTGTCACCCCCTGAGGGGTCGACACCTGTGTGGATGGACTTATGGAAGGAATTACGTGACAGTGTCAGCTCCTTACATAAAAGGTTTGACGACATAGGACAGCCGGCTACTCAGCTTGTGACTGTTCCAGCGTCTCAAATGTCATCAGGGGCTTTAAAACGCCCGCTACCTCAGATGGCAGACACAGATGTCGACACGGATACCGACTCCAGTGTCGACGACGATGAGACTAGTGTACCCTCCAATAGGTCCACCCGTTACATGATGGAGGCAATGAAAAATGTATTACACATTTCTGATAGTACCCCAGGTACCACAAAAAAGGGTATTATGTTCGGTGAGAAAAAACTACCAGTAGTTTTTCCTGCATCTGAGGAATTAAATGAGATGTGTGAGGAAGCCTGGACTTCCCCCGATAAGAAATTGATAATTTCTAAACGGTTATTGGCAGCGTACCCTTTCCCGCCAGAGGATAGGTCACGTTGGGAAACGTCCCCTAGGGTAGATAAAGCGCTTACACGTTTATCAAAACAGGTGGCACTACCGTCTCCGGATACGGCCGCCCTAAAGGATCCTGCTGATAGAAAGCAGGAGGCTACCCTAAAAGCTATATATACACACACGGGCATTATATTGCGACCAGCGATTGCATCAGCATGGATGTGCAGTGCTGCTGCTGCGTGGTCAGATTCCCTGTCGGATAATATTGATACCCTGGATAGGGACACTATTTTGCTGACAGTAGAGCATATAAAGGACGCTGTCTTATACATGCGTGAAGCACAGAGGGATATTTGCCGGCTGGCATCAAAAATAAGCGCAATGTCCATTGCCGCCAGAAGGGGGTTATGGACTCGGCAGTGGTCAGGTGATGCCGATTCAAAAAGGCACATGGAAGTTTTGCCTTATAAGGGGGTGGAACTGTTTGGGGATGGTCTTTCAGACCTCGTTTCCACAGCTACGGCTGGGAAATCGACATTTTTGCCACAGGCTACCCCACAGCAAAAGAAGGCACCGTATTATCAAGTACAGTCCTTTCGGCCCCATAAACACAAGAGGGCTCGAGGCTCATCCTTTCTGCCGAGAGGCAAAGGTAGAGGGAAAAAGCTGCAGCATACAGCCAGTTCCCAAGAGCAAAAGTCCTCCCCCGCGTCCGGTAAGTCCACAGCATGACGCTGGGGCTTCACAGGCGGATCCGGGTACGGTGGGGGCCCGTCTCAGAAGTTTCAGCACACAGTGGGCTCTCTCACAGGTGGATCCCGGGGCCCTTCAAGTAGTAACTCAGGGGTACAGGCTGGAATTCGAGACTCCCCCCCCCCCCCCCGCCGTTTTCTAAAATCTGCCTTACCAGCAACTCCCTCTGCCAGGGAGGCAGTGTTGGTGGCTATCCAAAAACTGTATTCACAGCAAGTGATTGTCAAGGTACCCCTCCTTCAGCATGGGAAGGGTTACTATTCAACAATGTTTGTGGTACCGAAACCGGACGGTTCGGTGAGACCCATCTTAAATTTAAAATCCTTGAACACTTATATCAAAAGGTTCAAGTTCAAGATGGAATCGCTCAGGGCGGTTATTGCGAGCCTGGACGAGGGGGATTACATGGTCTCCCTGGACATCAAGGATGCGTACCTGCATGTCCCCATTTACCCTCCTCACCAGGAGTACCTCAGATTTGTGGTACAGGACTGTCACTATCAGTTCCAGACGCTGCCGTTTGGGTTATCCACGGCACCGAGGGTCTTTACCAAGGTAATGGCCGAAATGATGATACTCCTTCGCAAGAAGGGAGTTTTAATTATCCCGTACTTGGACGATCTCCTGATAAAGGCGAGGTCCAAGGAACAGTTGGTAGTGGGGGTAGCACTTTCTCGGGAAGTGCTACAACAGCACGGCTGGATTCTCAATATTCCAAAGCCACAGCTGGTCCCGACGACACGTCTTCTGTTCCTGGGAATGATTCTGGACACAGACCAGAAAAAAGTGTTTCTTCCAGTGGAAAAAGCCGAGGAGTTGTCATCTCTAGTCAGAGACCTCCTAAAACCGGGACAGGTGTCGGTACATCAATGCACACGAGTCCTGGGAAAAATGGTAGCTTCGTACGAAGTGATTCCATTCGGAAGGTTCCACGCAAGGACTTTCCAGTGGGACCTGTTGGACAAATGGCCCGGGTCCCATCTCCAGATGCAACAGCGGATAACCCTGTCGGCAAGGACCAGGGTGTCGCTGCTGTGGTGGCTGCAGAGGGCTCATCTACTAGAGGGCCGCAGATTCGGAATACAGGACTGGGTCCTGGTGACCACGGATGCCAGCCTTCGGGGCTGGGGCGCAGTCACACAGGGAAGAAATTTCCAAGGACTGTGGTCAAATCAGGAGATTTCGCTTCACATAAATATTCTAGAGCTAAGGGCCATTTACAATGCCCTAAGCCAAGCAAGGCCCCTGCTTCAGAACCAGCCGGTACTGATCCAATCAGACAACATCACGGCGGTCGCCCATGTAAACAGACAGGGCGGCACAAGAAGCAGGAGGGCAATGGCAGAAGCCACAAGGATTCTCCGATGGGCGGAAAATCATGTGTTAGCACTGACAGCAGTGTTCATTCCGGGAGTGGACAACTGGGAAGCAGACTTCCTCAGCAGGCACGACCTCCACCCGGGAGAATGGGGACTTCATCCAGAAGTCTTCCAAATGCTGGTAAACCGGTGGGAAAGACCACAGGTGGACATGATGGCGTCCCGCCTAAACATAAAGCTAAAAAGATATTGCGCCAGGTCAAGGGACCCTCAGGCGATCGCTGTGGACGCTCTAGTAACACCGTGGGTGTACCAGTCGGTTTATGTGTTTCCTCCTCTGCCTCTCATTCCCAAGGTACTGAGAAAAGGGCATTCCGGAGGAAGTCATCCCTACCCTGATCAAAGCCATGAAGGATGTCACTGCAAAACATTATCACCGCATTTGGCAGAAATATGTTGCTTGGTGTGAGGCCAGGAAGGCCCCAACGTAGGAATTTCAACTGGGTCGATTCCTGCATTTCCTGCAAGCAGGGGTGACGTTGGGCCTCAAATTGGGGTCCATTAAGGTCCAGATTTCGGCCCTGTCGATTTTCTTCCAGAAAGAACTGGCTTCACTGCCTGAAGTTCAGACCTTTGTCAAAGGAGTTCTGCGTATTCAGCCTCCTTTTGTGCCCCCAGTGGCACGTTGGGATCTCAATGTGGTTTTGGAGTTCCTGAAATCACATTGGTTTGAACCACTTAAAGACTGTGGATTTGAAATATCTTACGTGGAAAGTGGTCATGCTGTTGGCTCTGGCTTCGGCCAGGCGTGTGTCAGAATTGGCGGCTTTGTCCTATAAAAGCCCTTATCTGATTTTCCATATGGATAGGGCAGAGTTGAGGACTCGTCCTCAGTTTCTCCCGAAGGTGGTATCAGCGTTTCACTTGAACCAGCCTATTGTGGTGCCTGCGGCTACTAGGAACTTGGAGGATTCCAAGTTACTGGACGTAGTCAGGGCCCTGAAAATTTATGTTTCCAGGACGGCTGGAGTCAGGAAAACTGACTCGCTGTTTATCCTGTAGGCACCCAACAAACTGGGTGCTCCTGCTTCTAAGCAGACTATCGCGCGCTGGATTTGTAGCACTATTCAGCTGGCGCATTCTGCGGTGGGACTACCGCAGCCTAAATCTGTAAAAGCCCATTCCACAAGGAAGGTGGGCTCATCTTGGGCGGCTGCCCGAGGGGTCTCGGCTTTACAACTTTGCCGAGCTGCTACTTGGTCAGGGGCAAACACGTTTGCAAAATTCTACAAATTTGATACCCTGGCTGAGGAGGACCTGGAGTTCTCTCATTCGGTGTTGCAGAGTCGTCCGCACTCTCCCGCCCGTTTGGGAGCTTTGGTATAATCCCCATGGTCCTTACGGAGTCCCCAGCATCCACTAGGACGTCAGAGAAAATAAGAATTTACTCACCGGTAATTCTATTTCTCGTAGTCCGTAGTGGATGCTGGGCGCCCATCCCAAGTGCGGATTGTCTGCAATACTTGTAAATAGTTATTGTTACACAAATCGGGTTGTTATTGCGAGCCATCTGTTCAGAGGCTCCGTTGTTATCATACTGTTAACCGGGGTTCCTATCACGAGTTATACGGTGTGATTGGTGTGGCTGGTATGAGTCTTACCCGGGATTCAAAATCCTTCCTTATTGTGTCGGCTCTTCCGGGCACAGTGTCCTAACTGAGGCTTGGAGGAGGGTCATAGGGGGAGGAGCCAGTGCACACCAGATAGACCTAAATCTTTCTTTAGATGTGCCCAGTTTCCTGCGGAGCCGTCTATTCCCCATGGTCCTTACGGAGTCCCCAGCATCCACTACGGACTACGAGAAATAGAATTACCGGTGAGTAAATTCTTATTTTTATTTCACCAGCCCAACATACAGTGATCATTTTCTAGTTTTAAGTGTTTTCTTGGTGCTAAAAGGCAGGGCTTAATTTCTGCTGGAATGTACTTCTTAGCTCCAAAGTGTTTCCAACACTTTTCACCTCATAGTTGTTTAATGTGTTGTATAATTACAGTATATATGACCTATATGTTATACAATGCTTTTTTGCATGATAAATTGTGCTAGCACTCAGGGCCTGATTTAGAGTTTGGCACAGCTCTTGCACTTCACACAGATTTCCGATTATCTGGAATCTGCGTCTCGCAAAAGCCTTGCAATCTCGCCCATACTTCCCCTCTCCTGCTGCTTGATTGACAGGCAACAATATTGGTGGGGTGGACGTAGAAGGGGAGGGGAGCTGCGTTCCCAGAAACAAGAGTATCACGCCCGATTTCTGGTAGGAGAGAGCCAAGGGTCTGCTTGTAACCACGCAGACTTTCTGGACTCACAGTCCTCACTTACATCGATCAGCTGAGTACGCTGGAGCTTACTCAGCTTGCCATCTGTGTGGACGTGATGTTGGATCCCAGCTTGTGATGTTGGTCGCAGTGCTGGGATTGCAGCAAGATGCAGGAGGCATCTCTCCTACTGAAATGTCTCCTTCTTCGAAGCAGCATTGCATTTTTGGCCATCTCTGAATCAGACCCTCAGTACAGTTGACTGTTATCAGAAATAGCACTGATATTATGTAATAAAATGTTAAAGGTTCATTTACAAATTAAGAAATAGGTACAGTACCATGAGGTAAATAATATATTGCATGTGCTAGATAGACTTTTTACAGCTCACGGAATACTGAGAGGTTGTAGAAATTAATTAACAGATAATTAATCACAATTACAGAGTGAGAAATTACATGCATTGTAAAGGAGTTTAGAGAATTAGAGAAGGGACAGGATTGTGAAGCTTTGAGACAGTATGTTTTAGGACTGGTGCAAGTATCCTTCTAATCAGGGGCGCATCCAGAACAAAGAGATGGAGGGACACCATGAGGAATGGGGGGGGGGGGGGTTGTTATCTTTGTGTGCCAAAGGTTTGCTTACCGTGAAAGTGGTATGGGTCTTGAAATGAGGTTGTGGCCTCAAAGAGTGTGAGATATCCATATGGCAGGGAGTGGGTAATGACTTTGAAAAGCAGAGGGTGATAGGAGAGAGATAGGGAGATTGTGATGCAGGGGAGAGGCAGTGGGTGATGGGGAGAGGGTGACCGGGAAAGGGTGATGGAGAGAGGGAGTGAGTAAAGCCAGGCAGAGGCAGTGGGTGATGCCAGCGAGAGGTAGAAGGTGATGCCAGAGAGAGGCAGTAGGTGACTAAGAGGGTGACAGGCAGTGGGTTACATGAAGAGGCAGTGAGTCACAGGGAAAGGTTGACATGGAGAGTGATGCCAGGGAGATGCACTGGATGACACAAGGGAAAGGCAGTGCAGTACAGGGTGAGGCAGTGGGTGACAGTGAGAGGTCAACAAGGAGGGTCACGCCAGAGATTTGCAGTAGGTGATGTCAGGGATAGGTTGACAACAGTGTGTGACAGGGAGAGGGTGAAAAGGAGAGGGTGATATTAGGGAGAGGGTGACAGCAGTGGGTGACAGGGGGAGGGTGATAAGGATAGGCTGATACCAGTGAGATGTTGACAGCAGTGGGTGACAGGGAGAGTGATACTAGGGAGAGTGACAGGGAGAGGGTGATGCCAGGGAGAGGGTGAAAGCAGTGGGTTACAGGGAGAGGCTGACAGCAGTGGGTGACAGAGAGAGGGTGATAGCAGTGGGTGATAGGAAGGTTGACAGGGAGGGTGACACAAAGGAGAGTGAGTAGGTGATGCCATGGAGAGGGTGATGCCAGGGAGAGGGTGACAGAAGTAGCTGACAGGGATAGGGTGATAGCAGTGGGTGACAGCAGGGAGAGGGTGACAGCAGTGGGTGAAAGGGAGAGGGTGACGGGCAGTGGGTGACAGGGAGATGGTGACAGTGGTGAGTAACAGAGAGAGGGTGACAACAGTGGGTGACGGGGAGAAGGTAGCAGCAGTGGGTGACAGGGAGAGGGTGAGAGAAGTGAGTGACAGGGTGAGGCAGTGGGTGACTGGGAGAGGTTGACAGGGAGGGTGACACTATGGAAAGGCAGTTGGTGATGCTAGGGAGAGGATGATAGGGTGAGACATTGGCTGACAGGGAGAGAGTGACAGTAGTTTGTGACAGGGAGAGACTCACAGCTAGCAGTGAGTGACAAGGAGAGAGTGATGCCAGGGAGAGGCTGACAGCAGTGGGTGACAGGGACAGGGTGACAGGGAGAGAGTGACAGCAGTGTGTAACAAGGAAAAGGTGAAAGCATTGGGTGACAGGGAGAGTGTGATAGCAGTGGGTGACAGGTAAAGGGTGACATCAGGGAGAGGGTGACAGCAATATGTGACAGGGAGACAGGCAGTGGGTGACAGTGAGATGGTGACAGCAGTGAGTGACATGAAGGGGGTGACAACAATGGGTAACAAGGAGAGGGTGATGCCAGGGAGAGGGTGACAGCAGTGGGTGACAGGGGGAGGGTGATGCCAGGTAGAGAGTGACAGCAGTGAGTGACAGGATGAGGCAGTGGGTGACTGGAAGAGGTTGACAGGGAGGGCAACACCAGGGGTGGCAGTGGTTGACACCAGGGAGAGGGTGACAGGGTGAGACATTGGCTGACAGGGATAGGATGACATCAGTGAGAGGGTTACAAGGAGAGGGTGACATCAGGGAGAGGGTGACAGCAGTGGGTGACGGAGAGGCTGAAAGCAGTGGATTACAGAGAGAGGATGACAGAGAGAGGCTGACAGCAGTGGGTGATGGAGAGGTTTACAAGGAGGGTGACAAAAGGGAAAGGCAGTAAGTGATGCCAGGGAGAGGGTGATGCCGTGGAGCGGCTGGTAGCAGTGGGTGAAAGGGAGTGGGTGATAAGGAGAAGGTAAAAGCATTGGGTGACAGGGAGAGGGTGACAGCAGTGGATGACAGGAAGAGGGTAACAGCAGTAAGTGACATGAAGTGGGTGACAGCAGTGGGCGACCAGGAAAAGGTGACACCAGGGAGAGGGTGACAGCAGTATGTGACATGGAGAGGGTGACACGGGGTGACAGTTAGTGGGTGACAGCAGTGGGTGACAGGGAGATGGTAATAGCAGTGAGTGACATGTAGGGGGTGACAAGGAGAGGGTAGCAGCAGTGGGTGACAGGGAGAGAGTGACTCCAGGGAGAAGGTGACGCCAAGGAGAGGGTGACAGCAGTGGGTGACAGGCAGTGGGTGACTGGGAGAGGTTGAGGGAGTGTGACACCAGGGAGATGCAGTGGGTGATGCAAGGGAGAGGGTGACAGGGTTAGGCACTGGTTGACAGGGAAAGGGTGACATCAGGGAGAGGGTGACAGCAGTGGGTTTCATGGAGAGGGATAACACCAGTGAGAGGGTGACAGCAGTGGGTGACAACAGTGGGTGACACCAGGGAGAGGCGGATAGCAGTAGGTGATAGGGAGAGGGTGACGCCAGGGAGGGGGTGATAGGTAAAGGGTGATGCCAGGGGAGGGTGACAGCTGTGGGTGATAGGGAGAGGGTAATGTCATGGAGAAGGTGACAGCAGTAGGTGACAGGGATAGGATGTTAGGGAATATATAGAGTATTAAAATTGCCCTGCCTGGCCCAGAACTTCGTGTGTGGATGTCAGCTGCTCCTAGGGTTTAACGCCGGGGACAGTCACGAGTTTGTGACATCAAATCCCTGGTGCTGGTGGCAAGAACATCTTCAGTGAGGTAGACGGGGTCGTAGCAATTGGAAGGGGAGAGGACATGGCAGCCCCTCCGGCCGGAAAGCACTCCGGCCCACATTCAGTTCTGATCACTTATGAAATCACCTGCACAGTTTCCCAATTATAGGGAAACTGCGCAGGTGCATGACCCATTCTGCGCATGTGCAGTGATTGCAGGCAGTCCTCCGTAAGTCTTTGCCTGATTGACAGGCAGAGGCGTTCAGGGGCAGGGAAGGGATGGCCAGTGTTGCCAGAAACAGGGGTTGTGTCGCCCCCATTTTCCGGGAGTGGCCAGGGTCTAAAGATGCAGATTTCTGAGCCTCGCAAGGCCCCCTGCGATGGCCTGCTTCATCATCTGTCAAGATGTTGATCCTAGCCTCCTCCTACATTTGCATTTTGAGTAATCGCCTGTATGCAGCTTTGCAAATGCAATCACTGCTGAATGATGGCCTCAGATAGCAGCTGGCAGCTCAGACTGTCAGCTGTTACGCTATGTTACTGGTCGTCGCACCCCTCGTGTATAAATAATAATGAAAAAAATAAAATTCTCCTAAGTGGAGGACGGTAGGGGGTGGTGCACGTGGCTTGGTGCATGTGGCTTGGTGCCGCCACCCCCTGAATCCACCACTGCTTCCTATTACTAAATGTCAGTAAAAGCTACTGTATGAAAGAAAAAGATCACTTTCATTGCTTCCTGATCATCTATCCTTCATCTTTAATGGTGTCTGAAGTGCTCTTAGAAATGGAACAGATAATGCATACTTACCAACACTTAAGGTGGGTACACACTAGACCAGGGGTGGGCAATTATTTCAGCCGAGGGGCCACTTGACACTTTCCTGTCAGGATTCGAGGGCCGCACACAAAATAGCACCAAAAATATAGGGACGTGGCTTCGTGTGGAAGGGGCGTGGCCAAACAAAATACAGATTCATATTGGGCTGCACAACAGTCTCCATTATTCAAATTACGCCACACAGTAGCGCCACTTACACACATTACACCAGGTAGAGCCCCTTTTACACATTATGCTAGGTAGAGACCCATTTTACACATTACTCCAGGTAGGTTTAGGCATCAGGGACGGGCTAGGTTTAGGTAACCATGGGGGGTGGTTAGGGTTAGGCACCAATGAAGGAGGTTAGGGTTAGGCTGCCGGGTGGGAGGGTTAGGGGGTTGGGGAGAGGAGAGAACACCCCTTACCCACCCCTGTCAGTTTCGAGATATCGGGATCCCATCGTCAGTATTTTTACCGCCGGGATCCCAAGCGGCATTGAATCATACTGATCCAACACATACACAGAGCTACAGATACATAGTTACACAGACACAGATACAGAGTTACAGACATACAGTATACATAGAGTTACACAGACACATATACAGAGCTACAGACATATATACAGAGCTACAGACACATATAGAGTTACACAGAGACATATACAGACACATACACAGAGTTACAGGCACATTATCATATACAGTTACACAGACATAATATAATTTATGGTCCCTCATACCTTAAAGAATGTCACTGCATGAAAACTTTGGCTACTTTGGCAGGTCCTTCATTCTACCTGCCATGCATGATAAAGTGCAGGAGCATCAAGGCTGTGCTCCGTGCTGGGTAGCCCCGCCCCCTGCTGGGACACTGCTTCCTCTTTCCTTCTGATAATCAGGGGGGGGGGGCAAGACATATGCCCCCAGAGACCCCTGCTGCTGAGAGCCCACCATTCTCCCACTGCAAAGCAAGCAGTCCTTCCCCAATCCCCCTCATCTCGCAGGCGGAGCTTTGCCTGGGCTGGCTGGGAAGGTGAGACTAGCAGGGGGAGGAGGGGCTGCGGCTCTATTAGCCGCAGCCGGCACTGTGTGATCTTTTGTCCCCTGCTCCCTGTCAGCGCATGACAGGGAGCAGGGGGCAAATGATCACACAGTGCCGGCTGCGGCTAACAGAGCCTCGCTGTCGCAGGCATCATCTCGCTGCCGGTGACCTGGGCTGGAAGCTGGCCGGGACAATGACAAGCGGCCCAGTCGGGCCGCTTGTCATTGCGCGCAGGTTGGAGGCAGCGGGCCGGGCAGGATCGGTTCGCGGGCCGTATTTTGCCCACCCCTACACTAGACGATATACAGTATAGTATGATCCGGCTGATAACAGCCGCTCTGTACAATATATCATTCACATCATCTTTGGGGTGTATTCAACTGGTGTCGGAACCTCTCCGATGGAGAGGATCCGACACTGCACTATTCAATTTAAGGGCGTTTTCGACAAGTTTAGCCCGTTTTCGACAATACCGATCTGACTTTTTTTAAAGTCGAATCAGCATTGTCAGAAACGGGCCAAAAACCTGTTGAAAATGCCTGCAAATTCGGCAAAATACGTGGATCGCGGCTAATCCGCCAATCCACGTGTTTTCCGACAAGTCGGAAAAACGCACTTGACTTGAAAAGGTTGAATCCAGATTTGACCTAAAAAAGTCGGAAACTGACAGTAATTGAATAACCGCCTATATTGTGTACGCACTATATCATGTACGATGCGTGCTCCCGCTAGCGACATTCCCCGTCGTCTGTTCATGCAGCTCAATCTGGGGACATCGCTTGCGACGTCATGCTGGCGCCATCGCTTGGCACTGCCGACTTCGGCAAGTGTGTACCCAGCATAAGTGCTCTGGAATTGATACCAGGTGGTGCACTCACCATATGGCTTGCAGTCATACTACACATGGGCACTACCAGCACTTAATTACCATCCTTTTTACTTTGCCACTAACATGGCAGTTGGGCATGGGATTCATCAACCAATACTCAGCTATACAGAGCAGCAATTAATTGATCTTACTTCAACAACTGCCAAGACAATTTGGCCTTTGGAAGTATGTGATGGCTGTTCAGGATCCTCTTTCCTTCTAGCTATATAGCCAGGTTGTTAATGATCACTGTATTCATTGCAAATGATACATTATTTCCACATAAAAAGTGATTTAGAAACACATTTACTGTACCTGATTTTAATGTCAGCCAGTCTTACTCCCGCCTAGTGGCAGACATTCAGAGCTCTCTAATTAAGCTTTATTAAATAAATTATAAAAGCGTTTTATTGTTAACTGACTTGTCCTATTGCATTAGAACACTAGAGATATACTGTAACTAGGACACCATAATACAAACCTTTTTCCACCTACTCCTAACCCTATTGCCACTATCTCCTATCCTACAGTATGTAGAGTCAGAAATAAATCGGGTTTACTGTAAGTTGCTAAAAAGAAGTATGCCAAGAAACAATACACATACAGTATTTATCTCCAGATGCAAATATCTCTTTTGCATCTGCCCTATAGAAGATCAACAGATATACACCTCCAAACAGGTGTATTTTCCCTTATGTCCAAATCTGCGCAGCCCACAGTTCCGTCCCTACAACCTCATTGAGCTTTGTCTACATGAGAAAGCTCTGTTGATCAGGTCTATAGATGCCATCAAATGTGTACCTGCATTAAGCAAAGCAACAGCCCCTAAATGCATAACTCTAGCCGTTGGAAAGAATCACGGAAAAGTATATATGTGTATATACATACAGTACTATAGTCGAGCTAGAGTGCTCGATTTTATATATATATATATATATATATATATATATGTTTATTTTAAGTTATATAAGTGTGTGACCAGGCCCAAGCCTGTGTATGCTATGTTCAGTGTCTGAGGCCAGTGAAGACTAGTGATGAGCGGGTTCGGTTTCTCGGAAACCGAACCCCCCCGAACTTCACCCTTTTTACACGGGTCCGAGCCATACTCAGATTCTCCCGTATGGCTCGGGTAACCCGAGCGCGCCCGAACGTCATCCCGCTGTCGGATTCTCGCGAGATTCGGATTCTATATAAGCAGCCGCGCGTCGCCGCCATTTTCACTCGTGCATTGGAAATGTTAGGGAGAGGATGTGGCTGGCGTCCTCTCCGTTATTGTTGAACTTGATTGTGCTGTGCACTATTGCTTAATTGTGGGGAGGGCTGGGGAGCAGCTGTATAATATAGGAGGAGTACAGTGCAGAGTTTTGCTGATCAGTGACCACCAGTTATCCGTTCTCTGCCTGAAAAAAACGCTCCATATCTGTGCTCAGTGTGCTGCATATATCTGTGCTTACACTGCTTAATTGTGGGGACTGGGGAGCAGCTGTATTATATAGCAGGAGTACAGTGCAGAGTTTTGCTGACAGTGACCACCAGTATACGTTGTCTGCCTGAAAAACACTCCATATCTGTGCTCAGTGTGCTGCTTTATTGTGGGGACTGGGGACCACCAGTATAATATTATATAGGAGGAGTACAGTGCAGAGTTTTGCTGACCAGTGACCACCAGTATATAATATATAGCATTACGGTACAGTAGGCCAATGCTGTACCTACCTCTGTGTCGTCATTAAGTATACTATCCATCTACATTCTATACCTGTGGTGCATTTTAGTTTTGCAGTTTGCTGACACAGTGACCACCAGTATACTATATATAATAGCAGTACGGTACAGAAGGCCACTGCTGTACCTACCTCTGTGTCGTCATTAAGTATACTATCCATCTACATTCTATACCTGTGGTGCATTTTAGTTTTGCAGTTTGCTGACACAGTGACCACCAGTATACTATATATAGCAGTACGGAAGGCCACTGCTGTACCTACCTCTGTGTCGTCATTAAGTATACTATCCATCTACATTCTATACCTGTGGTGCATTTTAGTTTTGCAGTTTGCTGACACAGTGACCACCAGTATACTATATATAATAGCAGTACGGTACGGAAGGCCACTGCTGTACCTACCTCTGTGTCGTCCTTAAGTATACTATCCATCTACATTTTATACCTGTGGTGCGCCTCTTTTTTTCTTTGCATCATGTGCTGTTTGGGGACTATTTTTTTGAAGTGCCATCCCTGACACTGCAGTGCCACTCCTAGATGGGCCAGGTGTTTGTGTCGGCCACTTGTGTCACTTAGCTTAGTCACACAGCGACCTTGGTGCGCCTCTTTTTTTCTTTGCATCATGTGCTGTTTGGGGACTATTTTTTTGAAGTGCCATCCTGCCTGACACTGCAGTGCCACTCCTAGATGGGGCAGGTGTTTGTGTCGGCCACTTGTGTCGATTAGCTTAGTCACACAGCGACCTTGGTGCGCCTCTTTTTTTCTTTGCATCATGTGCTGTTTGGGGACTATTTTTTAAGTGCCATCCTGTCTGACACTGCAGTGCCATTCCTAGATGGGCCAGGTGTTTGTGTCGGCCACTTGTGTTGCTTAGCTTAGTCACACAGCGACCTTGGTGCGCCTCTTTTTTTCTTTGCATCATGTGCTGTTTGGGGACTATTTTTTTGAAGTGCCATCCTGCCTGACACTGCAGTGCCACTCCTAGATGGGCCAGGTGTTTGTGTCGGTCACTTGTGTCGCTTAGCTTAGCCATCCAGCGACCTCGGTGCAAATTTTAGGACTAAAAATAATATTGTGAGGTGTTCAGAATAGCCTGGAAATGAGTGGAAATTATGGTTATTGAGGTTAATAAAATTATGGGATCAAAATGACCCCCAAATTCTATGATTTAAGCTGTTTTTTAGGTTTTTTTGTAAAAAACACCCGTATCCAAAACACACCCGAATCCAACAAAAAATTTTCGGTGAGGTTTTGCCAAAACGCGTCCGAATCCAAAACACGGCCGCGGAACCGAATCCAAAATCAAAACACAAAACCCGAAAAATGTCCGGTGCACATCACTAGTGAAGACACTGTATTTTTTTCAGAAAACCTGCCTAAGAGTCCTTATTTCAAGTAATATACATATAATGTGTGCAATAGGCCCTCTGCATGCATTTCACTTGTTGCTGTCACGGGTAAAAGGGTAGCTTTATCCCAGTTGCAAAAAGGAAAGATTATTGGCTTTCGGGACAAGGGTGGCAGTATTTCTGAAACAGAGCAGTTTGTGAACTGTTCGCGTGCTGCTGTGGTGAAGGTATATTGTGACTGCATAAATGGCACCATTGTGAATAACTGACACGGAAACTGCGGAGCACCACAGGCCATTGGTGTGAGAGGTGAACGTCAGCTATGAAGGTGTGTGAGGTCCGACGACACGCTGCAGTGGAGCAGTTCACCATCAAAATGTACCTGTGCCAACCTTCCAGCACCTTATTGAGTCACTCCCAGCCCGTCTAGCTGCTGTCTTCCCCATCCAAATTAGCAAAATCCAAATCGGGAAAAGTATGTGTTCTAAAAGCAGAGCAGACAAAGGGGGTGCCACAGAGTGCATAAACCGTTCAATTATTTATTAAGCAGTTAAATAGAAGAATGGCAGGCATACTGTACCAACTGATGAAGTCTTGATGACAAAATGCATAAGGGTGTGGCCTGTTGTCTACTACGATTCCTGTGTGAGAAGCCTGCTGTTTATGCCAGTGTGCCAGTGGTATTTGTTTAAACCTGTGTACTTGCAGTGGTTTATAACCACCACCTTTGGTTTGCATGCCATTCTTGTTTTTACTTTGATTGCTTAATAAATAATTCAACAGTTTATGCACTATGTGACGCACCTTTTTCTGCTGTGCTTTTAGATATATACTAGCTGCATAGATAGATAGATAGATAGATAGATAGATAGATAGAGATGTTTTATTATTCTATCTATCTATCTATCTATCTATCTATCTATCTATCTATCTATCTATCTATCTATCTATCTATCCATCCATCCATCCATCCAAGTCCAGGTGCTAGAGTTCCTTGTTCTGATTAGATTAGTCAGGATTAGATGCAATAAATCAATGTGTTTATTGTGTAAACAGCAACTTTTAAATGGTGTGATTCTTATTCCAGCTTAACCCTATACTGTATGATGCTGAAGGCTGAGTGTGTTTAAGCACCCAAGGCGTGCGTATTTTATACTGTAGCATGGCCGCTATCTTGTTACAACATAGTTCTACGTGAGATGATGCAGGGTGAAACAAATACAGAATAGGAGGAAAAATTGTCCTGTTCATGTTTTTTGAACAGATCATCATTGCACCAGTCATCTTTGATGACAATTGATGTAATATAGACACTCACTAAGGGGGTGATTCAGTCCTGATCGCTAGTAGGCTATTTTTTGCACTGCAGTGATCAGGTAGTCGCCACCTACAGGGGGAGGAGGTAATCGCTGTGCAGTGGTACGAACGCTTGTGCAGAGAGCTGCACAAACTAAAGTTTGTGCAGTCTCTGCACAGATCAGGACTTACTCAGCCGCTGCAATGATCCTGGACGGAACTGATGTCAGGAACCCTCCCTAGAAACAGCCGGGTACGCCTGCATTTTCCTGGACACTCCCTGAAAACGGTGAGTTGCCGCCCACGAACGCCTTCTTCCTGTCGATCTTCTTACGATTGCGGCTGCGATCGCTTTTTCCGTAGAATTCGACGCTGTCTGGTGACCCCCATCGCCGGCCACTGACTTGCCTGCGCATTGCTGCCCACACGCATGCACTGTTCAGACCCGATCGCACGGCTGCAAAAAAGGCAGCATGCGATCGGGTCTGAATGACCCCCTAAGTATTTTCAGTGTATTGTGCATAGTTGGTGCAAGTCTATTGGTGCAAGTCCGTTATTCTCAACCATTGGTGCAAAGTCCGATATTCTCAACCGTCAATGCAAAGTCCAATATTCTCAACCATCGGTGCAAAGTCTGATATTCTCTATTCTCAGTGCAAATCCAATATTCTCAGTCATTGGTGCAACTCCCTATATTCTCAACCATTGGTGCAAAGTCCGATATTCTCAACCATTGGTGCAAAGTCCGATATTCTCAACCATTGGTGCAAAGTTTGATATTCTCTGCTCTCAGTGCAAGTCCAATATTCTCAACCACAGGTGCAAGTGCGATATTTTGAACCATCGGTGCAAGTCCAATATTCTCTACCATCTGAGCTAGACTGATAACCAGGTGACCCAGACAGGGGGTCACGACTTGCCCATCGGGTGCAACTAAGCCCAAATTCCCTGTGGGGATCCCTGGTGAATACCACTGACTGGGTAAGATTCCGTGCCTCTGTTTTGCGTCTTACCTGATGTTAGTTTATGTACTTTGTCTACTACTTCAGTCCCTGATGCAAAGGACTATATTAAGCCTCCTCACTTCACACTATCCTCAAACCCAACATCACACAGCCCATGCACAAGGTACGAGATCCATCCACAGCAAATCCTGACACACCACGTGGATTTGCTTCTGTGTGTGAGGCACCACAGCTCTTTCCACCATCTGGCATCCAGTTAATGTCTCTGGTTTCTGGTTGTAACCATTTTCTGGTCAGGTGGATGAGGTAATGCATTTGTGAGCAGGGTGGTGGGGGGAGGCGGCTGCCCATAAAGTACACTCAGCGATGCACTTGTGCTCGGACTGAAAATGTAACTCCCAGGCAAGTCAGAATTTCTGTTTTTAGTTTTTCATAGTCCAGAGCCTCTGCAGTGCTTAAGTCAAAATAAGCTTTTTGAGGCTCGCCTGAGAGAAAGGGTGCCAGCAGGTTGGTCCACTGCATTTAGGCCAGCTCTCCAGCTCAGCAGTTCTCTCAAATGGGGCCAGATACGCTTCCACATCATCAGTCTCTGTCATTTTTTGAAGGAAGTGACTAGGTCGTATGGAGCTGGAGCTAGTTGGAACATTTGGGGAAGCACTTCTAGGACGGGTTGCAAGATGCTGCACCACCTCTTTAACCACTTACCTAGCATGCTTGCATCAAATGCAACCACACCAGCAAGTGCTCTATCTGACCTGGTTGCATAGGATGCGACCAGTCAGATAAACAGTATTTGCAGCAACAGGGAAGAGAAACTTCCCTCCGCTGCTGCTCTCAGAGGAATTGCAAGGTCCCTCTGACTTCCTGCACCCTCCCCCCAGTGTTTGCCATGCTGACGATCATTGCTGTTCGGTCAGCACAGCAGGCTGCAGACAATAGCAAGTGTAAATCAAAACCCTCAATATCAATGAACCGATTGTGATACCAGCATTCGAGGAGCCTGGTCATTGACAAGAAGAAGCCCTGTTGGATGTGGTTCATGCTCTCAGGATCTATGTAGACCGTACTAGTTCCACTGGGAAAATAGATTCCCTCTTCAAGGATTCCACAAGCGGGACTGGCCAGGCAATAAGCAAACGTTGGCACATTGGCTGCGCATGTCCATACATGCGGGCTGATCTTCCTGTTCCAAGTACAGTCTTGGCTCACTCTACTCGCTCTGTGGGATCTTTGTGGGCAGCGCACCATGGTGCATTGGCTGAACAGCTCTGCAAGGCTGTTACGTGGTCTACTGCCCACACGTTTCTTAGGTTCTATGCCTTTGATATGTTTTCCTCTCAGGATGCAACCTTTGGCCGCATTGTCCTCCTTTCAGCTTGGGAACGTACCCTCCCTATTACAATTGCTTTGGGAAATCCCAAGGTTAACCCTGTGGAGACCATTGACCCCAAAGAAGAAAAAAAGAGTTATGGTAAAACTTACCTTCGTTAACTTTTTTTCTTCGAGGTCCATGGGCTCTACAGGGCGCCCACCCTGACTCACCCTGCTTCAATGGGTTACTTCTCGGTCACCAGTTCCCTTCTCCTCTGTGTAAGAGTGTGTTTCCTGTGTGTACCATCCCTCCTTCTCTCTTCTCTCCAGCTCCTGCTTTGCGCTTGTTAACTAAAACTGAAGGGAGATGCTCACAAGTTTTGCTGTTCGGTGCCAGTCCTGGTTTCCACCAGCCACACCCAAGGTTAATCCTGTGGATCCCATGGACCTCGAAGAAAATGAGTTAACAAAGGTAAGTGTTACTATGGGTGGTCTTCAGTTTTCCGGCTGTCGGGATCCCAGCGCACCCTATACCGGCGCCGGAATCCCGACAGCCGGCATACCGACACTTTGTCTCCCTCTTGGGGGTCCACGACCCCCTGGAGGGAGAATAAATAGCATGGCGCGCATAGCGTAACGCGCCACCGTGCCCGCAGCATGGCTAGCGCAGCGTGCCCGCAAGGGGCTCATCTGCGCTCGCCATGCTGTCAGTATGCTGGAGGTCAGGATTCCGGCACCGGTATGCTGGTCGCCAGGAGCCCGGCCGCCGGCATACCATACTACACCCTGTTACCATAACTCTTCTTTTTAACACCCTCATACAGCTGAAAGCCCTTATTGGCCTTCTGTGAGGTAAAAGCCCAAAGACCCGAACCGGGTCTAAATGGATGGAGACCCATTCTTTTTTCTCACATCCAACACCAGGACCCCTTAAGTGGTTCATACTAAAACCTCTCAGCAGAACCAACACAGTATTCCTGTTTTGTTTTTTAAACACATACAGTGGGTAAGAAACCTGGGGCAAATATATCTGCTGTCCACCACTATTCCAGTGATCTTGTCGCAATATATATATATATATATATATATATATATATTTATTGTGACAAGAACACTGGAATAGTGTTTGAGGGCAGGTATGTCTGTCCCAGGTTCTTGTCTTACCTGTATTAGGAAAATGTTTTGTTTTGTCAGAAGTTCAGAACCTTTTCAGTTTATTGGAAAAACTGGATAAGGGCCCTGAAAGAAAAATAGGGCAAGTTCCAGATGTTGGGCCCAGTTCGGGTCTTTGACCTCACAGAGGGCTAATCAGGGTTTCAGCTGTGTAAGTGGGTTATAGGGCTGCTAGCCTGATTAGTGTGGGCAGACTACCTGGGAAGACTGCAGGATCTCTGTGAGAGAAGTACGCTGTTAGGTTCCTGGTGCTCAGAACAAGGGAGATGTTATGAAGCGAGTCCAGAGCACCAGGACGGAATGCTGGGAAAGGGGAATGGAAAGGGAATAGCCCCTGGCGCCCTATCTCCGTTGTCTCACCCGTGCTGTCAGTACACTCTTGCGAGACTATGGTTGCTTGAGCCCATGGCAGCCGCGTTTGAAGGGCGGATTACGTCTGCCCAACTTCGATGCCCCCTCAGGTCTTAATGAGAGACAAAGAGTGAACCGAGACAGGGTGATAACAAGGGGCCCTCTGACTAAACAACAAGGCCAGGGGCTACTAACAAACCTAAAACCAAAGTATGTGCGGCTTGCAGCCAAAGGAAAAGAACAACAAAGGAAATGCTGACCACACGCCGACAATACTTTTGTGTACCGGCGGTGACAGCATAAGCAGAACCCTCTGCAAAACACCAGTGACAGAAATAATAAGGGAATACAGCAGCCTAGGCCGACGGACGCGGTAGTGCCGCTACTCACGGAACCGGTACGAATACTGGCAAACGGACAGGAACTCCCAATGCTGCTGACACAGACTCTCAGAACTGGAGGACAGGCAGAATCCCAAACGGCAGACCGGTGGACACCAAGAAGCCAGAAACTTGCACAGGCAATGGTACTGGACCTCAGGACAGGAACGCCTCACGGCAGTACACGGGATCAGACATAGGAATCGACACAGGGACTGACACAGGAATCGACACAGGAAGCTCAGGAACTAGCAGGAACCAAGCTCAGAACTCAAGCAGACTGCAAACCAAGGAATATCACCAGCATCTGTGAATTGCAAACAGCCAGCATATAACAGAGAGGCCTAATTAATAATCCCATGCAGCTGCCTTGTTGCAAGATTCCAAACTGACCAGATGCAATTAGCAGCCAGGTGAGGCTGAACACAAGGGAACAAGCTGCAATTACACAGACTCACCAGCGGCAGCAGACAAGAGTATTCTAAAACAGAGCAACAGGAAATCCTGGCATGCAAGACAACTTTATAAACATAAAATAGGAATGAACCTCTACCTGTGGTTCATAACAGTATCCCCTCCTTAAGGGTGAGCTCCGAGCACCCCATGACACCCACGGGGAACATAAACAGAAGTATAACATGAAATACAGAACAAAACTGCAAAACAGGAATGAGCCACAGCCGTGGCTCATAACATTACCCCCCCCCCCCCTTGAGGAGGGGTCAAAAGACCCCAAAATTCAGACTATCCAGAACAAGGGATACAAAAAAAAAACCTGACACACTGGTCTAACAGACAAGAAAACAAAAACAAGCTGTAGCAACAACTTGTAACAGTGCCCTCCCCTTGATGGTGGCCACTGGACACAAGACAAGGGGAAAAAACAAAAAAAAAAACTTTTTTTTTTTTTTTTATCAAGGCAAGAGTCAAAAATTATTTATTTTTCTTCTTCTTTTTACAAAGCTCTTTAGGTCTGACCAAGGTAATTCCCCACACATTGTCTGAACTGATGGTACCACCCAGCAAGGCTGCGTTCAAAAAACAACCCTTTCACCCTGCCAAGTGATCAGCGACATTGTTTGGGATCAACCCTGCCGGATTGGGAGCTAAGGACAACCAACGAGACCTCCTACACACCTGCCGCTCCAGCTGAACTGCAATCAAAGGAGACGCGGCTAGCAAGGTGGAGAGTCTATTCTGAAAATTGTCCACATACAAGCGGCCCCACTCACGTTGAGGGTTAGAAACCATCCAGCACCGCTACCACCACGGAGGACGGACGGGGAGAAGGAAAGCAAACCAGCATCGCTGTGCACGGCGAGGATCTCCCCATCACGTCTGCATCCACGGACACGGTGGTAAGCGGCTCAATTTAGAAACTGTCAGTCTATGGACTTTGCAATTATATGAATGAAAACTGTGGTCCTATGCTAAAGACTGAGTTCTAATACAACGAAGATAAGCAATATTCAATGTTGTGGAAACTGTGTCTTTAAACAGAGAACTGAGTTTTCACCTTGGAAAATCACCGTTTAAACGTTGTGGATACATAAATTATGTTGCATTTTAATCCAGGAGTGTAACTATTAATTGTCTCTGATAGATTTGAGCACTGGATGTCTAAAACAGAGAAATATCATCATTTTTATTATTATAAAATAATTTTTTAGAATGTGCCCCTAATGAGTATGCATACTTAAAAAATTTTATTATATTGTTGTATGAGATATAACGTTTGTACTAAAATAAACACCAGAGAAGTGAAAAACACGTGTTTTTATTCATATACGCACCTGGAGAAATAGCGCAATCAGTCACTTTTCTTTTTTCTAAGGCTGCGTTCAAATCAGAGACAGGTCTCTTACCCTTGGGAGCTGAACTTTCTGGTAAAGTACTATTATTAGAAGAAGAAGTCAGAAAAGCACATCCTGCAGTCAAAACAACGGGCTGAGACTCTTGTGCTGAGTTTACAGTATTTGGTGGACTCTCAGTATATAAGACGGGTGACCTAGAGGAACCTGAACCAATTTCTTTGGAACCATATCTTTTAATAATTGCATCACTGAATGCTAGGGGATCCTGAAGAATGGGATCTGCAGCTTTCATTAGGCTGGTCGCCCACTCAAAAGGCTCTCCTCTAAAAGAATAAATCAGATAAAGCACAATGTTCTCTGAAGTGATGCCCAGAAATGGTCTAGACAACATAATAATGTAATAGTGTTTGTAAAGTGTCAAAAATTGGGCTAAGTCCCCATCAAAGATTATGGATGTTGAGATATCAGAGTCAGGATCTGTTTCCTTCTCATCTGACTGACTGGAGTGCTTTTCTAGTACCTGGTCACTATTGACCATACTCGAGACTGAGACTCTCTGAACCCCACCCGGGGCAGTGACTTTCTGAACCCCACCCGGGGCAGTGACTTTCTGAACCCCACCCGGGGCAGTGACTTTCTGAACCCCACCCGGGGCAGAGACTTCCTGAACCCCACCCGGGGCAGAGACTTCCTGAACCCCACCCGGGGCAGAGACTTCCTGAACCCCACCCGGGGCAGAGACTTCCGGGAACCCCGCCGGGGCAGTGGCCTCCGGGAACCCCGCTGGGGCAGTGGCCTCCGGGAACCCCGCTGGGGCAGTGGCCTCCGGGAACCCCGCTGGGGCAGTGGCCTCCGGGAACCCCGCTGGGGCCAGCACCTCGGATTCTTTTACTGGGACCGGGCCGTTGGCCTCCCTGACTGGGATCGGGCCATCGGCCTCCCTCTCTGAGTCGATAATTATCGAAAGTTCTCCCGGGACTATGACTTCCGGGACTTTTGCTGAAGCAATAACTTTCAGATCCTCCACTAATGCTATGCTTCTTAAGTTCTTTCCTGGGGAAGCGACTTCTAGACCCTTCTTTGGGGCTGCGTCTCTCGAGACCCCACTTGGGGATATTACTTCAAAGATCCCTTCTGGGGTTTTGCTTCTCGAGTTCCCTTCAAGAACTATGGTTTTAGAGACCCTTTCTTGGGTTGCGCTTTTCAAGTCCCTACCTGGGGTGACAGCTTCTGAGACCCCTTCCGGTATGGACACCTGAACTATAATATTTGATGTCCCTCTATAAGCTAGGGCATCGGGTACCGCTCCAGCACTCTGGGCATCGGGTACCGCTCCAGCACTCTGGGCATCGGGTACCACTCCAGCACTCTGGGCATCGGGTACCGCTCCAGCACTCTGGGCATCGGGTACCGCTCCAGCACTCTGGGCATCGGGTACCGCTCCAGCACTCTGGGCATCGGGTACCGCTCCAGCACTCTGGGCATCGGGTACCGCACCAAGAACCTGGGCTACGGGCACCACTCCAGGACCCTGGGCATCGGGCACCACTCCAGGACCCTGGGGATCGGGCACCACTCCAGGGGCTTGCAACTCCGCTTCCACAGGAACCTCAAGAGAGGAGAAAAACATTCTTTTTTGATTCCTGAATCTATAATGGGGCTCCCTTGCCCAAGGACCCCAATTATAGGACAGAGAGCTTTTTAGTGTGGGTTGTGTGACAAGTACCTCTGCCACAGTAGAGACAGGAGTAGGTCTTGTATCCTGACTCAACTTGGCCAGAGGGCAAGACTCGTCACCACACTTTGGCTTGCGCAACTCACAGGTCTGCAGATAGTGGCCTAAACCCCCACAATATAGGCACAAGTTTAAGTTTCTGCGACGCAGACGCTCCTCTTCTGAGAGCCTGGGCCGCAGAAAACTTTTAAATCTTTTCTCTTCAATTAAACCAGAGGATTCTCTTGTCACCATACTGTGAACAAGAGTCTCTTTAGAGATAGATGTACTCTCAACGACTTCTGGCAAGATGAGCAAGATTTTAGTCAGTAGGTTTTGCAGTTGCTTTAGGGATTGCTGCAAAACTTCTAGTCGCTCTGGTCTCAAAGCACTGAATACAGAGTTCAGGGCTGCGAGAGATGCCTGCAGGGCTTGCATAGTAGACATAGGAGGATTTAAAACTAGACAAGACAAGACAAGACAAGGCAAGGCAAGACAAGGCAAGACTAAATTTTGCTAAACAAAACAAGACTTTTTTTTTTTTTTTTTTAAACACCGGACTGGATTCTAAACACCGGACTGGATTCTAAACACCGGACTGGATTCTAAACACCGGACTGGATTCTAAACACTGGACTGGATTCTAAACACCGGACTGGATTCTAAACACTGGACTGGATTCTAAACACCGGATTCTAGACAAGACTGGATTCTAACACTGGACTGGATTCTAAACACCGAATTCTAGCCAGGACTGGATTCTAGACTAGACACTGGACTGGGCCAAAAAAGAAAAAAGTTTTATTTCTTTTTTGTGGTATGGCTGGTGATAATGTTAGGTTCCTGGTGCTCAGAACAAGGGAGATGTTATGAAGCGAGTCCAGAGCACCAGGACGGAATGCTGGGAAAGGGGAATGGAAAGGGAATAGCCCCTGGCGCCCTATCTCTGTTGTCTCACCCGTGCTGTCAGTACACTCTTGCGAGACTATGGTTGCTTGAGCCCATGGCAGCCGCGTTTGAAGGGCGGATTACGTCTGCCCAACTTCGATGCCCCCTCAGGTCTTAATGAGAGACAAAGAGTGAACCGAGACAGGGTGATAACAAGGGGCCCTCTGACTAAACAACAAGGCCAGGGGCTACTAACAAACCTAAAACCAAAGTATGTGCGGCTTGCCGCCAAAGGAAAAGAACAACAAAGGAAATGCTGACCACACGCCGACAATACTTTTGTGTACCGGCGGTGACAGCATAAGCAGAACCCTCTGCAAAACACCAGTGACAGAAATAATAAGGGAATACAGCAGCCTAGGCCGACGGACGCGGTAGTGCCGCTACTCACGGAACCGGTACGAATACTGGCAAACGGACAGGAACTCCCAATGCTGCTGACACAGACTCTCAGAACTGGAGGACAGGCAGAATCCCAAACGGCAGACCGGTGGACACCAAGAAGCCAGAAACTTGCACAGGCAACGGTACTGGACCTCAGGACAGGAACGCCTCACGGCAGTACACGGGATCAGACATAGGAATCGACACAGGGACTGACACAGGAATCGACACAGGAAGCTCAGGAACTAGCAGGAACCAAGCTCAGAACTCAAGCAGACTGCAAACCAAGGAATATCACCAGCATCTGTGAATTGCAAACAGCCAGCATATAACAGAGAGGCCTAATTAATAATCCCATGCAGCTGCCTTGTTGCAAGATTCCAAACTGACCAGATGCAATTAGCAGCCAGGTGAGGCTGAACACAAGGGAACAAGCTGCAATTACACAGACTCACCAGCGGCAGCAGACAAGAGTATTCTAAAACAGAGCAACAGGAAATCCTGGCATGCAAGACAACTTTATAAACATAAAATAGGAATGAACCACTACCTGTGGTTCATAACAGTATCCCCTCCTTAAGGGTGAGCTCCGAGCACCCCATGACACCCACGGGGAACATAAACAGAAGTATAACATGAAATACAGAACAAAACTGCAAAACAGGAATGAGCCACAGCCGTGGCTCATAACATACGCTTCCTTATACATGTGAGCCACACAGTGTTGACTGGAAAAATCTGTGTTTTTTTGTTTAGAGACAGTTAGGAACATCTTGTGTTTAGTTAGTGCCGGACAGGCAAGGTATTTTCTTTTGATGTTTGTTTTGTTTTCTGCCTAATAAAACTGGTCGTGGCCAGTTGCACCACACACTGGACTTGTGTGATTCCTCAGCTGCTGCTTGCTAACATTTACCCCACGAAACGGCACCTTGTTCCCTTACAGTGTTACAACTTGGTGGAGAATGCGAGCATGCCGTTCTGCGCATAAGTGAAAGCAGCAGCTTTATGAGGCCTGTGGAAAACGGTGGTTTGTGCAGATACAGCCCAGTGTGAAGTTGCTGAGACTCGCCCTGAGAATTTGATATATGTCCTGGGTAAAAGCAGCTACAAAGCCGCCTGAAAAATCTGTCGACATGGAGGAACTGCTCAAAGCCTTGCTGCAAGCTACAGTGGCTCAGCAGGAGGCCAACAGACAGCAGCAGGTGGCAATGGAGGAAAATAGGAGAGAGCAGCAGGTGGCAATGGAGGAAAATAGGAGACAGCAGCAGGTGGCAATGGAGGAAAATAGGAGACAGCAGCAGGTGGCTATTGACGAACTTTACAGGCAACAGCGTCAGGATAGAGAGGCCTTAACAGAAGTGGTGCAGAGCCTTGCAGCCCGGATTGGAGATGTGGCCGTCAGTGCTCCGACCAGCTCTAGTTCTATACGGGCCAGTCACTTCCTGCAGAAAATGACAGAGGCTGATGATGTAGAGGCCTACCTGACCACGTTTGAAAGGACTGCCGAGCGTGAGAACTGGCCGAAAGCACAGTGGTCCAGTCTGCTGGCGCCTTTTCTGTCAGGTGAGCCCCAAATAGCGTACTTTGATTTAAGCCCTGCTGAGGCTCGGGACTATGATAAACTAAAGACTGAGATCCTGACCTGCCTGGGAGTCACGCTGTCAGTACGAGCACAATGGGTGCACCGTTGGGTGTACGCCATGGAGAAGCCGCCTCGCTCCCAGATGCACGACCTTATTCAGCTAACAAAAAAATGGTTACAGCCAGAGACATTAACTGGTCCCCAGATGGTTGAAAGAGTCGTCATGGACCGCTATTTGAGATCTTTGCCTGTGGTCCTGCGCAAGTGGGTGAGCCATGGAAACCCGGATACTGCTGACCAATTAGTGGACATGGTAGAGAGGTATTTGGCGGCAGAGGAACTACTGATGACCACCCAGCAACCCATAGATCCTCGACAGCGCCCTTCAGTGAAGACTGGTAAGACTGTTCCGTGGGAAAGCGTTGCTGGGCGGTTAAGAGAACGCAAGGCTGGAGAGACTGTAAACACTGGCCCTGGAGACAGGCCAATGGGGCTAGAATGGTCTATGCTGCCCAAACGGGTTGATAATCGTGTGGTTAAATGTTTTAGGTGTGGTATGCCAGGTCATGTTATTGCCAATTGCCCAGTCACGCAAGAACCCATGCAATTTGATGCTGCCTTTGAATGTCGCAGAATGTCTTTCTTTGCTAGGTTAGCCTGTACTGTGGTACTGTCACGATCCGGATACTGAGACACCATTTTCCTTCTGGATGTACGTCCTCCATGGGCCTCTGCTGCCACTCCTGTCTCGCTGACCGCCGCGCGCCACTGGGCGCATGTTATTCTGCTACTGCGGCCTACATCGCAAGTGTTGCACCTTCCCTATAGTACTTAATTCCCCTTCTTTGTTTGTTCATGGGCGCAGCCATGTTAGACTCCAGTCACATGACATTATTCCTCCTATCCACGGTGCTGGAGCCTTGTCATAATTGCTCAGCCAATCCCTGCTATGCAGCAGGTATAAATATCCGGTCCCAGCTCCCAAAAGATCGTCAGTGCTTTCATTGTCATCTGTGATTCCAGCCTACAAGCTTCACTACAGATTTTCTCCTGCAATTCCATTCTGCAAATCAGCCTGACTTCCCTGGTGATTACACTCTGCCTGTGTAACCCGACTCTCCAGTGTTAACCCCCTACAGCCTACTTTGGATTCCTGTGTTTGAACTTTTGCTTTGCAGTAATCATCCTTCATTCTTCAGTTCCTGCGCACTCCAGTTTCATTCCTCATCTTCCAGCGAACCACAGCTTCATTCCTCATCTTCCAGTGAACCCCAGCCTCATTTATTGTTTACAGGACTTTCTTCCATGTTCCAGGTTACTGGCCTTCACCGATTGTGAACTTAATTATCACGTGTGACTTTATATTATTCTTTTGCATGTTATTTGACTTTTTATTTAATAAAAGCACTTAAGGAATTCCCAGTTGTCGTGGTCACGCCCTCGGGCATTCTTTGCTGCTGTCAATACGTATGTCCAGGAGTCACATAGCTCCTCCTAAATTTAAGTACCCGTCAGCCCCTACAACTGAGGCTCCCAGTCACGGTCCCCAGCCCTCAGTTGTGACAGTAAGCACTGACCAAATGGATCCAGCCGGAGACCTGTCCCAAGCGCTTAGGCTGATACAAGAATTGGCAACCCGCCTTGAACGTCAGGAGGCTGCTCAGGACCATGTTGTTCGCTGTCTCCAGGACCTCTCCTCCCGGCTGGATGAAATTCAAGCGGCCCTCCGTGGATCAGGGGCGTCCAGTGTGCCGACTCCAGCGCCTCCGGTGGTGTCCCCACCCACCGTACCTGTTCCTGTTCCCTATCTTCACTTGCCGACTCCTGCTAAATATGATGGATCCCCTAAAGCCTGCAGGGGTTTCCTAAACCAGTGCGAGATCCAATTTGAATTGCAACCCAGCAGTTTCCCTACTGACCGCATTAAGGTGGCATACCTTATTTCTCTACTCACTGGTGCCGCTCTAGACTGGGCCTCACCTATATGGGAAAGGTCTGATGTCCTGTTGTCATCCTATGCTAACTTCGTGGCAACGTTCAGACGAATTTTCGATGAGCCAGGTCGAGTGACATCAGCTTCCTCAGAGATCCTTCGACTGCGTCAGGGGACGCGAACTGTCGGTCAGTATTTGGTGCAATTCCAGACCTTGGCATCTGAAGTCTCTTGGAATGATGACGCTCTTTATGCAGCCTTCTGGGGAGGGCTATCCGAGCGTATCAAAGATGAGCTCGCTGCTAGAGACTTGCCTTTAACTTTAAACGAGCTCATTTCCCTCTGCACTAAGGTCGATTTACGGTTCCGTGAAAGGGCTGTTGAACGAGGAAGATCCACATTTCCCAGGATTCCTACTGTTTCCATTCCTCGTCAGCCATCTCCGTCTCGGGAGGAACCTATGCAGATAGGTCGCTCTCGTTTATCTCAGGCAGAGCGTAGTAGACGTCTCGCTGAGCGTCTCTGTTTGTATTGTGCCGAATCTTCTCACGTTATCAAGTCCTGTCCCAAGCGTCCGGGACAACCTCAAGTCCTAGCCCACCAAGGAGAAGGTCAGCTAGGAGTGACGAATTTCTCTCCATTTCCAAGTAACTGCAATCTCTCAGTTTCTCTGCAGGTGGCTCCGCGTACAAAGAATCTCACTGCCTTATTGGATTCTGGAGCAGCCGGAAACTTTATTACAGAGAGGTTCGTTAAGCAGTGGTCTCTTCCCACTGAGAGACTGTCATCACCGATATCTCTAACTGCCGTGGACGGCAGTAGGATTCCTGAGGCGGTGATTACCTCCAAGACCCTACCTATCCGTCTGAAGGTAGGGGACCAGCATACAGAGTTGATTTCTTTCCAGGTTATCCCCAGGGCCACCCATCCTGTGGTCCTAGGCCTTCCATGGCTACGTCTGCATAATCCTCAAGTTGATTGGAAGTCGACCCGTATCCTGGCATGGGGTCCTTCCTGCTCAGAGACCTGTCTCCAAAAAGAGCTTCCAGTTCGCATATCCTCCTACAAGTCTTCTGATGTCCTGTCTCCTCTGTGCCAAGACTCCAAGCTACAGTTTTGTCCAGGGTCACCGAATCACAAGGCTGATGCTCTTTCCCGCTCTCGGGAGCAAGAAAATGAGTCTGAGTCTACTGACAAGCATTGTATTGTTGATCCAGTGGCGTTCTCCGCAGTGAGTATGGACTCTATGCCCCCGCCAGGGAAAAATTTTGTGAAGCCGGCTTTCAGGAGGAAGCTCTTGCATCGGGCACATTCCTCTCGCTTTGCCGGACACGTGGGCATACGCAAGACCTTAAAATTCGTCTCCAGGTCAAATTGGTGGCCGACCCTAAAGAAGGACATTGCTGAATTTGTGGCCTCCTGCCCGAAATGTGCCCAGCACAAAGTATCCCGCCAGTTACCCACTAGGCAACTGGTTTCCTTGTCTGATCCTCATCGTCCGTGGTCTCATCCCTCGATGGATTCTGTCATGGATTCCCCACTTCCAAGTTGGCATAAGTCTTCATCCAGAAGTTCCATTCCAGATGGCCAGGTAAACTTAAGAAGTGTCCTGGGGCCACTCCTAAAAGGAGGGGTACTGTCACGATCCGGATACTGAGACACCATTTTCCTTCTGGATGTACGTCCTCCATGGGCCTCTGCTGCCACTCCTGTCTCGCTGACCGCCGCGCGCCACTGGGCGCATGTTATTCTGCTACTGCGGCCTACATCGCAAGTGTTGCACCTTCCCTATAGTACTTAATTCCCCTTCTTTGTTTGTTCATGGGCGCAGCCATGTTAGACTCCAGTCACATGACATTATTCCTCCTATCCACGGTGCTGGAGCCTTGTCATAATTGCTCAGCCAATCCCTGCTATGCAGCAGGTATAAATATCCGGTCCCAGCTCCCAAAAGATCGTCAGTGCTTTCATTGTCATCTGTGATTCCAGCCTACAAGCTTCACTACAGATTTTCTCCTGCAATTCCATTCTGCAAATCAGCCTGACTTCCCTGGTGATTACACTCTGCCTGTGTAACCCGACTCTCCAGTGTTAACCCCCTACAGCCTACTTTGGATTCCTGTGTTTGAACTTTTGCTTTGCAGTAATCATCCTTCATTCTTCAGTTCCTGCGCACTCCAGTTTCATTCCTCATCTTCCAGCGAACCACAGCTTCATTCCTCATCTTCCAGTGAACCCCAGCCTCATTTATTGTTTACAGGACTTTCTTCCATGTTCCAGGTTACTGGCCTTCACCGATTGTGAACTTAATTATCACGTGTGACTTTATATTATTCTTTTGCACGTTATTTGACTTTTTATTTAATAAAAGCACTTAAGGAATTCCCAGTTGTCGTGGTCACGCCCTCGGGCATTCTTTGCTGCTGTCAATACGTATGTCCAGGAGTCACATAGCTCCTCCTAAATTTAAGTACCCGTCAGCCCCTACAACTGAGGCTCCCAGTCACGGTCCCCAGCCCTCAGTTGTGACAGGTACCTTCACCTGAGCTGGAAAAACAAATGTGTGATGTGTTCTTAGAGGGTAACCGGGTAGAGGCCTTGCTAGATTCAGGAAGTTTAGTTACCCTCGTGAAAGCTGGGTTAGTGAACCCCTTAAAGGTCCAGCAAATACCTATTGGGGTAACTTGCATACATGGGGATACCCAACATTATGTCACTGCTGAAGTGAATATAGAAACTTGTTGTGGGTCAGCAATTGTT
This sequence comes from Pseudophryne corroboree, assembly GCF_028390025.1. Classification (NCBI taxonomy): domain Eukaryota; kingdom Metazoa; phylum Chordata; class Amphibia; order Anura; family Myobatrachidae; genus Pseudophryne; species Pseudophryne corroboree. The sequence continues at coordinate 381,380,339 of NC_086445.1, read as the reverse complement.
AAAGTAGGACTGGCCCCCACCCTGGTGCATGAGGCCATAATAGGGAGGGATTTTCCTCAATTTTGGAAACTGTGGGAATCACGTTTATCAACAAATGTGAGAGGTAAAGAGCCAGTTGATAATACCAGTGATTTTATGGATGTACGTGTGTCTTCGGAACTTTCTGACCCTTTGCCGTTTGCTAGTTTGGCTGGGGAAGTGACAGATGGGGAGTCCAGTGAGGACCCTCTTGCTGGAAACAGAGACATAGTAGTTAGAACTGAAAGCGTGCCTGACCTGGAGGTAAAGAAGGATCTGTTTGCGTCTGAACAGTTAAAGGATCCTACCTTGATAAAGGCTAGAGAGAATGTTAAGATTGTTAATAGGGAACCTGTGGTACCAGGTGACAGGGTTATGTATCCCCACATGGCCATCTGTAATGAGCTCTTGTACCACATTGTCAAAAAGGGTGAGGATGTGGTGGAACAGCTGGTAGTTCCCCAGCCTTATCGGAGAACGGTACTGGATTTAGCTCATAGTCACGTTACAGCAGGACATTTAGGGGCAGAAAAAACCACTGAAAGAGTTTTACAAAAGTTCTTCTGGCCAGGGGTTTATAAAGAAGTGTCTGAATATTGTTCTTCCTGTCCTGAATGCCAGTATCATGCCCCTAGACCCCATTTCAGGAGCCCACTAGTTCCCATGCCTATTATAGAGGTCCCATTTGACAGAATAGCCATGGATCTCGTGGGGCCCTTGTTAAAGTCCGCTCAGGGCCATCAGTATATCCTGGTAATTATGGACTATGCCACTCGATATCCTGAGGCTGTCCCTTAACGCACTATCACAACCAAGGCGATAGCTAGGGAGCTGGTGCAGGTTTTTAGTAGAGTGGGAATACCAAAAGAAATTTTGACTGACCAAGGTACTCCATTTATGTCAAGGGCCATGAAAGAATTGTGCAAATTATTTAAGGTCACTCACCTCAGGACGTCCATCTACCATCCCCAAACTGATGGGTTGGTGGAGAGGTTCAATAAAACATTAAAAAGTATGTTAAAAAAGGTTGTTGATAGAGATGGGAAAAACTGGGATTGTTTGTTGCCCTACTTGTTAATGGCCATCAGAGAAGTTCCTCAGTCCTCTACAGGGTTTTCTCCATTTGATTTGTTGTATGGTAGACATCCCAGAGGGCTGTTGGACATTGCCAAAGAGACGTGGGAAGGACAGTCCACTCCTTATAGAAGCGTTATTGAACATGTAACACAAATGCAGGATAGGATTGCAGCCGTGGTACCTATTGTCAGAGAGCACATGGAACAGGCCCAAAGTGCTCAACAGAGGGTATATAACCGGAGTGCCAAGATACTGGAATTTGCTCCCGGAGATAGAGTTCTTGTTTTGGTACCCACTGTGGAAAGCAAGTTCCTAGCTAAATGGCAGGGTCCATTTCAGATTAGGGAAAAAGTGAATGAGGTTAATTACAAAGTATACCAACCGGGAAAGAGAAAACCTGAACAAATCTACCATGTTAACTTAATCAAACCCTGGAAAGATAGGTTGTCTCTGTCAGCGGAGCCTTGCCCTTCGGTGTCTTCACCTCGGTTGCTTCCTGCAGTAAAGGTGTCAGAGACGTTATCAGCTGATCAGAACAATCAGGTTAAAGAATTTCTCATCCAAAATAGGGAGATATTTTCAGAGCTGCCTTTGCCGAACGACCATAATAAAACATGACATTGTCACAGAACCAGGGGTCAGGATCCATTTAAAGCCATATAGGATTCCTGAAGCTCAGCGAGAAGCTGTTTCTAAAGAAGTTAAAACCATGTTAGAACTTGGAGTCATAGAGGAATCTAACAGTGAGTGGTCCAGACCCATAGTTCTCATCCCGAAGCCAGACGGTAGCATACGCTTCTGTAATGACTTTTGTAAGTTAAATGAGGTGTCCAAATTTGACGCATACCCCATGCCCCGTGTGGATGAGCTTATAGAAAGGCTGGGAACAGCCAGGTTTCTCACCACGTTGGACCTGACCAAAGAGTACTGGCAAATACCTTTAACTGATAGCGCAAAAGAAAAAACAGCCTTTTCGGTTCCGGAGGGGCTATACCAGTATAAGATGTTACCCTTTGGGTTGCATGGGGCTCCAGCAACCTTTCAACGGGTGATGGATAAAATTTTGAGGCCCCATAGAAAATATGCAGCTGCCTATTTGGATGATGTGGTAATTCACAGTACAGACTGGGGGTCCCATTTGGTTAAAGTGCAAACAGTACTGGACTCAATCAGAGAGGCAGGGCTAACTGCTAACCCAAAGAAGTGCTGCCTCGCAATGGAGGAGGTCAAATACTTGGGCTTCAACATAGGCAGAGGTCTGATTAGGCCCCAGTTGAATAAAATTGATGCTATTCAAAAGTGGCCTCGTCCAGTGAATAAAAAACAGGTTAGGGCTTTTTTGGGAATAACTGGGTACTATAGACAGTTTATTCCCAATTTTGCGACCACAGCAGTGCCGTTGTCAGACCTTACCAAAGGGAAGCAGTCAAATATGGTGAAATGGAACCCTGATGCAGAAAAAGCGCTCAAAACATTAAAAGTGGCTTTGTGTTTACAACGGGTATTGATGACACCAGATTTCTCGAAATAATTTGTTGTACAGACAGATGCCTCAGAGGTAGGGATAGGGGCTGTGTTGTCCCAAACCAGAGATGGGGACGAACATCCTATCATTTATTTGAGTAGGAAACTCAATGAGCATGAAAAACGGTATGCCATTGTGGAAAAGGAGGCTTTGGTCATTAAGTGGGCACTAGATACCTTGAGATATTACCTCTTGGGTAGACAGTTCAGACTAGTGACAGATCACGCCCCTTTAAAATGGATGTATGTAAATAGAGGTCAGAATGCTCGGGTAACTAGATGGTTTCTAGCATTGCAGGATTTTAAGTTTACTGTTGAACATAGACCGGGTACACAATTGGCCAACGCAGATGCATTGTCCCGCATCTTCTGTTTGGGGGCTACAAGTGTTCCGGCCCCTGGGTCTAAACAGGGGAGGGGGATATGTGACAAGAACACTGGAATAGTGTTTGAGGGCAGGTATGTTTGTCCCAGGTTCTTGTCTTACCTGTATTAGGAAAATGTTTTGTTTTGTCAGAAGTTCAGAACCTTTTCAGTTTATTGGAAAAACTGGATAAGGGCCCTGAAAGAAAGATAGGGCAAGTTCCAGATGTTGGGCCCAGTTTGGGTCTTTGACCTCACAGAGGGCTAATCAGGGTTTCAGCTGTGTAAGTGGGTTATAGGGCTGCTAGCCTGATTAGTGTGGGCAGACTGCCTGGGAAGACTGCATGATCTCTGTGAGAGAAGTACGCTTCCTTATACATGTGAGCCACACAGTGTTGACTGGAAAAATCTGTGTTTTTTTGTTTAGAGACAGTTAGGAACATCTTGTGTTTAGTTAGTGCCGGACAGGCAAGGTATTTTCTTTTGATGTTTGTTTTGTTTTCTGCCTAATAAAACTGGTCGTGGCCAGTTGCACCACACACTGGACTTGTGTGATTCCTCAGCTGCTGCTTGCTAACATTTACCCCACGAAACGGCACCTTGTTCCCTTACAGTGTTACAACTTGGTGGAGAATGCGAGCATGCCGTTCTGCGCATAAGTGAAAGCAGCAGTTTTATGAGGCCTGTGGAAAACGGTGGTTTGTGCAGATACAGCCCAGTGTGAAGTTGCTGAGACTCGCCCTGAGAATTTGATATATGTCCTGGGTAAAAGCAGCTACAAAGCCGCCTGAAAAATCTGTCGACATGGAGGAACTGCTCAAAGCCTTGCTGCAAGCTACAGTGGCTCAGCAGGAGGCCAACAGACAGCAGCAGGTGGCAATGGAGGAAAATAGGAGAGAGCAGCAGGTGGCAATGGAGGAAAATAGGAGACAGCAGCAGGTGGCAATGGAGGAAAATAGGAGACAGCAGCAGGTGGCTATTGACGAACTTTACAGGCAACAGCGTCAGGATAGAGAGGCCTTAACAGAAGTGGTGCAGAGCCTTGCAGCCCGGATTGGAGATGTGGCCGTCAGTGCTCCGACCAGCTCTAGTTCTATACGGGCCAGTCACTTCCTGCAGAAAATGACAGAGGCTGATGATGTAGAGGCCTACCTGACCACGTTTGAAAGGACTGCCGAGCGTGAGAACTGGCCGAAAGCACAGTGGTCCAGTCTGCTGGCGCCTTTTCTGTCAGGTGAGCCCCAAATAGCGTACTTTGATTTAAGCCCTGCTGAGGCTCGGGACTATGATAAACTAAAGACTGAGATCCTGACCCGCCTGGGAGTCACGCTGTCAGTACGAGCACAACGGGTGCACCGTTGGGTGTACGCCATGGAGAAGCCGCCTCGCTCCCAGATGCACGACCTTATTCAGCTAACAAAAAAATGGTTACAGCCAGAGACATTAACTGGTCCCCAGATGGTTGAAAGAGTCGTCATGGACCGCTATTTGAGATCTTTGCCTGTGGTCCTGCGCAAGTGGGTGAGCCATGGAAACCCGGATACTGCTGACCAATTAGTGGACATGGTAGAGAGGTATTTGGCGGCAGAGGAACTACTGATGACCACCCAGCAACCCATAGATCCTCGACAGCGCTCTTCAGTGAAGACTGGTAAGACTGTTCCGTGGGAAAGCGTTGCTGGGCGGTTAAGAGAACGCAAGGCTGGAGAGACTGTAAACACTGGCCCTGGAGACAGGCCAATGGGGCTAGAACGGTCTATGCTGCCCAAACGGGTTGATAATCGTGTGGTTAAATGTTTTAGGTGTGGTATGCCAGGTCATGTTATTGCCAATTGCCCAGTCACGCAAGAACCCATGCAATTTGATGCTGCCTTTGAATGTCGCAGAATGTCTTTCTTTGCTAGGTTAGCCTGTACTGTGGTACCTTCACCTGAGCTGGAAAAACAAATGTGTGATGTGTTCTTAGAGGGTAACCGGGTAGAGGCCTTGCTAGATTCAGGAAGTTTAGTTACCCTCGTGAAAGCTGGGTTAGTGAACCCCTTAAAGGTCCAGCAAATACCTATTGGGGTAACTTGCATACATGGGGATACCCAACATTATGTCACTGCTGAAGTGAATATAGAAACTTGTTGTGGGTCAGCAATTGTTAAAGTAGGACTGGCCCCCACCCTGGTGCATGAGGCCATAATAGGGAGGGATTTTCCTCAATTTTGGAAACTGTGGGAATCACGTTTATCAACAAATGTGAGAGGTAAAGAGCCAGTTGATAATACCAGTGATTTTATGGATGTACGTGTGTCTTCGGAACTTTCTGACCCTTTGCCGTTTGCTAGTTTGGCTGGGGAAGTGACAGATGGGGAGTCCAGTGAGGACCCTCTTGCTGGAAACAGAGACATAGTAGTTAGAACTGAAAGCGTGCCTGACCTGGAGGTAAAGAAGGATCTGTTTGCGTCTGAACAGTTAAAGGATCCTACCTTGATAAAGGCTAGAGAGAATGTTAAGATTGTTAATAGGGAACCTGTGGTACCAGGTGACAGGGTTATGTATCCCCACATGGCCATCTGTAATGAGCTCTTGTACCACATTGTCAAAAAGGGTGAGGATGTGGTGGAACAGCTGGTAGTTCCCCAGCCTTATCGGAGAACGGTACTGGATTTAGCTCATAGTCACGTTACAGCAGGACATTTAGGGGCTGAAAAAACCACTGAAAGAGTTTTACAAAAGTTCTTCTTGCCAGGGGTTTATAAAGAAGTGCCTGAATATTGTTCTTCCTGTCCTGAATGCCAGTATCATGCCCCTAGACCCCATTTCAGGAGCCCACTAGTTCCCATGCCTATTATAGAGGTCCCATTTGACAGAATAGCCATGGATCTCGTGGGGCCCTTGTTAAAGTACGCTCAGGGCCATCAGTATATCCTGGTAATTATGGACTATGCCACTCGATATCCTGAGGCTGTCCCTTTACGCACTATCACAACCAAGGCGATAGCTAGGGAGCAGGTGCAGGTTTTTAGTAGAGTGGGAATACCAAAAGAAATTTTGACTGACCAAGGTACTCCATTTATGTCAAGGACCATGAAAGAATTGTGCAAATTATTTAAGGTCACTCACCTCAGGACGTCCATCTACCATCCCCAAACTGATGGGTTGGTGGAGAGGTTCAATAAAACATTAAAAAGTATGTTAAAAAAGGTTGTTGATAGAGATGGGAAAAACTGGGATTGTTTGTTGCCCTACTTGTTAATGGCCATCAGAGAAGTTCCTCAGTCCTCTACAGGGTTTTCTCCATTTGATTTGTTGTATGGTAGACATCCCAGAGGGCTGTTGGACATTGCCAAAGAGACGTGGGAAGGACAGTCCACTCCTTATAGAAGCGTTATTGAACATGTAACACAAATGCAGGATAGGATTGCAGCCGTGGTACCTATTGTCAGAGAGCACATGGAACAGGCCCAAAGTGCTCAACAGAGGGTATATAACCGGAGTGCCAAGATACTGGAATTTGCTCCCGGAGATAGAGTTCTTGTTTTGGTACCCACTGTGGAAAGCAAGTTCCTAGCTAAATGGCAGGGTCCATTTCAGATTAGGGAAAAAGTGAATGAGGTTAATTACAAAGTATACCAACCGGGAAAGAGAAAACCTGAACAAATCTACCATGTTAACTTAATCAAACCCTGGAAAGATAGGTTGTCTCTGTCAGCGGAGCCTAGCCCTTCGGTGTCTTCACCTCGGTTGCTTCCCGCAGTAAAGGTGTCAGAGACGTTATCAGCTGATCAGAACAATCAGGTTAAAGAATTTCTCATCCAAAATAGGGAGATATTTTCAGAGCTGCCTTTGCCGAACGACCATAATAAAACATGACATTGTCACAGAACCAGGGGTCAGGATCCATTTAAAGCCATATAGGATTCCTGAAGCTCAGCGAGAAGCTGTTTCTAAAGAAGTTAAAACCATGTTAGAACTTGGAGTCATAGAGGAATCTAACAGTGAGTGGTCCAGACCCATAGTTCTCATCCCGAAGCCAGACGGTAGCATACGCTTCTGTAATGACTTTTGTAAGTTAAATGAGGTGTCCAAATTTGACGCATACCCCATGCCCCGTGTGGATGAGCTTATAGAAAGGCTGGGAACAGCCAGGTTTCTCACCACGTTGGACCTGACCAAAGAGTACTGGCAAATACCTTTAACTGATAGCGCAAAAGAAAAAACAGCCTTTTCGGTTCCGGAGGGGCTATACCAGTATAAGATGTTACCCTTTGGGTTGCATGGGGCTCCAGCAACCTTTCAACGGGTGATGGATAAAATTTTGAGGCCCCATAGAAAATATGCAGCTGCCTATTTGGATGATGTGGTAATTCACAGTACAGACTGGGGGTCCCATTTGGTTAAAGTGCAAACAGTACTGGACTCAATCAGAGAGGCAGGGCTAACTGCTAACCCAAAGAAGTGCTGCCTCGCAATGGAGGAGGTCAAATACTTGGGCTTCAACATAGGCAGAGGTCTGATTAGGCCCCAGTTGAATAAAATTGATGCTATTCAAAAGTGGCCTCGTCCAGTGAATAAAAAACAGGTTAGGGCTTTTTTGGGAATAACTGGGTACTATAGACAGTTTATTCCCAATTTTGCGACCACAGCAGTGCCGTTGTCAGACCTTACCAAAGGGAAGCAGTCAAATATGGTGAAATGGAACCCTGATGCAGAAAAAGCGTTCAAAACATTAAAAGTGGCTTTGTGTTTACAACCGGTATTGATGACACCAGATTTCTCGAAATAATTTGTTGCACAGACAGATGCCTCAGAGGTAGGGATAGGGCCTGTGTTGTCCCAAACCAAAGATGGGGACGAACATCCTATCATTTATTTGAGTAGGAAACTCAATGAGCATGAAAAACGGTATGCCATTGTGGAAAAGGAGGCTTTGGTCATTAAGTGGGCACTAGATACCTTGAGATATTACCTCTTGGGTAGACAGTTCAGACTAGTGACAGATCACGCCCCTTTAAAATGGATGTATGTAAATAGAGGTCAGAATGCTCGGGTAACTAGATGGTTTCTAGCATTGCAGGATTTTAAGTTTACTGTTGAACATAGACCGGGTACACAATTGGCCAATGCAGATGCATTGTCCCGCATCTTCTGTTTGGGGGCTACAAGTGTTCCGGCCCCTGGGTCGAAACAGGGGAGGGGGATATGTGACAAGAACACTGGAATAGTGTTTGAGGGCAGGTATGTTTGTCCCAGGTTCTTGTCTTACCTGTATTAGGAAAATGTTTTGTTTTGTCAGAAGTTCAGAACCTTTTCAGTTTATTGGAAAAACTGGATAAGGGCCCTGAAAGAAAGATAGGGCAAGTTCCAGATGTTGGGCCCAGTTTGGGTCTTTGACCTCACAGAGGGCTAATCAGGGTTTCAGCTGTGTAAGTGGGTTATAGGGCTGCTAGCCTGATTAGTGTGGGCAGACTGCCTGGGAAGACTGCAGGATCTCTGTGAGAGAAGTACGCTTCCTTATACATGTGAGCCACACAGTGTTGACTGGAAAAATCTGTGTTTTTTTGTTTAGAGACAGTTAGGAACATCTTGTGTTTAGTTAGTGCCGGACAGGCAAGGTATTTTCTTTTGATGTTTGTTTTGTTTTCTGCCTAATAAAACTGGTCGTGGCCAGTTGCACCACACACTGGACTTGTGTGATTCCTCAGCTGCTGCTTGCTAACATTTACCCCACGAAACGGCACCTTGTTCCCTTACAGTGTTACAACTTGGTGGAGAATGCGAGCATGCCGTTCTGCGCATAAGTGAAAGCAGCAGCTTTATGAGGCCTGTGGAAAACGGTGGTTTGTGCAGATACAGCCCAGTGTGAAGTTGCTGAGACTCGCCCTGAGAATTTGATATATGTCCCGCATCTTCTGTTTGGGGGCTACAAGTGTTCCGGCCCCTGGGTCGAAACAGGGGAGGGGGATATGTGACAAGAACACTGGAATAGTGTTTGAGGGCAGGTATGTTTGTCCCAGGTTCTTGTCTTACCTGTATTAGGAAAATGTTTTGTTTTGTCAGAAGTTCAGAACCTTTTCAGTTTATTGGAAAAACTGGATAAGGGCCCTGAAAGAAAGATAGGGCAAGTTCCAGATGCTGGGCCCAGTTTGGGTCTTTGACCTCACAGAGGGCTAATCAGGGTTTCAGCTGTGTAAGTGGGTTATAGGGCTGCTAGCCTGATTAGTGTGGGCAGACTGCCTGGGAAGACTGCAGGATCTCTGTGAGAGAAGTACGCTTCCTTATACATGTGAGCCACACAGTGTTGACTGGAAAAATCTGTGTTTTTTTGTTTAGAGACAGTTAGGAACGTCTTGTGTTTAGTTAGTGCCGGACAGGCAAGGTATTTTCTTTTGATGTTTGTTTTGTTTTCTGCCTAATAAAACTGGTCGTGGCCAGTTGCACCACACACTGGACTTGTGTGATTCCTCAGCTGCTGCTTGCTAACATTTACCCCACGAAACGGCACCTTGTTCCCTTACAGTGTTACAATATATATATATATATATAAAAAAGAAAGTGATACTGTTCTTCACTTTCCCATTCGGCTTAAAGAATAATTTCTCGCATCTACAAAAAAATATTAGAGTTACTACTTGTGAATTTCATATATAAAACATGAAAATAATGAATCATGAAGGAGCAAAGAATAATTTATTCTGGTTTGTATTTATTTTAAAAATGGTCAGGCTTCTAAAGAACAAATACATGCAGTAAAGATATATATCTTGGAATAATACAAATCTTAATGTGATTCTGCTTTCCCATAGAAAGGATAACAAGGCAGATTGTTGTACAGAAATACCTCCTACTCCGTGATAATATTATATTAGTTAAGTGTGGACAGTGGAGCTGATTAAGAGGTGAACGCTAAAAGCACAGCCGCTGCATCTCTGTGCGTAATTATGCAAAAGCCGCAAGAGTTGCCTTAAGTAAAGACATCCACTGCTAAGTCTTTGATCCACTACTGCGTCTGGAGACACTGTGTCAGATCAACTGCATGAATATTGGCTATCTGAGTAACCCTCAGATTACTCAGGATGCCCGTGTAATTGACACTTCTGGGACAGTAAAGCTTCATCCAGGGACGCAGCCACTGGCTTTGGCAACCCAGAAAATGCCCATATTTTATGAAACACTCCCCTTCGCTGCCTCCAAATGCCAGGAGCATGTCAATTGTTATGCAGCTTTAGGGGCATTGCAATCAACAAAGGACCATATCTGTACATACGCAGTGCAGCTTCTGTGCATGCACAGACCTAAAAAGATCAGAGATTTGTGTAACTCAAATTTATGTACATCTCTGACCCCGTAAGCAGTATGATTGGTGCACATAGACACAGAGGGATTTACGAAAACATCTAAAACAGACTAATGCAAGTGTTGCCCATAGCAACCAATCCTATTCAGTCTATCATTTTCTAGAATACAATTGAGAAATGATAGCAAGATTCTGATAGGTTGCTATGAGCAACATTATTACTTTTCATTTTTAGAAACTTTTCCATTAAAGTTTGTTCATCTGTACTTTTTTTTTTTAAATCCTCTTACATGCAGTAACACACCTTTTCCGTGGCTGTACCTGATACCCAACAATTCTTCTTCTTAAATTATAGTATAAAGAATTTAGAAGTCACATTAATTAAACTTGACAGTGCTAAACATTTGCATTTTCATTGTTTATTGTGTTTCAGTTTAATGCAATTCAGTTGTGCAGTTGTAATGACCATCATGACACCTTTTATTAATAAATTATTAAATATTAATATTAAAAGGTTTGTTCTACTATTTTAAGATGTAGCTTTTGCTATACAGTATAAACTAGTTAAGTGAAGTACTGTACATGGCACTTTTGTTCAAACTGTACATATGTCTGTCTTTATAGGCGATCGGGAGAACAGATCTGGAGTGTTTCTATATTTTTACTGTTTTTCCTTCTTCTTTATGGAATTCTTGGAGTTCAGATGTTTGGGACTTTTACATATCATTGTGTGACAAATGATACACAACCTGGGTAAGTTTATACCAACCCCTGTGGTTACTTGCTGTGAATAAACATGGTGTTATAAGTTTTTAAGTATTTTGCATGTAATTAAAAATTAGACAGTAATGTTTATGCTGAGAATGCTGGCGTAATCACAATGCAACTTACACATTGTGTCGCTGTAAACTATGACTTGTCAGAGAATAATAAAGAGAATATAAGTTCAAACAGCTATTTACTTACATTTGGTCATACTGGTCTTATAAGAGACAACACAGACACAGAACCAATTTATAACATTAATGTGAGCACCAATAGTCTATTATGTGACCCCAGACGAAGTGAGGAGCATACTGTACTCCAGGCACAATCTCTATTCAGAATAAGAACATTCAGAGACTTTCTGTTGTTTCTTTATCTATTCACAGTATTTCCAGGTCAGCACCATTTACATTTAACTGTGCATTATTAAATGCATAAGGTTAATGACTATAAACTTTGCCCATGACACCACAGCATCATATGCAAGTAAGTTTGCACTGCTGGCACCTGTTAATAAAGCTTTGATGCTTTCTGGTTTATGCCTTTAAGCTGTTTTGTGAAGCTCTATTAACTCATGATGATATAAAGCACTAAAGTCAGCTGCTAGCCTTACAGGTGTCCAGTAAATGAGCGTCTGCAGATGGGATTCTGTAGAAGAGTGGCGTTATTGATTAATAACCTTACATTCTATTAATGATCACTCTGCTTCTAGCAAGTCACATGGCTTAATATTTGATTTTACTTGTAGCAGTATCCTATCATAACAATTTTATGTTATAATTTGTTTCATAAGATCCAACAAACAATTACAATAATTTCTCATAACACACACGTTAGTTTAATTGAATTATGCAAAAAACAAAAAGCAATCATGATTATTGTATCAGCACTGAACTTAAAGGTGCCAAACTCAGCTGCTTCTAAGGGCCTGATTCAGAGATTTGCGCTGCTGCAATCGCAGTATAAGTGTGAAAATAGGATTTTAATTACCTACCCGTAAATCCTTTTCTCGAAGTCCGTAGAGGATGCTGGGGTCCATTTTAGTACCATGGGGTATAGACGGTTCCGCAGGAGCCTTCGGCACTTTAAGTCTTTTCAACAGTGTGAACTGGCTCCTCCCTCTATGCCCCTCCTCCAGACCTCAATATAGGAACTGTGCCCGAGGAGACTGACAACTTCGAGAGAAGAATTTACATTAAACTAGTGGCAAGATTCCCACCAGCTCACACCATACCAAAAAACATGTCGCCTAACATGGCCTTTAACATAACCCATGCTAACGTGCATGCATAACGTAACAGCAACTGCTGTAAAACATCTTAACACATGAGAACCCGTGTAAAAAGACAAATCAAAATTTGCAGGAAAAATTAGCACTGGCCGGGCGCACAGCATCCTCTACGGACTACGAGAAAAGGATTTACCGGTAGGTAATTAAAATCCTATTTTCTCTTATGTCCTAGAGGATGCTGGGGTCCATTTTAGTACCATGGGGATGTACCAAAGCTCCCAGTATGGGCGGGAAAGTGCTAATGTTCCTGCAGAACTGACTGACCAAACTGAAGGTCGTCAGCAGCCAAGGTGTCAATCTGTAAAACTTAGCAAATGTGTTTGCCCCTGACCAAGTAGCTGCTCTGCAAATTTGCTACGCCGAGACACCCTGGGCAGCCGCCCAGGAAGAACCCACTTTCCTTGTAGAGTGGGCCTTTACCGAACTCTGTAACGGCAATCCTGCCGTGGAATAAGCGTGCTGAATGGTACCTCTGATCCAGCGCGCAATAGTCTGCTTAGAAGCACAACCCCAAATCTTGTTGGGGTCATAGAGGACAAACAAAGATTCTGTTTTCCTTATCGAGCCATTCTTGCAACTTAAGTCCTCAACGCTCTGACGACATCCACTGGCACCACCACAGGTTGGTTGATATGGAAATAAGACACAACCTTTGAAAGAAGATGCTGACGCGTCCGCAGTTCAGCTTTATCTTCATGAAAAATCAAATAAAGACTCTTGTGTGACAGAGCCCTTAATTCAGACACTCGTCTGCCTGAGGCCAAGGCCAACAGCATGACCACTTTCCAAGTGAAAAACTTCAACTCTACCTCTTGTAGAGGCTCAAACGAGTCCGATTTAAGGAACTGCAACACCAAATTAAGATCCCATGGTGCCGCAGGAGGTTGGATGCGCAGAACCCCCTTCACGAACATCTGGACCTCAGGAAGGGAAGCCAACTGTTTCTGAAAGAAAATGGACAAGGCCGAAATTTGGACATTGATAGACTCTAATCTCAAGTCAGCATCCACACCCGCCTGTAGAAATAGGAGAAGATGTCCTAATTTAAACTCCACCGCAGGAGACTTCTTGGATTCACACCAAGATACATATTTTCTCCAAATACGATGGTAATGTTTGGACGTTACCCCTTTGTTGGCCATAATAAATGTGGGAATTACTTCATTGGGAATACCTTTACGAGCTAGGATCTGGCACTCAACAGCCATGCCGTCAAACGCAGCCATGGTAAGTCTTGATAAACAAATGGCCCCTGCTGAAGCAGGTCCTCGTGAAGAGGAAGATGCTGAGGATCTTCCAGTAATAACTCCTGAAGATCTGGATACCAAGCCCTCCTTGGCAGTCTGGAGCAATGAGAATTGCTTGAACCCTTGTTCTTCTGATGATCTCGAGAACTTTTGGTATTAGTGGAAGTGGAGGGAACAGATACACCGACTGAAACACCCACTGGGTCACGAGTGCATCCATTGCTATTGCTTGCGGGTCTCTTGACCTGGAACAATATTTCTGAAGCTTCTTGTTGAGATGTGATGCCATCATATCTAATTGAGGAACGCCCCAATGTTCTGCTACCTCTGCAAAGACTTCTGAGTGGAGGCCCCATCCTCCTGGATGGAGATCGTGTCTGCTGAGGAAGTCTGCTTTCCAGTTGTCCACTCCCGGAATTAAAATTGCCGACAGAGCTTTTGCATGTCTTTCTGCCCAGAGGAGTATCTTTGTCACCTCTGCCATTGCCGCTCTGCTTTTTGTTCCGCCCTGGTGGTTTATGTGAGCTACTGCCGTTACATTGTCTGACTGGATCTGTATGGGACGACCTTGAAGAAGGTGTGCCGCTTGACGAAGGCTGTTGTACACAGCTCTCAATTCCAGAATGTTTATGTGAAGGAGTACTTCTTGACTTGACCATCATCCTAGGAAGCTTTCCCCTTGCGTGACTGCTCCCCAACCTCGGAGGCTTGAATCTGTGGTCACCAGGATCCAAGTCTGAATCCCAAACCTGCATCCCTCCAGGAGGTGAGAACTTTGAAGCCACCACAAGAGTGAAATTCTGGCTTTTGTTGACAGGATTATCCTCCGGTGCATGTGTAGGTGCGATCCAGACCACTTGTCCAGTAGGTCCCATTGGATCACCCTGGCGTGGAATCGGCAAAATTGTAGAGCGTCGTAGGCCGCTACCATCTTCCCCAGCTGGCGGATGCACTGATGAATCGATTCGAGTGCTGGTTTTAAAACTTGTTTGACCATCCTCTGGATCTCCAGAGCCTTTTCCACCAGTAGGAATACTTTCTGTGCTTCCGTGTCCAATATCATTCCCAGAAATGATAACCTCATTGTGGGTTCCAATTGTGATTTTGGAAGGTTTATGATCCAACCGTGCTGTTGAAGCACCTTCTGGGAAAGTGCAATGTTCTGCACTAGTTTCTACCTGGATGTCGCTTTTATGAGGAGATCGTCAAAGTATGGGATGACTTTGACTCCTTTCTTGCGAAGAAGAACCATCATCTCCGCCATCACCTTAGTGAATATTCTCGGAGCCGTGGAGAGCCCGAAAGGCAATGTTTGGAACTGGTAGTGGCAGTCCTGCACCGCAAACCTCAGGTATGCCTGATGCGGCGGGTAGATGGGAACATGTAAATAAGCATCTTTGATGTCTGTCGATACCAGAAATTCATTTTCCTCCAAGCTAAAGATCACCGCGCTCAGGGATTCCATCTTGAATTTGAACCTTTTCAAATAAAGGTTCAGAGTCTTTAGGTCTAAAATCAGTCTGACCGAGCCATCTGGTTTTGGCAATACAAACAGGCTTGAATAAAACCCTTTTTCCTGTTGTGACACAGGAACTAAGGAAATTACGTTGTCTTGACATAATTTCTGTATTGCGTTCAGCACTTTTGCTCTGTCCTGAACAGAAGCTGGTAAGGCTGATTTGAAAAATCGGCATGGGGAAGGCCCTGAAATTCCAATTTGTACCCTTGGGATACTATCTGCAATACCCAAGGATCCAGATCTGAGTGAACCCAGACCTGGCTGAAAGACAGTAGATGTGCCCCCACCCGATCGTACTCCCGCAGGGGAGCCCCAGGTCATGCTGAGGTTTTAGCAGAAGTAGCTGTTGACTTCTGCTCCTGTGAGCCTGATGGTGTTGTAGATTTTTTACCTCTTCCTCGACCTCTTCCTGCGAAGAAGGGGGTACCCTTTGCCTTTTTGGACTTGTTGGGCCGAAAGGATTGCATCGTATGAGAATGAAATCCTTTCCTAGGGGGAGCACCTGATGTAGTTGTTGAAATCATGGCATCCAGCTTGTCTCCAAAGAGGGCTTCTCCATTGTAAGGAAGCGCCTCAATATTCTTTTTTGATTCCGCATCAGCATTCCATTGGCAGATCCACAGCACCCTGCGGGCTGAAATCGCCATAGCGGAGGATCTTGAACTCAGCAACCCAATATCCTTCATAGCTTCAACTAAGTAACCTGCAGCATCTTTGATATGGCCGAGAGTTAGGACTATTTCATCCCTGTCAACTGTGTCTATGTTAACAAGCAAGTTGTCAGACCATTTTTCCACAGCGTTACCTACCCACGCGCAAACAATGGTGGGCCTGAGCACTGTTCCGTTAGCCGTATATATGGATTTTAGGGTTGTTTCTAATTTACGGTCAGCTGGATCTTTTACAGAGGCTGAACCAGGGGCAGGCAAATCTATTTTCTTAGACAGCCGAGAAACTGAGGTGACTATCATTGGGGGTGTCTCCCATTTGTGCCTGTCTTCCTCAGGGAAAGGGTACGCTACATGTATCCTTCTGGGACGGGTAAATTTCTTCTCAGGGTTAGCCCAGGATTCTTCAAAGAACGCATTCAAATCCTTTGAAGGAGGAAAAGTCACAACCTGCTTTTTATTTAATTTAAAATAATCCTTTTCCTCTGGGACCAGTGTTGTTTCAGGAAACTCCAACACTTCCTTTATAGCAACTATCATACATTGTATGCTTTTGGCTAATTTGGGGTCTACCCCTCTCAAATCCCTAGTGTCGACGTCAGAGTCGGAAACTGTGTCTGTGTCCCCTTGCATTATCTGGGCCAGAGACCTTTTCTAGGAACTGGATGGGACCCAAGTGGATGATATGGAGGGGTCAGTAAACAGTGCATCCTCCACAGACTGCCTCCAATATTTAGTCTGTTGTTCAGACTCAGAGAATTTCTTTGCAAGCATTGACATATTCTTTTGCAACATTCTCACCCACTCCGGCTCCTTCTGAGAGGGAAAGGCCACCACATTACCCTCTTGTGCATCTAAAATGGGTTCTTCTGGGAAGAACCCTCCCCAATGTCTGACATGTTACACACACACACACACACACACACACACACACACACACACACACACACACACACACACACACACACACACACACACCCCTATCACACAGGGGAGCTATTGGGGACAGACCCACACTAAAGTCTGTCAGAGAGACACAGAGGGATTTGCCAGTCCACACACTGCGCCTTATTGTGAATTGTGGAAATATTACCCACTTACAGCGCATATATCAATAACAGGCCCACAGACCTAATTATAATGAACACTCTCTGCCCCTTCTATAACACCCTGTGCTTGTATCAGCGTTGTCATGAGGAGAAACAGCGTTCAGGAGCTTCACGCTGGAGTTTCTGCAGGAGAAAATGGCACCCAGTGAGTGTTCTGGCAAGTCTGAGGAGAAGCCCCGCCCTTCAGCCTCAGCAATGTAATATGGCACATCAGCGGCTGTACATGTATGTACCCTTTTTGCCAGTGAGAGTAAGGTTTTAAAACATGCCCTCAGAGTGCGCCCCCCCCCCCCCGCGCTCTGCTCCCTTGTGCTGAGAGACATGGCGCGCGCTGCGCGTGTACCTGTATGCCGCAAATGATGACCAGAGGATCCCTTCTCTGCAGGACTCCGGTGATATACTCACCAGCCTACTGACTTCTGGCTCTGCTAGGAGGTGGCGGCAGTGCTGTGGGAGTGAACGCTGGCCAGGCTTGGGCTGTGTTCATTACCCTTCAGGAGCTAATGGTGTCCTGTCAGTGGAAGCAGAACCATTAACTAATTGATAAGTTGGTTCCTACTTCCCCCCCTAAGTCCCACGAAGCAGGGAAACTGTTGCCAGCAGCTTCCTTGTAAAATAAGAAAACCTAAGAAAGTCTTTTTCCAGCAAAGCTCTGTAGAGCTAATGACTCAGATGCTGTTTTGTATCGAGTCGCCTATCATTAGCAGATTTATCGCTATTTGACCAAAGCAGCTGCTTAGGACCTGGCATGTCCCAGGGGGGCTGCCAACAGTGCTGAATCTGGGCAGGAGCCACAATACTGGCACCGGTTTCTGGCACCACACTACACTACAGTGAAGAAACTTAATATAAAGCTCCCAGCAGCCCTTGCTCTTCCGTCAGCCCTTGCTGCAGGGAGCTCCTGAGAGCCAGGACTGTCGGTAGCTGTAGTTTATTTTGAGTTTGAATCACTGTAGTGCGTGAGAGCACTACAGTGCAGGGGAGTCGCTGTCACGCCAGCAGTACTGTAAAGCTGGTGCCAATCTGCAAGTCCGCCAGGAGCTGCTCTCCTTTTCAGCAAAGAGCTGGATCACTGCAGCAGGTACTGGGCACTGGGGAGGAGATCAAGGGTGATGGGGAGAGGAGTGCAGGCACTGGAGAGAGGAGCAGAATGATCTGCAGGGTGGCAACACAGAGCTTTGATGCACAGGATATTGACACTGCTTATGGTGTTTTAGTTATTTATGGCAGCATCCCGGAGGAGACGGGATGGGGCAGGAGAAGAAGGAAGGAGGTGAGGCTGGACAACAAGGGGGATGTGCTTGTGTATGGAACAAATTAATTTGTAAATAGATAATAAAATGAGGTACAGTAAATGGTGCAAAACTAAATGTGTTCAAAGTATAGGAAGATAATTTAATTTGGAAGAGGGCAATTGGATAAGTAGATCAGGCGCAGAGAACATATTTGGGAGACAGAAACGTAAAGGGAGATGCAAACTGAAGGGCGGATGAGTACGAAATGGGCAAGTGGGTAAAAGAGAAGTCTACATGGGAGACTGTGAAGGGATCTATATGGGAGGAGGGTACAATGGGACATAGAGTGCGGGGTGGTAAGGGAGCAAAATGTGGAGGGAAGTGGAACATGGGAATTACATAAGAGGGAGGGCAACTGTATGGGGAAGAATGCCATTAAGGCTGTTGTGCAAAGGGGGAGGGAGCTGAGTGGGGGGAAGAGGGCAGAAAATAAATTAATCGGATGGCTCATGTGGGAAAGCTAAAGATGGAGAGCTGAAGAGGAAGAACATATTTAACAGGTAAACAAATGGTAAAATGTCAATAAAGGAGCAATGTGGAATGTTGAAATAATAGTGTAAATAAGAACATTTGTATATAGCACTGTGCAGAAATGTGGGTAAGCATGGGGCTGACAAGGGCAATGGAGAGAGCAATTAGTACAGGGTGAGATGTGAAATGAATAATGCGGGTGGGAGTTTGAATAAAAGGAGGGTAGTCACTAGAGAGAGATTCACATAAAAGTGGGATGGATTTGGGAGATGAGAGGGAAAGAAGATAAAAGGTAGAGAGAAAGGAGAGTAATCAGGATCAGGAGAGAGGGATGGCTAGATAGGAGGGTAAATAAGGGTTACTACGTGTGGCGTAACATGAATTGGGGATGCTACTGTGTGGCCATGCCCCTTCCCCCACAAGGCCATGCCCTTTTTCAGGGGACTGACTGTGGGTGGGATGGGGGGATTTGGCATACACTAACTGCTGGGGGGGGGGGGGGGGGGTTTGAGGAAGAGGGGTCCCATATCGGTGTCTTGCTTTAGGGCCCCATGAGGTCTAAATCTGCCTCTGAAGCCCAAATTTTCTCATCCACCGCTGAAGTACAGAAACATTGATTGCATACTGGGTCTCTGAGAAAGTCCAGAATGCCCATAAAATGATCCCAACACACCTACATTTTTCTAGCCACCCACTTTAACTCTCCCAAATCCTGGATACCTGTCAGTCACTTTGGAAATAAATCCTCCCAGTGACCGCTATCTTAAGACCATTGTGGAACATACTTAGTACGACTCTGATGCATGCGCAGTGGCGACAAAAATCACTCAATCAATCATTGCATCTGACATTGACATTGTGTTCACTTCTGACTCAGGCTCTGTGGTCCTGTAATAATGTAATCTGGTCACCATTTTTCAATCTTAGTTTTTAGGACTCGGTAATGAATTGTGTAAGCTGCTGGTGCAATCGTTTTATTTTGTATTTATTTTTCATTACATAGTTTGTACATCAGTATTTTGTTTTGTTTTTTTACCAGTGAAGTGTGTTGATCGGCAGTCTTTGATTATAATTTCTCCAAGGAACAAATTGTGCATTTTGATGTTGTCTGTTTTTTTAAGATGTGGTTTAACCAAGGTGAAATCTCAAATCAAATCTGTAAGTTAAAGATTAAATGACTGTAAATCCAAGATACATAGTTACCCCTGTTAATAGAGAATCTCACTGGTGCAGTGTAAAATAATAATTTCTATTTCTTATTGTGTTTATCAGCTTAAGAACAAGGTGATTTATCATGCATTTTCAGCAGAAACATCAATTCGTTCATTGTCTTCTCTCATATGAATTTTAAACTGTTCCCAAAGTATTATATTTTTAACCAAGGACTTTGTTACAGAAGTGTACTTCACATGTCCGTAATAAGCACTAGTCATAGGCCTGTGCCAGTTGTTCAGGGGCAATTTAGCCTGAAAGGCAACATTCTCTCTATACAATGCATTTCTACTACTTTTTTTTTGCCTCCGCAAGGAATAATATACAAATACTCCTTTTCCACTGCCACTATAACCCAGGTTATTGCCGGGTCAACGCAGGTCATTGCTCAGTGGAAAAGGGTAAAATAATCCAGGTCCAGTTACCTGGGAATCTGATCCATTTAGCTACCAAGGTTTGACCAAGGAAAAGCCTGGGTAAGGATGCAATGTAAATGAGTGACCCAGTTCATGTGACCCAGGTCCTGTTACAAGCCTATGGATCACCGGAGCTTGGATATGATGTCATCACCAAGCGCCAGCTCAACAGAAAGTTTGCACACAGTGCAGTATAAATGGGGCCGACCCAGGTATAACCCAGGTTGAAGCTGCAAAGTGAACAAAGTCTGACTCGTGTCTGACCTGGGTTGGATCCATGTTCAAAAACAAAGGTCTGATCTGGGATTTAGGTGGAAGACGGTATTACTAAGTTAACTGATATTGGTTATTGATGGTGCATATGTGGAACTGGGCAAAATATGCAAGTAAACTAATAAGTAAGTAACAAGTTATATTCTATGACAAGATCACCAAAATTTTGGACAAAGGTGTAGCTAGCAGCTGGGAAAGGCTAAGGAATCCTGTTACTTTCCAACAGGTTCCAGAGAGGAAAATTAATCTCTATAGATACACATAGCCAGAAGCTGGATGGCAAGGGGGACAGATGCCATCTGCCCCTGGGCCAGTAAAATGTAAGTGATCCCCAGCCACCTGGCTGACGGAGGCAAACAAAGGTCCTCCTGCTTCCGACTGTCTGGCTGCTAAACAGCAGTGGCTAGCAGAAAATGGCTGCCCCCATAGAAGGCTACAAGAAAATGACCACCGCTGACTCTAGGGGCTAGAGAGTGGATAAAGAGATCAGGGCTTAATGAAGGAGTCGGCTGCTCTTCCTTCAGCTGGAGTATGTACATGGAGGGGGCAGAAGCCAGTGCACTTAGGAGCAGTCTAGAATAGTGTTATTTGAACTCCCTGCATGAAGAATGAATTTCTGGGCTAGCTTCACCTCTGGGGAGATTGTACTGGGAGTCAGCAGCTGTCTGCAAACGAAAGCAGGTAAAGACTAGTACACTGGTACTGTACTGTATAGCTTCACCTCTGCTCCACTGTTTATACTCTCACTGTGCAGCCCCCCTCTGTCCCCACCCTGTATACGTGATACTATGCTGCTCCACCTGTGCTCACTGACTCCATGCCACCCACCTGTGCCCCCACTCTGGTACCAGCGGTGGCTCCTACTTGCATGTTTCTAGGGGGGCTGCCGCTACCCATGTGCCCGAAGAGGAGAGGAGACAGCAAGTCCCCGGGTCCCGGCTCCTGTGCAGTGGATCTGGCACGTGCCGTGACCGGTGCTTGCACAGACGCCGCAGTGCAACTGCCCATGGCTTCTATGGACTGCACCGACTGCAACCCATAGAAGCCAAATAGGGCTGCGCAAAAGGCAAAGAGTGGCTTCCTACAAGAAGCCAGCTCTCTGCTCATCGGAGCCCTGTCTGGCAGTCCCAGAGGAGGAGACACCTCCCAATGGGACAGACTTGTGTGTCTGTGATTGACAGGTAGGACTTCCAGTAGGAAGTCACTGCCAGTCACAGTGAAACCAGTGCAGTCACGGACTGCATCTAGCTTCACTGACACTGAGAGGGGGGGTGGATTTTACCTGCATCCCATAGGTAGTCCTACAGCCCATAGGTAAAATCCACCACTGACTGATGCAATGCAGCCCCACCTTTGCCTACTGACACAGTGCATGCCCCCTGTGCGCACACCCTGTGTACACTGGTACTATGCAGCCTACCTGTGCCCACTGACACTGCGCATCCCCATTGTGCCCTCACCCTGTGTACACTGGTACTATGCAGCCTCACCTGTACCCACCTACACCATGCAGCCCCTCTATGCCCTCACCCTGTGTACACTGGTACTATGCAGCTCCACTTGTGCCCACTGACACTGTACATCTCCCCTGTGCCCCCATGCTGTGAACACTGGTACTGTGCAACCCACCTGTGCTCACTGGCACCGTGCAGCACCACCTGTACATCACAGCAACTTGATAGGTGCTATAGTTTTTGGCAAAAAGCACATTTGTGTACATGCATTACTTCCATAAACTATAAACTGATGCTTACATGTAGTTGCTGAAATGAGTTCCAGTACTGTCATCTGCATGCTCCTGGAACAGTGATGTAATGTTAATGGTTTATTGTGATTTATGAGTTGCTTATTCAAATGCCTCAGTGTTGTGAATGTGTTTATTTTGTTCTGCATCTTTTTACTTTTTTGCCTCGTATACATTTGATGTAATTTGGACATTGAAGGAACTGAGGGAGGTGATATAAAGTGGTTATTGTACAGTATGTTGGACCTCATTCTGGTCCAGTTGTTGTTGCTCCTTATTATCGGTACTTTGCTCATTTGCAGGACCCATTGAGTGCATGCACAAATGGGTCCTGAGATGTAGATAGGATAGCAGCCGATTGTAAGTGATAGACAGTCTGCTGCCATTTTGTGGCAGGGAAGGGTGACAACGATTTCAGTTTCCCATAACAGAGGCATGCTGTCGCTGTTTAGGGGTAGAGAAGAGACCAGGTATCTCCGCAAGCTGCCAGATGGGGAGTCAGTGATCCGATGCCTGCATCCTAGGATTCAGGTCAGATCACTAATGCAGCAGGAGGCATCTACTTGTAATAGACGCCTTCTGCTGCATCAACATACAGCGCTATCACTGTTACTTCCAAGGAAGTGACAGCCACTCCACTCACATCTGAATGGTATCCGGTCAGATGGTCAACAATGTTAATGACACTCATTAGGTCGACCACTATTGGTCGACATCGACATGGTCGACATTGACAACTTTTCGACACATGAAAATGGTCGACACGTGAAAGGTCGACACATGAAAAGGTCGACATGAGTTTTTCACATTTTATTTTTCTTTTTTGGATCTTTTTCATACTTTTTTACGATCCACTTGGACTACGATTGGGAATAGTAACCTGTGCCGAGCACAGCGGTAGCGGAGTGAAGCACCTTGCCTGAAGCATGGCGAGCGAAGCGAGCCATGAGAGGGGACGCGATGCACTAATTGGGGTTCCCCGTCACTTTACGCAGAAAACGACACCCAAAAAACTTTAAAAACTCATGTCGACCTTTCATGTGTCGACCATATCCATGTGTTGACCATTAGTCCATGTCGACCATGTCAATGTTGACCAATAGTGGTCGACCTAATGAGTGGTCGACCTTAACATTGTCGAGCATTCATACCGGAACCCATCTGTCGCTGAGGTGCGTACGGGTTCGGAATGCGCATGCGCGGTGGACGCACTGCGCGTGTGAGACGCTGCTCGGCGACAGGGGTCGCCGGGTTACGTCCAGAAGAACGAAGAAAGCGGTCGCAGAGCCGACCACAAGAAGATTGACAGGAAGAAGGCGGATCTGGGCTTCACCGAAGCGTTTCCAGACGTTTTCGGGGAGTGGATTAGAAAATGCAGGCGTGTCCAGGAGAAAGGAGGGCGGATGTCTGACTTCAAAGCCGGCTCCAGCATCGCAGAGATCGTCGCATAGGGTATGTCCAGGGCTGGTTTTGTTTTACTTGAAATTTTTTTAGCTAAGCAGGGCTGCACAAGCGATCGCAGCACTGCTATGCTAAAATACACTCCCCCATAGGCGTGGACTAGTTGATCGCAGCAGCAGCAAAAAGTTGCTGGCTGCGATCAACTCGGAATGACCACCCATGTACTATACTAGATCTTGTCAGATGCTAATATTGTATAGGCAATATTGAATCCTAACAAGTTGCCCTTACTGCACTGGTGTGTGAAAATCATTTGAAATAAGAAACAGTCTCATCATTCATTTGCTTTATATTTGATTGTTTCTACCAAGGTAAAGGTGCTGCCTCAATTATAATAAACTTTTTTGTGATTGAAGTTCCACTGTCAGAAATGTGAAAACTACCCCAGGTGCATATATAAGTTTATGGAGTCTATTCATCATGATAAAAATATCAGCAGTGATAAATATGGAATTAACTTGCTGCGAGTTCAGTTAACATTTTGGAGGCATTTATCGTGTCTCATTAACTAAAGTATCACAAAATTCTGCTCTTTCTACTGAGTCATCTTTTTGGAAGTGTTATACTTTTCCCCTTAACTGTGCTGTCCCCTTTCACTGCGTATGACTTGCTGAAACAGTGGCACATGCGGCTTCTACTGGGGACCTCTGTGCATTAGCCACTGTCCATGGTGCTGGCTGGCAGCCAGGTACTCACTGTCTCAGTCAGAGCATGCAGTCCCAAACAGGTCACACTGTTGATCAGCTAGCTGTGAGATCCACCGGGCTACTGTACTACAACAGCGCTCTGAGACTCCTGGGATACAGGTCATGCAGGCTACAGTACGTACTGTGGTGCAGGAAGGGAAATGGAGCAGGCAGGAGGGATGGACAAGAGGTGTAGTAGAGAACAGCAGCAGGAAGGACACACCAGGGACGGATCTGAAAAGATCCCTCTGCTGCACATGCTGTTGTGTGAATGGCAGTTTGTAAAGAGTGTCAAGAATGCATGCCATCTCAGGATGGCATACAGCAACACTGACAAGTTCCCAAAAAAAATGCTGTTTTGGAACTTGATGAATGGCTTAATTTCTATTAAAGTATGAAGATAGTTTGCACAATCTGGTTAGAATTGTAATGAGGAGATACTGTATCAGTGATATCTCCTGCATTTTATACTTTGATGAATAAAGTACAATTCAGCATGATAACTATGTAAAAAACCTAACTTTAGTGATGTTGAATAGGCCCATATATACGATATAGGTAGACTTGTATCACACAGTCCTGGCCACACACACTTATTATGTTGTTCTCTGTGCATACACAGAGGTGTAAATGGGTTATAGGTGTAGCTGTATCTGATCTGGATCCAGGCATGTGTTTGGAATAGCTTTATCATGGCCTTCCTGGAATTTGGCCAAAGTTATGCAGATTTAGTGTAAATGTTGTGAAGAAGGCTGTGTTTTTTTACAGCTGTGCGTGATGTTGTGTGTTGTCAATCTGGTACACTGTAGTTAGTTTGGAAGTATACACTTTATTAATGTTGCCCATACTGTACAATACAAAGTGATCCAGCAGTCATGCAGTAATGGCTCTTCCTCAGCTGTACAAAATGACTTTGAATGGCTTGACAAGGTAAACTATTAATGCAACAGACACATTTTATTTTCTATAAAAACAAAACTGTACTTTTGTCTATTGTACAGGACCGGAATGGGACTAAAAGTCATTCCTGGCATTTAAGGCACACAGAATACTTCCTATTCAGAAGGGTTGTTGTTGTTGGTTTTTTTTTTTAGAAATGTAGATGTTTCCCATAGCAACCAATCAGCTTCTAGTTATTATCTTCTAAAAGGTGCTAGATAAATGATAAGAAAATCTGATTGGTTGCTATGGGCAACATCTCCACTTCTAAAATCCCACACTTAAGTAAATATACCCCCTACTGTTGGCTCCATGCACAATATTATTGCTCATTAATGGGGCATTGCTGGTGCAGTGCTTTATTGGTGAAACATATAATAAGATTTTACTCACCGGTAAATCTATTTCTCATAGTCCGTAGTGGATGCTGGGGACTCCGTAAGGACCATGGGGAATAGCGGGCTCCGCGGGAGACTGGGCACTCTAAAGAAAGATTTAGTACTATCTGGTGTGCACTGGCTCCTCCCTCTATGCCCCTCCTCCAGACCTCAGTTAAGGAAACTGTGCCCGGAAGAGCAGACATTATAAGGAAAGGATTTTTGAATCCCGGGTAAGACTCATACCAGCCACACCAATCACACCGTATAACTTGTGATACACTTATCCAGTCAACAGTATGAACAACAACAGGGCATCAACAATGGATGCCAACATAACATAACCCATTATTAAGCAATAACTATGTACACGTATTGCAAAAAGTCCGCACTAGGGACGGGCGCCCAGCATCCACTACGGACTATGAGAAATAGATTTACCGGTGAGTAAAATCTTATTTTCTCTAACGTCCTAGTGGATGCTGGGGACTCCGTAAGGACCATGGGGATTATACCAAAGCTCCCAAACGGGCGGGAGAGTGCGGATGACTCTGCAGCACCGAATGGGCAAACTCAAGGTCCTCCTCAGCCAGGGTATCAAACTTGTAGAATTTTGCAAATGTGTTTGAACCCGACCAAGGAGCAGCTCGGCAAAGCTGTAAAGCCGAGACCCCTCGGGCATCCGCCCAAGAAGAGCCCACCTTCCTTGTGGAATGGGCTTTCACTGATTTTGGATGCGGCAATCCAGCCGCAGAATGAGCCTGCTGAATCATGTTACAGATCCAGCGGGCAACGGTTTGCTTTGAAGCAGGAGCCCCCAACTTGTTGGGGGCATATAGGATAAACAGCGAGTCAGTTTTCCTGACTCCAGCCGTTCTGGCTACATAAATCTTCAAAGCCCCGACTACATCTAGTAACCTGGAATCCTCCAAGTCACGAGTAGCCGCAGGCACCACAATAGGTTGGTTCAAATGAAAAGCTGACACCACCTTTGGCAGAAATTGGGGACGAGTCCGCAATTCTGCCCTGTCCATATGAACAACCAGATTGGGGCTTTTACATGACAAAGCCGCCAATTCTGACACACGCCTAGCCGAAGCTAAGGCCAATAGCATGACCACCTTCCACGTGAGATACTTTAGCTCCACGGTCTTAAGTGGTTCAAACCAGTGGGATTTTAGGAAACCCAACACCACGTTGAGATCCCAAGGTGCCACTGGTGGCACAAAAGGGGGCTGAATATGCAGCACTCCCTTAACAAATGTCTGAACTTCAGGAAGAGACGCCAGTTCCTTTTGAAAGAAAATGGATAGGGCCGAAATCTGGACCTTTATGGACCCCAACTTCAAACCCATAGTCACTCCAGACTGTAGAAAGTGCAGAAATCTGCCCAGTTGGAATTCCTCTGTAGGGGCCTTCCTGGCCTCACACCAAGCAACATATTTTCGCCATATGCGGTGATAATGCTTTGCTGTCACGTCCTTCCTAGCCTTTATCAGCGTAGGAATAACTTCCTCCGGAATGCCTTTTTCCGCTAGGATCCGGCGTTCAACCGCCATGCCGTCAAACGCAGCCGCGGTAAGTCTTGGAACAGGCAGGGCCCCTGTTGCAACAGGTCCTGTCTGAGAGGCAGAGGCCATGGGTCCTCTGTGAGCATTTCTTGCAGTTCCGGGTACCAAGGCCTTCTTGGCCAATCCGGGACAATGAGTATTGTTCTCACTCCTCTTCTTCTTACGATTCTCAGCACCTTTGGTATGAGAGGAAGAGGAGGAAACACATAGACCGACTGAAACACCCACGGTGTTACCAGGGCGTCCACAGCTATCGCCTGAGGGTCTCTTGACCTGGCGCAATACAGTTGTAGCTTTTTGTTGAGACGGGACGCCATCATCTACCTGTGGCAGTTCCCATCGATTTGTAATCTGAATGAAGACTTCGTGATGAAGTCCCCACTCTCCCGGGTGAAGGTCGTGCCTGCTGAGGAAGTCTGCTTCCCAGTTGTCCACCCCCGGAATGAACGCTGCTGACAGTGCTTGCACGTGATTCTCCGCCCACTGAAGAATCCTGGTGGCTTTCGCCATCGCGACTCTGCTTCTTGTGGCGCCCTGGCGGTTTACATGAGCCACCGCGGTGATGTTGTCTAACTGAATCAGCACCGGTTGGTTGCGAAGCAGGAGCTCCGCTTCCGCTTTGACTCAGGGCGTTGAATATGGCCCTTAGTTCCAGGATATTTATGTGCAGACAAGCCTCCTGACTTGACCACAACCCTTGGAAGTTTCTTCCCTGAGTGACTGCCCCCCACCCTCGGAGGCTTGCATCCATGGTTACCAGGACCCAGTCCTGTATGCCGAACCTGCGGCCCTCGAGAAGGTAAGCACTCTGTAGCCACCACAGAAGAGACACCCTGGCCCTGGGGGACAGGGCGATCAGCCGATGCATCTGAAGATGCGATCCGGACCATTTGTCCAACAGATCCCATTGAAAGATCCTCGCATGGAACCTGCCGAAGGGAATGGCTTTGTACGATGCCACCATCTTTCCCAGGACTCGCGTGCAGTGATGCACCGACACCTGTTTCGGTTTTAAGAGGTCTCTGACTAGAGTCACAAGCTCTTGAGCCTTCTCCGTCGGGAGAAACACCTTCTTCTGGTCTGTGTCCAGAATCATGCCCAGAAAGGGCAGACACGTCGTAGGAATCAGCTGCGACTTTGGGATATTCAGAATCCAGCCATGCTGTTGCAACACTTCCTGAGAGTGCGCTACGCTGATCTGCAACTGCTCCCTTGACCTCGCCTTTATGAGGAGATCGTCCAAGTATGGGATAACTGTGACTCCTTGCTTTCTCAGGATCACCATCATTTCTGCCATTACCTTGGTAAATATTCTCGGTGCCGTGGAGAGCCCAAACGGCAACGTCTGGAATTGGTAATGACAGTCCTGTACCACAAATCTGAGGTACTCCTGATGGGGCGGATAAATGGGGACATGCAAGTAAGCATCCTTGATGTCCAGAGACACCATAAAATCTGAGCGATTCCATTTTGAACTTGAATCTTTTCAGATAAATGTTCAGGGACTTTAAATTTAATATAGGTCTGACCGAACCGTCCGGTTTTGGTACCACAAACATTGTGGAATAGTATTCCTTTCCCTGTTGAAGAAGGGGAACCTTTACCACCACCTGCTGGAGAAATAGCTTGTGAATTGCCGCTACCACTACTTCCCTTTCTATGGGGGAAGCTGGCAGGGCCGATTTTAGGTAACGTTGAGGGGGCATCACCTCGAACTCCAGCTTGTATCCCTGAGACACAATCTGTATAGCCCAGGGATTCACCTGTGAGCGAACCCACTGGTGGCTGAAATGTCGGAGACGCGCCCCCACCGCTCCTGGCTCCACCCGTGGAGCCCCAGCGTCATGCGGTGGATTTAGTGGAAGCCGGGGAGGACTTCTGTTCCTGGGAACTAGCTGTAAGGTGCAGCTTTTTTCCTCTACCCCTGCCTCTAGCAAGAAAGGAAGCACCTCTGACCTTCTTGCTTCTTTGTGCGCGAAAGGACTGCATTTGGTAATACGGTGCTTTCTTAGGATGTGGGGGAATATATGGCAAAAAGTTTGACTTCCCAGCAGTAGCTGTGGAAACCAGGTCCGAGAGACCGTCCCCAAACAATTCCTCACCCTTGTAAGGTAACACCTCCATGTGTTTTTTGGAGTCGGCATCACCTGTCCACTGCCGAGTCCACAGGACCCTCCTGGCAGAAATTGACATTGCATTAATTCTAGAGCCCAGTAGGCAAATGTCCCTCTGGGCATCCCTCATATATAGGACAGTGTATTTTATATGCCCCAGGGTCAGCATAATGGTATCCCTGTCCAAGGTATCCATTTCCTCCGACAGATTATCTGTCCACGCTGCTACAGCACTACACATCCACGCCGACGCAATTGCCGGCCTCAGTAGAGTCCCTGAATGTGTATAAACAGATTTCTGGATACTTTCCTGCTTTCTATCTGCAGGATCCTTTAGGGTGGCCGTATCCTGCGACGGCAGGGCCACCTTCTTAGATAAGCATGTGAGAGCTTTATCTACCCTAGGGGAGGATTCCCAGCGCACCCTGTCCTCTGGCGGGAAAGGGTACGCCATAAGTAACCGTTTGGAAATCAGGATTTTCTTATCTGGGGAATCCCACGCTCTTTCACATAACTCATTTAACTCATGTGAAGGGGGAAAAGTCACCTCTTGCTTTTTCTCCCCATACATATAAACCCTCTTGTCAGGGACAGGGTTTACCTCAGATATGTGTAAAACATCCTTCATCGCTATAATCATGTAGCGTATAGCTTTTGTCATTTTCGGTTGCAATTTTGCATCATCGTCGTCGACACTGGAGTCAGAATCCGTGTCGACATCTGTGTCAACCATTTTGGATAGTGGACGCTTTTGAGACCCTGAGGGCCTCTGCGCTGTAGGATCAGGCACGGGTTGAGACCCTGACTGGCCCGAGGTATCAGCATTATCCAACCTTTTATGTAAGGAGTTTACATTATCATTTAACACCTTCCACATATCCATCCAATCAGGTGTCGGCACCGTCGGCGGCGACACGTCAGTCAACTGCACTTGCTCTGCCTCCACATAGCCCTCTTCGTCAAACATGTCGACACACGCGTACCGACACACCACACACACAGGGGAAGCTCTAAATGAGGACAGGACCCCCACAAGGCCTTTTGGAGAGACAGAGAGAGTATGCCAGCACACACCCCAGCGCTATATAACCCAGGGATTACACAGTACTTTAGTGTTTACCCAGTAGCTGCTGTATTATGAATAATGCGCCTAAATTTATGTGCCCCCCCTCTCTTTTTCACCCTTCTACCGTGATTCTGCAGGGGAGAGCCCGCGGAGCTTCCTCTCAGCGGAGCTGTGGCAGGAAAATGGCGCTGGTGAGTGCTGAGGACGAAGGCCCCACCCCCTCAGCGGCGGGCTTCTGTCCCGCGATTTTCTGTAAAATAAATGGCGGGGGCTCATACATATAACAGTGTCCCACTGTCTATATGCAGTTTTCGCCAGGAGGTATCAATTGCTGCCCAGGGCGCCCCCCCCCCCCTGCACCCTACAGTGACCGCCCCCCCCCTGCACCCTACAGTGACCGGAGTGTGTGGGTTAGTGTGGGCGCAAAGGCGCACAGCTGCAGTGCTGTGCGCTACCTCATGTGAAGACAGGAGTCTTCTGCCGCCGATTTCGATGTCTTCTCCGCTTCTGCTGGCTTCTATCTTCTGGCTCTGCGAGAGGGGGACGGCGGCGCGGCTCCGGGAATGGACGACAAGGTCAGGTCCTGTGTTCGATCCCTCTGGAGCTAATGGTGTCCAGTAGCCTAAGAAGCGCAACCTAGCCGCAGTTAGTAGGTTTGCTTCTCTCCCCTCAGTCCCACGTAGCAGAGAGTCTGTTGCCAGCAGAAGCTCTCTGAAAATAAAAAAACCTAACTTAAATACTTTCTTATTAGCAAGCTCAGGAGAGCTCACTAAAAGCACCCAGCTCTGTCCGGGCACAGATTCTAACTGAGGTCTGGAGAAGGGGCATAGAGGGAGGAGCCAGTGCACACCAGATAGTACTAAATCTTTCTTTAGAGTGCCCAGTCTCCTGCGGAGCCCGCTATTCCCCATGGTCCTTACGGAGTCCCCAGCATCCACTAGGACGTTAGAGACAATATACTTAGGCCCTCATTCCGAGTTGGTCGGTCGCAAGGCGAATTTAGCAGAGTTGCTCACGCTAAGCCGCCGCCTACTGGGAGTGAATCTTAGCTTCTTAAAATTGCGACCGATGTATTCGCAATATTGCGATTACTAACTACTTAGCAGTTTCAGAGTAGCTCCAGACTTACTCTGCCTGTGCGATCAGTTCAGTGCTTGTCGTTCCTGGTTGACGTCACAAACACACCCAGCGTTCGCCCAGGCACTCCCACCGTTTCCCCGGCCACTCCTGCGTTTTTTCCGGAAACGGTAGCGTTTTCAGCCACACGCCCCTGAAACGCCGTGTTTCCGCCCAGTAACACCCATTTCCTGTCAATCACATTACGATCGCCGGAGCGAAGAAAAAGCCGTGAGTAAAAATACTTTCTTCATAGTAAAGTTACTTGGCGCAGTCGCAGTGCGAACTTTGCGCATGCGTACTAAGCGGATTTTCACTGCGATGCGATGAAAAAGAACGAGCGAACAACTCGGAATGAGGGCCTTAATACAGTGAAGAAAGAACATTTTCACACAAATGCAGCTTATTAAGTAGTATCTAGTATTTTATAACTGGCCTTTCCCATCTCCAGTAGCCACTTTCACTGCCTGCCAGTCCACTCCAGTCCCCACATTCACTGTCTGCCATTTCACTCCAGCCCCCACATTCACCGCCTGCCATTCCACTCCAGTCCCCACATTCACTGCCTGCCAGTCCACTCCAGTCCCCACATTCACTGCCTGCCATTCCACTCCAGTCCCCGTATTCACTGCCTGCCAGTCCACTCCAGTCCCCACATTCACTGCCTGCCATTCCACTCCAGCTCCCACATTCACCGCCTGCCATTCCACTCCAGTCCCCACATTCACCGCCTGCCATTCCACTCGAGTGCCCACATTCACCGCCTGCCATTCCACTCCAGTCCGCACATTCATCGCCTGCCATTCCACTCCAGTCCCCACATTCACTGCCTGCCATTCCACTCCAGCCCCCACATTCACCGCCTGCCATTCCACTCCAGTCCCCACATTCACCGCCTGCCATTCCACTCGAGTGCCCACATTCACCGCCTGCCATTCCACTCCAGTCCCCACATTCACCGCCTGACATTCCACTCCAGTCCCCACATTCACTGCCTGCCATTCCACTCCAGCCCCCACATTCACCGCCTGCCATTCCACTCCAGTCCCCACATTCATCGCCTGCCATTCCACTCCAGTACCCACATTCACTGCCTGCCAGTCCCCACATTTACTGCCTGCCATTCCTCTCCAGTCCCCACATTCACTGCCTGCCAGTCCCCACATTTACTGCCTGCCATTCCTCTCCAGTCCCCACATTCACCGCCTGCCATTCCACTCCAGTCCCCACATTCACTGCCTGCCATTCCACTTCAGTCCCAACATTCACCGCCTGCCATTCCACTCCAGTCCCCACATTCACTGCCTGCCATTCCACTCCAGTACCCACATTCACTGCCTTCCATTCCACTCCAGTCCCCACATTCACTGCCTGCCATTCCACTCCAGTACCCACATTCACTGCCTGCCATTCCACTCCAATCCCCACATGCCTGCCATTCCTCTCCAGTCCCCACATTCACTGCCTGCCATTCCTCTCCAGTCCCCACATTCACTGCCTGCCATTCCCACTCCAATCCTCACATTCACTGCCTGCCATTTCTCCCCAGTCCCCACATTCACCGCCTGCCATTGCACTCCAGTCCCCACATTCACTGCCTGCCATTCCACTCCAATCCCCACATTCACTGCCTGCCATTCCACTCCAATCCCCACATTCACTGCCTGCCATCCCACTCCAGTCCCCACATTCACTGCCTGCCATTCAGCTCCAGTCCCCACTTTCACTGCCTGCTATTCCCACTCCAGTCCTCACATTCACTGCCTTCCTTTCTCAGTCCCAGGCCCACATTCCCTGTTCATGCCTTCCAAACCTAGTTACCGTCCCCACATTCCCTCCATGCCATTCCCAGGTTTAGTACCTACGTTCACTGCCTGCTATTCACAGCTCCTGTCCCCACATTCACTACCAGTGCCTGCCATTCCCAGATCCAGTTTCCACTTTCACTACCTGCCATTCCCAGCTCAGGCTAAACAGCTAAAGCCTCCACATTCTCTACCTGCGGAAGTCCTCCTAGATTCATTGTATATCATTTACTGCCTTTAAGATACAGTAGATTAACTTGACGACAGATGAACTGACGGAGTTCTCAGCTCCGTGAGTGGCTAACTCAGTACGTGAGATGTGACAACATGATTTCATGGCGAACCTTGCATCCAAAATACCCACCCACCGGGCAGAGCCCCAGGAAGTTGAGCTGATCAGCCAGATCTCAGGACGGCTGGGTCGGTCCATCAGTCGCTCAGGCCATCTGGAATTTACCAGAAGTACTAGATGTACTAGAGTCATCTAAGGCAAGTGTTAGTCCCGTTTTCCTTGTTATAAGAACCGCTTGCTAGCAACGCATACTATCGTACTATCATATAGAGTAACCTGTAGTTTTCTATCCTTTACATATAATTGCTGTACTACAACAACATGCAAGTGTGTATGTATATAACATCAGGGACAGACAGGATTTTAAAGGAGGGTGATGAAAGGGTATTTGTCAGCTGGTTGAATGATTCCAGTAATCCGCTGAATGGGTCAACTGAAGGTTTTCTCATACTCTCATCGTTTTATCTATTTACTGTTTAGTACTAATGCTTGCTCTTGGGAAATGTACAGTATTCCTTTTAAAAGTGGGATTTACAATTGATTGATTTAATAAAAGAAAAAAAACAACAACACGTACCCTGTTTGGTGTAGTCAAACTTTGGCAAGAGTGAAGACAAACATTAAAATAAATCCAATAGAAAATAACCTTCTTAAATTTATCTTTACAGTAGTGCAAAAGCCAACTCACTATGGCCTAATTCAGACCTGATCATAGCAGCAAATTTGTTAGCAGATGGGCAAAACCATGTGCACTGCAGGGGGCAGATATAACATGTGCAGAGAGAGATAGATTTGGGTGGGTTATTTTGTTTCTGTGCAGGGTAAATACTGTCTGCTTTAGTTTTACACTGCAATTTAGATTGCAGATTGAACACACCACACTCAAATCTAACTCTCTCTGCACATATTTTAATCTGCCTCCCCTGCAGTGCACATGGTTTTGCCCAACTGCTAAAAAATTTCCTGCTGCGATCAACTTGGAATTACCCCCCATGTGCACTGCAGGGGGTGCAGATATAACATGTGCAGAGAGAGTTAGATTTGGGTGGGGTGTGTTAAAACTGAAATCTAAACTGCAGTGTAAAAATAAAGCAGTCAGTATTTACCCTGCACAGAAACAAAATAACCCACCCAAATCTAACTCTCTCTGCAAATGTTATATCTGCCCCCACCCCCACCTGCAGCGCACATGGCCCTAAGTCATGGGGGGTCATTCCGAGTTGATCGCTCGCTGGCTGTTTTTAGCAGCCGTGTGAACGCATAGTCGCCGCCCACAGGGGAGTGTATTTTAGCTGTGCAAGTGTGCGAACGCTTGTGCAGCCGAGCAGTACAAAAACAGTTTGTGCAGTTTCTGAGTAGATCACTTCAGCCTGTCCGGTACCAGAATTGACATCAGACACCCGCCCTGCAAACACTTGGACACACCTGCGTTTTTCAAAACACTCCCAGAGAACGGTCAGTTGACACCCATAAACGCCTTCTTCCTGTCAGTCTCCTTGCGATCGGCTGTGCGAATGAATTCCTCATTTAATCCATCGCACAGCAACGATACGCTTTGAACCCGTACAATGCGCCTGCGCATTACAGTCCATATGCTTGCGCAGTAGTGATCTGATCGCTGCGCTGTGAAAAACGCCAGCGTGCGATCAGGTCGGAATGACCCCCATGGTCCATCCTTGAAACAAACAAATAAATTAAAATCTACCAGTGCTAGAAGAAGGGGATATTGGGATGTGGGAAAAATCAAGAAAGCCTATTAAATAAATACAGAAAAATATTTTCAACTGAGCATCTAGGAATCCAACGTATTGGAAAACAAATTCCCATCTTTGTCAGAGTAGTTTAAACCACTGTTATTTATTGATCTGAATGAATGTCAGAAACTTACTTTGCACAAAAGCAATTAAGAAAATATTTGTAATGCCTATCCCATAATACTGACCTACAGCTTTTCTACAGAGGAATGGTTTTATGAAGTTTACAAATTCAGGGGTCTATTTAGCATTTTCAACAACAGGAAAAAAGATTTTTCTGTCACAACAATAGAAAAGCTTCTGTTGCTTCAATTATTTTCTTTTTGAATTGAGGTTATTTTGAGAGAGAAATTGTTTGCATTATACAGTACATACAGCCGGAGAAACAAAAGGAAACAATGATAAACAAGCACACAAGCAAGAAAAGTCAATTTAGGAAAGTTTCAGAATAGAAATGGAATATAAATGTACGGAAGAGCATTCTGCTATTAAACCTTGTGATAACAGAGCATGGTCATCAGAAGAGAACTACTGAGGTACAGTATTAGCAGTGGCGGTTCTTGCCACGAGCAAGCGGTACTTTTGCCCGGGGCGCCGCCTTCCGGAGGGCGCCGGCGCCATCTGGAGGGTGCCGGCGCCATCCGGAGGGCGCCGCACCAGGGCAAGATCCGCCACTGTGCCCCCCGCAGTGCCCTGCTGTGCCCCCCCGCTTTGAAGGGAACCAGACGCGTAGCGTCTAGTTTCCCTTCATTTAGAAGACCTTAGTTGTGCGGTGCGCGATGACGTCATCGCGCACCGCACAGCAAAGGTCCTCTCCATGAAGGGAAACTAGACGCTACGGTCTAGTTTCCCTTCATGTAGAGGACCTTTGCTTTGCGATGCGCGATGACGTCATCGCGCACCGCACAGCATAGTGGCACAGACACTACGGGTCATAATTGACCTCTAGTGTCTATGCTGTTCTATGGGAGAGACGTAAATAACGTCTCTCCCATAGATCGAAAAGAAGAGAGGAGAGGAGAAGAGCGGCGCCGCCGGCGGAGGGGTCTGCAGCGGTCTGGATCAGGAACGGGGATGGTAAGTATACTTCTTTTTTATTTCATTTTTTCTTTCAGCGTCGTGACCACGCCCCCATTTGAAGCCACGCCCCTATATTTTGCCCGGGGCGCTACAAAGGTAAGAACCGGCCCTGAGTATTAGAATGTCCAAATTAAGCAAAGGCAGCGCTGGAGGCTCAGTAACTTCATCTTGAACATCACCGATAGCATAGGGCAGTGGTGGCCAACGCGTGGCTCTTGAGCCACATGACGCTCTTTCTTTATTCAAATGTGGCTCCCAACACTCAAAGTCACGTGACCACAAGAGATCTGTAAACCGCTGCACTCCAGCCAGACATGCAGCAGCACTACGTAGACTGAGAACTGAGGGAGCCAAACACACATGGGGGAGCTGGCTGGAATGACACAGGCGGGTGCTGGCTGGAGTGACACAGGCGGGTGCTGGCTGGAGTGACACACGGGGGAACTGAAGTGTATTATGTGAATCTGGCTTTTCAATATATTTTCTGCGGATCTGGATTTTTAAATTATTTGATGTAGAAGTGGCTTTTTCATTGTATTTTCTCTTACGTCCTAGAGGATGCTGGGGACTCCAAAAGGACCATGGGGTATAGACGGGATCCGCAGGAGACATGGGCACACTATAAGACTTTGAATGGGTGTGAACTGGCTCCTCCCTCTATGCCCCTCCTCCAGACCTCAGTTAGATTCTGTGCCCAGAGAGACTGGACACACACTAGGGGAGCTCTCCTGAGTTTCTCTAGAAAAGACTTTTGTTAGGTTTTTTATTTTCAGGGAGACCTGCTGGCTACAGGCTCCCTGCTTCGTGGGACTGAGGGGAGAGAAGTCAGACCTACTTCTTCTAAGTTAAGGGCTCTGCTTCTTAGGCTACTGGACGGGATCCGGTCTGAAGATCGACAGTATCTAGGTCGACCACTATAGGTCGACAGTCACTAGGTCGACATGGATGGAAGGTCGACAGGGTTTCTAGGTCGACATGTGCTAGGTCGACAGGTCTAAAGGTCGACATGAGTTTTTCACATTTTTTTTCTTTTTTTTCTTTTTTCATACTTAACGATCCACGTGGACTACGATTGGAACGGTAATCTGTGCCGAGCGAAGTGGTAGCGGAGCGAAGGCACCATGCCCGAAGCATGGCGAGCGAAGCGAGCCATGCGAGGGGACGCGGTGCACTAATTTGGGATCCCGGTCACTCTACGAAGAAAACGACACAAAAAAAAAAAATCCTCATGTCGACCTTTAGACCTGTCGACCTAGCACATGTCGACCTAGAAACCCTGTCGACCTTCCATCCATGTCGACCTAGTGACTGTCGACCTATAGTGGTCGACCTAAACATTGTCGACCTAGATACTGTCGATTTGATGAACCACACCCTGCTGGACACCATTAGCTCCAGAGGGTTCGATCACTTGGTGCGCCTAGCTGCTTGTTCCCGGAGCCGCGCCGTCAACCCCCTCACAGAAGCCAGAAGAAAAAAGCTGGGTGAGTATAGAGAAGATCAGAAGTCTTCAGTGACGGCAGAAGACTTCAGTAACGAGGTACCGC
The DNA here is from genome assembly GCF_028390025.1 of Pseudophryne corroboree. Lineage (NCBI taxonomy): Eukaryota > Metazoa > Chordata > Amphibia > Anura > Myobatrachidae > Pseudophryne > Pseudophryne corroboree. The sequence continues at coordinate 381,342,254 of NC_086445.1, read as the reverse complement.
GCAGCGGTCGCGCTGCGCGCCATGCTCCCACACACACTTCCAACGGCACTTGCAGGGTGCAGGGCGCAGGGGGGGCGCCCTGGGCAGCATGTTACTGGAGGTTAACTGGCAAAAGCATATATATTATAAGTGCCTAGGCACTAAATTATAACCCCCGCCAGTATAAATATTAAGATCTTGAGCGGGACTACAGCGCGCCAGTGAGGGGGTGTGGCTTAGCCCTCAGCTTACCAGCGCCATTTTCTCTTCACAGGCGGCAGAGAACGTTGGCCCGGACCTCCACTCTCCTTAACAAGTAACAGGGAGCAAAACGGGGGCACAGAAATTTGGTGCTATTAACCCTTTTTATGAACAGCGCAGACATCTGAGATTTGATTTCAGTACTGAAATAGGCGCTGGGGTGTGGGCTGGTAAACTCCCTCCGTGTTTCTCTAACAGGCTTCCCTGTGGGTCTGTCCCCTATAGCCAGTGTGTTTGTGTGTGTCGGTACGTGTGTGTCGACATGTCTGAGGCTGAGTGCTCCTCCCCGGAGGAAGATGCTGGGGGCGCAGATAAGGAGTTGGGAGTGACTCTGTCGGCACCGCCGACTGCTGATTGGGTGAATGTGTTGAGTACATTGAATGCAAATGTGGCATTGTTGACTAAAAGACTGGATAAATCCGATTCTCAGACACAAACGTGGAGAAAATCCATGGAGGACGCTTTGTCGCAGGTACAGGCTCCCTCAGGGTCGCAAAAGCTTTCATTTACCCAGATGGCGGATACTGATACCGACACGGACTCTGATTCCAGTGTCGACTATAGTGAGGCCAGTTTAGATCCAAAATTGCTGAAGAGTATTCAGTATATGATTGTGGCAATTAAAGATGTTTTACATATTTCTGAAGTGCCTGCTGTTCCAGATACAAAGGTTTGTTTGTATAAGGGAAAGAAACCTGAGGTGACGTTTCCCCCCTCTCATGAACTGAACGCTCTTTGTGAAAAAGCTTGGGAATCTTCTGATAAAAGATGGCAGATTCCCAAGAGAATTCTAATGGCTTATCCTTTCCCCTCTGATGATAGGGAGAAGTGGGAGTCATCTCCCAATGTGGACAAGGCTCTATCACGGCTGTCCAAGAAGGTGGCGCTTCCGTCTCCCGACACGGCTGCCCTTAAGGACCCTGCGGATCGTAAGCAGGAAACGACCTTAAAGTCCATTAATGTCACCACGGGTGCACTGCTCAGACCTGCCGTGGCGTCGGCATGGGTGAGTAGTGCTATTGGTAAGTGGGCTGATAATTTGGCATCTGACATAGATTCCCTGGATAGGGATAACATTCTTTTGACTCTCGGTTATATCACGGACGCTGCAGCTTACCTAAAGGATGCGGCGAGGGATATTGGCCTCTTGGGATCAAGGGCTAATGCCATGGCAGTCTCGGCCAGGAGCGCGCTGTGGATTCATCAATGGAATGCTGATGCCGACTCTAAGAAGGCTATGGAAGCTCTCCCATATAAAGGTAGTGTCTTGTTTGGTGACGGCCTCGCTGACCTGGTGTCTATGGCTACAGTGGGTAAGTCATCCTTTCTTCCTTATGTTCCTGCACAATAGAAAAAGACACCCCATTATCAGATGCAGTCCTTTCGGCCTAATAAATACAAAAAAGGAAGAGGGTCATCCTTCCTTGCCTCTAAAGGTAGAGGAAGGGGGAAAAGGTCGCCTGCAGTGCCAGGCTCCCAGGACCAGAAGTCCTCCCCGGCTTCTGCCAAGTCCACTGCATGACGCTGGGGCTCCCCTATGGGAGTCCGTACCGGTGGGGGCGCGTCTCCGACTCTTCAGTCAGGCCTAGTTTCACTCGGGCCTAGATCCTTGAGTGTTAGACATAGTGTCCCAAGGGTACACACTGGAGTTTCAGGAGGTGCCCCCCCCACCAATTTTTCAAATTAGCCTTGCCAGTTTCTATCCCAGAAAGAGAAGTAGTGAGTGCGGCGATACAAAAGCTGTGTCAACAGAGTGTCATTGTTACGGTACCCCCATCTCAACTGGGAGAAGGGTTTTATTCGAGCCTCTTTGTCGTACCAAAGCCGGACGGCTCAGTCAGACCGATCCTGAACCTAAAATCCCTCAATCTGTATTTGAAAACTTTCAAGTTCAAGATGGAATCTCTTCGAGCAGTGATCTCCAGTCTAGAAGGGGGGGATTTTATGGCGTCAGTCGACATAAAAGATGCCTACTTACATGTCCCAATATATCCTCCACATCAAGCTTTCCTGAGGTTTGCGTTGCAGGATTGTCATTACCAATTTCAGACGTTGCCGTTTGGTCTTTCCACGGCCCGAGGGTTTTCACCAAAGTAATGGCGGAAATGATGGTACTATTACGCAAGCTGGGTGTCACAATTATCCCGTTCTTGGACGATCTCCTGATAAAGGCGAGATCAAGGGAGCAGTTGCTAAGAAACGTGGCACTCTCCCTGCCGATTCTGCAACAACATGGTTGGATTCTAAATTTGCCAAAATCGCAGTTCATTCCGACAACTCGGCTGTCTTTCCTGGGCATGATTCTGGACACGGAACTGCAGAAAGTATTTCTCCAAGCGGAAAAGGCTCTGGAAATCCAGACTATGGTCAAGGAGATTCTGAAACCGGCATTACATGTAAGTACGCTACTACTACTGGGGGGTCATTACGTATAAGGGCGTTACTACTGGGGGAGGGGGCATTATGTATAAGGACGCCACTACTGGGAGGGCATTACGTATAAGGACGCTACTACTACTGGGGGGTATTATGTATAAGGATGCTACTATTACGGGGGTGCACTACGTATAAGGATGCTACTACTACTGTGGGTGTATTACGTATAAGGATGCTACTACTACTGGGGGTGCACTACGTATAAGGACACTGCTACTACTACTGGGGGTGCATTATGTATAAGGACGCTGCTACTACTACTGGGGGTGCATTATGTATAAGGATGCTACTACTATAGAGCAGGGCATTATGTATAAGGATGCTACTACTATAGAGCAGGGCATTATGTATAAGGATGCTACTACTACCGGGGGGGCATTATATATAAGGATGCTACTACTACTAGGGTGCATTACATATAAGGATGCTACTACTAAGGGTGGGGCATTACGTATAAGATGAATAAGATTGTGCTACTGTGTGGGGTAAATATAAATGAGGTTACTATTGTGTGGCTATGCCCCTTACTTGTGAGACCACACCCCTTTTCCTGGCGTGCGCCAAAGGTGCGCGCTGACCTTTTGTCGAATATGGGAGGGTGCAGATTTTTAGTTTGCAGGGGGGCGCCGAACCCCCTAGCACCAGCCCTGCAAATAAGACACATATTATGAGAAAAAGTCTCTGATGTGATGCATGGGGTGGCTAAATGCAAAGTCCTTGTAGCGCTAAACGGGCTGTGTGACATGATTTGAGTAAAGATGTATACTGGCACCATTGAAATTTGAAGATAGGGCTGAATGTTCATCCACAATTTGACTATTTTTGGTAATCCAGATGCCCAGGTATTTAAAGTGAGATACCCACTGAAGGGGCAAATTTGACAGAGAACTGCAGGGCAGGCACCCCTTATAGGAAGGATGTTGGATTTGCCCAAATTGATATGGAGGCCAGAAAACGGATCAAATTGTTCCACCACATGAAGCATTGTAGACAGTACAGCACCATAATAAGACAGGAAGAGCAGCATATTGTCCACATACCTGTACAACATGAATGTGCCCACTCTCTGACCTAGATGCAGGCGCTTGATACATTAGTGTATTCTCAGGTGAAAGGGAGCAAATATGAATCCATTTACGTAAACTCAGAAAGATTCTGAGTGCAGCTGCCTAACAAAACTGAGAAACACACGTCCCACCCAAAATCTCAAAATCGTTTTTGCAGCATCTAGGGGAGCAATAACTGCCATATCCTCTTCTTTTTTATAAACCTGAAGAATAATTAGTCTCCTATACAGTAGGTTACTAATATGGCCTGGGCATGCATGAAGCATGATGGATGGATGGATGGATAATATATATAATGAATGATTTAAACAAGTAGCAAGGTTTTTAACTATGAACATGACATTTATAGGAAGCAAGGATATACTGCAGGGTGGTAAGAGTCATGGAGTAAGTGGTACTTCCTGATGTTGGTAACGCAATTATACGTGCTTCTGACATGGAATGATTAAGTATGACAATCATCGGCAAGCCATTGAAAATCTCAGTTACGGCATGTAGAATGCAGTGGTTTTATTTTTTATAAATCCCCGTTGGTATGCCATCCATCCACAGAGCGATACCATCCAGATAAGACTGCACAGCTACAGCCACTTCTTCCAGGATACGTGAGGTACTATATTAAGAAACACCCTAGCATTCAAAGACAGGAAGGCGAAGTGTAGAGTCCAATATGTTATCCATGTAAGCTGTGAGAGATTCCCGATCATAGGTTACCTTGGACTGATATGTCTTCATAATGCCACAGAAAAACAGCAGCAATGTTTGGAATTTCTGTTTTAGTATTACCCTCTGTGTACAGGATCTATTGGGCGACAGCCCAGCCCTTCTTCATTCTCTCCAAGTAAGCCACGTTATCTGATGAGGAGTTTTAGGGACAAGAGGCACTGGTTGCAACAGATTCATCAAGAAGATGAATAAGCCACCAGTAGATCCTGGAAATTAGATTTTTTTTTAACACTGGCATGCCATACAAACTGCAAAACCTGTGCCAAGGAAAGTAATGGAGATAAGGTTTTTACCTAGTGGAATATCTGCTGGGAAACTGGGTTTATAGCAACAATACAGCTAGGATGTATGATAGAAATGGATACTTGATCAGGAGGGTCAGACGAATGAGGTAACATGTCTGCCAGCCTTGCTCTTCTTCAAATCTGGCTAAAAAGTGAGGATAAGGTTATAGCAGAAGAAAAATATGGAGGACCTTGTTTTCCTAGGACTTAGGAAGTGGTAATTTTTCAGACTGAGAATATTCATACAATATGTAAAAATGGTAATAAAAAATAAATCAATGTCTCTTTTTCAAATGGCAATCTAAGGGCTCAAAGTTCCCTATCTCATGTTCTACCATTTCTCTTGCCCGGTTGTAGTTTCTGTGAGAAGAGCAAACAAAAAAGACTTGCATAGACAGAACTATCTCCTCTTTACAGCAGCATTTAAGCAGGAGAGGCTTCAATGGCCTTGGGTGGCCACACCTTGGGATTGGAATTATTTCTGTCACAGTTGTTATCAGAGCTATCAGAAAATAGTATATTTTGATGACCTGGCAATAGTAGTTTATGCATCTTTATGGCTTTCAGGACAGTGGGCTGTGACCAGTTTATTATTGCTTCTACCTTCTCTGGGACCATCTGGAGACTAGATGTGTAAATTATATAACCAATGAAGGGCATTTGACATTTCCCAAGCTTACAATAAAACTAATGTACATGAAATTGATTCAGAACTTCCACCACTTGTTGAATGTGCATCACAATGTCATGGGGAAAAAATTACAAATTGAGGTAGGACGTCCTAGAATTATTCATTAACAATATTTTATAAACTGCTGGTGCATTGCATAATCCAAATGGCATGATGAGATACTGGTAGTCCCCATCCTCAGAGCCAGATTTAGGGGTCAGGAAGCCCCTAGGCACAATGATATTGGCCGCCTCCCCTACCCCAAGCACAATGATATCGGCTGCTAAACATCCAAACCCCCCCTCCCCCTGTTTACAGGGCATAATAACTCACCAGCTGTACCTTTGCTCAGGTGCTCAGTGTTCTGATACGGGGGGGAGGTGCGTGGACTGCTGTGCCGCTGTTCTGATGCCGTTGGGGTGGGAGGAACTGTGCCCAGGCTAAACATTTCCCTCCCTACTGAAAACAGGGACAGTGTACACCGAAGGTGCACAACAGACATAAAGGGGCATGGCTTCATGGAAAGGGGCTTGGCCACAGAATAGTACCAATTCACATTACACTGCACAGTCGTGTCCATCAGTCACATGACACCACACAGTAGTACTCCTTATACACACCAGGAAGAGCCCCTTATACATATTGCACCAGGAAGAGCCTTTTAAACACATTACGCCAGGCAGAGCACCATTTATGCGTGTAACACCAGCAAAAGCCCCTTTTATACATGTTACACCAGGCAGAGCCCGTTATACACATTGCACCAGGCAGAGCCCCTTATACCAGTGGTTCCCAAACTTTTTTTAAATCACAGCGCCCTTGAGTGTCGGAATTTTTTTTAATGGCACCCCTAGGCCAAAGGTTCTTTAAAATTAAGTAAATTGTGTTTATATGTCATACTAATACTTAAGTTTAATTATGTGGTGAGGGACAGGATTCGCTTCTGTTTGTCCCCATATCTTATGATTGGCAGATACCAGCACTGGTTTTGCCTATTGCATTGACCATACATAATTTGAATTGGTCCTCTGTCACCAACCCGGGGCACCCTGCTAGTGTCCCGAGGAACACCAGGGAAATCCGGTACTTTCCATCCTACAGTAGGTGTTGAAAGAGGTTTCTACTCATCTGCTTCTTTAATGCAAATAAGGTTATAGACACTTTTCAGATCTAATTTGGTAAAGATAAACTTTCTATCTCATAGAACAGCTCAGAAATAAGAGGCAGAGGATAAAGATTATCAGTGGAAATAGTGTGCAGACACCTGCAGTCAGTGCAGCGCCGCAAGCCAACATCCTTCTTCTTAACAAAGAAAAAACAGCTCCTGCTGGGGAGGTAGACTACCAAATAAAAGGGGAGGAGAACTCTTTGTAGGCACTGGGTGTGACCATAAGGATAGTGGATACAAGTGAATACTTGTGCAGCTTAACTGTTGAAGACTGGAATATTTTGTTACAGTCAAAAGGCATAGGTCTATCCTGCCCCCCCATGCAGACAGTCAAGCCCTTTCTCTTGGCAGAACATTAAATCTTTGTTTACAACCTGGAGTGATTATCTGTTGGCACGATTAATAAAACAATATTAAAATCCAAATTAAAGTGCCACATTATCATAATCAAATATTTTTACCTCACTTTGTTCATCTATATTATACTAGGTGCTTCATCGCACCCTATGGGCGCTCTTCACACCATCGGAAGGGAATGCGCCCCCTTAACCTCTGCAGAGACGTGGGGCGCCAGGGAGGGGACGCAGAGAGGCGGGGCGCCAGGGAGGGGACGCAGAGAGGCAGGGTGCCAGGGAGGGGACGCAGAGACGCAGGGAGCCAGAGAGGGGACGCGGGGCGCCAGGGAGGGGATGCAGAGACGCGGGGCACCAGGGAGGGGACGCAGATGCGGGGCGCCAGGTAGGGGACACAGAGACGCAGGGCGCCAGGGAGGGGACACAGAGACGCAGGGAGGGGACACAGAGGCAGGTCGGCAGGGAGGGAACACGGCGGCAGTGAGGGTACACAGAGGCAGGGCGGCAGGGAGAGGATGCAGAGACGCGGGGCGGCAGGGAGGGGATGCAGGGAGGGGACACAGAGGCAGGTCGGCAGGGAGGGAACACAGAGGCAGGTTGGCAGGGAAGGGATGCAGAGACGCGGGGCGGCAGGGAGGGGACGCAGAGACTCGGGGTGGCAGGGAGGGGATGCAGAGACGTCGGGCGGCAGGGAGAGGACACAGGGATGCAGGGAGGGGACACAGAGGTAGGTCGGCAGGGAGGGGACACAGGCAGGTCGGCAGGGAGGGGACACGGTGGCAGGGAGGGGACACAGAGAGGCGGGCGGCAGGGAGGGGGCGCAGAGACGCAGGGCGGCAGGGAGGGGACGCGGCGGCAGGAGGAGATGCAGAGAGGCGGGGCGGCAAGGAGGGGATGCAGGGAGGCGGGGCGGCAGGGAGGGGACGCAGAGACGTGGGTGGCAGGGAGGGGACGCAGAGACGCGTGGCAGCAGGGAGGGGACGCAGAGACGCTGGGCGTTAGGGAGGGGATGCAGAGACTCGGGGCGGCAGGGAGGGGATGCAGAGACTCGGGGTAGCAGGGAGGGGACGCAGAGACGCGGGGCGGCAGGAAGGGGACGCAGAGATGCGGGGCGGCAGGGAGGGGACGCAGGGACGCGGTGCTACCTGTGCACTCTCTCTCACCTGTGAAGTTGGTGAAGAGTTTACAATACCAGACGCGCTGTCCCCTGTCTCTGGCCTGTGAAGCCGACAGCCCAGTCCCTGTGGTGTGCAGTCTGGGTCTCTGGGGATGGTGGAAGGCAGCGTTGTATTAGGTGTGCGGGGGAGGCGGCCAGTGTCTGTACGCGGCGCAGGGAGGGCTATGAAGCCTTCTCCTGCGCCACCCGTCCCTCCTGTGTATGGCGGTGGCAGCAGTCAGGCGCAGGTGATGCTGCGCCGTAACTGCACTGTCTTCGTCCGTTGTGCGGACGGCGTCTGGAGGGACAGTGGGTCCCAGACGCGGCTGCAATGCGGGAGCTGGCGCTGGTGGCGTGTGGAGGGCGGGAGGGGTGGTGCGGGCTGCGGCTGTCTGGTCGGCCGTGGTGTGGCCAGCGGGGCCCGGCCACCGCGTCCGTGCCGCGGATGGCTGTGGGAGATGCTGGGCTTGTGCGGCGGGTGGGATCATTATGCATGGGGTGTCTGGGCCATTAGTGGCTGCATGTGGGAGCTGGTGGAGGGTGCGTTTGGGGGGTGTGGTGCGGGTGGCATTGGGATGTCCATGGTTACCTGGCACCGTGCACTGGTGGCTTCAGGCTGGGGATGGTGGGTGGATTCTGTGGCTGCTGCTCCGTTCTCCTAGTGGTGTGCTGGGACAGGGCAGGAGCTGCTAACTCCACCCAGCCCTGTGACTCCACCCAGCGTTAAAGCACCAGGCACAGAGTCACAGGGCTATTATATAGGAGATTCTGAACACCTCAAAATGTATCTTTCTCTGACGTCCTAGTGGATGCTGGGAACTCCGTAAGGACCATGGGGAATAGCGGCTCCGCAGGAGACTGGGCACAAAAAGAAAGCTTTAGGACTACCTGGTGTGCACTGGCTCCTCCCCCTATGACCCTCCTCCAAGCCTCAGTTAGATTTTTGTGCCCGACCGAGCAGGGTGCAATCTAGGAAAAAGTTAGTTTTAGGTTTTTTATTTTCAGTGAGACCTGCTGGCAACAGGCTCACTGCATCGAGGGACTAAGGGGAGAAGAAGCGAACCTGCCTGCTTGCAGCCAGCTTGGGCTTCTTAGGCTACTGGACACCATTAGCTCCAGAGGGACCGAACACAGGCCCAGCCTCGGAGTCCGGTCCCAGAGCCGCGCCGCCGCCCCCCTTACAGAGCCAGAAGCAAGAAGAGGTCCGGAAAATTGGCGGCAGAAGACATCAGTCTTCACCAAGGTAGCGCACAGCACTGCAGCTGTGCGCCATTGCTCCTCATGCACACCACACACTCCGGTCACTGATGGGTGCAGGGCGCTGGGGGGGGGGCGCCCTGAGCAGCAATATAAACACCTTGGCTGGCAAAAATACATCACATATAACCCCCAGGGCTATATGGATGTATATTAACCCCTGCCAGATTCCAGAAAAAAGCGGGAGAAAAGTCTGCCGAGAAGGGGGCGGAGCCTATCTCCTCAGCACACTGGCGCCATTTTCCCTCACAGCTCCGTTGGAGGGAAGCTCCCTGGCTCTCCCCTGCAGTTAATACACTACAGAAAGGGTTAAAAAGAGAGGGGGGGGGGCACAATTTAGGCGCAGTATACAAATATATGCAGCTATAAGGGAAAACACTTTTTTATAGGTGCTATCCCTGTGATATATAGCGCCCTGGTGTGTGCTGGCATACTCTCCCTCTGTCTCCCCAAAGGGCTTTGTGGGGTCCTGTCCTCTATCAGAGCATTCCCTGTGTGTGTGCTGTGTGTCGGTACGGCTGTGTCGACAGGTATGTGGAGGATAATGAGGTGGAGGCGGAGCGAATGCCTGTAAATATGTTGTCACCCCCTGCGGGGTCGACACCGGGGTGGTTGAACTTATGGAAGGATTACGTGAAAGTGTCAACTCCTTACATAAAAGGTCGACGACACGGAACAGCCGGCTACTCAGCTTGTGCCTGTTCCAGCGTCTCAAATGTCATGGGGGGCTTTAAAATCGCCCGCTACCTCAGATAACAGACACAGATGTCGACACGGATACTGACTCCAGTGTCGACATCGATGAGACTGGTGTACCCTCCAAATAGGTCCACCCGTTACAGGATTGAGGCAATGAAAAATGTATTACACATTTATGATTATACCCCAGGTACCACATAAAAGGGTATTGTGTTTGGTGAGAGAAAACTATTAGTAGTTTTTCCTGCATCTGAGAAATTAAATGAGGTGTGTGAGGAAGAGTGGTCTTCCCCCGGTAAGAAATTGATAATTTCTACAACGGTTATTGGCAGCGTACCCTTTCCCGCCAGAGGATAGGTCACGCGGGGAAACACCCCATAGGGTAGATACAGCGCTTACACGCTTATCAGAAAAGGTGGCACTACCGTCTCCGGATACGGCCGCCCTGAAGGAACCTGCTGATAGAAAGCAGGAGGTTACCCTATAAGATATGGTCACACACTAGGGCATTATATTGCGACCAGCCGTTGCTTCGGCATGGATGTGCAGTGCTCCCGCTGCATGGTCAGATTCCCTGTCGGAAAATAACTATGGATAGGGACAATATTTTGCTGAAAATAGAGCATATAAAAGACGTGGTCTTATACATGCGGGATGCTCAGAGGGATATTTGCCGGCTGGCATCAAAAATAAGCGCTAGGTCCATTGCCGCCAGACGGGGGTTATGGACTTGACAATGGTCAGGTGATGCCGACTCGAATCGGCACATGGAAGTTGCCCTATAAGGGGGTAAAACTGTTTGGGGATAGTTTTTCAGACCTCGTTTCCACAGCTACTGCTGGGAAATCGATTTTTTTGCCACAGGCTACCCCACAACAAAAGAAAGCACCGTATCATCAAGTACAGTCCTTTCGGCCCCAGAAAAGCAAGAGGGCTAGAGGCTCATCCTTTCTGCCGAGAGGCAAAGGTAGAGGAAAAAGCTGCAACACACAGCTAGTTCCCAAGAGCAGAAGTCCTCCCTGCGTCCGGTAGGTCCACAGCATGGTGCTGGGGCTGCTCAGGCGGACCCGGGTACGGTGGGGGCCCGTCTCAGATATTTCAGCGGACAGTGGGCTCTCTCACATGGATCCCTGGGTCCTTCAAGCAGGATCTCAGGGGTACAGGCTGGAGTTCGAGACGTTCTTCCCCCCGCCGTTTCCTAAAATCTGCCTTACCGGCACCTCCCTCTGCCAGGGAGACGGTGTTGGTGGATATTCAACACTATAATCACAACAAGTGATTGTCAAGGTACCCCTCCTTCAGCAAGGAAGGGGTTACTATTCCACAGTGGTTGTGGTACCGAAACGGTTCGGTGAGACCCATCTTGAAATTAAAATACTTGAACTTTTATATCAGAAGATTCAAGTTCAAGATGGAATCGCTCAGGGCGGTTATTACGAGCCTGGACGAGGGGGATTACAGGGTCTCCCTGGACATCAAGGATGCGTACCTGCATGTCCCCATTTACCCCCCTCACCAGGAGTACCTCAGATATGTGGTACAGGACTGTCACTATCAGTTCCAGACGCGGCCGTTGGAGTTGTCCACGGCACCGAAGGTCTTTACCTAGGTAATGGCCGAAGTGACGATACTCCTTCGCAAGAAGGAAGTTTTTATTATCCCGTACTTGGACGATCTCCTGATAAAGGCGAGGTCCAAAGAACAGTTGGTAGTGGGGGTAGCAGAAGTGCTACAACAGCACGACTGGATTCTCAATATTCCAAAGTCACAGCTGGTCCCGACGACACATCTTCTGTTCCTTGGAATGTTTCTGAACGCAGACCAGAAAAGAGTGTTTCTTCCAGTGGAAAAAGCCGAGGAGTTGTCATCTCTAGTCAGAGACATCCTAAAACCAGGACAGGTGTCGGTACATCAATGCACACGAGTCCTGGGAAAAATGGTAGCTTTGTACGAAGCATAATTCCATTCGGAAGACTCCACGCAAGGACGTTCCAGTGGGACCTGTGGGACTAATGGTCCGGGTCCCATCTACAGATACAACAGCGGATAACCCTGTCAGCAAGAAACAGGGTGTCGCTGCTGTGGTGGCTGCAGAGGGCTCATCTACTAGAGGGCCGCAGATTCGGAATACAGGACTGGGTCCTGGTGACCACGGATGCCAGCCTTCGGGGCTGGGGTGCAGTCACACAGGGAAGAAATTTCCAAGGAGATTTCGCTTCACATAAATATTCTGCAGCTAAGGGCCATTTACAATACCCTAAGCCAAGCAAGGCCCCTGCTTCAGAACCAGCCGGTACTGATCCAATCAGACGACATCACGGCGGTCGCCCATGTAAACAGACAGGGCGGCACAAGAAGCAGGATGGCGATGGCAGAAGCCACAAGGATTCTCCGACGGGCGACCTACACCCAGGAGAATGGGGACTTCATCCAGAAGTTTTCCAAATGCGGGTAAACCGTTGGGAATGACCACGGGTGGACATGATGGCGTCCCGCCTCAACAAGAAGTTGAAAAGATATGGCGCCAGGTCAAGGGACCCTCAGGCGATCGCTGGGGACGCTCTAGTGACACCATGGGTGTACCAGTCGGTTTATGTGTCTCCTCCTCTACCTCTCATACCCAAGGTACTGAGAATAATAAGAAGGCGAGGAGTGAAAACCATACTCGGGGTTCCGGATTGGCCATGAAGAGCTTGGTACCCGGAACTTCAAGAGATGCTGGCAGAGGACCCTTGGCCTCTGCCGCTCAGACAAGACCTGCTGCAGCAGGGACCCTGTCTGTTCCAAGACTTACCGCGGCTGCGTTTGACGGCATGGCGGTAGAACACCGGATCCTAAAGGAAAAGGGTATTCCGAAGGAAGTCATCCCTACCCTGATCATAGCCAGGAAGGATGTCACCGCAAGACATTATCGCCGCGTTTGGCGAAAATTTGTTGCTTGGTGGGAGGCCATGAAGGCCCCGACGGAGGAATTTCAACTATGTCGATCCCTGCACTTCCTGCAAGCAGGGGTGACGTTTGGGCCTCAAATTGGGGTCCATCAAGGTCCAGATTTCGGCTCTGTCGAATTTCTTCCAGAAAGAACTGGCTTCACTGCCTGAAGTTCAGACTTTGGTTAAAGGAGTACTACATATTCAGCCTCCTTTTTGTGCCTCCTGTGGCACTTTTTGGATCTCAACGTGGTGTTGGATTTCCTAAAGTCGCATAGGTAGAGCCACTTAAAACCATGGAGCTAAAGTATCTCGCGTGGAAAGTGGTCACGCTGTTGGCCTTGGCCTTGGCCAGGCGTGTGTCAGAATTGGCGGCTTTGTCATGTAAAAGGCCTTATCTGATTTTCTATATGGATAGGGCAGAGTTGAGGACTCGTCCTCAGTTTCTCCCGAAGGTGGTCTCAGGTTTTCACTTGAACCAACCTATTGTGGTGCCTGCGGCTACTGGGGACTTGGAGGATTCCAAGTTGCTGGACGTAGTCAGGGCCCTGAAAATTTTATTTTTCCAGGACGGCTGGAGTCAGGAAAACTGACTCGCTGTTTATCCTGATGGCACCCAACAAGCTGGGTGCTCCTGCTTCTAAGCAGTCTATTGCGCGCTGGATTTGTAGCACTATTCAGCTGGCGCATTCTGCGGTAGGATTACCGCAGCCTAAATCAATAAAAGCCCATTCCACAAGGACGGTGGGCTCATCTTGGGCGGCTGCCCGAGGGGTCTCGGCTTTACAACTTTGCCGAGCAGCTACTTGGTCAGGGGCAAACACGTTTGCAAAATTCTATGAATTTGATACCCTGGCTGAGGAGGACCTGGAGTTCTCTCATTCGGTGCTGCAGAGTCATCCGCACTCTCCCGCCCATTTGGGAGCTTTGGTATAATCCCCATGGTCCTTACGGAGTTCCCAGCATCCACTAGGACGTCAGAGAAAATAAGAATTTACTTACCGATAATTCTATTTCTCGTAGTCCGTAGTGGATGCTGGGCGCCCATCCCAAGTGCGGATTGTCTGCAATACTTGTACATAGTTATTGTTAACTAATCGGGTTCTTGTTGTGAGCCATCTATTCAGAGGCTCCTCTGTTATCATGCTGTTAACTGGGTTTCATATCACAAGTTGTACGGTGTGATTGGTGTGGCTGGTATGAGTCTTACCCGGGATTCAAAATCCTTCCTTATTGTGTACGCTCGTCCGAGCACAGTATCCTAACTGAGGCTTGGAGGAGGGTCATAGGGGGAGGAGCCAGTGCACACCAGGTAGTCCTAAAGCTTTCTTTTTGTGCCCAGTCTCCTGCGGAGCCGCTATTCCCCATGGTCCTTACGGAGTTCCCAGCATCCACTACGGACTACGAGAAATAGAATTATCGGTAAGTAAATTCTTATTTTAGATCATTATAGTCTACATGTGACCCCCCCTTAGAGAATCCTTTGGAGGTGCTCATCACGTTGTAATTTTTACTGAGTAACTTTATCCTTGTAAATTTCTGTGTGTAACCTTACTGTCTTTTTAATAATTGATTAAAAAGTCATTTTAAATCTTTTTAATTTCTGTATTAAGCGTGTCCCAACAAAGAGTCTTTCTTTCCTCTATTTTCTTTTAACTGATACTACTGATTCTGGGAGCACCACCAACAAGCAAAATTGCTCACACCCCCTGAGGGTATAATAACTAACTTGTACCTTTTGTCATCTTGACAATAACTCTAATAAGAAACATTGTCACTCCAGTCCAGCGCAGAACCAACCCCACAGGTGCTATATTTTGTTGCAACCAAGAGAGACTCATGACTATAGTGTTAATGACATGCATAACACAGGAACAAGCTGCTCAAACTCACTGTGATTGATAGCAGTTAATGAGAGAGGAGGCTTGAGAACATGAATCAGAAGAGCCAGTTTAGAGGCCGCAGCAGCAGTAATTAAAAGACTGGCGGTACTGGAGTCCAGGAAGATGCACTGTACAAGGTGTCTGAACCAGGAGCATGGTAGTATACATACAGGTTGCAAGGTCAGAATAGCAAACAGGAAACTGGTACACAGGCAGACATTCCCCAACAGAAACAAGCACTGAAGCTAAATATATAAACATAATATTCTGGCATAGTCAGCTATACATAGGCCTCATTTGAATTTGGCATCCTCAGCCTCAAACTGTCATGTGACCGCTACTATAAGCCGTGCATCCGCCCAGAGCAGGCATGTCAAACTCATGGGGGTATATGCAATTGCGGTCGAATTCCGTCTGGAATTCGACCGTTTTTTAATTCGACACAATTCGACAGTCAGACACCCTGCCGCCGGGACCCGAATTCGACATATTCAATAAAAAACAGATTCGACAGTCCCGCTGTCGAAAAACAGACCAATTGACGGATAGTGTGCATCCTGGATTCAACTTTTTCGACGGCACAAAAGTGTTTAAAAAAAAACAGAAAACAAATTGTGTGGGGTCCCCCCTCCTAAGCATAACCAGCCTCGGGCTCTTTGAGCCGGTCCTGGTTGTAAACATACGGGGGGAAAATTGACAGGGGATCCCCCGTATTTTTACAACCAGCACCGGGCTCTGCGTCCGGTCCTGGTGCAAAAAATATGGGGGACAAAAAGCGTAGGGGTCCCCCGTATTTTTAACACCAGCACCGGGCTCCATTAGCTGGAGAGATAATGCCACAGCCGGGGGACACTTATACTGGTCCCTGCAGCCGTGGCATTAAATCCCCAACAAGTCACCCCTGGCCGGGGAACCCTGGAGGAGTGGGGACCCCTTAAATCAAGGGGTCCCCCCTCCAGCCACCCAAGGGCCAGGGTTGAAGCCCGAGGCTGTCCCCCCATCCAAGGGCTGCGGATAGGGGGCTGATAGCCTTGTGTCAAATAAAAGAATATTGTTTTTTGTAGCAGGACTACAAGTCCCAGCAAGCCTCCCCCGCAAGCTGGTACTTGGAGAACCACAAGTACCAGCATGCGGGGGGGGGAACGGGCCCGCTGGTACCTGTAGTTCTACTGCAAAAAAAATACCCAAATAAAAACAGTACATGCACACCGTAAAAGTAAAACTTTATTACATACATGCACACTTACATACACACATACTTACCTATGTTCACACGAGGCTCGGTCCACTTCTCCATGTAGAATCCATGGGGTACCTGAAAATAAAATTATACGCACAAAAATCCTGTGTAGCATCTGTCCGTTTCTCTTTATAATCCATGTACTTGGCAAAAAAACAAACCGCATTACCCGGACCACGCACTGAAAGGGGTCCCATGTTTACACATTGGACCCCTTTCCCTGAATGCCGGGACCCCACGTGACTCCTGTCACAGAGGGTCCCTTCAGCCAATCAGGGAGCGCCACGTCGTGGCATTCTCCTGATTGGCTGTGCCTTCTGAACTCAGACGGCGCATAGCACTATGCCACTCCATTATCCTCACCGCTGACCGCAAAGTTCCCACCATTGAAGATAATGGAGCGGCATGTGCCGTCTGACAGTTCAGACGCGCACAGCCAATCAGGAGAGTGCCACGACGTGGCGCTCCATGATTGGCTGAAGGGACCCTCTGTGACAGGAGTCACGGGGGTTTCAGCAGTCGGGGAAAGGGGTCCCATGTGTAAACATGGGACCCCTTTCAGTGCGTGGTCCGGGTAATGCGGTTTGTTTTTTTTGCCAAGTACGAGGATTACAAAAAAGAAGAGGACAGATCTACACTGGATTATGGTGAGTATAATTTTATTTTCAGGTACCCCATGGATTCTACATGGAGAAGTGGACCGAGCCTCGTGTGAACATAGGTAAGTATGTGTGTGTCGGCATGCATGTATGTAATAAAGTTTTACTTTCACGGTGTGCATGTACTGTTTTTATTTGGGTATTTTTTAGCAGTAGAACTACAGGTACCAGCGGGCCCGTTCCCCCCCCCGCATGCTGGTACTTGTGGTTCTCCAAGTACCAGCTTGCGGGGGAGGCTTGCTGGGACTTGTAGTTCTGCTACAAAAAACAATATTCTTTTATTTGACACAAGGCTATCAGCCCCCCATCCGCAGCCCTTGGATGGGGGGAAAGCCTCGGGCTTCACCCCTGGCCCTTGGGTGGCTGGAGGGGGGGGACCCCTTGATTTAATGGGTCCCCACTCCTCCAGGGTACCCCGGCCAGGGGTGACTAGTTGGGGATTTAATGCCACGGCCGCAGGGACCGGTATAAAAGTGTCCCCCGGCTGTGGCATTATCTCTCCTGCTAGTGGAGCCCGGTGCTGGTGTTAAAAATACAGGGGACCCCTACACTTTTTGTCCCCCGTATTTTTTGCACCAGGACCGGACGCTGATCCCGGTGCTGGTTGTAAAAATACGGGGGATCCCCTGTCAATTTCCCCCCCGTATTTTTACAACCAGGACCGGCTCAAAGAACCCGAGGCTGGTTATGCTTAGGAGGGGTGACCCCACGCATTTTTTTTCTTTATTTTTAACCCATTCCCACCCCTTCCCACTGAAAAACATGCTCTGATCTCTTCATATTATTTTAGTCAGTAAAAAAAATGATATTCTTTAAAAAAATATATAAATAATACTTGGTTCCTAATAGACAAACCAAGTAGATAATCCCTTCTAATATAAATAGATATGCTATTAGCAACAATAAAAACACACAAAAAAACATGTTTTTAAAATTTTTTATTAGATTCCGCCACCAAAATGAGGCAGACTGAAATTGACGAAATGACTGTCGAAAAGCACTGTTGTCGAATCGACATTCTTCAATTGAATATACTTTTGTCGAAAAGCCGCATTTTTACTATTGCAGACATGTCGAATTTGACAACTGTCAAATCTCAAAAAGTCGAATC
Source organism: Pseudophryne corroboree (assembly GCF_028390025.1). Lineage (NCBI taxonomy): Eukaryota > Metazoa > Chordata > Amphibia > Anura > Myobatrachidae > Pseudophryne > Pseudophryne corroboree. The sequence continues at coordinate 381,324,375 of NC_086445.1, read as the reverse complement.
TGAAACGGACGTTTTTTGTCGAAAAGTACTGTATTGCATTGTCAAAAAAAATTTATGTCGAAAATGCCCCGTTTTTCGACATTTGCGGCAATTCGACCGCAATTGCATACACCTAATGGTTATCCAGCTGTAGTGAAACTACAAGTCCCAGCATGCTTTACCAGCTGATCAGTGGAAGGCATGCTGGCAAAGCATGCTGGGACTTGTAGTTTCACAACAGCTGGAGGGCCACGAGTTTGACATGCCTGGCCCAGAGGGTGACACTGGTGAATGCTGATCTACAGACCAGGCTGCGACAACTCTGGGAGATCAGACAGCTGCAGCTTGCTTTCTAGGCAGCACAGCTTGGCAGGAGACAAACGTCCGCTAGCATACCAGATAGGATAGAGCTCTGCACCAATAGATGACAATGAACAAATACAGTTTAAAACACTATTTTTTTTATATTTCAGTAATTGATTTTTCAGAAGCCAGTGGTACAGTGACAGGGATCAGTTTTGCATATAATTATTCCCATTTTTTCATGGGTATTTTTGTGGAACCTAAAGTTGAAAATTTGGTCATCTATTGCCATTTTATAGACCATCTCATTTTCATTTGTCATGGGAATCCATTTGATATTTCCCAATTTGTGGTTCATTTAAATTGCAACAGTTAAATTTACCTAGAATACAAATGACAAACAAATTGAATACCTATGCGTTCTCTTATCATCCAATTTCACGCGTAAGCGCATTTCTAAAACATTCTTTAAATCTGTGGATGCTAATAGCTTTGTAGACATTAGAAGCTGTCATCTGAAGAAGAAAGGAAAGAAAGTCTCTTTTAGTCCATTCAGATAGGTATGTAGAAATTATACGTTGAATGATTACTTCAGCATTCAAGTTAGGATTCTCAGAAAACAGATTTATGGAAAAATATTATCCAATTAATGACTTTCTTTTTAGACAGATGCCTGACACAAGCAAATTGTCTAAAGAAAAAAGTACATGGGACTTACATGGGCAGTACAAAAATCCTATATTTATTATGAGATATACCAAATTACCTTCTGACATTAAATGTTATTGGTATATATTATTGAATGCTTTCTTGTGAAAACGAACAATTATATAATGCCTAAATATGAAATCTAAGACTTTGAAAAACATTCTGGCTTCAAGTAAAATGTTTCCTCAGATTAACAAGATTGCATCTTCCTTGGATATGACCGCTCGATTAGCAGGCAGTTATCATTGCCCAGTTTAAAATACAGTATTAAACATGCTGATGTTGATAAAGCTAATTATTTATCTTATAACACAAGCTATTTCCTAACTATAGACAACATACGCAATAGGCGCACGAGGTGCCGTAACGGTACGCACTTAGCGTAGCAGACGCTAGGCTGTGGTCGAGACGCAGGAGCGGCACGTTCGCTCACGGCTTACGCTTGGTATCGAGCACGCTATAGGCGGCCGACTACCGTAATGCTACGCTACTAGCGTAGCGGACGCCGTGCCCACGAGAGGAACACGAGCGGCGCAGACGCTCACAGGATGACACACAGTAAACCTTGTATGCAACACACTGAAAGGCTAAGCTTATACTGTAAACCTTACTACTGAAATACTGTAATGATATAACGCTTCTTAACCTTGTTAATATAAAAGCTGCTTGAGCGACTGAGACGCTCAGTATACCCTTAGCAATGTAATGATAAACACACGATACCTTGTAAGGTTCCAAAACCTTTATCTAAATGATTTTAGTATGTAAAAAGGGGGAAAACAGTTACAGCTTATACACTACAAAACTAACATTAATACCTAAACAGAATATATAGACATGAATATACAATAGCGGCATAATCATAAACAATAACAGTGAGAGAGTATGGCAAATACAGACAGAGAATAAGTTGGTTACAGAGAACTTACACACGTGGGAATGACTTCGCCGGCGCAACCTGGACCAGGGCTCTAGCCTTCAGTGTGAAAACCTTGCAGAGTCTTGTGTCACCAAGCCTATTGCAAGCTATATTTATTTACTAACTCAAGACATACTACAATAGATACTGTGTGCTCTCTTTCCATTGGTTAGGGGGTGGGACATGTACTGCACCTGGGATCATTGGTTAGTTCAAGAAGTGGGCGATGGCTAGGACTTGTTAGTATTCTAAATTCCTCTTTGTCTGATTATATTGAGGAAAGCTATTGTTTTGGATCTTCCAAACAAACTCTGTCTCTGGGCTTTGTTTGCCCCACCTTCAGTTGAGACAATTGACTACTCAGCACTCATTATTCTGGAGAGAAACCTGGTTCTATTCATAAACAAAGGTGTAAGCCCTCTTCATAGAATCTCAAAGCTTAGTGTAAATAAGGCTATTGTATTCAGTCTGTGGGAAAGAAATGACTGAATTCCATTCACCTACCCTGCACTTATGTGTAATTTATTCGGAATGCAATTAATCTTATTTTCTACTTCTGTGCATAACCATGAGCAGGAACTATGCGAATCCCTCCCAACTATCATAGGCACAACACCCCTTCAATACCCCACAGCTGGACACCAAACACTACCCTCCAACCTTTGTCTGAGCCCTCCCAGCATGCAAAGATGAATCTCTCTGTCCAAGAAGTTTTAAACTTACCATACTTGCTGACATTGTTAAGGGGAATATTAACTATAAAACGCATTATATTGGTTAAATATGTAGCGATTGAGTCGCTCGCTAGTCGCACACAAACACCGCCGTAAATACCCATCTCCATGCGCAGGCGACGTCAGAGCATCCCTTACGCAACCTGGGGGGATGCGTACGCACGGGGGAGTCCGTGCACGAGCAGCGGGCACGTGCATTGGGGTTAGTACAAGGCAATGGTGAATCATGATATTTTTCGACTCTGACAATGTATAAAGTATAATGGCAGATTCTGCCAATCTAATGTCATAAATTACATTTATTATGCTGTCACGTATGAACTGTGTTTCTGGGTATATCATATATCAATCAAACGGCCTTATTCAGTATGTCCATCCTGTTAAGAGTCAGATGCAACTTGGACAGATCTATCTTTCTGTGAAATAGGGTGTTTCAGGTTGGGAATTGGGTGATGGAAAATTGATCACACAGAACCACCCTGACATGTGAGAATGTCATGGGAGTGTCTGAGGCTCTGAGCTTGACTCAAAAGCTGTGTGTGATTCATCTGTATGGAAAGGGAAGCCTGTTTCTGATCTCTTGCACCTAGTATGGCACTGATGCAAATGCAGACACTAATGATGACAGTAGCGTCTGTTGGTGTAAAATCAGTGGACAGCACTAGTTACTGCTTACGCATGCATGATCCATGGCATTAGTGGAATAGACACTCGCATTGGTATGAAGTAGTAAAACAAGTTTCTGCAGCTGCCCACAACTACAGCCACTTTGCATACATCCCAGAATCGGCCCCAAGGTGCAATGCTAACAAAAATATATATACAGGTTGAGTATCCCATATCCAAAATGCTTGGGACCAGACATATTTTGGATATCGGATAATTCCGTATTTTGGAATAATTGCATACCATCAGGGCCGGCCCTAACTAATATGATGCCCTAGGCAAGATTTTGGCTGGTGCCCCCTAGCACCACCACCACTGGTTGCACCTCTTTCCCAGCACCATCACCCCTCACCCATAGCAGTCCTTATTTTGGTGTTTGTACCCCCTATATTTTAAATAGGAACAGTTCGCACATTTGGGGCACAGCCCAAAAAGGGTGTGTTTTTGCTGGCAAGGGGCATGACCACACAATAGTAACCCCAATTCCAATTACGCCACACAGTACTGCCACTTTATTCACATTTGATCATGCGATAGTGTCCATAATTCATATTGCATCACACAGTAATTTCACTTTACCTTATAAACGTTACTCCTCACAGTAGAGCCCCTTATTCACATTACATCACACTGAATTGCTCCTTATTCACATTACACCACACCCTATTGCTCTTTATTCACATTAGATGACACAGTAGTGCCCTTTCTATATGCAACGCCACATAGTAATGCATTTATACACATAATTCCACACAGTTATGCCCCTTACACATTATTAATGTCCTTATAAACATAATGTGCCTTACACATTATGACAACCTTTATTAATGCCCTTTTACACATAATGTCCCTTACATATATGCCGCACATTATTAATGCCCTTATACACATAAAGACACATAGTGCCCCCTACACATTTGCTGCACATTATTAGTGCCCCTATACACATAATGACACACATACAGTACCCTGTTACACATATGCCACACATTATTAATGCCCTTATACACATAATGACACACATAGTGCCCCTTACACATATGTTGCACATTATTAATGCATTTTTACATGACACACATAATGCTCCTTACACATATTCCGAACACTACTGCACAACCAACCCACTCACATGCACACAGCACTCACACTTCCACTAACACTGTGACCTCTGCCTCTGCTTTGATACAGATGTGTTCTCATAAATCTTGCCTCAATGCTAACGTCGGGCACCTTTTTTTATGAAAATGCATCTTATTTGCATTGCTATGTGGCTAGGATGCACAAGCAGATTCTGCTGATTAAAATGATATGCAGCATGCCTATATACTGTGTGAGACTGTGGCTGTATCTGCATATGAAATGCTATACAGAATATAGGCATGCCGCATATCATTTTAATCAGCAGAAGCTGCAGATGCCCCTAGGCATATCAAATGCCCTAGGCAATTGCCTAGTTTGCCTATAGCTATGGCCGGCTCTGCATACCATAATGAGATATCATGGTGATGGGACCTAAATATAAGCACAGAATGCATTTATGTTTCATATACGCCTTATACACACAGCCTGAAGGTCATTTTAGCCAATATTTTTAATAACTTTGTGCATTAACAAAGTGTGTGTACATTCACACAAATAATTTATGTTTCATATACACCTTATACACACAGCCTGAAGGTCATTAAATACAATATTTTTAATAACTTTGTGTATTAAACAAAGTTTGTGCACAATGAGCCATCAGAAAACAAAGGTTTCACTATCTCACTCTCACTCAAAAAATTCCGTATTTCGGAATATTCCGTATTTTGGAATATTTGGATATGGGATACTCAACCTGTATATATTTATAGTGTTTGACTTCAATCACTACTATGTTTAGATACAACCCATTATTCTTTCTGTTATATTTGCATTCTAAAAAAATAGATTCATTAAATATACTGGTTTTAGTTAACATTTCTTTTGAGCACAACAGTTTGCGATTATAGCTTGCAGTATGTTTGCAATATGACTTGAGCCAATGTCCAGGCTAGCAGCTATGTTGCTATGATGACTCTATTGAAATTAGATGAAGTCCTACTGTATTTTTGTGTTCCTTTATGAGGCTAGGGGCATTTATAAATGGTCTTTTATAGCAGCTCGCTTTAACAAATTAAGTTTCAGCATGGTAGATGTTCACAATCTATTGTGGGCTATTGACCAACTCCAAATCAATGCAAATTCATATATATATATATATATATATATATATATATATATATATATACCTTGGTTGTTGGACCGGCACTCCTCTTTCACAGGAGATGCTGCTCCGGTGCCTCCAGTAGCGGGAAGTGTCTATCAATGGAAAGAATCTGCGGCACTCGGAGTCTTTACTGAAAAACAATGTGTATTCACACAAACACCACCAACGTTTCGGGGCTCACACGCCCCTTTGTCAAGGTTCACCTTGACAAAGGGGCGTGTGAGCCCCGAAACGTTGGTGGTGTTTGTGTGAATACACATTGTTTTTCAGTAAAGACTCCGAGTGCCGCAGATTCTTTCCATTGATATATATATATATATATATATATATTTCACATGAAAACAGGATTCAATTCCTGCGCTGCAAGTCCATGTATCCAGAGTCTTTATTAAACGTTAATTCTGTGCTGCTCAATCCTACTCCCAGCCAGGGAGCAAAGGGTATTGGTGCTAGAAACAAGACAAGGAGAGCGCACCGGTAAACGTAAATCATTTACTTTGTATAAAAAAGAGTAATATCCACATACATAGCGGTAAGAGTATCCAAACTCAGCGAGGTCCACACGATCTCTGGAACAGCGCTCACCGAGCTGAAACTGTCTCGTCGGCTCCGGACCCGGCGGGTGACGTCACAACGTCCTCAGCAGTTAGCCACGCCCAACGCGTTTCGACCTATCACAGTCTTCGTCAGGGGATGTGGTTAAAGTGTGAGGGTACGATCTTATATACCCATTCCAACTGATACCAGCTGATCACAATTAATTATGAGCCAAAGTTTTAGACATTTTACAAATCCATTAACAACGGCACATTATCCATGCAGGCTTCTCAGCAAGATCTGTCCATCCCATTTACTGCATAACATTAGTCCCCAAATTTTAGTTAATTAATTATAAATTTATAGAGTAGTTTTAAATAGAAACATTTGTTCCTTTAATTAAATGTCTGCTACCAGACAAAATTACTCCCAGCTGTTTACTAAATCACTGAAAATGGGATTGACAGCTCCTACTTCACAAGGTTCAGAACAGTCCCTACCATTACTAATTTATTTTATTGTTACATACAGTTAAAAACAAAAACACAATTATTTAGTGTATACATATCAATTTAAATTTTAAAAATTATAAAAAATATGTTACCAGATATGTCACAATGAAAGTAGAGGCTTATATATCTAATCTCAATACGTCATATATTTCAATAAGACACTTTCATACTAATTATTAAACTATTTCCAAACACCCTATTAGCGTGAGTTTTTTTAGAGAGATTCATTGTAGATAGAAATAGATTTAGAGTTACATTGACTTATGAGTCTAAGCTTAACTCGCTACAAAAGAAGAATTACTTCTTGTTAAAAGGAAGAGAATAGAAAGAAATTTATGTCAGCCATAGAACCCCATAAATCCATTCGCCGGGATCCAGCCACTGCCACGCATGGATCATCAGAAGGGACCTGACTTTCATAATTAACAATGTAAAAAGGGTACTATATCACATCCTTCATTGAGACCAGATGGTACAAACGTATTTAGTGTATAAATCCAGTATGTTTCTCTCTGGCTTAATTTTTTCAACAAATCTCCACCTCTCTCATCCAGGCTGATCTTTTCTATTGCTTTAAACGAGAAACCACTTAAACTGGATTTATTACATTCCAAAAAGTGTCGAGGAACACTATGATTGTCTACCTTATGGAGTATATTACGAGTGTGTTCAGACCAAACGTATGTTAAAATTACGTATACTTGAACACACTCGTAATATACTCCATAAGGTAGACAATCATAGTGTTCCTCGACACTTTTTGGAATGTAATAAATCCAGTTTAAGTGGTTTCTCGTTTAAAGCAATAGAAAAGATCAGCCTGGATGAGAGAGGTGGAGATTTGTTGAAAAAATTAAGCCAGAGAGAAACATACTGGATTTATACACTAAATACGTTTGTACCATCTGGTCTCAATGAAGGATGTGATATAGTACCCTTTTTACATTGTTAATTATGAAAGTCAGGTCCCTTCTGATGATCCATGCGTGGCAGTGGCTGGATCCCGGCGAATGGATTTATGGGGTTCTATGGCTGACATAAATTTCTTTCTATTCTCTTCCTTTTAACAAGAAGTAATTCTTCTTTTGTAGCGAGTTAAGCTTAGACTCATAAGTCAATGTAACTCTAAATCTATTTCTATCTACAATGAATCTCTCTAAAAAAACTCACGCTAATAGGGTGTTTGGAAATAGTTTAATAATTAGTATGAAAGTGTCTTATTGAAATATATGACGTATTGAGATTAGATATATAAGCCTCTACTTTCATTGTGACATATCTGGTAACATATTTTTTATAATTTTTAAAATTTAAATTGATATGTATACACTAAATAATTGTGTTTTTGTTTTTAACTGTATGTAACAATAAAATAAATTAGTAATGGTAGGGACTGTTCTGAACCTTGTGAAGTAGGAGCTGTCAATCCCATTTTCAGTGATTTAGTAAACAGCTGGGAGTAATTTTGTCTGGTAGCAGACATTTAATTAAAGGAACAAATGTTTCTATTTAAAACTACTCTATAAATTTATAATTAATTAACTAAAATTTGGGGACTAATGTTATGCAGTAAATGGGATGGACAGATCTTGCTGAGAAGCCTGCATGGATAATGTGCCGTTGTTAATGGATTTGTAAAATGTCTAAAACTTTGGCTCATAATTAATTGTGATCAGCTGGTATCAGTTGGAATGGGTATATAAGATCGTACCCTCACACTTTAACCACATCCCCTGACGAAGACTGTGATAGGTCGAAACGCGTTGGGCGTGGCTAACTGCTGAGGACGTTGTGACGTCACCCGCCGGGTCCGGAGCCGACGAGACAGTTTCAGCTCGGTGAGCGCTGTTCCAGAGATCGTGTGGACCTCGCTGAGTTTGGATACTCTTACCGCTATGTATGTGGATATTACTCTTTTTTATACAAAGTAAATGATTTACGTTTACCGGTGCGCTCTCCTTGTCTTGTTTCTAGCATATATATTTCACAGCCTGTTTTGGTGCAGAGTATTTTTTAGCTGATTTTATGTATATTTGGTATGCTGATTTCAAATATAACATTCATTTTCGCCTATCAGCTCTAATTTTTGATAAAAACATTATCTGATTTGTGTATTAGGCCTGTGATTCACATAATAAAACACAAAGGGGGATATTCAATTTGGCCCGAAGAGACATCAGGAGTAAAAACCCTCGATGTTTCTTTGGGTGCTGCGGTCGGGCTATTCAATTTGCTCGGCCAGTAAAACCTGCTTTTTCATCCGTAAACACACAGGTTCAGTGAAACCTGTGTGTTTTCGGGTGAAATAGCGGCTGTTATCAGGCATTTTGCTTCGCCTGCCGGAGGCAGGTGAAGCAAAACCCCCGATAAGCTGCTGCACGTGCCGGCTTATCGGGGCCAATTAAATAGCCCCCGACGCCGATACTTATCACCCGGCACCCTCGGGACAAATTGAATACCCCAGTAAATGTTAAAAAACATACTCTACTCTATTTTCTAGAATATTTTAGTGACATCAATAAAACATAATAACATTACAGTAACACTATAGTGACTCAAATAACACTTTTTCATCAAAATAATAAAATGAAACAATAAATGAAAAGAAAATTAGTTTAGGAAGCTTCTTTTGTGGAACATTCTTGAACGGACTTTGTTTGGACAGTCTCTTTGTAAATTCCAGCTGTAATGTGCCATCATATGTATATCCCATCTTCCCTGTTAGCGATCTTCCATTGTTTTAATGTCCTGGTGAAATGTTCGCTCATATCACCCAAATTTTCTGGGAAGCGGTCCAAGTGGCTGTGTAAGTAATGAACTTTTATGCTCATATTACATCTAAGTTCTCTGAAATTAAAGAGCATGTTGTTTACTAGCTCAGCATAGTTTTGAGCTTTGTGATTGCCTAGAAAGTCATGGAATCTACGATGCCAGGATCGTTTGAGAGCTGTCTTATTTGAGTGCCATCAAAAATTCCAGATTTCAGTTTTTCTATACTTAGCCCAGGCATTTTTTATCCTATATACCCAAAGCATGGTCCATCCTGATCAAGAGCCTTGACAAACTGTTTAATCAGGCCTAGCTTTATATGCAGTGGAGGCAAGATGATTTTGTCTCGTCCAACTACGGGTATCACTCCACCCCTTTGTTATGATACATGTGTACATTCGTAAATGTTTATTTACTTATACACAATGATGCCCTCATATAAATATATAATCACAGGCAGTTACATTAATAGGGTATCACACCTCCGCAACGCTTAGCTCAGACTGAAGGTCACCCAAATGACGATATGCTGATAGAGAAAAACTGTTATTGTATTTGGAATTAGCACGCCCAACATAATCAAAATCAATACTAACATTCCAGGCACCAAACAAAAAAAAATTATATTCATATTATGAAAACAAGTTATTTTATATTTTACTAAGTTTCTTTTCTACATCAACCATTGCTCCAAACAGGGTCTGACTGGCCCACAGGGGTACAGGGGAAACCACCGGTGGGCCCTGGGCCCTTCAAGCCCCAGTCCGATGCTGGCTCCAAACATTTGTAATATGTATGTCAGCCTTCTCTAAAACCACTCAAGTACTCTCCTCATTCTCAGCCAGCAATAATCTTTGGATTATTTTGATTAGAGAGTCCAGCAAAGTCTGTTGTGAATGTATAATGATGATAGGGTATTTCAAAATTACATATTATGGAACTTATTAGAGATATGTAAGAAAATGTTATCAATTGTCTCTTTAAGTAGATTTTTTGTAGTACCCTGGACATATACAATATTAATATTTTGAATAATGCCATGGGACAAAGTAATAGGGTCAGAGTTTGTAAAATGTATGAGTTTAGTGCTAAACTCTCACATTTTTACAACACGGACAATGTAATAGGATGCAAGAACAACAAAAAGTATGACATGTGGTTCCCCCCCTAAAGCATAACCAGTCCCGGGCCCTTTGAGCCTTTCCTGGTTGAAATAATACAGGGGGGAAAAATGTGTGAGGTCCCCATGTATTTTAACTAGCACCAGGCTCCACTAGCCAGGGAGGTAATGCCACAGGCCCAGAGATACGCTTATATTGGTACCTGCATTAACCCCTCAACTAGTCAGTCCAGGCCATGGTCCCCCCTCCGAGGCACCAAAGGCAGGGGTTATCCCCGGCACCCCTGTGCGGTGGGTGCTGAGTTGGTAGCTTTGAAGTGTTCAAAGTAGAATAATATTGCCTTTTACAGGAGGGACTACAGGACCTAGCAAGCTTCCCCTGCACATGCTGGTGGGCAATAGTTTACTGACATTTCTGCTAAGCTGGTTTTGTTCTGTCCATAAAATAAAACAGTGTGTACTCGCTTTCAGATCTGTTATGTTTTCTGATAACTCTGGTATTTGTTTTCATGTATACTGCAATTTGGGTTATACCTAGTTCATAACAGCAGCAATATACAGTACTATTTAGGAAAAAGAAGTACGTAATGTATGCACATAACACTCCACATATGATAGCACACCAAACTTGAACTTCTGCCACAGTGGCGTAACTATAAATTTTGCTCCCCCCTGTCTGTATTTAAGAAGTGCGGCCGATTGGTCTTAAACTTTTCAAGTATTTGGGCAGAAGAGAATAGTAGTTAAAATGGAATGGCTGAGGTCACAATATAAGTAATATAATGAACTCGAATCCAGGAGCACAAGTAGTCACCACTAGTCCAAAAACTGTCACCGGCAGGGATGCTAACCACTCCTTGCCTGTTTAAACTGACCGGAGCAATTGAGAACGTCCACAATCAATCAATCAATCAATCAATCCCCGATCTAAACACAAAGGTCATGTGACCACTGCATGCTTTGGCACATTTAAATAGTTTCATATACAGTATATTGTGCTAATATATATTGTTATAAATAACTAAAGTACATCATATATGAAGAGAAAATAGTCTAGTCAAAAATTATAATTTTCAAGGCACAGAATAGTGCTTAGTAAACATAATGTTTGACAATTTAATTTAAATAGGAACATGAAGGCTTTGATTCTGATGAGACAAAGTGGTGACTCACATGCTGATGTGACAGAGATAGATAAATGGGGAAGAAAATGCTTTGATCAGCATTTTCACTGCATTTTACTAAAAAAGATGGGGATGAGGACAAGTTAGCATAGATGTTGTTGGATCAACAAACAAAGTAGATGCAGATTTTAATAAGTGTTGGCATATTGTAGGAAGAAGGCCTTTATATAAATAATAGGAAAATTGATACTCTTTGACACTAACAGCTTTTTTTTACAAACATTTTAGAATTTGAAATTGGTTCATAAGTTCTGTTTAGTTGATGTTTTAACATCATTTTAATACTGTAATCATGAAATGCAGTAGTAGAAATAATGTCATACATTTATATTCAGAATATGTAAAATAGAATAAAACTAAATCATTTATGTGATTACCCCCAGTTGTGGTTCTTATGTAATTAAGTAATTAACATCCCATAATGCATAAAAATTGCTACAGAAATAGGACTGTTCGGTGTGCTGATGTGACTAATAAAAGACTGCTCCTGATTGGCTGCCATACAGTAGGTGGGGTCAGGTTCTGGATTTGTTTTGGGCTCTGGGCTAAGGCCATTAGGCTGGTCTGATTAAAAACTGAGTGAGTGAATAGGTGATCCAGTGACGCTTCTCTACAGTCGGTTCTACTTACTGGGTATACCATGAAACAAGAAGATCTGAAGTACTGTATACTAGGCTGAGGCGGATGTATGCTACAGATGTGTCCTCATACATCTAGCCTCAATACACCATCCGCTGCAAGAAGCCTGGCGTGAGTGAGCCAGCAGTTCCCATGCAACTCTGCTAACATTGGGCGTCTGCTAAAATTGCAACTTATTCGTATCGCTATGTGAATAAGTGGCCCGACTCAGACCTGATCGCTGTTGTGCGCATTTGCACAGCAGCTGATTACCGAATGACTGTGCATGTGTATGCACCGCAATGCGCCGTTGTGTCGCCAAATAGCGACAGGCTGGTGTGAAAATTTCAATCGCAAGGAGTTCACAAGGTGATTGACAATAAGCGGACATTTCTGGGTGTTAACTGGCCGTTTTCAGGGAGTGTCAGGAAAACCGCAGGTGTTCCCAAACATTTTCAGGGAGGGTGTGTGACGTCAGCTCCGACCCCGATCAGCCTGTTTTTATCGCACTGTAAGAGTAAGTCTTGGGCTGCGCACAGACTGCAGTGACTGGAAAAGTAATTTGATGGTGATTGAGTTGCGAACTGATTTGCGCTGTCTGGCGGAATTTTCGCACGGCGTATACATGCAGTCGCACACTTGCACGGGGCGGGTTTTCACTCTCTATGGGTGTCGACTATCTGATCGCAGATCTCTGCAAAGTTGCAACACAGAGATCAGGTCTGAATTAGGCCCAAGATGTACAAGCAGACACTGATTAAAATGATATGTGGCATGCTTATATTCTGTGTGTGACTGCGGCTGTATCTGCATGCAATATACTATGTTAGTGTTTTCCAGGAAAAACACTTTTGGGGGAAAAATGTACAAAAAGATGCCTGGTGTTAGTAAGTGTGCTCACGATTAGGTGCAAATAGAAGGGCTGTTTAACAATGCAACAATGACAGAGGACACATATGTAACTGACTGTGGTACCAATATTACTGATGCCTAATCACTTTGAGTAGAAGATGTGTCAGTGACACAATAGAGGCAGACTCTGTGTTGTACACACTATATGTATGTGCACTCTGCAATGAGGGTGGACTGTTGGAAGAGACAGGTGCTGCACTCATGTAGCTGCGGTTAGTAACAGGAATAGCACATTGTGGTATGAGACAGGACCAGTATGCCAATCTGGCACTTCTGGCATATGACAGAATGGACAATGGTTTTGTGGGCCAGGGTGGTAACACAGAGAGGGGGGAAGGCCACGCTCAGCGCAGCTTCCGGCTGTCCGTTTTGTGCCCCCCCCAGTCCGAAGTGCCTGTTCCAAAGGAATATGGGGGCATGCCGTGTCGACCCCCCAACTTGCGACACACCATAGTGAGCAGTGTCTGCGCCCCATTTCACATGCTCACATCACACCTTTTAGTGGCACACGTGCACAGAAATGCCAGGGCCGAAAAGAGGCCCCAGTCCGTCCCTGGTATACAGACTGAAATGAATACTGCGTGATGGCGAACAGTCTGGAGCTAGCAGCAAACAATGGTCAGTGTAGGTCATAGCTTGATAGCATACAATGATAGATGGTATCTGGTGTCACATGATGATAATGTAGGTTGGAAGCAGGAAGCACACGGTTATAAATTAGATAGCACTGAGTACAGGACCGATGGCAGTGGTACCTGGAGATGAGCACATTGCTTGTATTAGGGCCCCGGTACAAGGAGGGGTGTGGCCAATGGGGGGAGGTGTGGCCAAACTCCCTCCTTTAAAAATAAAAAAATGATCTATTACATGCGGCTGCGTAGTGGTCGTGTGCACCGCATAGGGGGGCACTGGTGTCCAATCTGATGGGTGGCTGCGGGGTGTGTGGGTGTGATTGCTCCCCCATGCAGGGAGAGAGAGGACTGACTGCCACTGCAGCTGCCTCTCTCCCCAGCCCAGCAAACAGCACTAAGCAGTCTGTGTCGGGCTGGGGAGAGAGGCTGCTGCAGCAACAGTCAACTTTCTCCCTGCCCAAAGTGCAACTCTCTGAAACAGGGAAGGGGGGGCAGCAGGACACGGGCCCCCGACGGGCACCTTCAACAGGCCTGGGTATAGAGTACCTGATCCCCCCTTCCTCTCGGCACCACTGATTGGATTAACGTTTAGCACAGGATCAGTAGTGCATAATGGAAGGCAAACTTGTAGAGTGTAACAGGTACTGCAGGCAAGTAACGATGTGCATTTGGTGGGCTGAAGCTGATACTGCAGAGAAATAGGAGATTCACTTTGGTGTAGCTGGGAAGCTACAGTGAGGAAAGTAAGAAGCTGAAAGCCAGAGGAGTCAGATACACTATTGTGCAGTGTGCACAATAGAGTGTGACAAGAGCAGACAGCAAAGAGGTACTGAAGTCTGTGGTGAGCACCCAGCTATGATGACTGGTGCTGAGAGTATCACAAGAGAACACTGGAAACTGTGTGGAGTGGCCAGTAGTAATGACTGGCACTGAGTGTAACACAGGGGTACAGTGGAAACTGTGGAGGGCACCCAGTAGTAATGATTGGTGCTGAGAGTAACACAGGGGCACATCGGAAACTGTGTGGAGCACCCAGTAGTCGTGACTGGCACTGGGAATAAAACAGCAACATATGGAGCACACTGGACTGTGAAGCCAACTCTGAAAACAACTGCACAGGAAGCTAGGAAGACTACAGCAAAATGTGTTCTGGCAATGAGTAATAGCTAGGGACTCGGGGAGACTTATATACTGGGCACCCTGGTTGTTAATAGGTCACTGAAGTCATGTGCATGGAATAAAGGGGGTAATTCAGATCTGATCGCAGCAGCAAATTTGTTAACTAATGGGCAAAACCATGTGCACTGCAGGGGGGCAGATATAACATGTGCAGAGAGAGTTAGATTTGGGTGGGATATATTGTTTCTGAGCAGGGTAAATACTAGAGATGTGCACTTGAAATTTTTCGGGTTTTGTGTTTTGGTTTTGGGTTCGGTTCCGCGGCCGTGTTTTGGGTTCGACCGCGTTTTGGCAAAACCTCACCGAATTTTTTTTGTCGGATTCGGGTGTGTTTTGGATTCGGGTGTTTTTTTTTAAAAACACTAAAAAACAGCTTAAATCATAGAATTTGGGGGTCATTTTGATCCCAAAGTATTATTAACCTCAAAAACCATAATTTCCACTCATTTTCAGTCTATTCTGAATACCTCACACCTCACAATATTATTTTTAGTCCTAAAATTTGCACCTAGGTCGCTGGATGACTAAGCTAAGCGACCCTAGTGGCCGACACAAACACCGTGCCCATCTAGGAGTGGCACTGCAGTGTCACGCAGGATGGCCCTTCCAAAAAACACTCCCCAAACAGCACATGACGCAAAGAAAAAAAGAGGCGCAATGAGGTAGCTGTGTGAGTAAGATAAGCGACCCTAGTGGCCGACACAAACACCGGGCCCATCTAGGAGTGGCACTGCAGTGTCACGCAGGATGGCCCTTCCAAAAAACCCTGCCCAAACAGCACATGACGCAAAGAAAAAAAGAGGCGCAATGAGGTAGCTGTGTGAGTAAGATAAGCGACCCTAGTGGCCGACACAAACACCGTGCCCATCTAGGAGTGGCACTGCAGTGTCACGCAGGATGGCCCTTCCAAAAAACCCTCCCCAAACAGCACATGACGCAAAGAAAAAAAGAGGCGCAATGAGGTAGCTGTGTGAGTAAGATAAGCGACCCTAGTGGCCGACACAAACACCGTGCCCATCTAGGAGTGGCACTGCAGTGTCACGCAGGATGGCCCTTCCAAAAAACCCTCCCCAAACAGCACATGACGCAAAGAAAAAAAGAGGCGCAATGAGGTAGCTGTGTGAGTAAGATAAGCGACCCTAGTGGCCGACACAAACACCGGGCCCATCTAGGAGTGGCACTGCAGTGTCACGCAGGATGGCCCTTCCAAAAAACATTCCACAAACAGCACATGACGCAAAGAAAAATTAAAGAAAAAAGAGGTGCAAGATGGAATTGTCCTTGGGCCCTCCCACCCACCCTTATGTTGTATAAACAGGACATGCACACTTTAACCAACCCATCATTTCAGTGACAGGGTCTGCCACACGACTGTGACTGAAATGACGGGTTGGTTTGGACCCCCACCAAAAAAGAAGCAATTAATCTCTCCTTGCACAAACTGGCTCTACAGAGGCAAGATGTCCACCTCATCATCATCCTCCGATATATCACCGTGTACATCCCCCTCCTCACAGATTATCAATTCGTCCCCACTGGAATCCACCATCTCAGCTCCCTGTGTACTTTGTGGAGGCAATTGCTGCTGGTCAATGTCTCCACGGAGGAATTGATTATAATTCATTTTAATGAACATCATCTTCTCCACATTTTCTGGATGTAACCTCGTACGCCGATTGCTAACAAGGTGAGCGGCGGCACTAAACACTCTTTCGGAGTACACACTTGTGGGAGGGCAACTTAGGTAGAATAAAGCCAGTTTGTGCAAGGGCCTCCAAATTGCCTCTTTTTCCTGCCAGTATAAGTACGGACTGTGTGACGTGCCTACTTGGATGCGGTCACTCATATAATCCTCCACCATTCTTTCAATGGTGAGAGAATCATATGCAGTGACAGTAGACGACATGTCCGTAATCGTTGTCAGGTCCTTCAGTCCGGACCAGATGTCAGCATCAGCAGTCGCTCCAGACTGCCCTGCATCACCGCCAGCGGGTGGGCTCGGAATTCTGAGCCTTTTCCTCGCACCCCCAGTTGCGGGAGAATGTGAAGGAGGAGATGTTGACAGGTCGCGTTCCGCTTGACTTGACAATTTTCTCACCAGCAGGTCTTTCAACCCCAGCAGACTTGTGTCTGCCGGAAAGAGAGATCCAAGGTAGGCTTTAAATCTAGGATCGAGCACGGTGGCCAAAATGTAGTGCTCTGATTTCAACAGATTGACCACCCGTGAATCCTTGTTAAGCGAATTAAGGGCTCCATCCACAAGTCCCACATGCCTAGCGGAATCGCTCCGTGTTAGCTCCTCCTTCAATGTCTCCAGCTTCTTCTGCAAAAGCCTGATGAGGGGAATGACCTGACTCAGGCTGGCAGTGTCTGAACTGACTTCACGTGTGGCAAGTTCAAAGGGCATCAGAACCTTGCACAACGTTGAAATCATTTTCCACTGCGCTTGAGACAGGTGCATTCCACCTCCTATATCGTGCTCAATTGTATAGGCTTGAATGGCCTTTTGCTGCTCCTCCAACCTCTGAAGCATATAGAGGGTTGAATTCCACCTCGTTACCACTTCTTGCTTCAGATGATGGCAGGGCAGGTTCAGTAGTTTTTGGTGGTGCTCCAGTCTTCTGTACGTGGTGCCTGTACGCCGAAAGTGTCCCGCAATTCTTCTGGCCACCGACAGCATCTCTTGCACGCCCCTGTCGTTTTTAAAAAAATTCTGCACCACCAAATTCAAGGTATGTGCAAAACATGGGACGTGCTGGAATTTGCCCATATTTAATGCACACACAATATTGCTGGCGTTGTCCGATGCCACAAATCCACAGGAGAGTCCAATTGGGGTAAGCCATTCCGCGATGATCTTCCTCAGTTGCCGTAAGAGGTTTTCAGCTGTGTGCGTATTCTGGAAAGCGGTGATACAAAGCGTAGCCTGCCTAGGAAAGAGTTGGCGTTTGCGAGATGCTGCTACTGGTGCCGCCGCTGCTGTTCTTGCGGCGGGAGTCCATACATCTACCCAGTGGGCTGTCACAGTCATATAATCCTGACCCTGCCCTGCTCCACTTGTCCACATGTCCGTGGTTAAGTGGACATTGGGTACAGCTGCATTTTTTAGGACACTGGTGAGTCTTTTTCTGAGGTCTGTGTACATTTTCGGTATCGCCTGCCTAGAGAAGTGGAACCTAGATGGTATTTGGTAACGGGGGCACACTACCTCAAGAAATTGTGTAGTTCCCTGTGAACTAACGGCGGATACCGGACGCACGTCTAACACCAACATAGTTGTCAAGGCCTCAGTTATCCGCTTTGCAGCAGGATGACTGCTGTGATATTTCATCTTCCTCGCAAAGGACTGTTGGACAGTCAATTGCTTACTGGAAGTAGTACAAGTGGTCTTCCGACTTCCCCTCTGGGATGACCATCGACTCCCAGCAGCAACAACAGCAGCGCCAGCAGCAGTAGGCGTTACACGCAAGGATGCATCGGAGGAATCCCAGGCAGGAGAGGAATCGTCAGAATTGCCAGTGACATGGCCTGCAGGACTATTGGCATTCCTGGGGAAGGAGGAAATTGACACTGAGGGAGTTGGTGGGGTGGTTTGCGTGAGCTTGGTTACAAGAGGAAGGGATTTAGTGGTCAGTGGACTGCTTCCGCTGTCACCCAAAGTTTTTGAACTTGTCACTGACTTATTATGAATGCGCTGCAGGTGACGTATAAGGGAGGATGTTCCGAGGTGGTTAACGTCCTTACCCCTACTTATTACAGCTTGACAAAGGCAACACACGGCTTGACACCTGTTGTCCGCTTTTCTGTTGAAATACCTCCACACTGAAGAGCTGATTTTTTTGGTATTTTCACCAGGCATGTCAACGGCCATATTCCTCCCACGGACAACAGGTGTCTCCCCGGGTGCCTGACTTAAACAAACCACCTCACCATCAGAATCCTCCTGGTCAATTTCCTCCCCAGCGCCAGCAACACACATATCCTCCTCATCCTGGTGTACTTCAACACTGACATCTTCAATCTGACTATCAGGAACTGGACTGCGGGTGCTCCTTCCAGCACTTGCAGGGGGCGTGCAAATGGTGGAAGGCGCATGCTCTTCATGTCCAGTGTTGGGAAGGTCAGGCATCGCAACCGACACAATTGGACTCTCCTTGTGGATTTGGGATTTCGAAGAACGCACAGTTCTTTGCGGTGCTTTTGCCAGCTTGAGTCTTTTCAGTTTTCTAGCGAGAGGCTGAGTGCTTCCATCCTCATGTGAAGCTGAACCACTAGCCATGAACATAGGCCAGGGCCTCAGCCGTTCCTTGCCACTCCGTGTGGTAAATGGCATATTGGCAAGTTTACGCTTCTCCTCCGACAATTTTATTTTAGGTTTTGGAGTCCTTTTTTTACTGATATTTGGTGTTTTGGATTTGACATGCTCTGTACTATGACATTGGGCATCGGCCTTGGCAGACGACGTTGCTGGCATTTCATCGTCTCGGCCATGACTAGTGGCAGCAGCTTCAGCACGAGGTGGAAGTGGATCTTGATCTTTCCCTAATTTTGGAACCTCAACATTTTTGTTCTCCATATTTTAATAGGCACAACTAAAAGGCACCTCAGGTAAACAATGGAGATGGATGGATACTAGTATACTTATGGATGGACTGCCGAGTGCCGACACAGAGGTAGCTACAGCCGTGGACCACCGTACTGTGTCTGCTGCTAATATAGACTGGATGATTGATAATGAGATGAAATCAATATATATATGTATGTATATATAATATCACTAGTACTGCAGCCGGACAGGTAGATAATATTTTTATTAGGTAATGATGACTGATGACGGACCTGCTGGACACTGTCAGCTCAGCAGCACCGCAGACTGCTACAGTAAGCTACTATACTCTATAGTAGTATGTACAAAGAAGAAAGAAAAAAAAAAACCACGGGTAGGTGGTATACAATTATGGATGGACTGCCGAGTGCCGACACAGAGGTAGCTACAGCCGTGGACTAACGTACTGTGTCTGCTGCTAATATAGACTGGATGATTGATAATGAGATGAAATCAATATATATATGTATGTATATATAATATCACTAGTACTGCAGCCGGACAGGTAGATAATATATTTATTAGGTAATGATGACTGATGACGGACCTGCTGGACACTGTCAGCTCAGCAGCACCGCAGACTGCTACAGTAAGCTACTATACTCTATAATAGTATGTACAAAGAAGAAAGAAAAAAAAAAAACCACGGGTAGGTGGTATACAATTATGGATGGACTGCCGAGTGCCGACACAGAGGTAGCTACAGCCGTGGACTAACGTACTGTGTCTGCTGCTAATATAGACTGGATGATTGATAATGAGATGAAATCAATATATATATGTATGTATATATAATATCACTAGTACTGCAGCCGGACAGGTAGATAATATATTTATTAGGTAATGATGACTGATGACGGACCTGCTGGACACTGTCAGCTCAGCAGCACCGCAGACTGCTACAGTAAGCTACTATACTCTATAGTAGTATGTACAAAGAAGAAAGAAAAAAAAAACCACGGGTAGGTGGTATACAATTATGGATGGACTGCCGAGTGCCGACACAGAGGTAGCTACAGCCGTGGACTAACGTACTGTGTCTGCTGCTAATATAGACTGGATGATTGATAATGAGATGAAATCAATATATATATGTATGTATATATAATATCACTAGTACTGCAGCCGGACAGGTAGATAATATATTTATTAGGTAATGATGACTGATGACGGACCTGCTGGACACTGTTAGCTGAGCAGCACCGCAGACTGCTACAGTAAGCTACTATACTCTATAGTAGTATGTACAAAGAAGAAAGAAAAAAAAAAAACCACGGGTAGGTGGTATACAATTATGGATGGACTGCCGAGTGCCGACACAGAGGTAGCTACAGCCGTGGACTAACGTACTGTGTCTGCTGCTAATATAGACTTGGATGATTGATAATGAGATGAAATCAATATATATATGTATGTATATATAATATCACTAGTACTGCAGCCGGACAGGTAGATAATATATTTATTAGGTAATGATGACTGATGACGGACCTGCTGGACACTGTCAGCTCAGCAGCACCGCAGACTGCTACAGTAAGCTACTATACTCTATAGTAGTATGTACAAAGAAGAAAGAAAAAAAAAACCACGGGTAGGTGGTATACAATTATGGATGGACTGCCGAGTGCCGACACAGAGGTAGCTACAGCCGTGGACTAACGTACTGTGTCTGCTGCTAATATAGACTGGATGATTGATAATGAGATGAAATCAATATATATATGTATGTATATATAATATCACTAGTACTGCAGCCGGACAGGTAGATAATATATTTATTAGGTAATGATGACTGATGACGGACCTGCTGGACACTGTCAGCTCAGCAGCACCGCAGACTGCTACAGTAAGCTACTATACTCTATAATAGTATGTACAAAGAAGAAAGAAAAAAAAAACCACGGGTAGGTGGTATACAATTATGGATGGACTGCCGAGTGCCGACACAGAGGTAGCTACAGCCGTGGACTAACGTACTGTGTCTGCTGCTAATATAGACTGGATGATTGATAATGAGATGAAATCAATATATATATGTATGTATATATAATATCACTAGTACTGCAGCCGGACAGGTAGATAATATATTTATTAGGTAATGATGACTGATGACGGACCTGCTGGACACTGTCAGCTCAGCAGCACCGCAGACTGCTACAGTAAGCTACTATACTCTATAGTAGTATGTACAAAGAAGAAAGAAAAAAAAAAACCACGGGTAGGTGGTATACAATTATGGATGGACTGCCGAGTGCCGACACAGAGGTAGCTACAGCCGTGGACTAACGTACTGTGTCTGCTGCTAATATAGACTGGATGATTGATAATGAGATGAAATCAATATATATATGTATGTATATATAATATCACTAGTACTGCAGCCGGACAGGTAGATAATATATTTATTAGGTAATGATGACTGATGACGGACCTGCTGGACACTGTTAGCTCAGCAGCACCGCAGACTGCTACAGTAAGCTACTATACTCTATAGTAGTATGTACAAAGAAGAAAGAAAGAAAAAAAACCACGGGTAGGTGGTATACAATTATGGATGGACTGCCGAGTGCCGACACAGAGGTAGCTACAGCCGTGGACTAACGTACTGTGTCTGCTGCTAATATAGACTTGGATGATTGATAATGAGATGAAATCAATATATATATGTATGTATATATAATATCACTAGTACTGCAGCCGGACAGGTAGATAATATATTTATTAGGTAATGATGACTGATGACGGACCTGCTGGACACTGTCAGCTCAGCAGCACCGCAGACTGCTACAGTAAGCTACTATACTATAGTAGTATGTACAAAGAAGAAAGAAAAAAAAAAAACCACGGGTAGGTGGTATACAATTATGGATGGACTGCCGAGTGCCGACACAGAGGTAGCTACAGCCGTGGACTAACGTACTGTGTCTGCTGCTAATATAGACTTGGATGATTGATAATGAGATGAAATCAATATATATATGTATGTATATATAATATCACTAGTACTGCAGCCGGACAGGTAGATAATATATTTATTAGGTAATGATGACTGATGACGGACCTGCTGGACACTGTCAGCTCAGCAGCACCGCAGACTGCTACAGTAAGCTACTATACTCTATAGTAGTATGTACAAAGAAGAAAGAAAAAAAAAACCACGGGTAGGTGGTATACAATTATGGATGGACTGCCGAGTGCCGACACAGAGGTAGCTACAGCCGTGGACTAACGTACTGTGTCTGCTGCTAATATAGACTGGATGATTGATAATGAGATGAAATCAATATATATATGTATGTATATATAATATCACTAGTACTGCAGCCGGACAGGTAGATAATATATTTATTAGGTAATGATGACTGATGACGGACCTGCTGGACACTGTCAGCTCAGCAGCACCGCAGACTGCTACAGTAAGCTACTATACTCTTTAATAGTATGTACAAAGAAGAAAGAAAAAAAAAAAACCACGGGTAGGTGGTATACAATTATGGATGGACTGCCGAGTGCCGACACAGAGGTAGCTACAGCCGTGGACTAACGTACTGTGTCTGCTGCTAATATAGACTGGATGATTGATAATGAGATGAAATCAATATATATATGTATGTATATATAATATCACTAGTACTGCAGCCGGACAGGTAGATAATATATTTATTAGGTAATGATGACTGATGACGGACCTGCTGGACACTGTTAGCTCAGCAGCACTGCAGACTGCTACAGTAAGCTACTATACTCTATAGTAGTATGTACAAAGAAGAAAGAAAAAAAAAACCACGGGTAGGTGGTATACAATTATGGATGGACTGCCGAGTGCCGACACAGAGGTAGCTACAGCCGTGGACTAACGTACTGTGTCTGCTGCTAATATAGACTTGGATGATTGATAATGAGATGAAATCAATATATATATGTATGTATATATAATATCACTAGTACTGCAGCCGGACAGGTAGATAATATATTTATTAGGTAATGATGACTGATGACGGACCTGCTGGACACTGTCAGCTCAGCAGCACCGCAGACTGCTACAGTAAGCTACTATACTATAGTAGTATGTACAAAGAAGAAAGAAAAAAAAAAACCACGGGTAGGTGGTATACAATTATGGATGGACTGCCGAGTGCCGACACAGAGGTAGCTACAGCCGTGGACTAACGTACTGTGTCTGCTGCTAATATAGACTGGATGATTGATAATGAGATGAAATCAATATATATATGTATGTATATATAATATCACTAGTACTGCAGCCGGACAGGTAGATAATATATTTATTAGGTAATGATGACTGATGACGGACCTGCTGGACACTGTTAGCTCAGCAGCACCGCAGACTGCTACAGTAAGCTACTATACTCTATAGTAGTATGTACAAAGAAGAAAGAAAAAAAAAAAACCACGGGTAGGTGGTATACAATTATGGATGGACTGCCGAGTGCCGACACAGAGGTAGCTACAGCCGTGGACTAACGTACTGTGTCTGCTGCTAATATAGACTTGGATGATTGATAATGAGATGAAATCAATATATATATGTATGTATATATAATATCACTAGTACTGCAGCCGGACAGGTAGATAATATATTTATTAGGTAATGATGACTGATGACGGACCTGCTGGACACTGTCAGCTCAGCAGCACCGCAGACTGCTACAGTAAGCTACTATACTATAGTAGTATGTACAAAGAAGAAAGAAAAAAAAAAAACCACGGGTAGGTGGTATACAATTATGGATGGACTGCCGAGTGCCGACACAGAGGTAGCTACAGCCGTGGACTAACGTACTGTGTCTGCTGCTAATATAGACTGGATGATTGATAATGAGATGAAATCAATATATATATGTATGTATATATAATATCACTAGTACTGCAGCCGGACAGGTAGATAATATATTTATTAGGTAATGATGACTGATGACGGACCTGCTGGACACTGTCAGCTCAGCAGCACCGCAGACTGCTACAGTAAGCTACTATACTCTATAGTAGTATGTACAAAGAAGAAAGAAAAAAAAAACCACGGGTAGGTGGTATACAATTATGGATGGACTGCCGAGTGCCGACACAGAGGTAGCTACAGCCGTGGACTAACGTACTGTGTCTGCTGCTAATATAGACTGGATGATTGATAATGAGATGAAATCAATATATATATGTATGTATATATAATATCACTAGTACTGCAGCCGGACAGGTAGATAATATATTTATTAGGTAATGATGACTGATGACGGACCTGCTGGACACTGTCAGCTCAGCAGCACCGCAGACTGCTACAGTAAGCTACTATACTATAGTAGTATGTACAAAGAAGAAAGAAAAAAAAAAAACCACGGGTAGGTGGTATACAATTATGGATGGACTGCCGAGTGCCGACACAGAGGTAGCTACAGCCGTGGACTAACGTACTGTGTCTGCTGCTAATATAGACTGGATGATTGATAATGAGATGAAATCAATATATATATGTATGTATATATAATATCACTAGTACTGCAGCCGGACAGGTAGATAATATATTTATTAGGTAATGATGACTGATGACGGACCTGCTGGACACTGTCAGCTCAGCAGCACCGCAGACTGCTACAGTAAGCTACTATACTCTATAGTAGTATGTACAAAGAAGAAAGAAAAAAAAAAAACCACGGGTAGGTGGTATACAATTATGGATGGACTGCCGAGTGCCGACACAGAGGTAGCTACAGCCGTGGACTAACGTACTGTGTCTGCTGCTAATATAGAGTCTAGACTGGATGATAAATTATTGATAATGAGATGAAATCAATATAATATCACTAGTACTGCAGCCGGACAGGTACTATATATATTTATTATGTAATGACTGCTACAGTAAGCTACTATAGTAGTATGTATAAAGAAGAATGAAAAAAAAAAAAAACCACGGGTAGGTGGTATACAATATTATATATATATATATATATATATATATATATTATATACAATTTTATATATATATATATATATATATATATATATATATATTCAACTGGTGGTGATTGATTATTAAACTGGTGGTCACTTCAGGTCACGTTGCAACTTGCAACTAGTACTCCGAGGCCTAAGCAGACAATCACAAAATATATTATTATACTGGTGGTCAGTGTGGTCACAACAATGGCAGTGTGGCACTGACTCTGGCAGCAAAAGTGTGCACTGTACGTTATATGTACTCCTGAGTCCTGCTCTCAGACTCTAACTGCTCCCCACTGTCAGTGTCTCCCCCACAAGTCAGATAATACACTTACAGTCACACTATCTATTATCTAATCTATAAATATCACTTCAGCAAGTAGTATAGTAGTATACAGTATAGTAGTACTCCTCCTAATAATGCTCCCCAAAATACTGTGTCTCTCTCTTCTCTAAACGGAGAGGACGCCAGCCGCGTCCTCTCCCTATGACTCTCAATGCACGTGTGAAAATGGCGGCGACGCGCGGCTCCTTATATAGAATCCGAGTCTCGCGATAGAATCCGAGCCTCGCGAGAATCCGACAGCGTGATGATGACGTTCGGGCGCGCTCGGGTTAGCCGAGCAAGGCGGGAAGATCCGAGCCTGCTCGGACCCGTGTAAAAAACCTGAAGTTCGGGCGGGTTCGGATTCAGAGGAACCGAACCCGCTCATCTCTAGTAAATACTGGCTGCTTTATTTTTACACTACAATTTACAGTAGATTTCAGTTTGAACACACCCCACCCAAATCTAACTCTCTCTGCACATGTTATATCTGCCCCCCCCCCCCCCCCCCCCCACGCAGTGCACATGGTTTTGCCCATTAGTTAACAAATTTGCTGCTGTGATCAGATCAGAATTACCCCCAAGGTCTGGGATTGGTTGCAAAGTGATCAGACGCCTGCGGGCAAGTTGTTCATTATGGATGGATGGATGGATGGATGGATATATATATATATATATATATATATATATATTGTGTACAAAAAGGTGCAGATAGCGCTACAACCTGAATATTCTATAACCAGATATCCCTGAGATGGGAGATCTTAAATTACACGTGAATTGGTGCAAAAATTAGCAAATTAATAAATTAATTAAAAAACACTCCCAAGACAAATGGTGTCGCAACCAGATTTCAAGATGTCCAATTCCCAGGGGAACTTAGTTTTCAAAATTGTTCTAGTGGTAAATCAGTTGCGCCTTCAGTGTTCATGAATAATACGTTGCAAATCCTTAAGTGATAGTTAAAATATGCGTACCAGACATACGTGGAACAGTCGCCTTATTTATATATTGATACACTGTCTTGCATATACGTACAAACTCCACACCAACATCTGGACGGATGGGAACGGAGAGTCAGTACGAGTAAGGAACATCCAGATGCAAAGACACCCTAAATAAGGCGACTGTTCCACGTATGTCTGGTACGCATATTTTAACTATCACTTAAGGATTTGCAACGTATTATTCACGAACACTGAAGGCGCAACTGATTTACCACTAGAACAATATATATATATATATATATATATATATATATATATATATATATATATTTGCGTAGATTCTGCACTCTCATCCGTCATTCATTACTGTTTGGGGTGCTCCCAGTGAGATCCACCAATAATAGGTAGGTCCACAAATATAGACAAAAAAGTTCCAGTATCCTGGAAGGGCACTCTCCTTAAGAAAATGGATCAAAACATCACTTCAAGGTGTCATCACAGGCTTTATTCAGTCGACGTTTCGGCTCAACAATACGAGCCTTTTTCAAGACAAGCCATAAATTATTCCAATTCATAGAAGTCAAATCAGCAAATATAAGCTGTAATTCACAAACACAAACAAAAAGAAAAAACAAACATAAGACAATTACTCTCACGGGCCTAAACAGCAACCGCCGCCACCAGGTGAAAGAAAGATTACCTAGCACCCAGAAATAAGTGCCCAGGTATGGGGGGTATATATAGGTCACAAGGGATGCCACACTACCAATATTCATGGGCTATATACTCACTCATCATTTAGCACCATGCTAAATGCATGAGTGAGTATATAGCCCATGAGTATTGGTAGTGTGGCATCCCTTGTGACCTATATATACCCCCCATACCTGGGCACTTATTTCTGGGTGCTAGGTAATCTTTCACCTGGTGGCGGTGGTTGCTGTTTGGGCCCGTGAGAGTAATGCTGCTTTCACATCGCAAAACCTGCTTTTGAAATGGTATTTGAAACGGTTCTTAAAACGGGTCTGAGCAGTTAAACCCCTTTCACATCTCATGTTGTAACCAGTAAATTACCATTTCATTACCGTTTTGGTACCTTTCACACTGAACCCGTTTCACCCATAGAAAACAGTGGTTGTCATTATAAATGGACTTTTCTGGCCCACACATTATTACCGTATATACTCGAGTATAAGCCGACTTTTTCAGCACATTTTTCTATGCTGAAAAAGCCCCCCTCGGCTTATACTCGAGTCAAGTTGTCAACGGCTGCAGCAGACGCCGTGGGCTGTGTGGGCGTCCGCTGCAGCCGGCTCCAGGGACAGACACTAGAGGTCATTATTGACCTCTAGTGTCTGTGCGGCGTTGCTATGGGAGAGACGTCATGACGTCTCTCCCATAGAGATGATCGGGTGCCGGGAAGCGGGCGCCGGAGCGGGCGGCCAGACGGAGCGGTGGACAGACGGAGCGGCGGCCAGACGGAGCGGAGCAGCGCAGCAGCAGAAGAAGCGGTCGGGAAGCAGGAGCGGGGCAGTGGTAAGTATTGTTTTAGTGTGTGTTTTGTGTGTTTGTAAGCGGCAACGGGGGCACAGTAACAGGGGGCAAAGAAAGGGGGCACAATTACTGAGGGCAAAGAAAGAGGGGTCATAACTACTGGGGGCAATGAAAGAGGGGGCACAACAACTGGGGGAAAAGAAAGAGAGGGCATAACTACTGGGGGCAATGAAAGAGGGGGCACAACTACTGGGGGCAAAGAAGGGGCATAACTACTGGGGGCAAAGCAGCTGGGGCATGTTTTTATCTGGCACTGTGGGGAGATATATGTCACTGGGGGTATATGTGGCACTGGGGGCACAACCCTAGCAACAAGCATTACCCCCTGGCAACAAGCATGACACCTACCGCATGAAACCCCTGGCAACGAGCATGACACCCTGAGCATGAAAACCCCCGGCACCGTGCATTTCCCACCCTAGGCTTATACTCGAGTCAGTAATTTTTCCCAGTTTTTTGTGGTAAAATTAGGTGCCTCGGCTTATATTCGGGTCGACTTATACTCGAGTATATACGGTAATAATTATTAATTAATTCATTATTAATAATTTGGATAGTCGTACGATGGAACCCAGCAGCTTGAAGCATATCTATTTATATTAGAAGGGATTAGGTACTTGGTTTGTCTTTTTTGAAGGCACAAGTATTATTTATATATTTTTTAAAATATATATATTTTTTTTTTTAGATGGAATGGTAAAATTCAGAAAAAAAATGGCGTGGGGTCCCCCCTCCAAAGCATAACCAGCCTCAGGCTCTTCGAGCTGGTCCTGGTTCTAAAAATGCGGGGAAAAAATTGACAGGGGATCCCCCGTATTTTTAAAACCAGCACCGGGCTCTGCGCCTGGTGCTGGTGCAAAAAATACGGGGGACAAAAAGCGTAGGGGTCCCCCGTATTTTTTACACCAGCATCGGGCTCCACTAGCTGGACAGATAATGCCACAGCCGTGGGTCACTTTTATACAGTGCCCTGCGGCCGTGGCATTAAATATTTAACTAGTCACCCCTGGCCGGGGTACCCTGGGGGAGTGGGGACCCCTTCAATCAAGGGGTCCCCCCCCCAGCCACCCAAGGGCCAGGGGTGAAGCCCGAGGCTGTCCCCCCCATCCATTGGCTGCGGATGGGAGGCTGATAGTTTTGAGTAAAATGACAGAATATTGTTTTTTCCAATAGTACTACAAGTCCTAGCAAGCCTCCCCCGCAAGCTGGTACTTGGAGAACCACAAGTACCAGCATGCGGAGGAAAACCGGGCCCGCTGGTACCTGTAGTACTACTGGGAAAAAAATACCCAAATAAAAACAGGAGACACACACCGTGACAAGTACAACTTTATTACACACTGCCGACACACACATACTTACCTATGTTGACACGCCGACTGCCACAGTCTCCGACGATCCGAGGGTACCTGTGAAAAAAATTATACTCACCTGCCAGTGTCCAGAGATAAATCCACGTCCAGAGATAATCCTCGTACTTGGCAAAAAAAAAACACGAACACCCGTACCAACGGACTGAAAGGGGTCCCATGTTGACGCCAGCCGCGTCCTCTCCCTATGACTCTCAATGCACGTGTGAAAATGGCGGCGACGCGCGGCTCCTTATATAGAATCCGAGTCTCGCGATAGAATCCGAGCCTCGCGAGAATCCGACAGCGTGATGATGACGTTCGGGCGCGCTCGGGTTAGCCGAGCAAGGCGGGAAGATCCGAGCCTGCTCGGACCCGTGTAAAAAACCTGAAGTTCGGGCGGGTTCGGATTCAGAGGAACCGAACCCGCTCATCTCTAGTAAATACTGGCTGCTTTATTTTTACACTACAATTTACAGTAGATTTCAGTTTGAACACACCCCACCCAAATCTAACTCTCTCTGCACATGTTATATCTGCCCCCCCCCCCCCCCCCCCCCACGCAGTGCACATGGTTTTGCCCATTAGTTAACAAATTTGCTGCTGTGATCAGATCAGAATTACCCCCAAGGTCTGGGATTGGTTGCAAAGTGATCAGACGCCTGCGGGCAAGTTGTTCATTATGGATGGATGGATGGATGGATGGATATATATATATATATATATATATATTGTGTACAAAAAGGTGCAGATAGCGCTACAACCTGAATATTCTATAACCAGATATCCCTGAGATGGGAGATCTTAAATTACACGTGAATTGGTGCAAAAATTAGCAAATTAATAAATTAATTAAAAAACACTCCCAAGACAAATGGTGTCGCAACCAGATTTCAAGATGTCCAATTCCCAGGGGAACTTAGTTTTCAAAATTGTTCTAGTGGTAAATCAGTTGCGCCTTCAGTGTTCATGAATAATACGTTGCAAATCCTTAAGTGATAGTTAAAATATGCGTACCAGACATACGTGGAACAGTCGCCTTATTTATATATTGATACACTGTCTTGCATATACGTACAAACTCCACACCAACATCTGGACGGATGGGAACGGAGAGTCAGTACGAGTAAGGAACATCCAGATGCAAAGACACCCTAAATAAGGCGACTGTTCCACGTATGTCTGGTACGCATATTTTAACTATCACTTAAGGATTTGCAACGTATTATTCACGAACACTGAAGGCGCAACTGATTTACCACTAGAACAATATATATATATATATATATATATATATATATATATTTGCGTAGATTCTGCACTCTCATCCGTCATTCATTACTGTTTGGGGTGCTCCCAGTGAGATCCACCAATAATAGGTAGGTCCACAAATATAGACAAAAAAGTTCCAGTATCCTGGAAGGGCACTCTCCTTAAGAAAATGGATCAAAACATCACTTCAAGGTGTCATCACAGGCTTTATTCAGTCGACGTTTCGGCTCAACAATACGAGCCTTTTTCAAGACAAGCCATAAATTATTCCAATTCATAGAAGTCAAATCAGCAAATATAAGCTGTAATTCACAAACACAAACAAAAAGAAAAAACAAACATAAGACAATTACTCTCACGGGCCTAAACAGCAACCGCCGCCACCAGGTGAAAGAAAGATTACCTAGCACCCAGAAATAAGTGCCCAGGTATGGGGGGTATATATAGGTCACAAGGGATGCCACACTACCAATATTCATGGGCTATATACTCACTCATCATTTAGCACCATGCTAAATGCATGAGTGAGTATATAGCCCATGAGTATTGGTAGTGTGGCATCCCTTGTGACCTATATATACCCCCCATACCTGGGCACTTATTTCTGGGTGCTAGGTAATCTTTCACCTGGTGGCGGTGGTTGCTGTTTGGGCCCGTGAGAGTAATGCTGCTTTCACATCGCAAAACCTGCTTTTGAAATGGTATTTGAAACGGTTCTTAAAACGGGTCTGAGCAGTTAAACCCCTTTCACATCTCATGTTGTAACCAGTAAATTACCATTTCATTACCGTTTTGGTACCTTTCACACTGAACCCGTTTCACCCATAGAAAACAGTGGTTGTCATTATAAATGGACTTTTCTGGCCCACACATTATTACCGTATATACTCGAGTATAAGCCGACTTTTTCAGCACATTTTTCTATGCTGAAAAAGCCCCCCTCGGCTTATACTCGAGTCAAGTTGTCAACGGCTGCAGCAGACGCCGTGGGCTGTGTGGGCGTCCGCTGCAGCCGGCTCCAGGGACAGACACTAGAGGTCATTATTGACCTCTAGTGTCTGTGCGGCGTTGCTATGGGAGAGACGTCATGACGTCTCTCCCATAGAGATGATCGGGTGCCGGGAAGCGGGCGCCGGAGCGGGCGGCCAGACGGAGCGGTGGACAGACGGAGCGGCGGCCAGACGGAGCGGAGCAGCGCAGCAGCAGAAGAAGCGGTCGGGAAGCAGGAGCGGGGCAGTGGTAAGTATTGTTTTAGTGTGTGTTTTGTGTGTTTGTAAGCGGCAACGGGGGCACAGTAACAGGGGGCAAAGAAAGGGGGCACAATTACTGAGGGCAAAGAAAGAGGGGTCATAACTACTGGGGGCAATGAAAGAGGGGGCACAACAACTGGGGGAAAAGAAAGAGAGGGCATAACTACTGGGGGCAATGAAAGAGGGGGCACAACTACTGGGGGCAAAGAAGGGGCATAACTACTGGGGGCAAAGCAGCTGGGGCATGTTTTTATCTGGCACTGTGGGGAGATATATGTCACTGGGGGTATATGTGGCACTGGGGGCACAACCCTAGCAACAAGCATTACCCCCTGGCAACAAGCATGACACCTACCGCATGAAACCCCTGGCAACGAGCATGACACCCTGAGCATGAAAACCCCCGGCACCGTGCATTTCCCACCCTAGGCTTATACTCGAGTCAGTAATTTTTCCCAGTTTTTTGTGGTAAAATTAGGTGCCTCGGCTTATATTCGGGTCGACTTATACTCGAGTATATACGGTAATAATTATTAATTAATTCATTATTAATAATTTGGATAGTCGTACGATGGAACCCAGCAGCTTGAAGCATATCTATTTATATTAGAAGGGATTAGGTACTTGGTTTGTCTTTTTTGAAGGCACAAGTATTATTTATATATTTTTTAAAATATATATATTTTTTTTTTTAGATGGAATGGTAAAATTCAGAAAAAAAATGGCGTGGGGTCCCCCCTCCAAAGCATAACCAGCCTCAGGCTCTTCGAGCTGGTCCTGGTTCTAAAAATGCGGGGAAAAAATTGACAGGGGATCCCCCGTATTTTTAAAACCAGCACCGGGCTCTGCGCCTGGTGCTGGTGCAAAAAATACGGGGGACAAAAAGCGTAGGGGTCCCCCGTATTTTTTACACCAGCATCGGGCTCCACTAGCTGGACAGATAATGCCACAGCCGTGGGTCACTTTTATACAGTGCCCTGCGGCCGTGGCATTAAATATTTAACTAGTCACCCCTGGCCGGGGTACCCTGGGGGAGTGGGGACCCCTTCAATCAAGGGGTCCCCCCCCCAGCCACCCAAGGGCCAGGGGTGAAGCCCGAGGCTGTCCCCCCCATCCATTGGCTGCGGATGGGAGGCTGATAGTTTTGAGTAAAATGACAGAATATTGTTTTTTCCAATAGTACTACAAGTCCTAGCAAGCCTCCCCCGCAAGCTGGTACTTGGAGAACCACAAGTACCAGCATGCGGAGGAAAACCGGGCCCGCTGGTACCTGTAGTACTACTGGGAAAAAAATACCCAAATAAAAACAGGAGACACACACCGTGACAAGTACAACTTTATTACACACTGCCGACACACACATACTTACCTATGTTGACACGAAGCAGTCGGTCCTCTTCTCCAAGTAGAATCCACGGGTACCTGAAAATAAAAGATAATTATACTCACCTGATCCATGGTCCAGAGATAAATCCACGTACTTGTCAAAAAAAGAAAACGAACACCCGACCAGCGAACTGAAAGGGGTCCCATGTTGACACATGGGACCCCCCCCACCGTGACTGCTGTCACTGAAAGGTCTCGTAAGCCAATCAGCGAGCGCAACGTCCTTGCACTCTGCTGATTGGCTCTGTGCGCGTCTGAGCTGTCAGCGCATCGCACAGCTCCCTCCATTATATTCAATGGTGGGAACCTTGCGGTTAGCGGTGGGGTCACCCGCCGGTCAGCGGCTGACCGCGGGTAACCCCACCACTGACGGCAAAGTTCCCACCATTGAAAGTAATGGAGGCAGCTGTGCGATGCGCTGTCTGAGCTTAGACGCGCACAGCCAATCAGGTGAGCGCCACGGAGCAGCGCTTCCTGATTGGCTGAAGGGACCTCAGTGACAGGAGTCACGTGATGTCCCGGCATTCGGGGAAAGGGGTCTCATATGTCAACATGGGACCCCTTTCAGTCCGTTGGTACGGGTGTTCGTGTTTTTTTTTTGCCAAGTACGAGGATTATCTCTGGACGTGGATTTATCTCTGGACACTGGCAGGTGAGTATAATTTTTTTCACAGGTACCCTCGGATCGTCGGAGACTGTGGCAGTCGGCGTGTCAACATAGGTAAGTATGTATGTGTGTCGGCAGTGTGTAATAAAGTTGTACTTGTCACGGTGTGTGTCTCCTGTTTTTATTTGGGTATTTTTTTTTCAGTAGTACTACAGGTACCAGCGGGCCCGGTTTTCTCCCGCATGCTGGTACTTGTGGTTCTCAAAGTACCAGCTTGCGGGGGAGGCTTGCTGGGACTTGTAGTACTATTGGAAAAACAATATTCTGTCATTTTACTCAAGGCTATCAGCCTCTCATCCGCAGCCAATGGATGGGGGGGACAGCCTCGGGCTTCACCCCTGGCCCTTGGGTGGCTGGGGGGGGGACCCCTTGATTGAAGGGGTCCCAACTCCTCCAGGGTACCCCGGCCAGGGGTGACTAGTTTGATATTTAATGCCACGGCCGCAGGGCACTGTATAAAAGTGACCCCCGGCTGTGGCATTATCTGTCCAGCTAGTGGAGCCCGATGCTGGTGTAAAAAATACGGGGGACCCCTACGCTTTTTGTCCCCCGTATTTTTTGCACCAGCACCAGGCGCAGAGCCCGGTGCTGGTTTTAAAAATACGGGGGATCCCCTGTCAATTTTTTCCCCGCATTTTTAGAACCAGGACCAGCTCGAAGAGCCCGAGGCTGGTTATGCTTTGGAGGGGGGACCCCACGCCATTTTTTTCCGTGTTTTTCCCGTTTAAACGTTTATGAAGCCACTCTCACATGTGTCTCCTGTGTTTTCCAAGCTGTTTCCTGGTTGTGGCTGCTGACATCACACATGGAGACAGCCTATGACCTGCTGGGGCTTGCAAATACCGTTTCAGACCCTTTCACACTGCACAGTGAAATGGGACTGAAACGGGTAGGACCCTTCTTTTTTACCATTTCAAAATACCGGTATTTTGAAAACGGTAAATTGAAGGGGACCCTTTCACATCGCAGCTTGACCCGTTTAAGAAGCCAGTTAAAACGGCAAAATACCGGGTATAAGCTGCGGTGTGAAAGGGGTATAATTGTCTTATGTTTGTTTTTTCTTTTTGTTTGTGTTTTGTGAATTACAGCTTATATTTGCTGATTTGACTTCTATGAATTGGAATAATTTATGGCTTGTCTTGAAAAAGGCTCGTATTGTTGAGCCGAAACGTCGACTGAATAAAGCCTGTGATGACACCTTGAAGTGATGTTTTGATCCATTTTCTTAAGGAGAGTGCCCTTCCAGGATAATGGAACTTTTTTGTCTATATATATATATATATATATATATATATATATATATATAAAAAAATAACTGCAGATATGACCGGCACTCCAACAGCAAAAATAG
The DNA here is from genome assembly GCF_028390025.1 of Pseudophryne corroboree. NCBI lineage: Eukaryota > Metazoa > Chordata > Amphibia > Anura > Myobatrachidae > Pseudophryne > Pseudophryne corroboree. The sequence continues at coordinate 381,288,693 of NC_086445.1, read as the reverse complement.
GTACCTGGGTGCCCTCCCGAGGCACTACACAACCCAGCAAACAACATGTGATGGGCAGCACTCCAAGCTTTATATCCTGATGAAAGAGCACCTGAAAAAACCTTGGAGTGCCGCCCATCACATGTTGTTTTATATATATATATATATATATATATATATATATATTTATATATATATATATATTTATTTATTTATTATTGTTCAGATTTTTTGTTACTCCATGGGACTACATTAGATCAAGAAAATAAGATCGAGAAAGGTATTACCCACTGTATGGAAAATATGGAGGAGGAGCACTGAATATTCATATTAATATGGCTTAAAAATTAATATTATAGATGAAGGGCCATTTATATTAATTAAATATAATAAAGGTGCAATATTATTTTGATTTATAAAGGAGGTACTTGTATTATTGTAAAGAATGACAGGAGCTTTCATTAAGCAACACTTCTACAATTGGCCCTTGCATCCTTGGGTCATACGTTTAGAGGCCCCTCAAATGTTAAGGGACCAGTGCTGTCACCTGTCATAACCACCTCTCATTGTTTCCTCAGGCTAACCTGAGGCTTGCCAGGATACTAAAGGGAATAAATAAATAGTCCCCTGTTGTTTTGATCATGATAATTGCCTCTTCTTTGAGTGAAAACTAAATAGTAGTCATTAAAATGCTTTAATACCATAACAGTGATATTCGATTAGGTGAACCTAGGTGGTCATCTACGACTCCAATCATTAGGGAGCACATTAAGAAGTAAAGTGCAGCTTCATGTTTAAAAAAAAAAAAAAAACAATATCCAGTGCAGGAGATGGCATTCTAGAACTGGAGTGCGGCTTCTATTACAAATTAACAGCCTTTAAGAGACTGCTGCTGAAGATCAGCTTTTGTAGTTGCTCCATTTTCTGCCTGCTTAACATTTCAATTAAATGTAAAATTAGAACTCGTATTTCAGTGCGGTTGACATTGGCAAGACAACTTCATCGCATATAGTAAATGTACCTAAAATGGACAATAAACCTAGTTTGACGTGGCTCTAGAGCTAGGCTGGAGTAAGCTATTTTAGAGCAAAGCTGATATTACTGCAAATGCTGACATAGCCTTCTCATTTCCTCTCTTATTGTTTTGACATCCTGTTTTTTTATTATTTTTTTAATTAAATCAATTTATTTTTATTGAGCTTTAGGAAAACAAACATAGTAAGAAAAAAGGATACATAACTGGACAGTGTTGCAAAGATAACCAGAGCAAATACAGCATAATGACGACAATACTCAGAACAAGAAATAAACCATGAGTTAGAGGAAATAGCAAACAACAAGTCTCAAACCATATCAAAGATCAGCTGCGAGAGATGGAAAAGGATATGTGCAGGGCAGGGCATTCCAAAGGATCCAAGGGATCAGAGGGAAGATGTTGAAGGGGAGCTGGCCTCTGGACGTAGGCCAAAATGAGAATGACACCAATGATCCTAAAGCTTATGATATCTATGATACAGTAGCATTCCTGCTAGTGTAGAGGTGCAGTTCATGGTCGGCAGAATCATTAACTACAGATGGAGCCACGCAGTGGCGTAAGTTCATCACAGTCGCCCGGAGGCAAGATAAATATTGGTGCCCCCCCTATTTCCTATATTATGAGAAATATATGTATGTATGTGTGCGTGTGTGTGTGTGTGTGTGTGTGTGTGTGTGTGTGTGTGGAGTGTTCTGAAAACAATTTATATACTGTATTTATACATTTAATTGTATTTTATTTTAAATCACACATTTCTTAGCAGTCATACCCAGGATTAGAACCCATGACCTATTACACTGACAGCAGACACTTTACTGATGGAGCTATTTGCTCCTGTAGAGGAAGCATGAGAATTCTAACTATGGGAGTAATTCTGAGTTGATCGCAGCAGGAACTTTGTTAGCAGTTGGGCAAAACCATGTGCACTGCAGGGGAGGCAGATATAACATGTGCAGAGAGAGATAGATTTGGGTGTGGTGAGTTCAATCTGCAATCTAAATTGCAGTGTAAAAATAAAGCAGCCAGTATTTACCCTGCACAGAATCAAAATAACCCACCCAAATCTAACTCTCTCTCTGCACATGTTATATCTGCCTCCCCTGCAGTGCACATGGTTTTGCCCAACTGCTAAAAAATTTCCTGCTGCGATCAACTTGGAATTAGCCCCTATATGAAGTTACGTGTAATTGTCAGAGAAGTAACTTCATGTAGTTAAAATTCTCATATTTCCTATACAGGAGCAAATAGCTTCATCAGTAAGGTGTCTGCTTCCAGTGTAATAGGTTGTGGCTTCTAATCCTGGGTGTGATACTTGTAAAATGAGTATATTCAGTATAATAAAGAGGGTGTGATTTGTAAGGTGCAGGGACTAGTGAGGAAGTCGGCCAACGAAAAAACAGCGACAGCTATCAATTAAATTAATTCAATGGTGTCACAGAATGGGAGGAGATGTGCCCCCCTTCAGAGCAGGAGCCCGGCGGCAGATGACTCCGTTGCCTCCCAGAGTTCTGCCTCTGGAGCCACGCTCATCTTGTCTTAACTGCTGTGCCTAGGCACACCAAGGTTTATTAGCATAAGCCCTTCATCTATTGTTCTCAGCTGCATGACAATACAGAGAGAACAATACATCAGGGGATTAAGTAATTACAGCAGGGGATTAAATTCGACTGCCCTGGCTCAATTAATCCTATTAAAGGCCAAGATGAAGATGACTCCATCTGTATGTAGACAGGGGGGTTCAGGCGTGGAGTGGAAAGATAGAACACATACTGATAAATAACTTGATTAAGATTTTCTTCAGTTGTAAGTGACTGAGCTTTGGGGGTCAATGGTGGAACCATACAGTAGGTGCTTTAATCCTAACACATTGACAAACACCCACCCAAAATATCTTGCACCACAGGACAGGCCCAGAGCATATGGCAAAAAAAGGAGACCAACATTTAGGACAGTTTGTATTATCATATTGAAAAGACAAAGTGTGGTAACCCTATGAGTCATGTACAAATGACTCTTTGTAGCGCAGAAAGGAAGTAGCCACTCATCCTACTCATCTTCCAGTAAAGCCACCCTCCCACTTTCTCCATTAGGGAAGAAGTACCTTGAATGACAACCTCTGTTTAGTGCAGGATATAGTTTTGAAGTTGATATAAAACTAGTGATGTGCACCGGAAATTTTTTGGGTTTTGTGTTTTGGATTCGGTTCCGCGGTCGTGTTTTGGATTCGGACGCATTTTGGCAAAATCTCCCTGAAAATTTTTTGTCGGATTCGGGTGTGTTTTGGATTCGTTTTTTTTTTACAAAAAACCCTCAAAAACAGCTTAAATCATAGAATTTGGGGGTCATTTTGATCCCATAGTATTATTAACCTCAATAACCATAATTTCCACTCATTTCCAGTCTATTCTGAACACCTCACACCTCACAATATTATTTTTAGTCCTAAAATTTGCACCGAGGTCGCTGGATGACTAAGCTAAGCGACCCAAGTGGCCGACACAAACACCTGGCCCATCTAGGAGTGGCACTGCAGTGTCAGACAGGATGGCACTTTAAAAAGAATAGTCCCCAAACAGCACATGATGCAAAGAAAAAAAGAGGCGCAATGAGGTAGCTGTGTGACTAAGCTAAGCGACCCAAGTGGCCGACACAAACACCTGGCCCATCTAGGAGTGGCATTGCAGTGTCAGACAGGATGGCACTTCAAAAAAATAGTGCACAAACAGCACATGATGCAAAGAAAAAAAGAGGCGCAATGAGGTAGCTGTGTGACTAAGCTAAGCGACCCAAGTGGCCGACACAAAGACCCAAGTGGCCGACACAAACACCTGATACATCTAGGAGTGGCACTGCAGTGTCAGACAGGATGGCACTTCAAAAAAATAGTCCCCAAACAGCACATGATGCAAAGAAAAAAAGAGGCGCAATGAGGTAGCTGTGTGACTAAGCTAAGCGACCCAAGTGGCCGACACAAACACCTGGCCCATCTAGGAGTGGCACTGCAGTGTCAGGCAGCATGGCACTTCAAAAAAATAGTCCCCAAACAGCACATGATGCAAAGAAAAAAAGAGGCGCACCAAGGTCGCTGTGTGACTAAGCTAAGCGACACAAGTGGCCGACACAAACACCTGGCCCATCTAGGAGTAGCACTGCAGTTTTCTAGCGAGAGGATGAGTGCTTCCATCCTCATGTGAAGCTGAACCACTAGCCATGAACATAGGCCAGGGCCTCAGCCGTTCCTTGCCACTCCGTGTCGTAAATGGCATATTGGCAAGTTTACGCTTCTCCTCAGACGCTTTTAATTTTGATTTTTGGGTCATTTTACTGAACTTTTGTTTTTTGGATTTTACATGCTCTCTACTATGACATTGGGCATCGGCCTTGGCAGACGACGTTGATGGCATTTCATCGTCTCGGCCATAACTAGTGGCAGCAGCTTCAGCACGAGGTGGAAGTGGATCTTGATCTTTCCCTATTTTACCCTCCACATTTTTGTTCTCCATTTTTTAATTTGTGGAATTATATGCCAGTATCAATAGCAATGGCCTACTACTATATATACTGCGCACAACTGAAATGCACCAAAGGTATGGATGGATAGTATACTTGACGACATAGAGGTAGGTAGAGCAGTGGCCTTCCGTACCGTACTGCTATATATACTGGTGGTCACTGTCAGCAAACTGCAAAACTAAAATGCACCACAGGTATAGAATCTAGATTAGGGGTGGGCAAAATACGGCCCGCGGGCCGGATGCGGCCCGCAAACCGATCCTGACCGGCCCACTGCTTCCCACCAGCATGCAATGACAAGCGGCCCGACTGACTGAGCTGCTTGTCATTGCTCTGCAGTACTCCAAGCTGCCGGCGCCTGTCTCCCCTGCTGCTGCTGCACGGCGCCTGACACACTCATCCTCCTCCTCCCGCCTCCAGAGTCCCCATTGACAAAGGCAGCGATCAGATGAAAAGGGGGCGGAGCTATGCGGAGACGAGGGGGCGGGGCTACGTGGGACTTTAGGGGGCGGAGCTACATGGGACATAAGTCACTGCTACAGATCCATCCTTCCTGCCACTGCCAGCCAGACACAGATCAGTAAGTTAATGGAAAAAGTGAGGGAAAGAAAGTGTATTTGTGTGTGTGTGTGTGTGTGTGTGTGTGTGTGTGTGTGTGTGTGTATATGAGAGAGTGTGTGTGTATATGAGAGAGTGTGTGTGTGTGTGTGTGTGTGTGTGTATGTTTGTGTGTGCGGGCAGTGGCGTCAGACTGTATTTAGGTTAGGGGGAGATCTCTAACGCTTGCTGTACCACCCCCCAACCCCCCCCTCCCCTGGATTCTTTCACCATGTCACCCCCCATGTTCTGTCACTAAGTCACCCCCCCGTGTTGTTACCGTCTCACCTCCCGTGTTCTGTCACCGTGTCCTGTCACCCCCGTGTTCTGTCACCGTGACACCCCCCCACGTTCTGTTACTGTGTCACCCCCGTGTTCTGCCACTGAGTCAGCCCCCCCATGTTCTGTCACGGTGTCATCCCCCCGTGTTCTGTCACTGTGTCACCCCCGTGTTCTGTCACTAAGTCACCCTGCCGTGTTGTTACCGTGTCACCCCCCTGTGTTCTGTCACTGTGTCACCCCCCGTGTTCTGTCACTGTCAACCCCCCGTGTTCTGTCACTGTCACCCCCCCGTGTTCTGTACCGTGTCACCCCCCCGTGTTCTGTCACTGTCACCCCCCCGTGTTCTGTCACTCCCCCCCGTGTTCTGTCACCATGTCACCCCCCCGTGTTCTGTCACCGTGTCACCCCCCCGTGTTCTGTCACCGTGTCACCCCCCCCGTGTTCTGTCACCGTGTCACCCCCCCGTGTTCTGTCACCGTGTCACCCCCCTGTGTTCTGTCACTAAGTCACCCCGCCGTGTTCTGTCACCGTGTCACCTCCCGTGTTCTGTCACTGTGTCACCTCCTGCGTTCTGTCACTGTCACCCCCCCCCCCGCGTTCTGTCACTGTGTCACCCCCCGTGTTCTGTCACTGTGTCACACCCCCCCCGCGTTCTGTCACTGTGTCACCCCCCGCGTTCTGTCACTGTCACCCCCCCTCGTTCTGTCACCGTGTCACCCCCGCCCCCCGTGTTCTGTCACCGTGTCATACCCTGTGTTCCATCACCGTGTCCCACCCCCGTGTTCTGTCACTGTGTCACACCTTTCCCCAGGGGCCATAAGACACTGGATAATTTGCTTGCTGTGCAATGATTATCCCAAATAAAATGTTAATGTGTAAAAGGGGACTCTACCTGCCATAATGTGTAAAAGGGGGCTCTACCTTCCGTAATGTGTAAAAGGGGGCTCTCCCTGCTGTAATGTGTAAAAGAGAGCTCTACCTGGCGTAATGTGTGACAGGGGCTCTACCTGGAGTAATGTGTGTAAGTGACACTACTGTGTGGCATAATTTGAATAATGGAGACTATTGTGCAGCCTAAAATGAATCTGTATTATTTTTTGGCCACACCCCTTCCCCATGAAGCCACGTCCCTATATTTTTGGCACATAGGGGAGCTGCTATTTTGTGTGCGGCCCTCGAAAACTGACAGGAAAGTGTCATGTGGCCCCTCAGCTGAAATAATTGCCCACCCCTGATCTAGATGGATAGTATACTTGATGACACAGAGGTAGGTAGAGCAGTGGCCTTCCGTACCGTACTGCTATATATACTGGTGGTCACTGGTCAGCAAAACTCTGCACTGTACTCCTCCTATATAATATACTGGTGGTCCCCAGTCCCCACAATAAAGCAGTGTGAGCACAGATATATGCAGCACACTGAGCACAGATATGGAGTGTTTTTAAGGCAGACAACGTATACTGGTGGTCACTGTCAGCAAAACTCTGCACTGTACTCCTCCTATATAATACAGCTGCTCCCCAGTCCCCACAATTAAGCAGTGTGAGCACAGATATATGCAGCACACTGAGCACAGATATGGAGTGTTTTTCAGGCAGACAACATATACTGGTGGTCACTGGTTAGCAAAATTCTGCACTGTACTCCTCCTATATAATATACTGGTGGTCCCCAGTCCCCACAATAAAGCAGTGTGAGCACAGATATATGCAGCACACTGAGCACAGATATGGAGTGTTTTTTAGGCAGACAATGTATACTGGTGGTCATTGGTCAGCAAAACTCTGCACTGTACTCCTCCTATATAATACAGCTGCTCCCCAGTCCCCACAATTAAGCAATAAGCAGCACAAATATTATTAATAAACGGAGAGGACGCCAGCCACGTCCTCTCCCTAACATTTCCAATGCACGAGTGAAAATGGCGGCGATGCGCGGCTGCTTATATAGAATCCGAATCTCGCGAGAATCCGACAGCGGGATGATGATTAACCGAGCCATATGGGAAAATACGAGTATGCCTCGGACCCGTGTAAAATGGGTGAAGTTCGGGGGGTTCGGTTTCCGAGGAACCGAACCCGCTCATCACTATATAAAACTTCTAGTTCTCCTTTTGATACATTTAGGGCTCAATCTAATTAGGTGTGAATTGGCTTGTGTGAACTGTTTTGAACTGAACCGTGAATTGGTTGAACACATGTCGAATATGTCCCCAATTATAATACAGTCCATAAAATGTGACTCACTGTAAGGGACTGACACACTGAAATGTTTGCAAGCCTCAGTTCTCAAAACTAAAAAACAGAGTGCAGTATAAAAAAAAACGGGTTGCAGCTCCTCTATCACTGTGAGGAACTGAAAATGGGCAGTTTTTGAGCTATATATATATATATATATATATATATATACACATATATATATATATATATATATATATAATGAACACACAAGGCCAGGTGCAATCTCTAGGGTACCCTAGGTAGTGTCCCCCTCAAGGATTGCACCCCCAGGCCGACTGCGTCTTAGCTTGGCTTCACTTGTACATATAGGGGGATATTCAGTTAGCCACGGTAATTTACTTCCGTTAATTGAAACACCAACCGGCCCAGGGATGTTCAATTGTCCCCGATACCCACAGTCTGCTTGTTAGCTTGGCTTCTCCTGTGCATATAGGGGGATTTTCAGTTAGCCATGGTAATTTACTGCCGCTAATTGAAACACCAACCGGCCCAGGGATAGTCAATTGTCCCCTATACCCACAGTCTAAAAAATCTTAGCCCTATCAGCCTTGTGTTTTCCCAGATCCTAGGTGTTTTTGTCAAAAAATTTAAAAGTTATGGGAGAAAATAACAGGGATTAATTGAATTTCCTGAAGCTAAACATCAGGTAAAAATTGCAATAAACCCCTATTTTTTCTCTTGGAAATTATCAGGGCCAATTGAATATCCCCCATAATATAGACTGTATAAAAAAATGCTTTAACAGCTGTCATCATATATTGTACATGAAAAGTCTGAAATCAAATTAAAAAATAAATAAACCGATCTAGCTGTAAAAATTATATACATAGGACGGTTTGCTTCATAAAAGAGAATCACAATTTATTCCATAAATATATAATAAAACATAGAAATATGTAATGTAAATACAGTCTGTATTGCAAATTATATAGCACCCCCATAAACCGGATCTCTGCTGCAGGTCCACTCATATATCTTTGTATATAGTTCCAAAAGTTTTTTGGCTAGGACAACCTCCAATCAAATGCATTCACTGTAGAACAATAGTGTTTACCGGATATAGATGGAAGTTAATCCCTAGACATTGCATCAGCCTTAGGAATAGTCCATTTGTGCAGCTGAAGGGATATGCCGGAAAAATGGTGTGGTCCAGAGTACAGTGGTGGAGCGACGTCCAATGGTTGCCAAACGGAGATGCCAAATAATTTGAATGGATGCAAAGAGGAAGAGTGGGATCCGGGTGGGTAATAAAAGAATCTCAACGCGTTTCACTGGTTGATATCAACCACTGGTAATAAAATAAATAAATGTCGGTCATCAAGGGAGCACAATAAGGGGGACATGTACTAAGCAGTGATAAAAGTGGAGAAATGAGCCAGTGGAGAAATTTACCATGGCAACCAATCAGCTGCTCCGTACAATTGTATAGAATGCAAATTAGAAATGTTACGTCAATGCTAATTGGTTGCCATGGGCAACTTCTCCGCTGGCTCACTTCTCCACTTTTATTGCTGCTTAGTACATGTTCCCCTATTGGAGTGGCCAGAGAACAACCTAGCTAGGCTAACCGCAATCCACATAACAGGGAGTGCCAACCATAGAGTGGATTTTCCTCACAAGTAATTGTACCAAGAGGAATGGGAGCCATTTCGCAATATATTTGAGGATAAAGTAGAACTTACACCTAACCCTTCCCACCAAAAATATTTTTTCTATTTTATGTTCAAAACCTATAAGGGGTATAAACAAAGAACCTTTGATGGTTTATAATGTATATGAGATATTAAAGTATATTTACATAGAACACTACTGAAACAAGCTCTTAGTGACATATGTTGTTAACATTTGTTAATTATATAAATGTTTTGGTAATATGCGCTGCATATCTAATATGTTTAATAATCTCTATATTTTAGAAGCCTTTAAATATAGATTTCTGACATTCATGTATTTTGTTTATGATATTACCATGTACGTACAGTATATAAGGCTGTCAGACATTTGCTAATAATATTCTCAGCTCAGCCCCAGCCACCTCCTTGTCTTCTGTAAAGGAAGAGAAGGTGTCAAGGGAAGAAGAAAGCTGGTGAAGGGGTGGAGTCCCCACTTGTGAACAGCGCACATCAGTGCGGCGCCACTGATAGACAGGGTGGACTTTGTGGAGACCTTGCACTGGTAGTGCCAGTGAGGTCATGCAAGGCACGCCCCAAGTCTACTAGCACATGTGCAGTAATTTTGGAGTCCCCCTCTCCAATCCAGCTACATTTACCGCCAAAACACACATTGACCCCCACAAGAATAATGCCACACAGTGCCCCATTATTATACCACTATGACCCATTATTATGCCACACAATGTCCTATTCTTATGCCACTATGACCCATTATTATGCCACACAGTGTCCCATTCTTATGCCACAGAGGGCTAAAAACACAAACAATTCTAAATGACTTCAGCAGGCAGCAGCTACCAATGTTTGGCACCCACTTCTCATGGCTTAAATGCAGTGTAAATACCATGGTACCGGAGGTTTGCTGGCCTCAGCTGTTGCATACAGGATGAAACAAATAGAGATGAGCGGGTTCGGTTTCTCTGAATCCGAACCCGCCAGAACTTCATGTTTTTTTTCACGGGTCCGAGCGACTCGGATCTTCCCGCCTTGCTCGGTTAACCCGAGCGCGCCCGAACGTCATCATGACGCTGTCGGATTCTCGCGAGGCTCGGATTCTATCGCGAGACTCGGATTCTATATAAGGAGCCGCGCGTCGCCGCCATTTTCACACGTGCATTGAGATTGATAGGGAGAGGACGTGGCTGGCGTCCTCTCCGTTTAGAATAGATTAGAGAGACACTTGATTTACTAATTTTGGGGAGCATTAGGAGTAGTACAGTGCAGAGTTTTGCTGATAGTGACCACCAGTTTTATTTATAATCCGTTCTCTGCCTGAAAAAAGCGATACACAGCACACAGTGACTCAGTCACATACCATATCTGTGTGCACTGCTCAGGCTCAGGCCAGTGTGCTGCATCATCTATTATCATAATATCTATATATAATATTATATATATCTGTCTGACTGCTCAGCTCACACAGCTTATAATTGTGGGGGAGACTGGGGAGCACTACTGCAGTGCCAGTTATAGGTTATAGCAGGAGCCAGGAGTACATAATATATTATATAGTGAGTGACCACCAGACACACAGTGCAGTTTATTTAATATATCCGTTCTCTGCCTGAAAAAAGCGATACACACAGTGACTCAGTCAGTCACATACCATATCTGTGTGCACTGCTCAGGCTCAGGCCAGTGTGCTGCATCATCTATATATATTATATATCTGTCTGACTGCTCAGCTCACACAGCTTATAATTGTGGGGGAGACTGGGGAGCACTACTGCAGTGCCAGTTATAGGTTATAGCAGGAGCCAGGAGTACATAATATTATATTAAAATTAAACAGTGCACACTTTTGCTGCAGGAGTGCCACTGCCAGTGTGACTAGTGACCAGTGACCTGACCACCAGTATATATAATATTAGTAGTATACTATCTCTTTATCAACCAGTCTATATTAGCAGCAGACACAGTACAGTGCGGTAGTTCACGGCTGTGGCTACCTCTGTGTCGGCACTCGGCAGCCCGTCCATAATTGTATATACCACCTAACCGTGGTTTTTTTTTCTTTCTTTATACATACATACTAGTTACGAGTATACTATCTCTTTATCAACCAGTCTATATATTAGCAGCAGACACAGTACAGTGCGGTAGTTCACGGCTGTGGCTACCTCTGTGTCGGCACTCGGCAGCCCGTCCATAATTGTATATACCACCTAACCGTGGTTTTTTTTTCTTTCTTTATACATACATACTAGTTACGAGTATACTATCTCTTTATCAACCAGTCTATATATTAGCAGCAGACACAGTACAGTGCGGTAGTTCACGGCTGTGGCTACCTCTGTGTCGGCACTCGGCAGCCCGTCCATAATTGTATATACCACCTAACCGTGGTTTTTTTTTCTTTCTTTATACATACATACAAGTTACGAGTATACTATCTCTTTATCAACCAGTCTATATATTAGCAGCAGACACAGTACAGTGCGGTAGTTCACGGCTGTGGCTACCTCTGTGTCGGCACTCGGCAGCCCGTCCATAATTGTATACTAGTATCCAATCCATCCATCTCCATTGTTTACCTGAGGTGCCTTTTAGTTGTGCCTATTAAAATATGGAGAACAAAAATGTTGAGGTTCCAAAATTAGGGAAAGATCAAGATCCACTTCCACCTCGTGCTGAAGCTGCTGCCACTAGTCATGGCCGAGACGATGAAATGCCAGCAACGTCGTCTGCCAAGGCCGATGCCCAATGTCATAGTACAGAGCATGTCAAATCCAAAACACCAAATATCAGTAAAAAAAGGACTCCAAAACCTAAAATAAAATTGTCGGAGGAGAAGCGTAAACTTGCCAATATGCCATTTACCACACGGAGTGGCAAGGAACGGCTGAGGCCCTGGCCTATGTTCATGGCTAGTGGTTCAGCTTCACATGAGGATGGAAGCACTCAGCCTCTCGCTAGAAAAATGAAAAGACTCAAGCTGGCAAAAGCAGCACAGCAAAGAACTGTGCATTCTTCGAAATCCCAAATCCACAAGGAGAGTCCAATTGTGTCGGTTGCGATGCCTGACCTTCCCAACACTGGACGTGAAGAGCATGCGCCTTCCACCATTTGCACGCCCCCTGCAAGTGCTGGAAGGAGCACCCGCAGTCCAGTTCCTGATAGTCAGATTGAAGATGTCAGTGTTGAAGTACACCAGGATGAGGAGGATATGGGTGTTGCTGGCGCTGGGGCGGAAATTGACCAGGAGGATTCTGATGGTGAGGTGGTTTGTTTAAGTCAGGCACCCGGGGAGACACCTGTTGTCCGTGGGAGGAATATGGCCGTTGACATGCCAGGTGAAAATACCAAAAAAATCAGCTCTTCGGTGTGGAGGTATTTCACCAGAAATGCGGACAACAGGTGTCAAGCCGTGTGTTCCCTTTGTCAAGCTGTAATAAGTAGGGGTAAGGACGTTAACCACCTCGGAACATCCTCCCTTATACGTCACCTGCAGCGCATTCATAATAAGTCAGTGACAAGTTCAAAAACTTTGGGTGACAGCGGAAGCAGTCCACTGACCAGTAAATCCCTTCCTCTTGTAACCAAGCTCACGCAAACCACCCCACCAACTCCCTCAGTGTCAATTTACTCCTTCCCCAGGAATGCCAATAGTCCTGCAGGCCATGTCACTGGCAATTCTGACGAGTCCTCTCCTGCCTGGGATTCCTCCGATGCATCCTTGCGTGTAACGCCTACTGCTGCTGGCGCTGCTGTTGTTGCCGCTGGGAGTCGATGGTCATCCCAGAGGGGAAGTCGTAAGCCCACTTGTACTACTTCCAGTAAGCAATTGACTGTTCAACAGTCCTTTGCGAGGAAGATGAAATATCACAGCAGTCATCCTACTGCAAAGCGGATAACTGAGTCCTTGACAACTATGTTGGTGTTAGACGTGCGTCCGGTATCCGCCGTTAGTTCACAGGGAACTAGACAATTTATTGAGGCAGTGTGCCCCCGTTACCAAATACCATCTAGGTTCCACTTCTCTAGGCAGGCGATACCGAGAATGTACACGGACGTCAGAAAAAGACTCACCAGTGTCCTAAAAAATGCAGTTGTACCCAATGTCCACTTAACCACGGACATGTGGACAAGTGGAGCAGGGCAGGGTCAGGACTATATGACTGTGACAGCCCACTGGGTAGATGTATGGACTCCCGCCGCAAGAACAGCAGCGGCGGCACCAGTAGCAGCATCTCGCAAACGCCAACTCTTTCCTAGGCAGGCTACGCTTTGTATCACCGCTTTCCAGAATACGCACACAGCTGAAAACCTCTTACGGCAACTGAGGAAGATCATCGCGGAATGGCTTACCCCAATTGGACTCTCCTGTGGATTTGTGGCATCGGACAACGCCAGCAATATTGTGTGTGCATTAAATATGGGCAAATTCCAGCACGTCCCATGTTTTGCACATACCTTGAATTTGGTGGTGCAGAATTTTTAAAAAAACGACAGGGGCGTGCAAGAGATGCTGTCGGTGGCCAGAAAAATTGCGGGACACTTTCGGCGTACAGGCACCACGTACAGAAGACTGGAGCACCACCAAAAACTACTGAACCTGCCCTGCCATCATCTGAAGCAAGAAGTGGTAACGAGGTGGAATTCAACCCTCTATATGCTTCAGAGGTTGGAGGAGCAGCAAAAGGCCATTCAAGCCTATACAATTGAGCACGATATAGTAGGTGGAATGCACCTGTCTCAAGTGCAGTGGAGAATGATTTCAACGTTGTGCAAGGTTCTGATGCCCTTTGAACTTGCCACACGTGAAGTCAGTTCAGACACTGCCAGCCTGAGTCAGGTCATTCCCCTCATCAGGCTTTTGCAGAAGAAGCTGGAGGCATTGAAGAAGGAGCTAAAAGGGAGCGATTCCGCTAGGCATGTGGGACTTGTGGATGCAGCCCTTAATTCGCTTAACAAGGATTCACGGGTGGTCAATCTGTTGAAATCAGAGCACTACATTTTGGCCACCGTGCTCGATCCTAGATTTAAAGCCTACCTTGGATCTCTCTTTCCGGCAGACACAGGTCTGCTGGGGTTGAAAGACCTGCTGGTGACAAAATTGTCAAGTCAAGCGGAACGCGACCTGTCAACATCTCCTCCTTCACATTCTCCCGCAACTGGGGGTGCGAGGAAAAGGCTCAGAATTCCGAGCCCACCCGCTGGCGGTGATGCAGGGCAGTCTGGAGCGACTGCTGATGCTGACATCTGGTCCGGACTGAAGGACCTGACAACGATTACGGACATGTCGTCTACTGTCACTGCATATGATTCTCTCAACATTGATAGAATGGTGGAGGATTATATGAGTGACCGCATCCAAGTAGGCACGTCACACAGTCCGTACTCATACTGGCAGGAAAAAGAGGCAATTTGGAGGCCCTTGCACAAACTGGCTTTATTCTACCTAAGTTGCCCTCCCACAAGTGTGTACTCCGAAAGAGTGTTTAGTGCCGCCGCTCACCTTGTCAGCAATCGGCGTACGAGGTTACATCCAGAAAATGTGGAGAAGATGATGTTCATTAAAATGAATTATAATCAATTCCTCCGCGGAGACATTGACCAGCAGCAATTGCCTCCACAAAGTACACAGGGAGCTGAGATGGTGGATTCCAGTGGGGACGAATTGATAATCTGTGAGGAGGGGGATGTACACGGTGATATATCGGAGGGTGAAGATGAGGTGGACATCTTGCCTCTGTAGAGCCAGTTTGTGCAAGGAGAGATTAATTGCTTCTTTTTTGGGGGGGGTCCAAACCAACCCGTCATATCAGTCACAGTCGTGTGGCAGACCCTGTCACTGAAATGATGGGTTGGTTAAAGTGTGCATGTCCTGTTTTGTTTATACAACATAAGGGTGGGTGGGAGGGCCCAAGGACAATTCCATCTTGCACCTCTTTTTTCTTTTCTTTTTCTTTGCATCATGTGCTGATTGGGGAGGGTTTTTTGGAAGGGACATCCTGCGTGACACTGCAGTGCCACTCCTAGATGGGCCCGGTGTTTGTGTCGGCCACTAGGGTCGCTAATCTTACTCACACAGTCAGCTACCTCATTGCGCCTCTTTTTTTCTTTGCGTCATGTGCTGTTTGGGGAGGGTTTTTTGGAAGGGACATCCTGCGTGACACTGCAGTGCCACTCCTAGATGGGCCCGGTGTTTGTGTCGGCCACTAGGGTCGCTAATCTTACACAGCTACCTCATTGCGCCTCTTTTTTTCTTTGCGTCATGTGCTGTTTGGGGAGGGTTTTTTGGAAGGGACATCCTGCGTGACACTGCAGTGCCACTCCTAGATGGGCCCGGTGTTTGTGTCGGCCACTAGGGTCGCTTATCTTACTCACACAGCGACCTCGGTGCAAATTTTAGGACTAAAAATAATATTGTGAGGTGTGAGGTATTCAGAATAGACTGAAAATGAGTGTAAATTATGGTTTTTGAGGTTAATAATACTTTGGGATCAAAATGACCCCCAAATTCTATGATTTAAGCTGTTTTTTAGTGTTTTTTGAAAAAAACACCCGAATCCAAAACACACCCGAATCCGACAAAAAAAATTCGGTGAGGTTTTGCCAAAACGCGTTCGAACCCAAAACACGGCCGCGGAACCGAACCCAAAACCAAAACACAAAACCCGAAAAATTTCAGGCGCTCATCTCTAGAAACAAACTGACATACTGTACAGGAACATTGTGGGGGCCATAGAAACAGTCCTGAGTCCTGAGTTACACATTTGTCAGATAAGTTCCCAGTATTACAACCTGCAATTGCTCAACTCAAAGGAGATGCATGTTAAAAGACCTGTGTGCAGCTAAATAACAGTGATAACCGTTATACAACTGGGGGAACATCCCCCAATACCACAGACTTGAGCTGCCATTCCACCTGTGTAACACTACACACACGGTCCCTGCAGATACACAAACACATTTGGCTGGCATGACACATGTAATGGGGACTCGGGGAGGGAGAGCACAGGTACTCACCAAAGCAGATGAAAGATAAAATGGAGAAAGTCCCAGATGGCAGCACTGAACATGATGACAAAGGGTCCTGCGGTCTTTGTCAGTCAGCCAGGTGGAGACAGGAGGTATAGTATGTGTCCTCCACACACAGCATTACATGCCAGGCTGGGCTGTGTGAAGCCATCATCAGTGTGCTTAGGGCCATGGGTGGGGAGGAAAGGCCTGCGTTGGCTCACTTCCTGCTTTGGAACAGTCCGGATCCGGGTTCTTCGCAGTCCCAGTAGTTCTGCCACTGGCCAGCACAGTGGAACGGGGAAGGGAATGCGCCTCTGCAACCCTGCATCTTCCTGCAGTGCATACCTCTGCTTACTGCATTGCACCGGCCCTGGCTACTATAATACATTACATCGGGCATGCAGTGCATGCAGAGGTGGGCAATTGAGGGTGGATGCAGCTGGTGGGCCCACAGGCCAAATGCACCATCCACACCACCATAGTTATGACCCTGGCTTTAGGCATCCCTACCCCAACCAGACTCAACATTAAATCAGTAGCACCCACGATCATTAATAATGGCTCTCGACTTGCAAAAAGCCCCAACATTAAAAAATAGCCAATTTACCCTATTTGTTCCGAAGTTTTGTTTTTAAATGAATAGGTTAATTTATTAAATATGTTTATTTATTAAATCTGAGTACTATTGTACTCCCCAAACAGACAAGACATTAAAGTAATAACCTTTATAGTTATCCTGCTTTTGCCACTGTTTTTATATAGTTAGCAATACATGTTGGTGTCTTTTTTGTTTGTTTGTTTGTTTGTTTGTTTGTTTGTTTGTTTGTTTATTGGTAAATATATAAAACGTAACTGTATTAGAAAGTTTAACAACACATAGTAAAGTTCAATTTAAAAAGCTTATACTACCTGAAACTTAATAGGGTTTAGTAACTTGGCTAAGTATAGAGGAAACATAAAAAGGTATAGATGGTCTATTGATAAACATTGTCCATGGAAAAAGAGCAGCAGGAGAGCCAGATACTCTATATTTGGATGGATAAATGTCAAACTCTTCCAGATGATTTTTTAATATTTATTGCAATGGTCTTTCAGAAAGAATGAGAATTAATATCAACATGCTGCCATAATATGGAAGAAGGATATTGTTTTGTTCCATAAATTTTATAATAATTTTATGTTAATCTACTTTTTACCAGCTGAATCCCCGTTATATATAGCTGGAAGACTAAAGCCCAAAGACTCATTAAGCCACTGACTTAATAACTGATTTGGAGACGGCAGATGTTGAATAAGCTCAGCTGGGTTTTGTAATTATTTTGCTAGTGGCATAAAATAAAATAACCCTCCCCCAACTTGTATCCAGCTGTCCCATTGGTTGAGTGGTCAATTAGTGTCAGTAAAATAAGTTTGAATTTATGAACAAGGTCTGTAATATTTTTATGAAAAGTGTGTTACAGTTTTCATCTAAAAATCCCAATGGATAATATGAAACTTTGTTTCCAATAAAAATAAATTCTGTAACAAAATATTGTACTATCTCTATGTTGAAATCCTAATTCTAGCTAATATATATGCAAATCGGTGTGGTTTAAGTGTTGCAGATGCACAGTATAAATTAAAGTTCCAGAAGCTGGTACATGTTTTCCAATTATCACTTAGCTAGTAAAGCTGATAATAGCGTTTATGGCTCTTGTGACTATAATTGTTATTCATTTGTAAATTTTATATGTGTAAAAAGTAGTTGGTATTGTGCATATATTATGTATTGGATAGAATAACATATGTTGTTTATTCATTGGCTGCAATATTATTTATCGATTTATTCATTATTATGCCAGTTTTATTTAGGCAACGGTTCCACTATATTCCGAAAATATGTTTTTTTACAAGCTAATTTTACTCTGCCTTTTTTATAATTAAAAACTTTAATCCATCTACCCAACACAGCCATGGGAATTTCAAGAAAATAACTAAGATCAAATATGTATCTTCAGACAATAGCTAGTAAAGGGGCCACATCATTTGAAAGAGGGGGTGGAAATCCATCACAAAAATACTGAGAAATCACACAGAAATCCTGACTTTAATAGAATAGGATCCAATAGATTTACAAAGCTGCCCCGAAAATGAGTTGCCTCTGAGTTTTGTGTATGCACCTAGAGATCTGTGTAGGCTTCTCTCATTTTATTTGGTTTAAAAACAATGGAAAATAAAAAAGAGGATTGATGTTTCCCCACAAATTGTGAACCACCACTCATCATACTCCCACAACCTTAGGCCCAGTGGCTTAACAGGACTCTGGAGCGCCCTGTTAGACTGTAAGGTGCCTGCCTGCTAGCCAGAAGAAAGGGCTGTGGGGCAGTGACAATGCAGCCCCCAGAGCCTTGTGCTTTGTGTGATGGCACTGCTCTGTGAGATGGCACTGCTCGCACACATATAGCCATGCCCTGCATAGGCCATCAGTACCGGCTGGAATCGTATGGAAGTGATAATACCCACAAAATATGTGCCCCCTCTCCCCAGAAACAACCAGTCCCATTACTGATAGCACTAGGGCTTTTCCCCAGATCCACGGTGGGGTTAATAATTATTGTGCAAAAAATAGAGGTGCATTATAGGTCACAGCTAGTGCTGTCATGCCCAATTTAAATGACTACCCAGGCATGCGGCCACTTGTAGAGCCATAAGTGCCAGCACGCCCTGGCAGACAGGGCATGAAGGCACCTGCAGTGCTCCTGTAAAAAATAATAATAATAAAATAAATATATATATATATATATATATATATATATATATCAAAAGAAAAGAAACAAAAACAGGCGCTAAGCCAATGTGTACTTTAAGCACTCAAAAAGTCCACAACAGTGACTCAAGCACAGGAAAATCCACTAATGTGGGACGGCCAAGCTCCTCATCCAGATGTACACCAACTTCTCCAACCTACAATATAAAAAAAATACAGAAGCGCATCCTCTGTGCAATAATGTGTTAACACCACCAAAGTGTATCTATTCCAAATATAGGTGGACCCGTACCAAAATAAATATTTCAAAAGTCTTATCTCAGGTTCTTCTAATGATCCACACGAGGTCATCAGCCATATGAATGTTAAAATGTTTTAATACAGATTCAGAGTACATGAAAGATAAAATAAAAAAACAAGCATAGTGTATTCCAATTAACAACCAGAACACAAAAGCATGAGTAAAAGCCTGTACATCTATTTATAGAAATGAAAGCTTATCCGAACAGCAACAACCGGCAGTTAACATCTACCGTGTTTCATCCAGGAGGAGCTAAGTGTCATCCTTCTGACTTCCTCAGGGGTAATGACTTCCTTATTACCCCCTTGAGTGTCCCCTGTGGAGGGAGAATTTAACCTGTTAAGTGCCTTTTACAGGGAAATGTCTCATTTTCCTCACAAGTACTTCTGGTATTATCAATAAGTAAGAGCGCACGAATACACATATGGAGACATCTACCACATATTGTCGGACAGTAACACATAATTATAAATGTAAATACTGTACATTATGTCATAAGTACAGGGCCAGCATTAAAACTGGGTATGAAGTAATTAAAGAACACAGGGCTAAAAAGTACAGTCCGAGTAAGAATTGGAATAAGGCATTGTACAGTAACTGTAGTCCTCTACACAATTCCGTCTTCTTTACAGTGCTCTTTTTTATTAGACTTTGTTTTATATATATCCCTTACCTTACCTTTTTTCACATTCCAGAGCATGTAATGTTTCTTCTACAAAAAAAGTTGTTTTTTCCACTGTAGGCATAGTTGTGTAATTTTGTTGGGTAGATTGATGATTGAAGTGTGTTCTCTATCACATTTACAGGCACTGCTTATCACACTAAATTGGCCCATACTCATCCAATAAGCTTTTATAAATAAGTACACTATAATCAATCTTTAAAAAAATGATTGCGGAAGAGCATATAAGGCAGTATTGCGCTAATTTTCCAATCATCAGAGATGCCCTGACTCAATAATACTTCCCTATTGAGGTCATAGTTGGGCAAGTTTTCTTACCTTTTTGTGCCACCTTGTCAAGAGAGGTGAGTTGGGCAGCCTCATCACCAGCCATCTTTGAAAGATGAATAAGGTGTATATACTGTAGTAACTATAGTTTTTCCTTTGGCCTAGAGATGGTCCACAAAATTGCTTAACAATTAATAGTATTATAGAATTAACTGTTCATCCCTTCTGCTTTCCATTCCCAGCTTATCAGTAATTTAATGCATTATTTATTATTTGACATTATTTCAGAAATGTCACTTGGAATAATCTTGCCATTCCGGATACTCACTGTTCTCCAGATGGAGAAGGATACCAGTGTCCCCGGGGTTTCAAGTGCATGGACCTGAAAGACCTTGGTCTGAGCAGACAAGAGCTTGGATACAGCGGATTCAATGAGATAGGTATGTGTATTTAAAATATTTATATAGAAATAGTTAAATATATATATATTATATATATATATATATATATATATATATATATATATAGCACAGAGAAAGGACGTGGCACTCACGGCAAGCTGAAGAACTCACAGACTCATCAGTAATTAATTACTGATGAGTCTGTGAGTTCTTCAGCTTGCCGTGAGTGCCACGTCCTTTCTCTGTGCTATTACCTTGGTTTTACGGAGGCACCGGCATTATTTACATTGAGCTTTAGGAGTACCTTACCTTTCTACGTATATATATATATATATACACATACACATATTACACTGTGTTGTTATTTTAAAAGTACGTCTACTATGATGCCTACAGCTATTCTATAAGTCAAATGTCAATTTTGGGAATATGAGGATGGTGCATTTGAAGGTGAAGGCATATTTTGGTTAGTTAATTACAGATGTAAGAAAATATGATTAGAATGTTCATATTTGCAGGTAGTTGAGTGTTGCACTTTTTCAGCCTTACAAAAAAGCAGTAATTTATAGCAACTAGTCAACACTATGCTTAAATCCATTTAAACTGACATAAGCAAATCTCTATTTGGGTTCTGCAAATTGTTACCTCTCTCATCTTGTTAGTACACAGGTTATCAAACTCTGTCCTCAGGACCCCAAACAGTTCAAGTTTTCCAGGTCTCCACACAGAATCACAAATGAAATAATTAGCTCCACCTACTGTATGGATCTTTTAAAATGTGTCAGTAAGTAATGAGTACCCCTTTGTACCTGCTAGGTGACCTGGAAAATGTGAACGGTTTGGGGTCCTGAGGACCTAGTTTAAGAACCACAGAGGTTCTTAAACATGGTCCTCAGGACTCCAAACAGTTTACGTTAGTATATTAGTGAATCAACATTTATGTGTCCCATATTTTTTTCCCATTGGCATTTTTCTTTTATTATTATTTTAGTACACTATTTTTATATTTACAGAAAAAGAAAATAATTAATTTCATAAACACCATAGTATATGCACAAGTTTTATGTTAAAGCAATCAATTACCAATTACCATATACAGCTAAATAATTTTATTGCAACTAAATAAGTTACACTGAGTTTACTGTATTGTGACACGGGTACTTCCTAATGATACTTCCAAAGTATTTTGGGTAAAACTGCTTACTGTTTTATTGTTTGGATGGCAAACAAGAGTAAAATACGTAAACATCCAATTCCCCCATCCCTAACACTTATCTAACATAGACATTCCGTCCAATAAATCTCCAGGATTGACCTCCCCACTCACAGGGGACACTAAGCTTCTTCCCAGTGCTTTTGTGATAGACAAGTGTATATCTCTAAGATATATATGCAGATGGTGGTTGTTCATACACACTGACCAACCACCTCTGCCATCTGCAAATATATCTGTTGTAGAGGACATTGGCCAATTAATCTTTCTTCTGTACACACTGGCAGATCGTCGTCATGAAATGTGCCAAGTATTCCTGCAATTTACATAATGGGCTGGCCTACTAAAGAGCACCAGGTAAAGGAAATAGGCCCTCTATTCTCCAGTGATGATCTGCAGCTACTGTATAACAGCATCTGCGTCGCAGTATCTTTTGTAATCTTGCCAAATATGGATCAATAATAGTGCTCCTTACACCAAATTATGCCACACAGTAGTGCCCCTTACACAACATTATTCCCCTTTCACCATATTATGCCCCACACAGTAATGTCCCTTACACCATATTATGCCCCACACAGCAGGGCCAGATTAACAATGGGGTGGATGGAGCTCCAGCTCCAGGCCTTCACATAAAATTAGGCCCAGCATGATGGCAGTATGATGATGAGCAGATGCCTAGCTGGCCACACAGTTGGCCATAGATCATTATAATTGTATTTCTAGTTTTCTGACAAAACTAAGCAATTGTTCTATTTTGTTTTTTTTGTATTTAAGGAGACAGTGAGACTGATAGTTTAGGGGGTGTACACGCCCATGTGGCTTTCGCCACACCCATACAGTGATGTTCACATCTACTCCCCTTCATAATATAGGCCTTGAATATTTTCAGCCTGTGGCCCTTAATCCAGCTTTGCCACACAGTAATGCCCCTTACACCATATTATGCTGCACACAGTAATGTTCTTTACACCATATTATGCTGCACACAGTAATGCCCCTTACACCACATTATGCAGCACACAGTAATGTTCCTTACACCATATTATGCAGCACACAGTAATGTTCCTTACACCATATTATGCTGCACACAGTAATGTTCATTACACCATATTATGCTGCACACAGTAATGTTCCTTACACCAAATTATGCTGCACACAGTAATGCCCCTTACACCATATTATGCTGCACACAGTAATGTTCCTTACACCATATTATGCTGCACACAGTAATGCCCCTTACACCATATTATGCAGCACACAGTAATGCCCTTACACCATATTATGCTGCACACAGTAATGCCCTTACACCATATTTTGCTGCACACAGTAATGTTCATTACACCATATTATGTTGCACGCAGTAATGTTCCTTATACCATATTATGCTGCACACAGTAATGCCCCTTATACCATATTATGCTGCACACAGTAATGTTCCTTATACCATATTATGCTGCACACAGTAATGTTCCTTACACCATATTATGCTGCACACAGTAATGTTCCTTACACCATATTATGCTGCACACAGTAATGCCCCTTACACCATATTTTGCTGCACACAGTAATACCCTTCCACCATATTATGCTGCACACAGTAATGTTCCTTCCACCATATTATGCTGCACACAGTAATGTTCCTTACATCATATTATGCTGCACACAGTAATGCCCTTACACCATATTATGCTGCACACTGTAATGTTTCTTACACCATATTATGCTGCACACAGTAATGTTCCTTACACCATATTATGCTGCACACAGTAATGTTCCTTACATCATATTATGCTGCACACAGTAATGCCCTTACACCATATTATGCTGCACACAGTAATGTTCCTTACACCATATTATGCTGCACACAGTAATGTTCCTTACACCATATTATGCTGCACACAGTAATGTTCCTTACATCATATTATGCTGCACACAGTAATGCCCTTACACCATATTATGCTGCACACAGTAATGTTCCTTACACCATATTATGCCGCACACAGTAATGCCCTTACACCATATTATGCTGCACACAGTAATGTTCCTTACACCATATTATGCTGCACACAGTAATGCCCTTACACCATATTATGCTGCACACAGTAATGCCCTTACACCATATTATGCTGCACACAGTAATGTTCCTTACACCATATTATGCTGCACACAGTAATGTTCCTTACACCATATTATGCTGCACACAGTAATGTTCCTTACACCATATTATGCTGCACACAGTAATGTTACTTACACCATATTATGCTGCACACAGTAATGTTCCTTACACCATATTATACTGCACACAGTAATGCTCCTTACACCATATTATGCTGCACACAGTAATGCCCCTTACACCATATTATGCTGCACACAGTAATGTTCCTTTCACCATATTATGCTGCACACATTAATGTTCCTTACACCATATTATGCTGCACACAGTAATGCCCTTATACCATATTATGCTGCACACAGTAATGTTCCTTACACCATATTATGCTGCACACAGTAATGCTCCTTACACCATATTATGCTGCACACAGTAATGTTCCTTACATCATATTATGCTGCACACAGTAATGTTCCTTCCACCATATTATGCTGCACACAGTAATGTTCCTACACAGTAATGTTCCTTACACCATATTATACTGCACACAGTAATGTTCCTTCCACCATATTATGCTGCACACAGTAATGTTCCTTCCACCATATTATGCTACACACAGTAATGTTCCTTCCACCATATTATGCTGCACACAGCAATGTTCCTTACACCATATTATACTGCACACAGTAATGCCCTTATACCATATTATGCTGCACACAGTAATGTTCCTTACACCATATTATGCTGCACACAGTAATGCCCCTTATACCATATTATGCTGCACACAGTAATGCCCCATATACCATATTATGCTGCACACAGTAATGCCCTTATACCATATTATGCTGCACACAGTAATGTTCCTTACACCATATTATGCTGCACACAGTAATGCTCCTTACAGCATATTATGCTGCACACAGTAATGTTCCTTACAGGGGCGTATCTACCCATTGGCCAGGATAGCACTCGCCAGGGGCACCAGGCAAGGAGGGGGCGCCGCCTGGCAGTGCCATCCATGTTCAGGGGTAGACTCCAGTAGTACTGTCAGACTTGGTGATTGTCTGTTAGTGCCGGCACCAGTGTCAGGCGGCAGCGCACCACACCTCACTTGTAATCAGACTCAACATAAACTACAGCTCTCAGCATCCCTTGTTGCCGGGAGCTCCGGGAGCTGTAGTTTATTTTGAGTCTGATTGATCACTAGTGCAGTGCTATGCCGCTAGACACCGATGCCGGCAGTAACAGACTGTCACAAAGTACAATCCGGATTAAGTGAGGGGAGGGGTGGCACAAGACTGCTCTGCACGTCATTGACCTACGAGAAGTGGATGGAATGGAAACAGGGGGCGGGGCTACACGGCACTCAGTCAGTGCCAGGCAGCCCAGCAGCATGGAGGAGAGGGGGAGAGGACAAGGAGCTACTAAAGTGTACCCTGTCTGTGAAGTGAGGGAGGTAAACACTATATACTGTCTGTATGTGTGTCTGAATCTATGTATGTGACTATATCTGTATGTATGTATGTTTGTGTGTATAATTATCTACTGTATTTATATGTGTATTAGTTTGTGACTATACAGTACAGAACAAAAAGATAATATTGACTTGCGCCTAAAAGGCTGCACTCGGGTCACCACTCCTAAGGAGCACCACTCCTCACACAATGCACAACCAGAAAAAGTGGAACGGCTCCCAAGCGCTGCTTTATATGTATATACAGGTTGCTTCTCTTAGAACTCCACAGACAAATCCTCAAAAGAAAGAAAAGGACATATTCATGTAATGTAAATGTCCATATATGTGTTATTTGCTCGTATAGATGATCCTCAACTGACCTCTGGGCAATGCCCTATGTTCACATCAAGGTTTCTTTATCTTTCCAAATTTCGTACAATCACGTCTTAACTTATTGGTATATGGCTCACCTTTGGTAAATACCCTATGTGCATCAAAAGGTTTCTTTCTAGTACCCCATTCGTCTGGATCAGGCTGGGCGATACTGGGCTCTTATACCATCATGATATATAGAGTATGTCAGAACCAAAAGTCCATGCAATGTCAGGTATAAACCGATTTATTTGTAAAAAAATATATAAAATATAGCAACATGACAGCACTCTATGTCTTATAACAAAAGTTTTGCTGGTGCAGGGTCCTGGTAATTGATACAAACACTCACTTTTTCCACAGTTGAAAAAAGAATTAGACCAGCACTCACATTTAGTAGGTGAAAGATGATGAAGACCATTGAGCGTTGAAACGGCTGTCGGGCGAACTGTAGCAGTGGGGTACATCCAGATGGCCTATCAGGAATAAAAAAATATATAAAAATATATGTACATTCACTGTATCATAGGTCACCAAAAGTACACAGTATTCCCAACCGGCAAGATCTATATCACCGCACACTCCTCAGATGGAAAAAAACGAGGGGAGAAAAAAAGGGAATAATACGTGGGTAAAGAAGATGTAACCAAAAATTGGTCTTTACCAATTCCTCACGATGGGTGACGCGGTGAACCTATGAAGAGTGTCGCAATTCCACCGACGCGTTACGGAAACACTGTTCCTTCATCAAGACACCTTGATGAAGGAACAGTGTTTCCGAAACGCGTCGGTGGAATTGCGACACTCTTCATAGGTTCACCGCGTCACCCATCGTGAGGAATTGGTAAAGACCAATTTTGGGTTACATCTTCTTTACCCACGTATTATTCCCTTTTTTTCTCCCCTCGTTTTTTTCCATCTGAGGAGTGTGCGGTGATATAGATCTTGCCGGTTGGGAATACTGTGTACTTTTGGTGACCTATGATACAGTGAATGTACATATATTTTTATATATTTTTTTACAAATAAATCGGTTTATACCTGACATTGCATGGACTTTTGGTTCTGACATACTCTATATATCATGATGGTATAAGAGCCCAGTATCGCCCAGCCTGATCCAGACGAATGGGGTACTAGAAAGAAACCTTTTGATGCACATAGGGTATTTACCAAAGGTGAGCCATATACCAATAAGTTAAGACGTGATTGTATGAAATTTGGAAAGATAAAGAAACCTTGATGTGAACATAGGGCATTGCCCAGAGGTCAGTTGAGGATCATCTATATGAGCAAATAACACATATATGGACATTTACATTACATGAATATGTCCTTTTCTTTCTTTTGAGGATTTGTCTGTGGAGTTCTAAGAGAAGCAACCTGTATATACATATAAAGCAGCGCTTGGGAGCCGTTCCACTTTTTCTGGTTGTAGTTTGTGACTATGTATGTGAATAAGTGTGTAACTATGTATGTATGTGACTGTATTTTTGTGTGTAACTATTTGTATATACTGCATGTGTGACTGTACTGTATATCATATGTACGGTATGTGTTTTGTGTGTGACAGTATGTATGTAAGTGTATATGTGTGTGCCTATGGGCAGGATCAGATGTACTAATGGCAGTGGGGGTTATTCGGTAAGGATTGCAGATTCTGATAAAAAGCAGAATCTGCAAACCTTTCTATTGCATGTCTGGGGATGCTCATCCATCGCAGGGCAAGGCTGTCCAGAATGCTGAATGGAATGCTCAGCGACTGCGACCGCAATTTAATTGTGGTCGCAGCAACTGTGGAAGACCCCTGCAGCTGCAGCTAGGCTGTGTATGAAGGTGGTCCGCCGCCATTTTTCACATAGGGGTGGCAGCGTGTGATGTCACTCAGCCGCCCCGGAAATGCAGATAACCCGACCCCATTTTCCCCACTCCTCCCCCGCAACGGTCCATCACTGCCCCCCCCCCCACCCTTCGCCTCTGCCTGTCAATCAGGCAGAGGGGTTTACAGCCAATGTGATCCAATCGACGGAGCGCTGAGAACAGAGATATTGCAGTCGCATCCCTGAATGCGGTTTGACCTCATTCCACTTATAAAAATAGAAATATATTTACTAGCACTGGTCCACATTTCTATTGTCTATTTGCATTCCCCATATGCCTTCTATAGACAATGGGGCAGATGTATTAAGCCTGGAGAAGTGATAAAGCAGTGATAAGTGCAAGGTGATAATGCACCAGCCAATCAGCTCCAATATGTAAATTAACAGTTAGGAGCTGATTGGCTAGTGCCAGAGCCGGCCTTAGACATAGGCAAACTAGGCAAATGCCTAGGGCATTTGGTATGCTTAGGGGCACCAGCATATGTGGCATGCCTATATTCTGTGTGTGAAAGAGAAAAAATAAGCTGAGCGCTCAGTGAGTGGTGGTGTATAGATGATTGTCAGCAGCAGCTTGGGAAGGGAATGCCAATCCCCTAAAACACACCTATGTAGAAAAATATACCAAGTTGCGCTCAACAATCAAATGTAAAAAGCATTTATTTTGATGCATAAAATGTAATAATAATTACAACAAATCTCCTGGGAGTGCAATACACAATTTAGCCTTAAAGTAACTTATCTCTGTATCTATATACTTGATGCTGTTCTTATAACAGGAGTGCAGATTATTATTATTCCAGAGCTTATGACCCCAGGGGTGTCGTTTTAAATATGGTAATATAACAACAGCAGTGATTAGTAACTGTTAAGAATGAAATAAAAAGTCTGTGTTGACATGCATGTAACTCACTTGGTCCATATTGTCACGATCCGGGTATCTGGACGCCATTTCTTACCCATCAGATGCCTCCTAAGGCTGGCACAGCGCTCCAGGACCGGATCCCATCTGTTATCCTAATGTTCACATTCCTGCATCCTCTCCTGTCTCTCTGAGACGCTGTCACAGTAACGCCTTATTACATCTGGCATGGCGTCTCCCGCGGCCTCCGCCGCCGTCCCTGAGCTTCTGCATGCAGAGTGTCAGAGTGTCGATTACGTCAGCCGCGGCCTCCGCTGTGTCCGCGTGGTTGGATGTGCACTTGTCAGCCTGGCGTCTCCTGTCTCCAGTGGCCGGCGCTGCCATTACTGTTTTCATTACCACATGGATTACAAACCAAACTTCCCTCCAAGTGTCTGCATGGGCGCAGCCATCTTGGATTCTGTCAGCTGATCATTTCCTCCAATCAGTTGTCAGTATTGTCAATCTGCATAATTGCCTAGCCAATCCCTTCCTTGCTGCAGGTATAAATACACTGTGCCTGAGCAAGGAAGGCGTCAGTGCTTTGGTTGTCAAACCTAGTTCCTGTTTGTATCTCTCCTGTGATTGTCTTCCAGGTTCCAGCTCCTGTCTCAAGACTTCCACCATAGAGACCCGCACCAGCATTCCACCTGCGGTGTAGCCTGACTCTCCAATCCATTGTGGATTCATCTGTTTCCAGCTACAACATTACCTGCTTCCAGCCCAGCTTCCAGCAGAGTACAGCTTCTCTTAAAGGGCCGGTGTCCTTTCTACACTTTACCACTCTCCACCGGTATTATTATTTCTCCGCTCTCAAGTTCTACATTTCAGCTCATATTTCATCGCTCCCAAGTTCATTTATTATTTAACTGGTTCCAGCCAGTATCCACTCCGTGCTAACAACAGTCTGGTTCCAGCCAGTATCCACAGCAGCCGTTTTATCTTCAGCAACCCAGCTTTTCCTGGAACACCAGCTGGTACAATCCTGGGTTATCTCCATTGCTACAGTCGGGCCTGGTAAGGACTTTCCATCTAGAAGATTATAAGAACTGTCTCACACTACCAGTGCCCTGTGGCTCCTGCCATCCTGTAGTACCCAGGAACTGTATTTATTCTTTGCTGACTTTTACGTTTTCTTTTACTGCTGCTGTGTTGCGGAGTTGTCATAAATAAACATCATTGACTTTTATTCCTGGTTGTCGTGGTCACGCCTTCGGGCAATTCTTCTACATGTCTAGGGGTCTGATACAACCTGCCAGGTTCCATTACACCTCAGCCCCTACAACTGAGGCTGCCTCCCGTCAGCTCAGGCCCTCAGTTGTGACAGTCCCTACAACTGAGGCTGCCTCCCGTCAGCTCAGGCCCTCAGTTGTGACAGTAAGCACTGACCTAATGAATCCAGCCGGAGACCAGGATCAAGCGGCCAGGCCGATGCAAGAACTGGCAGCCCAACTTGAACATCAGGAGGCTGCACAGGGCCACATCATCCGCTGTCTCCAGGATCTCTCTACTCGGCTGGATGGGATTCAGACAACCCCCCGTGGATCTGACGCGTCCGGTGCATCAACCACAGTGACTCCAGCTATAACCCCACCCACCTTACCCATTTCTGCTCCACGTCTTCATCTTCCAACGCCAGCAAAATTTGACGGATCTCCAAGATTCTGCAGGGGATTTCTCAACCAGTGTGAGATTCAGTTTGAGCTACAACCTGGCAATTTTCCCAGTGACCGTACAAAAATTGCCTACATTATTTCTCTTCTCAGTGGCTCAGCCCTTGATTGGGCATCACCGTTATGGGAGAGGTCCGACACCCTGCTATCTTCCTACACTGCCTTCGTGTCAACATTCAGGCGCATCTTCGACGAGCCAGGCCTGGTAACCTCAGCTTCATCCGAGATTCTCCGTTTACGCCAGGGGTCACGTACTGTAGGACAATATCTGATACAGTTCCAGATCCTGGCATCCGAACTGGCATGGAACGACGAGGCCCTATATGCTGCATTCTGGCATGGCTTATCTGAGCGTATTAAAGATGAGTTAGCTACCAGAGACTTACCCTCTAAGTTAGATGAGCTAATCTCACTCTGCACAAAAGTTGATTTACGTTTCAGAGAGAGAGCAACTGAGCGTGGAAGATCATCTGCTCCAAAATCTTCTGCTCCTCCTCCTCGCCAACTGTCACCAACTAGAGATGAGCCCATGCAAATTGGCCGTTCCCGTTTAACTCCTGTTGAGCGCCGAAGACGTCTCTCCAAGTCTCTCTGTCTTTATTGTGCAGCTCCGTCTCACACCATTAATGCCTGTCCCAAACGTCCAGGACTCCAGACCCTAGCTCGCCAAGGAGAGGGCCGGCTAGGAGTAATGATCTCCTCTCCATCTCCTCAAGATTGTAATCTCCCAGTCTCGCTTCAAGTTGCTCAACGTTATCGGAACGTCATTGCCCTCCTTGATTCCGGAGCAGCTGGGAACTTTATTACCGAAGCCTATGTTAAACGGTGGTCCCTACCCACCGAGAGACTTCCTGCGTCCATCTCCTTAACTGCCGTGGATGGCAGCAAGATCTTTGAGGCAGTTATTTCTTTAAGGACTCTACCAGTTCGTCTGAGAGTGGGAGTTCTTCATTCCGAACTTATTTCTTTTTTAGTGATTCCAAGAGCCACACATCCTGTGGTCCTGGGCCTTCCATGGCTCCGTCTTCACAATCCTACAATTGATTGGACGACTACGCAAATCCTGGCATGGGGTTCCTCCTGTGCTGAGACATGTTTGTTCAAAGTATTGCCTGTCTGTTCTTCCTCCCCCAGGTCGTCTGATGTTCCACCTCCTCCATATCAAGATTTCACGGATGTGTTCAGTAAAGCTTCTGCTGATATCCTTCCTCCTCATAGAGAATGGGACTGCCCGATTGATCTCGTTCCAGGGAAGGTTCCACCTCGAGGCCGAACTTATCCATTGTCTCTGCCTGAGACGCATTCTATGGAGGAATACATTAAAGAGAACCTAGCAAAGGGGTTCATTCGACCTTCTTCTTCTCCAGCCGGCGCAGGCTTCTTTTTTGTAAAGAAGAAAGATGGTGGTCTGCGGCCGTGCATCGACTACAGAGGTTTGAACGACATTACCATCAAGAACCGCTATCCTTTACCCTTGATTACTGAGCTCTTTGACAGAGTTAGCGGAGCTACCATCTTTACAAAGTTGGACTTGAGAGGTGCATACAATCTCATCCGGATCCGTGAGGGTGACGAGTGGAAGACCGCCTTTAACACCCGTGACGGACATTATGAGTACCTCGTCATGCCCTTCGGATTGAGCAATGCTCCAGCTGTCTTCCAGCATTTTGTCAATGAGATCTTCAGAGACATTCTATACCGTCATGTCGTGGTCTATCTAGACGATATCCTCATTTTTGCCAACGATTTAGAGGAACATCGTTTTTGGGTTAAAGAGGTTCTGTCCCGTCTCCGTGTCAATCATCTCTATTGCAAATTAGAGAAATGCGTCTTTGAAGTCAAGTCCATTCCGTTTCTAGGGTACATTGTGTCCGGTTCCGGACTAGAGATGGATCCTGAGAAACTACAAGCAATCCAAAATTGGCCGGTACCCTTAACCCTCAAAGGGGTCCAGAGGTTCTTAGGATTCGCCAACTATTACCGAAAGTTTATACGAGACTTTTCCACCATTGTGGCGCCTATTACTGCTTTCACTAAGAAGGGTGCTAACCCGTCCAAGTGGTCTGAAGAAGCCATGCAAGCATTTCATCTTTTAAAACAAAGGTTCATCTCTGCGCCTGTTCTGAAACAGCCTGACATCGACTCTCCTTTCATCTTAGAGGTGGATGCCTCCTCCGTTGGAGTAGGAGCGGTGTTATCTCAGAGGGCTAAAGATGGCCATTTATACCCTTGCAGTTTCTTCTCCCGGAAGTTCTCCCCAGCTGAGCGCAACTATGCCATTGGCGACCAGGAGTTGCTAGCCATCAAGCTCGCTCTAGAAGAGTGGAGGTATCTGTTGGAGGGAGCTTCTCATTCAATCACCATACTTACAGACCACAAGAACCTTTTATATCTGAAAGGCGCACAATGTCTCAACCCTCGTCAGGCCAGATGGGCACTTTTCTTTTCCAGCTTCGACTTTAATATCCAGTTCTGTCCGGGCTCTCAGAATCGCAAGGCCGATGCCCTTTCCCGCTCATGGGAGCAAGAAAATGAGTCAGAGTCTTCAGACAAGCATCCTATTATAAATCCGTTGGCATTCTCCACGGTAGGGATGGACTCTACGCCCCCATCAGGGAAAAGTTTTGTGAAACCGATGCTAAGGAAGAAGCTCATGCATTGGGCCCATGCTTCCCGTTTTGCCGGACATACAGGTATCCAAAAAACCCTGGAGTTTATCTCTAGGTCCTATTGGTGGCCAACTCTGAAAAAGGACGTCTTGGAGTTTATTGCATCTTGCCCAAAGTGTGCTCAACATAAGGTATCCCGCCAGTCGCCTGCGGGGCAACTGGTTCCACTATCTGTTCCCCGTCGACCTTGGACCCATTTGTCGATGGATTTTATTACAGATTTACCCATGTGCAACAAGTTCAATACCATCTGGGTGGTAGTTGACCGGTTCACCAAGATGGCACACTTCATTCCTCTCACCGGTCTTCCGTCAGCTTCCAAGTTGGCTCAAGTATTCATACAAGAGATCTTCCGACTCCACGGTCTTCCAGAAGAAATTATCTCAGATCGAGGAGTTCAATTCACAGCCAAATTCTGGCGAAGTTTATGTCAAGTCCTCCAAGTCAAGCTAAAGTTTTCTACGGCTTACCATCCTCAGACCAATGGTCAAACCGAGAGGGTGAATCAGGACTTGGAGGCCTTCCTCCGCATCTATGTGTCCTCCTCTCAAGATGACTGGGTTCAATTACTTCCCTGGGCCGAGTTCTGTCATAACAACCAGTATCATTCTTCATCTGCTTCAACACCATTCTTCACTAACTTTGGATTCCACCCTAAAGTCCCTGAGTTCCAACCGCTTCCAGCAACTTCTGTTCCCGCAGTGGATATCACCTTGCATCAGTTTGCCAATATCTGGAAGAGCGTACGATCAGCTCTGCTCAAGGCATCGTTCAGGTACAAGAAGTTTGCGGATAAGAAGCGTCGAGCAGTTCCTGCTCTCAAGGTGGGTGATCGGGTATGGTTATCCACGAAGAATTTGAGGTTAAGAGTTCCCAGTATGAAGTTTGCACCTCGCTATATCGGTCCTTTCAAGATTGAACAAGTCATCAATCCTGTTGCTTACAGACTTCAGTTGCCTCCCTTCTTAAAAATACCCAGGACATTCCATGTTTCCCTGTTGAAACCGCTGATCTTGAATCGGTTTCATTCCTCACTTCCTCCAACTCCGAAAGTCCAAACTCAACGAGGCGTTGAGTATGAAGTGGCCAAGATCCTGGACTCACGTCACCGTTACGGTCAACTACAGTATCTTATTGACTGGAAGGGTTACGGCCCTGAGGAACGTTCATGGACCAATGCTTCTGATGTCCATGCTCCTGCCTTGGTCCGGAGATTCCATTCCAAGTTTCCTCAAAAGCCAAAGAAGTGTCCTGGGGCCACTCCTAAAGGGGGGGGTGCTGTCACGATCCGGGTATCTGGACGCCATTTCTTACCCATCAGATACCTCCTAAGGCTGGCTCAGCGCTCCAGGACCGGATCCCATCTGTTATCCTAATGTTCACATTCCTGCATCCTCTCCTGTCTCTCTGAGACGCTGTCACAGTAACGCCTTATTACATCTGGCATGGCGTCTCCCGCGGCCTCCGCCGCCGTCCCTGAGCTTCTGCATGCAGAGTGTCAGAGTGGCGATTACGTCAGCCGCGGCCTCCGCTGTGTCCGCGTGGTTGGATGTGCACTTGTCAGCCTGGCGTCTCCTGTCTCCAGTGGCCGGCGCCGCCATTACTGTTTTCATTACCACATGGATTACAAACCAAACTTCCCTCCAAGTGTCTGCATGGGCGCAGCCATCTTGGATTCTGTCAGCTGATCATTTCCTCCAATCTGTTGTCAGTATTGTCAATCTGCATAATTGCCTAGCCAATCCCTTCCTTGCTGCAGGTATAAATACACTGTGCCTGAGCAAGGAAGGCGTCAGTGCTTTGGTTGTCAAACCTAGTTCCTGTTTGTCTCTCTCCTGTGATTGTCTTCCAGGTTCCAGCTCCTGTCTCAAGACTTCCACCATAGAGACCCGCACCAGCATTCCACCTGCAGTGTAGCCTGACTCTCCAATCCATTGTGGATTCATCTGTTTCCAGCTACAACATTACCTGCTTCCAGCCCAGCTTCCAGCAGAGTACAGCTTCTCTTAAAGGGCCGGTGTCCTTTCTACACTTTACCACTCTCCACCAGTATTATTATTTCTCCGCTCTCAAGTTCTACATTTCAGCTCATATTTCATCGCTCCCAAGTTCATTTATTATTTAACTGGTTCCAGCCAGTATCCACTCCGTGCTAACAACAGTCTGGTTCCAGCCAGTATCCACAGCAGCCGTTTTATCTTCAGCAACCCAGCTTTTCCTGGAACACCAGCTGGTACAATCCTGGGTTATCTCCATTGCTACAGTCGGGCCTGGTAAGGACTTTCCATCTAGAAGATTATAAGAACTGTCTCACACTACCAGTGCCCTGTGGCTCCTGCCATCCTGTAGTACCCAGGAACTGTATTTATTCTTTGCTGACTTTTACGTTTTCTTTTACTGCTGCTGTGTTGCGGAGTTGTCATAAATAAACATCATTGACTTTTATTCCTGGTTGTCGTGGTCACGCCTTCGGGCAATTCTTCTACATGTCTAGGGGTCTGATACAACCTGCCAGGTTCCATTACACCTCAGCCCCTACAACTGAGGCTGCCTCCCGTCAGCTCAGGCCCTCAGTTGTGACAGTCCCTACAACTGAGGCTGCCTCCCGTCAGCTCAGGCCCTCAGTTGTGACACATATGAGTCCCGAACAGTCCTGATAATTGGTAACTAAGGACTCATTCCAATGATCCTGAAGTGAAATGGACCCTTGTAACAATGAATTAATGCTCATGTAATTGATGCTGTGAGCGAGTGCACCATATGGTAAACCACAAGCCGCTGTCTTAGTGACAGGAGGGAGAGCCCGGAGCGGTGTTGCTGCGGTCAGCCGCTGGCCCCTGCACGGGGAGTGGAGAGCCGTGCCTGATGTGACCGCCGGACTGGATGAGATGCGGCTGTGTAAAACTGACACACGGCTGCAATATCCAGACGGCTGGCTGTTACCTTGCGTGGCACGGTGTGCAGGCTCTCAACAAAAGATGGCTGACCTGTGCTCCCACGGGCAGCTCCGATTGAGCCTCCTTGCAATTGCCAGTGTGTGTGGAAGACAGATGGACACTCGAGCGGCCGCTGGTCAGTAGTCGGTGGTATACCGTGGTGACAGCAATCATACCTGCCTTTGGAAAAAGACGCCCTGCTGGCGTTGAAACGTGTTAGGATACAGGTGTTCATCATTGTTAACATCACTTGGAGTCTGACTCAGCCTGAGTTCGTGTAGGAGATCAGCTTTCCTCATCATTGCTGTCACCACGGCTCTCCACTCCCCGTGCAGGGGCCAGCGGCTGACCGCAGCAACACCGCTCCAAGCTCTCCCTCCTGTCACTAAGACAGCGGCTTGTGGTTTACCATATGGTGCACTCGCTCACAGCATCAATTACGTGAGCATTAATTCATTGTTACAAGGGTCCATTTCACTTCAGGATCATTGGAATGAGTCCTTAGTTACCAATTATCAGGACTGTTCGGGACTCATATGGACCAAGTGAGTTACATGCATGTCAACACAGACTTTTTATTTCATTCTTAACAGTTACTAATCACTGCTGTTGTTATATTACCATATTTAAAACGACACCCCCGGGGTCATAAGCTCTGGAATAATAATAATCTGCACTCCTGTTATAAGATCAGCATCAAGTATATAGATACAGAGATAAGTTATTTTAAGGCTAAATTGTGTATTGCACTCCCGGGAGATTTGTTGTAATTATTATTACATTTTATGCATCAAAATAAATGCTTTTTACATTTGATTGTTGAGCGCAACTTTGTATATTTTTCTATATTCTGTGTGTGACTGCGGCTGTATCTGCATATGAAATGCTATGTTGCAGTGTATTCCTGGAAGTCGCACACAGAATATAGGCATGCTGCATATCATTTTAATCAGCAGAAGCTGCTTGTGCATCCTAGCCACATAGCAATGCAAATAATATGATGCATTTTCATAAACAAATGTCACCCGACGTTAGCAGAGCTGACAGCTGACTCATGCCAGGCATCTCCTGCAGAACTAGCGGTCGGTGCTAGGGGGCACCAGCCGAAATCTTGCCTAGGGCATCATATTGGTTAAAGCCGGCTCTGCCTGGTGCGTCCATATTATGCTGCACACAGTAATGTTCCTTACACCATAGTATGCTGCACAGTAATGTTCTTTACACCATATTATGCTGCGTACAGTAATGTTCCTTACACTATATTATGCTGTACGCAGTAATGTTCCTTACACCATATTATGCTGCACACAGTAATGCCCCTTACACCATATTATGCTGCACACAGTAATGCCCCATATACCATATTATGCTGCACACAGTAATGCCCTTATACCATATTATGCTGCACACAGTAATGCCCCTTACACCATATTATGCTGCACACAGTAATGCCCCTTACACCATATTATGCAGCACACAGTAATATTCTTTATACCAAATTATGCTGCACACAGTAATGCCCCTTACACCATATTATGCTGCACACAGTAATGTTCATTACACCATATTATGCTGCACACAGTAATGCCCCTTACACCATATTATGCTGCACACAGTAATGTTCTTTACACCATATTATGCTGCACACAGTAATGCCCCTTACACCATACTTGCCTACTCTCCCGGAATGGCCGGGAGGCTCCCGAAAATCGGGTGACCCTCCCGGCCCCCCGGAAGAGCAGGCAAGTCACCCGATTTGTGGGGACCCCCCTGCCCGTCCGCCCACTTAGTGTGTAAAGTGGGCGGTCCGGGCAGTTGATGACGCGATTCTTGCTGAATCGCGTCATCATAGCCACACCCCCTGCAGTGTAATGCCGGTGATAGCGGCATTACAGAGCGGGGGCGTGGCTTAAAAGAGTCATCGTCATGACCCGCCCTTGCTCCGCCCTTTCTCCGCCCCGTCCCGCCTCCGGCCCACCCCCTCCACGACGTCACAGCCTCCCCTGCCCGCCCTCTGAGCTGACCTGGCTGCTCTCTCCCGCAGAGAGCAGCCAAAATGTAGGTAAGTCTGCCTTACACCATATTATGCAGCACACAGTAATGTTCTTTACACCATATTATGCCTGATACAGTAATGTCTCTTATACCATATTTATTGCAGAAATTTATGGGCCTCTCATATGCTAATTCATCTGCAGTAAAAGTTGTGTGAGTGTGTGTACAAGCCCAAAAATAAAGTTACCAGAAGGTGGACAGGTCCTTTTACACCACTAATAAAATAAAATGACGGAGAGCACAGCTGCCCATACTGAATGCTGACACAGGGGATTACATTATCAGTATGGGAAAATAATTATCTTATAGTGTATTTGAAGGCACTGCTAAAAGTGAGGGGTTAATGAGAGAAAATATTGGAACAAAGGTTGTCTGTGAAGTGTGCCTGAGGCCACTTCCAAATTCCAGGCAGTACTGACATTACCATATGCAGCCTATCACACCCAGATACTGGGCATCATCTTACTCAGGGTAACCCACCCTCTAAGTACCTTCCTATACAAACAAAATGCACACAAGGAAATGCATAACAAGTTAATCTTGTAATTTTTTATTTATTTTATATTTATTAACAGTTTCTTATGCAAAGTTATACACCATAATTAATTATGCACCATCCATATACAGACATAGCCACGCTCAGCTTTGCCGCAAGGTGTCCTATTTGGGGCAAAGCTGAAGTGGCTAGTGTGTCTGCGACTTTGTCGTGCTTGTCACAGCAATACATGGGATTGCAAATAGTCACAGCCCGGTGTATCTACTTGCACCCGTGGCACGCCGCTGGAGTCTACTAGACACACAATTCACAACACAACACACCAACTGCATATTCACTAGAGATGAGCGTGTTCGGTTTCTTTGAATCCGAACCCGCACGAACTTCACTTTTTTTTTCACGGGTCCGAGCGACTCGGATCTTCCCGCCTTGCTCGGTTAACCCGAGCGCGCCCGAACGTCATCATGACGCTGTCGGATTCTCGCGAGACTCGGATTCTATATAAGGAGCCGCGCGTCGCCGCCATTTTCACACGTGCATTGAGATTGATAGGGAGAGGACGTGGCTGGCGTCCTCTCCATTAGAATAGATTAGAAGAGAGAGAGAGAGAGATTGTGCAGACAGAGTTTACCACAGTGACCAGTGCAGTTGTTGTTAAGTTAACTTTTATTTAATATATCCGTTCTCTGCTATATCCGTTCTCTGCCTGAAAAAAACGATACACAGCAGTCACACAGTGTGACTCAGTCTGTGTGCACTCAGCTCAGCCCAGTGTGCTGCACATCAATGTATAAAAGCTTATAATAATTGTGGGGGAGACTGGGGAGCACTGCAGGTTGTTATAGCAGGAGCCAGGAGTACATAATATTATATTAATTTAAAATTAAACAGTGCACACTTTTGCTGCAGGAGTGCCACTGCCAGTGTGACTAGTGGTGACCAGTGCCTGACCACCAGTATAGTAGTATATTGTTGTATACTATCTCTTTATCAACCAGTCTATATTAGCAGCAGACACAGTACAGTGCGGTAGTTCACGGCTGTGGCTACCTCTGTGTCGGCAGTCGGCACTCGGCAGGCAGTCCGTCCATCCATAATTGTATAATTATATACCACCTAACCGTGGTATTTTTTTTTCTTTCTTTATACCGTCGTCATAGTCATACTAGTTGTTACGAGTATACTACTATCTCTTTATCAACCAGTGTACAGTGCGGTAGTTCACGGCTGTGGCTACCTCTGTGTCGGCAGTCGGCAGGCAGTCCGTCCATCCATAATTGTATTATTATAATATATACCACCTAACCGTGGTTTTTTTTTCATTCTTTATACCGTCATAGTGTCATACTAGTTGTTACGAGTATACTACTATCTCTTTATCAACCAGTGTACAGTGCGGTAGTTCACGGCTGTGGCTACCTCTGTGTCGGCAGTCGGCAGGCAGTCCGTCCATCCATAATTGTATTATAATATATACCACCTAACCGTGGTTTTTTTTTCATTCTTTATACCGTCATAGTGTCATACTAGTTGTTACGAGTATACTACTATCTCTTTATCAACCAGTGTACAGTGCGGTAGTTCACGGCTGTGGCTACCTCTGTGTCGGCAGTCGGCAGGCAGTCCGTCCATCCATAATTGTATTATAATATATACCACCTAACCGTGGTTTTTTTTTCATTCTTTATACCGTCATAGTCAGTCATACTAGTTGTTACGAGTATACTACTATCTCTTTATCAACCAGTGTACAGTGCGGTAGTTCACGGCTGTGGCTACCTCTGTGTCGGCAGTCGGCAGGCAGTCCGTCCATCCATAATTGTATTATAATATATACCACCTAACCGTGGTTTTTTTTTCATTCTTTATACCGTCATAGTGTCATACTAGTTGTTACGAGTATACTACTATCTCTTTATCAACCAGTGTACAGTGCGGTAGTTCACGGCTGTGGCTACCTCTGTGTCGGCAGTCGGCAGGCAGTCCGTCCATCCATAATTGTATTATAATATATACCACCTAACCGTGGTTTTTTTTTCATTCTTTATACCGTCATAGTGTCATACTAGTTGTTACGAGTATACTACTATCTCTTTATCAACCAGTGTACAGTGCGGTAGTTCACGGCTGTGGCTACCTCTGTGTCGGCAGTCGGCAGGCAGTCCGTCCATCCATAATTGTATTATAATATATACCACCTAACCGTGGTTTTTTTTTCATTCTTTATACCGTCATAGTCAGTCATACTAGTTGTTACGAGTATACTACTATCTCTTTATCAACCAGTGTACAGTGCGGTAGTTCACGGCTGTGGCTACCTCTGTGTCGGAACTCGGCAGGCAGTCCGTCCATCCATAATTGTATTACAATATATACCACCTAACCGTGGTTTTTTTTTCATTCTTTATACCGTCATAGTCAGTCATACTAGTTGTTACGAGTATACTACTATCTCTTTATCAACCAGTGTACAGTGCGGTAGTTCACGGCTGTGGCTACCTCTGTGTCGGAACTCGGCAGGCAGTCCGTCCATCCATAATTGTATTATTATAATATATACCACCTAACCGTGGTTTTTTTTTCATTCTTTATACCGTCATAGTGTCATACTAGTTGTTACGAGTATACTACTATCTCTTTATCAACCAGTGTACAGTGCGGTAGTTCACGGCTGTGGCTACCTCTGTGTCGGCAGTCGGCAGGCAGTCCGTCCATCCATAATTGTATTATAATATATACCACCTAACCGTGGTTTTTTTTTCATTCTTTATACCGTCATAGTCAGTCATACTAGTTGTTACGAGTATACTACTATCTCTTTATCAACCAGTGTACAGTGCGGTAGTTCACGGCTGTGGCTACCTCTGTGTCGGAACTCGGCAGGCAGTCCGTCCATCCATAATTGTATTACAATATATACCACCTAACCGTGGTTTTTTTTTCATTCTTTATACCGTCATAGTCAGTCATACTAGTTGTTACGAGTATACTACTATCTCTTTATCAACCAGTGTACAGTGCGGTAGTTCACGGCTGTGGCTACCTCTGTGTCGGCACTCGGCAGGCAGTCCGTCCATCCATAATTGTATTACAATATATACCACCTAACCGTGGTTTTTTTATACCACCTAACCGTGGCAGTCCGTCCATAATTGTATACTAGTATCCAATCCATCCATCTCCATTGTTTACCTGAGGTGCCTTTTAGTTCTGCCTATAAAATATGGAGAACAAAAAAGTTGAGGTTCCAAAATTAGGGAAAGATCAAGATCCACTTCCACCTCGTGCTGAAGCTGCTGCCACTAGTCATGGCCGAGACGATGAAATGCCAGCAACGTCGTCTGCCAAGGCCGATGCCCAATGTCATAGTACAGAGCATGTCAAATCCAAAACACCAAATATCAGAAAAAAAAGGACTCCAAAACCTAAAATAAAATTGTCGGAGGAGAAGCGTAAACTTGCCAATATGCCATTTACCACACGGAGTGGCAAGGAACGGCTGAGGCCCTGGCCTATGTTCATGGCTAGTGGTTCAGCTTCACATGAGGATGGAAGCACTCAGCCTCTCGCTAGAAAACTGAAAAGACTCAAGCTGGCAAAAGCACCGCAAAGAACTGTGCGTTCTTTGAAATCCCAAATCCACAAGGAGAGTCCAATTGTGTCGTTTGCGATGCCTGACCTTCCCAACACTGGACGTGAAGAGCATGCGCCTTCCACTATTTGCATGCCCCCTGCAAGTGCTGGAAGGAGCACCCGCAGTCCAGTTCCTGATAGTCAGATTGAAGATGTCAGTGTTGAAGTACACCAGGATGAGGAGGATATGGGTGTTGCTGGCGCTGGGGAGGAAATTGACCAGAAGGATTCTGATGGTGAGGTGGTTTGTTTAAGTCAGGCACCCGGGGAGACACCTGTTGTCCGTGGGAGGAATATGGCCGTTGACATGCCAGGTGAAAATACCAAAAAAATCAGCTCTTCGGTGTGGAGGTATTTCACCAGAAATGCGGACAACAGGTGTCAAGCCGTGTGTTCCCTTTGTCAAGCTGTAATAAGTAGGGGTAAGGACGTTAACCACCTCGGAACATCCTCCCTTATACGTCACCTGCAGCGCATTCATAATAAGTCAGTGACAAGTTCAAAAACTTTGGGTGACAGCGGAAGCAGTCCACTGACCAGTAAATCCCTTCCTCTTGTAACCAAGCTCACGCAAACCACCCCACCAACTCCCTCAGTGTCAATTTCCTCCTTCCCCAGGAATGCCAATAGTCCTGCAGGCCATGTCACTGGCAAGTCTGACGAGTCCTCTCCTGCCTGGGATTCCTCCGATGCATCCTTGCGTGTAACGCCTACTGCTGCTGGCGCTGCTGTTGTTGCCGCTGGGAGTCGATGGTCATCCCAGAGGGGAAGTCGTAAGCCCACTTGTACTACTTCCAGTAAGCAATTGACTGTTCAACAGTCCTTTGCGAGGAAGATGAAATATCACAGCAGTCATCCTACTGCAAAGCGGATAACTGAGGCCTTGGCATCCTGGGTGGTGAGAAACGTGGTTCCGGTATCCATCATTACTGCAGAGCCAACTAGAGACTTGTTGGAGGTACTGTGTCCCCGGTACCAAATACCATCTAGG
Organism: Pseudophryne corroboree; assembly: GCF_028390025.1. NCBI lineage: Eukaryota > Metazoa > Chordata > Amphibia > Anura > Myobatrachidae > Pseudophryne > Pseudophryne corroboree. Next base: position 381,245,625 of record NC_086445.1, on the reverse strand, counting down.
TTCCATTTCTCTAGGCAGGCGATACCGAAAATGTACACAGACCTCAGAAAAAGAGTCACCAGTGTCCTAAAAAATGCAGCTGTACCCAATGTCCACTTAACCACGGACATGTGGACAAGTGGAGCAGGGCAGGGTCAGGACTATATGAAACAACAAGAGAGGCTGCGCTGTGTGTCAGTAGTTAAGTACAAAAAGAGCAAACGTGTACTATAAAGGTATTAAATTTATTAAAAATGACATGTGGTTAATAAAACAAACTTAAAATAAAAGCACACCTGTATCTGTCTCAAAGGTATATGGAGTAGTGATAACTGGTATATGGTATATGGCAATAAAGGTCCAATATAAAGTTCAGAAAAAAGAAACTCAATGCGGTGCAGTCCCAGAGAAATGGTTACCTCGTATATGTCACCCGGCAGATGGTGATGTGTGTGTATAGTACCTCTCCGATTGGGCTGGTATAAATTTCGGCCGAGCGTCCCCGGCCAAAACAATCCTGCTTTGCCCAAATTGTTGCACAGCGGAGGGACGATATCTAGTAGACAGCCTGTCAGTAGTCACTCGTCGCGGTGAGGAGATGGTATAAGCTTGCGGCTGGATGGAAGCAAAGTCCGGTAATGCTCACCAGTTGCAGTGGTGAGATGGACGGCAGCCTGTACGGTGACGAGCCGGTAATAGGCTGAAATTGGAAACCAAGGAGGGTTTGCACGGCAGTGTAACACCTTGGACCAGGTGTGCTAGTTTGGAGGCGGAGTCCTGACGCGTTTCGTCACGATCACTGCAACTGGTGAGCATTACCGGACTTTGCTTCCATCCAGCCGCAAGCTTATACCATCTCCTCACCGCGACGAGTGACTACTGACAGGCTGTCTACTAGATATCGTCCCTCCGCTGTGCAACAATTTGGGCAAAGCAGGATTGTTTTGGCCGGGGACGCTCGGCCGAAATTTATACCAGCCCAATCGGAGAGGTACTATACACACACATCACCATCTGCCGGGTGACATATACGAGGTAACCATTTCTCTGGGACTGCACCGCATTGAGTTTCTTTTTTCTGAACTTTATATTGGACCTTTATTGCCATATACCATATACCAGTTATCACTACTCCATATACCTTTGAGACAGATACAGGTGTGCTTTTATTTTAAGTTTGTTTTATTAACCACATGTCATTTTTAATAAATTTAATACCTTTATAGTACACGTTTGCTCTTTTTGTACTTAACTACTGACACACAGCGCAGCCTCTCTTGTTGTTTCAGTCTACTCTCTCCATTCTTCACATAGTGGTCAAGGCAAGCGCAGTGTCTCAGCAGTTTATTATTTTATCTATACTATCGATAGGCGCTGCACTAAGAGTGTTTTTTTGTCAGGACTATATGACTGTGACAGCCCACTGGGTAGATGTATGGACTCCCGCCGCAAGAACAGCAGCGGCGGCACCAGTAGCAGCATCTCGCAAACGCCAACTCTTTCCTAGGCAGGCTACGCTTTGTATCACCGCTTTCCAGAATACGCACACAGCTGAAAACCTCTTACGGCAACTGAGGAAGATCATCGCGGAATGGCTTACCCCAATTGGACTCTCCTGTGGATTTGTGGCATCGGACAACGCCAGCAATATTGTGTGTGCATTAAATCTGGGCCAATTCCAGCACGTCCCATGTTTTGCACATACCTTGAATTTGGTGGTGCAGAATTTTTTAAAAAACGACAGGGGCGTGCAAGAGATGCTGTCGGTGGCCAGAAGAATTGCGGGACACTTTCGGCGTACAGGCACCACGTACAGAAAACTGGAGCACCACCAAAAACTACTGAACCTGCCCTGCCATCATCTGAAGCAAGAAGTGGTAACGAGGTGGAATTCAACCCTCTATATGCTTCAGAGGTTGGAGGAGCAGCAAAAGGCCATTCAAGCCTATACAATTGAGCACGATATAGTAGGTGGAATGCACCTGTCTCAAGTGCAGTGGAGAATGATTTCAACGTTGTGCAAGGTTCTGATGCCCTTTGAACTTGCCACACGTGAAGTCAGTTCAGACACTGCCAGCCTGAGTCAGGTCATTCCCCTCATCAGGCTTTTGCAGAAGAAGCTGGAGGCATTGAAGGAGGAGCTAACACGGAGCGATTCCGCTAGGCATGTGGGACTTGTGGATGCAGCCCTTAATTCGCTTAACAAGGATTCACGGGTGGTCAATCTGTTGAAATCAGAGCACTACATTTTGGCCACCGTGCTCGATCCTAGATTTAAAGCCTACCTTGGATCTCTCTTTCCGGCAGACACAGGTCTGCTGGGGTTGAAAGACCTGCTGGTGACAAAATTGTCAAGTCAAGCGGAACGCGACCTGTCAACATCTCCTCCTTCACATTCTCCCGCAACTGGGGGTGCGAGGAAAAGGCTCAGAATTCCGAGCCCACCCGCTGGCGGTGATGCAGGGCAGTCTGGAGCGACTGCTGATGCTGACATCTGGTCCGGACTGAAGGACCTGACAACGATTACGGACATGTCGTCTACTGTCACTGCATATGATTCTCTCAACATTGATAGAATGGTGGAGGATTATATGAGTGACCGCATCCAAGTAGGCACGTCACACAGTCCGTACTTATACTGGCAGGAAAAAGAGGCAATTTGGAGGCCCTTGCACAAACTGGCTTTATTCTACCTAAGTTGCCCTCCCACAAGTGTGTACTCCGAAAGAGTGTTTAGTGCCGCCGCTCACCTTGTCAGCAATCGGCGTACGAGGTTACATCCAGAAAATGTGGAGAAGATGATGTTCATTAAAATGAATTATAATCAATTCCTCCGCGGAGACATTGACCAGCAGCAATTGCCTCCACAAAGTACACAGGGAGCTGAGATGGTGGATTCCAGTGGGGACGAATTGATAATCTGTGAGGAGGGGGATGTACACGGTGATATATCGGAGGGTGAAGATGAGGTGGACATCTTGCCTCTGTAGAGCCAGTTTGTGCAAGGAGAGATTAATTGCTTCTTTTTTGGGGGGGGTCCAAACCAACCCGTCATATCAGTCACAGTCGTGTGGCAGACCCTGTCACTGAAATGATGGGTTGGTTAAAGTGTGCATGTCCTGTTTTGTTTATACAACATAAGGGTGGGTGGGAGGGCCCAAGGATAATTCCATCTTGCACCTCTTTTTTCTTTTCTTTTTCTTTGCATCATGTGCTGATTGGGGAGGGTTTTTTGGAAGGGACATCCTGCGTGACACTGCAGTGCCACTCCTAGATGGGCCCGGTGTTTGTGTCGGCCACTAGGGTCGCTAATCTTACTCACACAGCTACCTCATTGCGCCTCTTTTTTTCTTTGCGTCATGTGCTGTTTGGGGAGGGTTTTTTGGAAGGGACATCCTGCGTGACACTGCAGTGCCACTCCTAGATGTGCCCGGTGTTTGTGTCGGCCACTAGGGTCGCTAATCTTACTCACACAGTCAGCTACCTCATTGCGCCTCTTTTTTTCTTTGCGTCATGTGCTGTTTGGGGAGGGTTTTTTGGAAGGGCCATCCTGCGTGACACTGCAGTGCCACTCCTAGATGGGCCCGGTGTTTGTGTCGGCCACTAGGGTCACTAATCTTACTCACACAGCTACCTCATTGCGCCTCTTTTTTTCTTTGCGTCATGTGCTGTTTGGGGAGGGTTTTTTGGAAGGGACATCCTGCGTGACACTGCAGTGCCACTCCTAGATGGGCCCGGTGTTTGTGTCGGCCACTAGGGTCGCTTATCTTACTCACACAGCGACCTCGGTGCAAATTTTAGGACTAAAAATAATATTGTGAGGTGTGAGGTATTCAGAATAGACTGAAAATGAGTGTAAATTATGGTTTTTGAGGTTAATAATACTTTGGGATCAAAATGACCCCCAAATTCTATGATTTAAGCTGTTTTTTAGTGTTTTTGGAAAAAAACACCCGAATCCAAAACACACCCGAATCCGACAAAAATAATTCGGTGAGGTTTTGCCAAAACGCGTTCGAACCCAAAACACGGCCGCGGAACCGAACCCAAAACCAAAACACAAAACCCGAAAAATTTCGTCACTGAGGAAGAGGACAGGTGGTCTACTCTCAATGGAGTCAGTGAAAGCTCCCCAGAATACAGAGAGTAGCTACAGTAAGTATGCGTTGCCCAAACCCCATTCTCTACAATATGGAGACCCGACCCTGGTTCTTGAAATGCCAGTGATTAAAAGTCTTTCAACTCTCACAATATTTCTACACTATGTTGTACAGATAAATGTTGACATTTACTTTTACTAGACAACTCTTTCTCAGAGAGCTTCATTTCCATTTAGATTAATGTGTTCTGTTTGCCAAATCACCTGTGGCTGTCACATCTCCAGCCTTCATCTGTCTGATGCTGAACACTTCCTATACCACCTTGTCTACCTGCAGCTCACAGCCATGAGCTGACTCTATCCAGCCTGCAGTGCCGGCTTGTGAACACACATGACTGTTTTTTGGGGTTTTTTTTCATGCTCATGTTTCTGATGGCCGTGAAATGGGAATACAACATAACATCCTCCTAGTGACTGAGTTATGTAGATGTACTGATTATGCAAATACTTTATAACTAAAAACAGAAAACAGCTTGAACATTTCGGCTGCCTCCAAGAATATGAAGAATTAATATAAATGCTTAGATCTTTTGACGTGTTTTCGCTCCCCTTGATCTTTTAGAAGAATATACAATTTACATATTTATTTTTCCATGTTTACTAGCAACTGCTGATTTTAGTAGGGTAGCACACATTGGACTTGTTACCAAAACAATATTTTGCACACGCGCAGGTACTGTTCTACACGTACGCAGCTGCCAAATGCGTTCTGATTAACAGGTAAAGGCGTTCGCGGGGCAGGGGGCTGTGACAGAGCATTGCGGGGGCGGTGCAGAAAAAACGTTGGTAAATCGCCTGCATGTTAGGGGCGGCTGTGTACATCACAAGCAGCCGCTCCAATCTAAAAAATGGTGACGGACCTCTTGCATCCGCAGCATAGCTGCGGCTGCAGGGGGTCGTCCACAGCAGTGACGTACGGTGGGGTGAGGCAGGTGAGGCAGAGCCTTTCCTGTCATACTAACGTTTGTGCCAGAGATTTGACTGTATAAAATATATGAAAAATACAAAGAATATGTTAGAAATATCTTCTTTGCATTATTCTAATCATTTTTATAGCCAAAACTCTGGAGTAAAAAGTATATGGCAGGTGAGGCAGTGCCTCACCTGTGTATCTTTTCCACACATCTCTGATCAAAACTCACCAAATTTCCAGGAGCTTATACTGCTGCACCTGTGTATAATGCCCAGATGTTCCCTTTGGCTCGTATTTTATATGTAAACCTGGCTCTTCTGCTAGCTAGTGCCTCCTTAGCCTTTCAGCTCACCGCACGTCCCTGGTCCACAGTTGCTGCGACCGCAATTAAATTGCAGTCGCAGCCGCTGGGCAGCAGTTCTGCATGCTGGGCAGCCTTGCCCTGCGATGGGCGGCCCCCAGCTTGCGAAAGAACGGATGGCAGATACTGGTTTTTAACAGAATCTGCAATCTGTACAGAATAACACCCATAGTACTTTAAGCATGATGTGACATGTTGAGCAAAACATTTGTGGTGGATTTCAAACAGGTTGGTGTAAAGTTTGAACTGTCTATTCCCAGTTACTGAAGGTCAGATGATCAACTATGGACTAATATGGACTATAGGTTGCAATGTCATTTTTACTGCACTGTAAAACCATGTATATAATATAACTGCATCAAATAACAGACCAGTTAGCGGTGCAGTGATCTTATTATTTGAGAAATGCACATCATCCTGGCCACAGTGTGGCCTACAAGCCCATTTACCATGTGATGAACACTATGGTAGCCTATCACAGGCGCCATGACAAGACAGGGATTCCTATGTGTGTGTGTGTCCCGTATTATAAGTTCATCATAAAACAACAAGTGTTAATAGGATATAAAGGCCTGCTGTATTTATTAACACACAGCGATAATAATGATTTTCTGTCACTGCTATTAGTGGAATTTGAAAATGTGGATAAATCCACAGGGAACCAGCGCTCAAACCCTATTTGTAGTGGTGAATGTACGTTTATAAAGTGAAACTAAAATCAATAATGAAAAAGCAGGTAATATACTTAAGGTTGTTTATTCTAAGATGCTGAGATACTTTCTTTCCCAACAGGTATAAATTCGGTTTAAAAGTCAATCAGTGATTGGGGCACGCTCCTGGTTTGAGCTTAAATTCTGAAGTGCAAGGTTCAATTGAAAGAACAAATGCTGTAATCTTTGTAAAGTCAAAAAAAAAAAAAAAAAAAATGCCACAAAAAAATATTAATGATAATATGTACTAAAGTCCAAACGGTTTACAAGTCTATACAGACAGCGGCGTCCCGCTAATCTGTGCTCTGAAGTGAAGGATTCTCTTGTGAAGTGATGAACAGTTGACAGCGGTAGTGTATGCTTTGGTTAGAGTGGAGAATAAGGACCCTGGACTGGCGCTATTCCTCCTGCAGCACGTCCCACAGTAGAGCGCCCGAATCAGGCCCGCTCTGTGGGGCCGCTGACCTGGGGTGTGCGCCTGTCACAGAGGCGAAGTGGACCCGGCCGGAGCTCTCCGAGCGGCTGGCTGCGCCTCTCCTCCTCCTACAGGGACTTACCTTCTCCCTTCCCCTCCGCCTTCCACTCTCCGCTGTCTCGGGCTTCTTCCGTCGCCTGGCAACCGGTTGCTTCCGGAACTCAGGATCACGGAAGACCCTAACAGGTCGAAACGCGTTGGAGCTACCCATCTATACTACATTGGACTGAGGACGAATATTCACTACAAAGAAGGACAGTACTGCTTATCCTTTCCGCAAACCATCCGGTCACGTGATCCTGAGTTCCGGAAGCAACCGGTTGCCAGGCGACGGAAGAAGCCCGAGACAGCGGAGAGTGGAAGGCGGAGGGGAAGGGAGAAGGTAAGTCCCTGTAGGAGGAGGAGAGGCGCAGCCAGCCGCTCGGAGAGCTCCGGCCGGGTCCACTTCGCCTCTGTGACAGGCGCACACCCCAGGTCAGCGGCCCCACAGAGCGGGCCTGATTCGGGCGCTCTACTGTGGGACGTGCTGCAGGAGGAATAGCGCCAGTCCAGGGTCCTTATTCTCCACTCTAACCAAAGCATACACTACCGCTGTCAACTGTTCATCACTTCACAAGAGAATCCTTCACTTCAGAGCACAGATTAGCGGGACGCCGCTGTCTGTATAGACTTGTAAACCGTTTGGACTTTAGTACATATTATCATTAATATTTTTTTGTGGCATTTTTTTTTTTTTTTTTTTCGACTTTACAAAGATTACAGCATTTGTTCTTTCAATTGAACCTTGCACTTCAGAATTTAAGCTCAAACCAGGAGCGTGCCCCAATCACTGATTGACTTTTAAACCGAATTTATACCTGTTGGGAAAGAAAGTATCTCAGCATCTTAGAATAAACAACCTTAAGTATATTACCTGCTTTTTCATTATTGATTTTAGTTTCACTTTATAACCGTACATTCACCACTACAAATAGGGTTTGAGCGCTGGTTCCCTGTGGATTTATCCACATCTGTATACTTACCATTTAAGGGGGGGTGGGACACCCCTCATTACCAGCAGCACACCCCGCCTCAGATTAACACCTCAGTGCGCAGAGAACCCATTTCTGTGAATTTGAAAATGTGTTATTACCTCAGCTTATTAATAAAGTGTACTGGGCTGGATATGTAAGGGCCAATCTGTTGAAAAGTGCATGCGCTGTAGAAGTGAAACACAGACTTTAAGTGTACATTTTTTTTAAGTTATAAGAATTAATGTCTTTGAACATAGACAAATTACTTTATTTAAAGAATAAAGCATTTCTCTGACGTCCTAGTGGATGCTGGGAACTCCGTAAGGACCATGGGGAATAGCGGGCTCCAAAGGAGGCTGGGCACTCTAGAAAGATTTATGACTACCTGGTGTGCACTGGCTCCTCCCACTATGACCCTCCTCCAAGCCTCAGTTAGATCTTGTACCCGGCCGAGCTGGATGCACACTAGGGGCTCTCCTGAGCCCTTAGAAAGAAAGTATAGATTTAGGTTTTTTATTTTCAGTGAGACCTGCTGGCAACAGGCTCACTGCAGCGAGGGACTAAGGGGAGAAGAAGCGAACTCGCCTGCTTGCAGCCGGATTGGGCTTCTTAGGCTACTGGACACCATTAGCTCCAGAGGGATCGACCGCAGGCCCAGTCCTTGGTGTTCGGTCCCGGAGCCGCGCCGCCGTCCCCCTTACAGAGCCAGAAGCAAGAAGAGGTCCGGAAAAACGGCGGCAGAAGACATCAGTCTTCACCAAGGTAGCGCACAGCACTGCAGCTGTGCGCCATTGCTCCTCATACACACTTCACACTCCGGTCACTGAGGGTGCAGGGCGCTGGGGGGGGCGCCCTGAGGGCAATATATGACACCTTGGCTGGCAAAAATACCACAATATATAGCCCCAGAGGCTATATATGTGGTAAATACCCCTGCCAGAATCCAGAAAAAAGCGGGAGAATAGGCCGCGGAAAAGGGGCGGAGCTATCTCCCTCAGACACACTGGCGCCATTTTCTCTTCACAGTGCAGCTGGAAGAAAGCTCCCCAGGCTCTCCCCTGTAGTTTTCAGGCTCAAAGGGTAAAAAAGAGAGGGGGGGCACTAAATTTAGGCGCAATATTGTATATACAAGCAGCTATGGGGGAAAATTCACTCAGTTATAGTGTTAATCCCCTCATTATATAGCGCTCTGGTGTGTGCTGGCATACTCTCTCTCTGTCTCCCCAAAGGGCTTTGTGGGTCCTGTCCTCAGTCAGAGCATTCCCTGTGTGTGTGCAGTGTGTCGGTACAGCTGTGTCGACATGTTTGAGGAGGAGGCTTATATAGTGACGGAGCAGATGCCGATAAATGTGATGTCGCCACCTGTGGGGCCGACACCAGAGTGGATGGTTAGGTAAAAGGTATTAACCGACAGTGTCAACTCCTTACATAAAAGGCTGGATGACGTAACAGCTGTGGGACAGCCGGCTTCTCAGCCCGTGCCTGCCCAGGCGTCTCAAAGGCCATCAGGGGCTCAAAAACGCCCGCTCATTCAGATGGCAGACACAGATGTCGACACGGAGTCTGACTCCAGTGTCGACAAGGTTGAGACATATACACAATCACTAGGAACATCCGTGACTTGATCCCGGCAATAAAAATAATGTGTTACACATTTCTGACTATAACCTCTAAAAATGGGTTTTTATGTTTGGGGAGAAAAAGCAGGCAGTGTTTTGTTCCCCCATCAGATGAATGAATGAAGTGTGTGAAAAGCGTGGGTTCCCCCTGATAAGAAACTGGTAATTTCTAAAAAGTTACTGATGGCGTACCTTTTCCCGCCAGAGGATAAGTTACGCTGGGAGATATCCCCTAGGGTGGATAAGGCGCTCACACGGTTGTCAAAATAGGTGGCACTGCCGTTTTAGGAACGGCCACTTTGAAGGTACCTGTTGATAAAAAGCAGGAGGCTATCCTGAAGTCTGTATTTACACACTCAGGTACTAGACTGAAACCTGCAGAGCGTGCTGCTGCAGTGTGGTCGGTGACCCTGTCAAACATACTAGTTTGCTAACATGACGTCGTCTTATATATGAGGGATGCACAGAGGGATATTTTGCCGGCTGGCATCCAAAATGAATGTAATGTCCATTCTGTCAGGAGGGTATTAGAGACCTGTCCCTGGACAGGTGATGCTGACCTTAAAAGGCGCATAGAGATTCTGCCTTATAAGGGTGAGGAATTATTTGGGGATGGTCTCTGGGACCTCGTATCCGCAGCAACAGCTGGGAAGAAATATTTTTACCTCAGTTTTCCTCACAGACTAAGAAAGCACTGTATTATCAGGTACAGTCCTTTCGGCTTCAGAAAAGCAAGCGGGTCAAAGGCGCTTCCTTTCTGTACAAAGACAAGGGAAGAGGGAAAAAGCTGCACCAGTCAGCCTGTTCCCAGAATCATAATTCTTCTCTCGCTTCCTCTGAGTCCACAGCATGACGCGGGGGCTCCACAGGTGTAGCCAGGTACGGTGGGGGGCCGTCTCAAAAGTTTCAGCGATCAGTGGGCTCGCTCACAGGTGGATCCCTGTTTCATTCAAGTAGTATTTCAGAGGTACAAGCTGGAATTCGAGATGTCTTCCCCCCGCCGTTTCCTCAAATATGCCTTGCCGACAACTCCCTCAGGCAGGGAGGCTGTGCTAGAGGCAATTAATAAGCTGTATTCCCAGCAGGTAATACTTAAGGTGCCCCTACTTCAACAAGGACGGGGTTACTATTCCACACGGTTGGGGTACCGAAACCGCATGGTTCGGTGTGACCCTTCTTTATATTTAAAATCCTTGAACACATGCATAAAAAATTCAAGTTCAAGATGGAATCGCTCAGGGCGGTTATTGCAAGCCTGGACGAGGGGGATTACATGGTATCCCGGGACATCAAGGATGCTTACCTGCATGTCCCTATTTACTATCCTCATCAGGAGTACCTCAGATTTGTGGTACAGGATTACCATTACCAAGTCCAGACTCCGCCGTTTGGACTGTACATGGCACCGAGGGTGTTACCAAGGTAATGGCCGGAATGATGATACTCCTTCGAAAAAGGGGAGTTTTAATTATCCCGTACTTGGACAATCTCCTTATAAGGGCGAGGTCCAAGGAGCAGTTGCTAGTCGGGGTAGCACTATTTTGGAAAGTGCTACAACAGCACGGTTGGATTCTAAACAGTCCAGAGTCACAGCTGGTTCCTACGACACGTCTACTGTTCCTGGGGATGGTTCTGGACACAGACCAGAAATAAGTGTTTCTCCCGGTGGAGAAAGCCAAGGAGCTGTCATCTCTAGTCAGAGACCTCCTGAAGCCAAAACAGTATCGGTGCATCATTGCACGCGAGTCCTGGGAAAAATGTTAGCTTCCTACGCAGCAATCCCATTCGGCAGGTTCCATACAAGAACTTTCCAGGGGGACCTGTTAGACAAGTGGTCCGGGTCGCATCTTCAGATGCATTAGGCTGATAACCCTGTCTCCAAGGACCAGGGTATCTCTACTGTAGTGGCTGCAGAGTGCCCATCTTCAAGAGGGCCGCAGGTTCGACATACAGGACTAGGTCCTAGTGACCATGGATGCCAGCCTTTGAGGCTGGGGGGCAGTCACACAGGAAAGAAACTTCCAGGGACTTTGGTCAAGTCAGGTGACTTCCCTACATAAATATTCTGGAATAGAGGGCCATTTACAATGCCCTGAGTCAGGCAAGGCCTCTGATTCAAAACCAGCCGGTCCTGATCCAATCAGGCAACATCACGGCAGTCGCCCATGTAAACCAACAGGGCGGCACAAGAAGCAGGATGGCGATGGCAGAAGCCACAAGGATTCTCCGATGGGCGGAAAATCATGTGTTAGCACTGTCAGCAGTGTTCATTCCCGGAGTGGACAACTGGGAAGCAGATCTTCTCAGCAGACACGACTTCCACCCGAGAGTGTGGGGACTTCTTCCAGAAGTCTTCCAAAGAATTGTACACCATTGGGAAAGGCCACAGGTGGACATAAAGGCATCCCGCCTCAACAAAAAGCTATAAAAGATATTGCGCCAGGTCAAGGGACCTTCAGGCGATAGCTGTGGACGTTCTGGTAACACCGTGGGTGTACCAGTCGTTTTATGTGTTCCCCCCCTCTGCCTCTCATACCAAAGGTACTGAGAATAATAAGAAGGCGAGGAGTAAGAACGATACTAGTGGTTCCGGATTGGCCAAGAAGAGCCTGGTACCCAGAACTTCAAGAAAATGTATCAGAGGACCCATGGCCTCTGCCGCTCAGACAGGACCTGCTGCAGCAGGGGCCCTGTCTGTTCCAAGACTTACCGCGGCTACGTTTTGATGGCATGGCGGTTGAACGCCGGATCCTAAAGGAAAAGGGCATTCCGGAGAAAGTCATTCCTACGCTGATTCAAGCCAGGAAAGATGTAACTGCAAAACATTATCACCGCATATGGCGGAAATATGTTGCTTGGTGTGAGGCCAAAAAAGGCCCCAACAGAGGAATTTCAACTAGGTCGATTTCTGCATTTCCTACAAGCAGGAGTGTCTATGGGCCTAAAATTAGGCTCCATTAAGATACAGATCTCGGCTCTGTCGATTTTCTTCCAGAAAGCGTTAGCTTCAGTACCTGAAGTTCAGACATTGTAAAAGGAGTGCTGCATATTCAGCCCCCGGTTGTGCCTCCAGTGGCACCTTGGGATCTCAACGTGGTGTTGAGTTTCTTAAAATCACATTGGTTTGAACCACTAAAAACCGTGGATCTAAAATATCTCACGTTGAAAGTGGTCATGTTATTGGCCATGGTTTCGGCCAGGCGTGTATCAGAATTGGCGGCTTTGTCATATAAAAGTCCTTATCTGATTTTCCATATGGATAGGGCAGAATTGAGGACTCGTCCCCAGTTTCTCCCTAAGGTGGTATCAGCTTTTCACTTGAACCAACCTATTGTGGTGCCTGCGGCTACTAGGGACTTGGAGGATTCCAAGTTACTGGACGTAGTCAGGGCCTTGAAAAATTATGTTTCCAGGACGGCTAGAGTCAGAAAAATTGACTCGCTATTTATCCTGTATGCACCCAACAGGCTGGGTGCTCCTGCTTCTAAGCAGACTATCGCTCGCTGGATCTGTGACACGATTCAGCAGGCGCATTCTGCGGCTGGACTGCCGCATCTTAAATCAGTGAAAGCCCATTCCACAGGGAAGGTGGGCTCATCTTGGGCGGTTGCCCGAGGGGTCTCGGCTTTACAACTTTGCCGAGCTGTTACTTGGTCAGGGGCAAACACGTTTGCAAAATTCTACAAAATTGATACCCTGGCTGAGGAGGACCTGGAGTTCTCTCATTCGGTGCTGCAGAGTCACCCGCACTCTCCCGCCCGTTTAGGAGCTTTGGTATAATCCCCATGGTCCTTACGGAGTTCCCAGCATCCACTAGGACGTCAGAGAAAATAAGATTTTACTCACCGGTAAATCTATTTCTCGTAGTCCGTAGTGGATGCTGGGCGCCCATCCCAAGTGCGGATTGTCTGCAATACTTGTATATAGTTATTGCCTAACTAAAGGGTTATTGTTGAGCCATCTGTTGAGAGGCTCAGTTATATTCATACTGTTAACTGGGTATAGTATCACGAGTTATACGGTGTGATTGGTGTGGCTGGTATGAGTCTTACCCGGGATTCAAAATCCTTCCTTATTATGTCAGCTTGTCCGGGCACAGTGTCCTAACTGAGGCTTGGAGGAGGGTCATAGTGGGAGGAGCCAGTGCACACCAGGTAGTCATATATCTTTCTAGAGTGCCCAGCCTCCTTCGGAGCCCGCTATTCCCCATGGTCCTTACGGAGTTCCCAGCATCCACTACGGACTACGAGAAATAGATTTACCGGTGAGTAAAATCTTATTTTTTTCTATGATTTTCTTTTGTAATACTGTAGATGAAACAATAGAACACATTTGGCAGCAGTACAAGTACCTTGGCAATCCTTATTAATAGTTTTCTCATGCCAGTAGGGACTACACAGATGATATCATTGACAATACGCTCTTGTTGCAGGATGTACTAAACGGAAAATGCAGTAAAAACCCAGTTTTCGTGGTTTTTGCCGCATTTCCGTATGTACAAAGCCCAGCAGCGCCGGGGCATTGGTGCGGGTAGAAGCCTATGGGTTTCTTTCCACATGCACTACTGTGCAGGATCCGATTGGATCCCTCCCAGCTCCCCCCGCAACGGGTCTCCCAGGTCACAAACCTAGAAGTCCGGGGACCTCCGCTGTTCGCAAAGGTCTGGTCTTATCGGAAGAGCTGTCCTTTCCTGTACTAATCGCATATGTTAGTACATATACAATTAGTATCATTGCGGTAAGTGGTGGGATGCATCTCAATTGCTTGGTACATCCCTCCCTTGCAGAGCACCGTAAGAACAGAGTTCTGTGTATTTATACCAGTTACTCATTATCTTTGAAAAATTGGCACTAATGGGCCGAAACATGTTGCCTATACATTCTGTGAGCTAAGGGTCCACCATGTTCTGTATATACTGTCTAACTAATTTGAACTACATTAACTGGACAGAGGACATACTGTAAGCAGTCACCATTCTCTCTGAAATTTTTAAGCTAAGCCAATATCATCATACATTATTGGTCTAACTCTAATTCTTTAGGGTTTTCTTAAAAGTTTGGGAGAGATTGGTGTCAGAACCTTGTTACAATGCAGGTTATCTGGCAGGAAAACCTTGCTAATTTTTTATCTACCCCCATAGAACCGCGAGCGAAAAAAAGCAGGCTTTTCCTTCCGTATTTAACTGCAACTCGCATTTAATTGAATCTCTCACTTTGGCCAGAATGTACTAAGCCTTAAAAAGTGATAAAGTGGAGAGTGATAAACTAGCAACCAATCGGCTCCTAACTGCCATTTTTCAAACGAGGCCTGTGACATGGCAGTTAGGAGCCGATAGGTTGCTAGTTTATCACTCTCCACTTTATCACTTTTCGAGGCTTAGTACCAGGGCCGTTTCTTGGGGCAGGCGAGCAGTGCCCGCCGCTCACTAACTGTGGCTCCCTGCTTCCCTCTCCTATTTCTCCCCGAGTAACCCGCTCGGGGGGTGGAGTTTCACGGAATGACGCAGTTACGTCGTTACGTCACGACGCAGCCCCGTCACTCCGCGAAACTCCCCCCCCCCCCGAGCGGAGTACAGAGGGGGATCCAAGTAGGAAGAGGGAAAGGCCGGCGCGAGGAGCGACTGGTGAGGCGGGCCGAAGAGCGGTAATTGCCTCTGTAAGTATTCTATATCTCTCTCTCTCTCAATGTGTAAAATGGGGACACCTGCCGTAATGTGTGAAATGGGGACTCTTGCCTGCCGTAGTGTGGGGATTTAATGTATCAAGGGCATTGCGGTGTGTGGCATAATATGGTGCAGGGGGCATTACTGTGTGGGGCTTAATATGGTAGAATTTTTTTTTCCTGTGGTGGTCGTGATCTGTTGCAGCAGGGTCAAAAACTGGATTGTGAGGTAGTCTTTTCAGACGAGGCCATGCCCATTTAAATGAGGCCACACCCATTTAGATGAGGCCACACCCCCTTGCCGGGTGCGCGCAAGTTTTTTTTTATCTAGGTGTGTGTGTGTGTGGGGGGGTCACATTTTTTTATGTCATGGGGGGGCGCATTTTTAAATCTCGCACTGGGAGCCAAATTGGCTAGAAACAGCCCTGCTTAGTACATCTGGCCCTTTGTGTGTTTACTTCACTATCTCTACACCATTTTGTCTGCATTATAGAAACATGCTGCACAAAGTATGTAATTTCGAAAAATAAGCAATAACTTATCAAATATCTTCACGCTGACCAATTTAGGCAGAAAAGAACATCCTTAATGCTCTTTGTAAAAGATTTTTCTAAATAATTGCAATCGATGATAAGAGTTGCATGTAGTTCCTGTCATCAGTGGGCAAAAAAAATTTTTTTTAAATGTAAATATAGATATTTTGAATGAAGAAAGAGATTTGACTTCAAAACATCATTTGGTAAAAAGAGGAAAACCATTAGATTTGCATTATGCAGTGATCAGGATTGACCCAGTGGTAGAATTAACTAGCTAACTGTATCACCCCACCATTTGTTAGAATATATTGTTGTCACATTGAATCAATTTAAACCTTTCATTTCTTAGCAGCGAGGATGTGGGGCAGCCCCGATGGAAGTAAAATTATGTTTTTGCAAATTATTGATTTGGCATAGCTCGAGAACGCTACGTGGTTTTGGCAGCAGGTTTATGATTAAATGCCTAATTTCACTTTTTAAGTGTACCTGTGGAGGTTTTCTATGGTGAATATTTCATTTGAAAATTAGGTTTATTTTTAGACAGAAAAAATAGCAATACAATATTTTTTTATTTTTTTAAACCAAAATACTGTAAGCCACACATTTCACTTTCAATTGCTGTATTTCATGAGTAAATACATGTAAACTTCCACAGTGACAACAGAACTAAAAGCAAATGTACAAAAATATGGCAAGCTCAGGTTAAGTAAGCCGTCTGTTGTCTATAATATGATTGGTTACAGTACATCAATGGATTACTGGCGGTGATGGCTCAGCTTACTCTGTAAGATTTTAATAAATTGTTAAGAAATATTATAAAAATAAATTACTGCTAATAAAGATTCTAAAAGCAAGAAGACGCAAGAATCTACTCTAATAAAAAGTTACTAATAAGCTACCTTTTTTGGCACATGACACCCAGCCTATTTACCACAGGATTGTTTTTTAGCTACTTTACTGTACTATTTACTTTGCTTTATATTTCAGTCATTCCTTAAAGAATGTGTCATTGTTGTAGTTGGTAGTTTAAATGAAAAAAGAAACTATATAAGGACATAATTGCCTACTTTCCCTGAATGTACTCAGACATTTCAGGGAGCTAACTCGAGAGAGTAGACCGGTAGATCCCAATGTTGTGACCATGCCTCCAAATTGTGGCATTGTCCAGTGTGGCGCAGGGCAATGGTAATTTTATCTCAGTGCCACACCCCCATACCTCACACCTGGATGCCCCCTCAAGGATTCCCTGGGAGCACCTGTGCACCATAGAACAGTGGGGCTAACTCAGACCTGATCGCTGCTGTGCGTTTTCGCACAGCGGGCGATCAGGTCTGAACTACGCATGCACAGGCACCGCAGTGCCAGAGATACTATCAGCAGCTCAGCCCAGCGATAGCCTCCACCTGATTGACAGGCAGAGGCATTCGCTGGGCGGGAGGGGGCGGGCTGGCGGCGTTGGGCCGTTGTTTTGGGGGCGTGGTCTGGGCAACGCAGGCTTGCCCAGTCCGTGTGGGGGGTGGTGGCTGCGTGATGTCACATGCAGCCACTGCGACCCGGAGAGGAACCGCATCCCAGCATTCACAGCAGCGCTGGGCAGCCAATACGGAAGGAGAGGGGACAGCTGCAGCGGCGCTACTACCAATGACATAGCGCTGCTGCTGCTCCAGTCCCCCTCCCTCCTTCTCCGCTGCCTCCGGCGCTGCTCTCTCCTCCCCAGCGCGGCGCACACAGCAGAGGCGGCATGTAATGAGTCAATTTGACTCATTACATGCCGCTGGCTGTTGCGCCGTCAGGGCAACTGCGCTGTGTGCCAGGCACACCTGGCACACACATAGTTACGGCCCTAAATTAGTATCGCTCAACTGCCTTGTTGAGGTTTAATGTTTAGTTATGTCAGTAGGTGGTTTTCCATTACTGTGATACGTGTTTTTAGAAAACCAGCCTTAAGGGCCCTACACATTTGGCGATCCGCCGCCGAGCTGCCCGACAGGCGACACGGCGGCGGGGGGACAGCGATGGGGGGGATTGAAGTTTCTTCATTCCCCCCGTCACCCGGCTCCATAGAAGTGCAGGCAAATATGGATGAGATGTCCATATTGGCCTGCATGCACAGCTGACGGGGCGCCAACGATGAACGAGCGCGAGGCCGCACATCGTTCATCGCTGGTGCCTCCACACTGCACGATATGAATGTTATCTCGTTCATTAATGAACGAGAACGTTCATATCTTGCAGTCATATCGCCCAGGGTGTAGGGCCTATTACAGTATCTCCTTTTTGTGGATCTTTTATGGCAGCAAGCAGTAGCACTCTGTTTAGTATAAGTGGACACGTCATAGAAACAATCTTCAAATGAGTCTCAACATTCATCATTCAAGTTGTATATAAATAAAATGCTCATATGAAATAATTTAATCTCTTTCAGGTATGAATTAATAATCTTAAAATAAAGTAAAATAATAAATTAAACTGTTATTAGAATTGTTTCCAATTCATAAACAATGGTAAATAAACTTCATTGGCTCTTGCTGCCAATTAGAAAGAAAAAGCCTCTGTAGTAGAAAATCAGTGGTGTTTGTAGGAACTGTATTTAGATTAATAGCTACAGATCACCAAAATGAACTCACAGTACAGTTACTCTAATAACTACACCAGAGCAATCACAATGTTTTAAAAAATCAATCATGTACATTATATTGGCAGCTGTAATTGTTGGTTTGCGCAAATTAATATCTCATTAATATTCTGCAGAGATCAGGAAAATGTAGCCCAATGCATACTGAGTTGAGTTGAGCCGCACCTGCAGCCTTTGATCTCCATGTGGATAGAATTATTTGTTAATATATTTATTGAGTGACCAAGAGACTTTCTCTCAATGGCAGTGACGTTTGTCTGCAAACAATGCTAGTAGAAGCTAAACTACTCTGATGTACATATGTTTATAATTTTTATCAGAAAATAATACTCCATAGAGGAAAAAAATTATGGTGTGTATATGTTCAAACACAGCAATGGCTGTCATCCTTGCTTAAGCCTTTAACATATATCCAGCCACTGCCACCAATTTAATACTGAATCTGTGTTATGACAATACCAGTGGAGTTGTGATAAGACCCCTGTTATAGCTTCTAGAGAACCTCACTTATAGCAGCCTTCCACTTTTTTCTTAAATATTATATTATTATATTAAGTGCTTACCAGTCTTACGATGGTCCACTGGTCTTAGATTCTTACAACCATATGCTAGGATGGCCACACAGACAGTGATAAAACAGAAAGGTACCAGAACTAAAAATGAACAGATGGAATCCTTGACAAAGACCATTTTCGGGTGGAAGCACATCGGAAGCAGATGGACCCGATCACTGTGCATGTTAGAGCAGGGAGCTGACATCAGAAGAGAGAGAGAGAGACGGAAGATTGGTGGAGCAGCAGTGCTTTGGGAATAGAAAGTGCTGAGACTGCAGAGCACCTCGCGGTGTATATGCTGGAGAGACCCCGGGTGAAGCAATTCCCAGTGGAGAAGGACATTGTGTATAATCTGCTTCCTGATGGTCCGGTGGGTTCATTTTCCAGTTATACTATCAAAAAGCCGAGACTGTATACTGCATTGCTCTGTCTGCCATCATTGAAAGCACCATGTGAAGAAGGAACTTTTCAGAAATCTTTTTTTAGAATAAATTGATTTTTTTTGGTTGAAATACTCTCTGGCGTCATATGGATGAGTACAAAATTATAACCGATTGCCATGTTGTAATTTGTCTGCGTGGACATACACTGCACGGAGTATAAGATTGAGATAGAAGTCCAGTGGGGAGTGATAATAGTATTTGTGGACATACAGTATATCTTTTGGAATAAAGAATTGTGCATTGTGGAGTGACATTTATTAACTATATAGGAATAAGGACATCCACATGATTTTATGAAACTAATGAAAAGCAGCACTGCAAACCTTCTTTTTGTATAACATTTTGGAATTGAAGTTACCAGGACTAGTTCAAGGCTGGAAAAAATCAGACATTACAATAGACCAGGGGGTAAATTTACTAAGATGGGAGTTCTATTTAAGGTGGGATGTTGCCCATAGCAACCAATCAGCTTCTACTTCTCATTTATCTAGCACCTTCTAGAAGATAATGGGGCAAATTCAGTAAGGATTGCAAAAATTACATATTAGCAAAAATTGCGAGCAAAAGCAAAATTGCGAAAGCACGCCCAAATTGAAAAACTGCAACGCTAATTTAATTTAACAAAAAGAAGGTGGCCTTGTGAAATGTGCAAATATTGCGAAAACCATCCTAATAATCGCAATTTTTGCGTGCATATTACAAATGTATGCAATTTTTGCGTACGTTTCTGATGTTGCTTTTTTTGCTAACAACAGTGTTTTTCCCTTAAAAATTGCACAACCTACTTTCCTGCACCCAAATTAAAGAAACTACTCAACAATTGTAAATCAATTCAATCATCACTTAATTGGTCAAATGATCTTGTGGTAATTTAGCAATTATTATCTTAAAGACACCATAGTGTTTTTCTTCAAACATTGACTAATGCCCATAACTGTGTTCAAATATATTCAACTAGAGAGAGTGTGAATTCTAGCCTCTAAACCCTACACAACAGCAATTATTGGTATATGTTTTAACAAACACACTTTTTTTGGAGTCAAAATATTTTAATTCGGAAACAACAGTAACATTTTTATTTAAAAGAAAGTGTTTTTTTGATTGTGAAGTGGTCAAACATTACATATTAGTGTTTCTTTGCTTTTATTTACATACCTTACTTTAAGGAATTATGTGTAAATATTTGTTTCAATAAGTATACAAATGGAGCAGAATTTTCAAAACTTGAAAATAAAAAGATGGTATTGCTGTACTTCAACATATGTTTATGTGTGTAGCGCACAAATAAAATTTTAAAATAAAAAAAGTATAATGTGGGTATGTTTTGTTTAACAAAAAATGTTGGTTGTTTAAAAAAAATGTTAGGAAGCTAAATGTCATTCAGCAGATACTACTAAACAAAATGCTTGTAAAGGCTATTTTACATTTGCTTCTATCAAATAGTGTGGTTGTCAAACCTCGATTGTTAGTAAGTGTAAACACAAATTGGTTAGTAACATATATTTTCACAATCAACAGAGTTAAACAATACCTTACATGTTTCTAAGTTCCAATACAGCTGAATAAAGTGATTTGTGGTCTGAGGTGTGAGCTTTTTCAGCTGGGTGTAATGAAGCAATGATTGCAGTATACATGCAGTCTACAACTGAGGTCAGCTTGTGCAATTTTTAAGGTAGACCTGTATTCACTCAGAAACTGCACATCAGAAATGTGCGATCAGTTGTAAAAATTGTGAATGCACCGCCCACCGACCATCAGCATACACCCACAACACACCCGGAAACACGCCCCTGATCGTAGTTTTTGCAAGTCCAGCCCTTTACTACGCCCCCTACACGGCTACTTTTCGTAGTGCATACGCAGTTTTTGCTAAGTCTCAGAAATTGGTGTTTTTTCTCAGTTTTTGCTATTGAAGTTGCAGTATTTTGCGTTTTTAATGCTTTTTTTTGCTAATTTTGCTGATTTGCGATCCTTGCTGAATTAGGCCCAATACCTGGAATCTGATTGGTTGCTATGGGCTGCATCCCACTTTTAACAGAACTCCCATCTTAGTAAATTTACCCCCAGGAATGGGCTAGGGTTTATGGCAGACAATCAGTAACAGATGAAGAACTTGTTCAGATACTAACAGATATAGAAAGGGGTCAGGACTGGTGGCAGCAGGGCTGGATTAAGCCTTGGGGGTGCCGGGGCACATAAGACAGGAGGGCCCGAGTGAAGTGTGGCAGGGGGTGTATATTTGATGCATTAGATTGTGCATACCTCCCAACATGACCCATTCCAGGAGGGACAAAATGCTCACTACCTGGACTTCTCTCCTAATATATGACTGATGTCACATGTGTTGAACTACTTAATTGATAAGAAAGGTTTCTCGACACAGGTGATTGCAGTCATAACTTAAGCTGGCCATACACCTCAAGATTTATTGTCCGATCAGGCTGGTTGGAATGAAAATCTGGTAATGGATAGGAGCAAATTACAATAGACCATTTGCTCCCAAACACTGAAAAACAGACAAAAATGGTCAGACAAATTGGTTTAATCCATTTGATTGAACCAATTTGTCTGAACGATTGTTTTTGTCAGTTTTCCGGCATTTCGGAGCAAAAGGTCTATTGTTATTTTCCTCCTATACATTAGCAGATTTTCGTTCCAACCAGCCAGATCGGACAATAAATCTTTAGGTGTACATGCAGCTTTAAGAAGGAAGTCCAGATAGAGAGCATTTTATCCCTCCTTGAATGGGTAATGTTGGGATGTATGGATTGTGTATATTAAATTGAAAACAATGTTGTACAGTATGTTAGATTTAAATTAATAGTTTAATAATGCCTGGGTACTATTTTTAGCTCCATCTAATTGAAAAACAACTATTTTATAACATTGTCTTGTAGTGGAACAAAGATAACCTAAACAACCTTAACATACACATAGAAAAATAAAATCTATAATTTATCTTGTCACATGCAAGAATTGCAGCAGCGTCTCAGTGGCAGAACTACCGCTAGTGCAAGCAGTGCCTTGCACTGGGGCCCGCCACTGTCAAGGGGCCCAAAGCAACGCGGCATGTAATGTGTCAAACTGACTCATTACATGCCTCTGTGTGCTGCGGGCCACCGCCGCCCGCAGCCGCCCACCGAGGAGAGGAGGGAGGTGGAGGAGGGAGATGCAGCAGTGCTGTGTAATTGGTGGAGGCGCTGCTGTCCCTCTCTTTCACCTTAGGCTGTCCTCTGCCGCTGAGAAGTGCATCCCAGCATTCACAGCGGCGGAGGACAGCCTATGGTGAAGGAGAGGGGCAGCAGCGCCTCCACCAATTACATTGCGCTGCTGCGGCTCCCTCCTCCCCCTCCTTCCTTCTCCTCCTTCTCCCCTGCCCGGGATCTCTGCCAGAAGAAGCTGCACCGAGGAGCCTTACTGCCAGCGGAGACAGTAAGTATAATCTATTCTTTCTTTCTTTTTTTCTTTCTTTCTTTCTTTCTTTCTTTCTTTCTTTCTTTCTTTCTTTCTTTCTTTCTTTCTTTCTTTCTTCTTTCTTTCTTTCTTTCTTTCTTTCTTTCTTTCTTTCTTTCTTTCTTTCTTTCTTTCTTTCTTTCTTCTATATATTCTGTCTGCTGTAATGTGTAAAAAGGGGGACGCTGTCTGCCGTAATGTGTAAAAAGGGGATGCTGTCTGCTGTAATGTGTAAAAAGGAGACGCTGTCTGCCGTAATGTGTAAAAAGGGGGTGCTGTTTGCCGTACTATGTAAAAAGAGGGACGCTGTCTGCCGTAATGTGTAAAAAGGGGACGCTGTCTGCCGTAATATGTAAAAAGGGGATGCTGTCTGCTGTAATGTGTAAAAAGGGGAATCTGTCCGCCGTAAGGTGTAAAAGGGGCTCTACCTGGTGTATTGGTGCTACTGTGCGGCATAATTTGAATAATGGAGACTATTGTGCACCGTTATATGAATTGGTATTATTTTGTGGCCACACCCCTTCCCCACAAAGCCACGCCCATATATTTTTTGCACGCGCTTGCGGCGCGCACTGCCCCTGTTTTGCATGCAGGGGTGGGGCTCCGATGCCGTTTCTTGCACACAGCGCTAAAATGTCTAGTTACGGCACTGTTGCTAGGTATCCATTTCTCTGGCCCTGAGCAGGTCCCCCTCACCAGATCCTCTCCAGGGGTGAGGGGGTGGACTTGGATGGGATGAGGGGGGAGGTCGCACCTGGGCCCACCGCTCGCTAGTTCCGCCACTGCAGCCTCTGTACAACTTACACACTGGGACAGGGCTCAGACCCTCATTAGATAACAAGTTACACAGGACCCAGGCATCCAGGTAGGGAGGTGGAGAAGCTGAGATTCTTTTGTCACTTACAGCTCACTTCACTTTCCTATCTTTCCTCTGGTCGTAAAGCTTCATTGGTAGCTCATGAAACCTGATGCTCCTGTGTCTCTGCCTGCACTGCATACTATTCTGCTCACATTCTGGCTGTCTGATTCTGTTGCTACATAAGAGGGAAAGCTAGTAACTTCAGTGTGCTCTGGCTGTGCTCCCCCCCCCCCCCTGACAAAGGGGGGTCCAGGATACAGTATGCCCTGTGACCCCCTCTTAATCTGGCTATGGGAGAGAGGCAGTATTTTTAAACAGTGCTTGGCTAGTGCTGGGGCAGAAAGGCAGTGTAATAGAACAGAGCTAATTTAGGGCTGGCAGGAGACAGCATCATTTCACAGATGTGTTTCATGGCTAGTGGCAGACAGACCATTTTGTATCACAGAGCTGGGTCAGGGTTGGCGGCAGATAGACAATATCCAGATACAAACCAAAAGTCAGGGGTAGGAGAAGTCAGCAATATTCTCTGGCATATTGGAAGGTGTACCTATTTAATAATAATAATAATTTTATTTATATAGCGCTCTTTCTCCAACAGGACTCAAGGCGCTTTACAGATATCAAAAACAATGCACATGATACAGAGGATTTGAGTAATACAGCAATAGATAAGCCACACAGACATAAAAGAAAACCATAAGCACACATAAGCATAATGCAGGGTTGGTGTAGGCGTTTTGGGTAATAACTTCCAAGGGTTGTGTATTCCACCCTCACTAGGTACCAGGTGCGGCAGCCATCTTGGGCGCTCAGCGTATGATTACCCAGGGTGGAATAGTCCACCCCTAGAAGAGATAACACAAAATGGGGGTGATATCAGAGTGCTACAGTTCAGAGTAGGGTTCCATCAAAACCATCAGGCCTATGTATTTTTCATCCCATCCACAAGTGTACCATATGGGGCAGCCATGTTGGGCGTACTTTGAAGGTTACACTGTGGGAGGTGAGCCATACAAGGGCCAAGTTCATATATGGGAAAACTGACACTTATGTAGTAGTATGATGTACCCTGCATGTAGGGCACAATGGCAAGGTGTGCAATCAGTGGAGGTAAACAGTACACATAAAACACATGGTGGGGTGGAAGCGAGGAATGGAATGGGGAAAAAAACCACAATAGCAGGCAACTAGTGGCAGAAGTAGGATTGGGATAACATTATTTTGATCAGATCTTAGTACGGGTGGGTAGGAGAATGTGGGGGGCAGACTCAGAAGCAATGGGGATGTCCCTGCTGATCCTGGTCCTGGTGCTGTGCCCCCACAGTTCCCTGTTCATCTAGATGGTTAGGCCCAGGGGCAGACTTGATGTTCTCAGCCAGAGAGGTGGTAAGCCTGGTCTTGGTGTTCTCATGTTTGAGGCGAGTAGAGGCCACATAAAGATCCTGAGTTTTGTGGTTGTAACGCAGTCCTTCTGTTATCTTGTTGGTTTGTTTTCCATCGGTTTAACACAGGTATAACACTGCTATTGATTTTTGCTGCCACTTAATAACTAGCCACTTCATAAACTAGCCACTGCAGCGTCCTATAGGACTGGCGTCCTGGACTATACTGATAAATAAGTCTACAAACACATGTCCTTTCTGATTACAACCCCCTCCCCCACACAGCAACCCTCCACCAAAAGGTGTTAATCACAACTACCAAATGTGAGGTCAGTAAATCCCACTCAATCACTATAAGTTTTTGCAGACTACCGATATTAATCCACTTAAAACAACTTTCTTAACTTTTAAACATGCAATGTAATGAGCAATAGTCTGCAGTAATTACCAAATAAATATTTAGCAAGAAAGTAGCAATAGTCTGCAGTAATTACCAAACCATTTAACCATACCATGACCAGCTGCCATCTGAGCTGTTGGCCCAATCCCCAGTACCTATGCATACAGTGTTGAATCCATATATTTATGGACATCTAGTGATGCATTTGTCTATCTAATGGTTTTATCATCGGTCTCTCTGGCTGGATCTTTGATTTTACCCACGTCCAACCAAAAGCGATTAACTGGAACATCCTCTCTATCTAATACAAAATCTTTCATTCGATTCATGGGTGCATTTTATTGCATAAAACTCCCATTAGCAAAATACAGCCCTTTCCTGTGAAACACAGAAAGGCTTTCTTTACAATAGATGTAATATCATAGTAATGGTAAAGAGATATTGTATGTACTGTAGGCAGAACAGTCATTCCTTCTGCCAGCAAGCGTTTCACAACTTAATATAATTATATATCACTGATGTTCAGAGCTTAATAGGATCAATTGCTAACAAGCCAAATGTAATTGTGATCATTTACACCAGGTTGAAACTAAAAGACTGAGATGTGGTGAGAATCTTAGTTTAGAATATTTCATAGGGATTACCCCTGTAATAGACATCACGGCATGTTATTACCCCTTACCAGTGGATGTCCCAAGTGTAAGGGTGTGTACACATGGTGAGATTCGGGCTATGCCCGATTCTCACTATGCGACAGGGGCCAGGTCGGCACATAGTCAGTATCGCAAGCACATAATGAGTGTGCTTGCAATACTGGCTCTGTGCGATTTTGGCTAAGTGTCAATTTTGACTATCTCTTCTATAGAGATAGTCAAAATTGACTTGCCTGCACAGTCTATCTTTTCTTTCGATGCCGACCGCGCATCGGCATCGAATCGGGATTGCAAGTTGACTATCACCTTGCGATCTGCACTAACTTTTCTTCCGATTCTGACTATATAGTCAGAAGAGGAAGAAAAAATCTCACCGTGTGTACCCTCCTTTAGAGACTATTGTGGATTTTGGAAACCGATTCTTTTATTAGCATAATTTAAGATAAAGACTCATTGCCTCTTTTGTTAGTTTATAAGAATAGATAGAGAACAGATCATAATCCCTGGATAGTGAAAATGATATTAAAGAAAGCCATAAAGTTAATCCTGCTACAATGGATAGTACAGGTTGAGTCTCCCATACCCAAACTGCTTGGGAGCAGATTTTGGATATCGGAATTTTACTGTGTTTTAGAATTTTTGCATACCATAATGAAATATCTTGAGGATAGAGCCCAAGTGTAAACACAGAATGCATTTATGTTTCTTATACACCTTATACACATATCCTGAAGATAATTTTATAGAATATTGTTAATAATTTTGTGCATGAAACAAAGTTTGTGTACATGAACCATCAGAAAGCCAAGGTGTCACTATTCAGTCGCTGTCAAAAATTACATAATTTGGAATTTCAGATATGGGAGGCTCAACCTATACAATCATTAAGTCTCTGATACAGTAGGGGGAATCAAGTCTGGCCTGGTGATTCAGTAATAGACATGAATAATCTTGAAAATCATTAAAAATCTCTCCCATTAACCTGGTTCTGTATGTTCTTGAGTTCAGATATGGCTCTGCGTGTTAGATTTGTCACCAGGGGATGTGAATGCTTACCATCAGTTATTATCTGAATTTTGTAATTTGCACCAGATGCAAAAATGGAATATACTGTAAGCAGGAGCTTCCACCCATGAGTGACTCATTTTAGCTAAAACAGCAATACCATATAGAATATGACTTATTTTGGAAAAATATAAAATGCAATTTAAGCATGCATCATTAGTCCTTTTTCTACGATTTTCTTCTACAAATCATTATCTCATTTTCAAAATTCCTCTGAAGGGAAAAGAAGCATGCCAGAGACATTTAATCTGCTACACGGATAGAACCTCATAGATTCCCAGTACGTCATGTGATAGCAGAGGAGGAAAATGTCATAGAGTACACAAAACCCAGTGGGTCATTCCAAATCTCTTTATTTCATGTGCTATGTGACTGTGGTTGCCTTATATAATTAATAGCAGCCGGAATAAACATGCCAAATGAAAGTGGTAAATACCAATCTTCTTACAGGTTGCATTCTTGGCTCACTGGTACCCTATTACATTTTTTACTATGGCCCTGGCCAAATGAGATTCCAATCTAAGGGGTCAATCCAAGTAGGTGAGAGTTGCCATCTTCAACCCAAATTTGCAATGCAAATTCTCTTGGCAATCCACTTAGAAACTCGCACTCAACCAGTCAGAGTAAACTTGCATTCCTCCGTTCGCACCTCACTGAGGGAAAATCTTTATTTCAAGGTTAACATGTTGGGACACAATGCAGAACTCCTTGGGCACCCCGACCCCGACCCCCCCCCCCCCCTTCTAAATCAATAATTAGTCATTTGGAATTTTTCAATTAGCTTACATTTGGGCCAACAATTTAATGCCATTTGTAGTAGTAAAAAATACCCCAAAATCAACTTGTTTGTAAGATTATTCTGTACAAATGTAATTAAAGCATGTATTCAAGCCAAAATAATTGATTTGGATAATTTTATTACAACTTTTTTAACTTTAAAATGGGCTCAAAATATCCCACAAGCACCTTTTTTTTCTAGATTTTTTTGCATTTTTCATTTAATTCCTTTGTAATTAAACAAAATTTGTAATCTTTTTGCATTGTTTTACAAATCAGCCATTTGACGTCTTTTAAAAGCATCTATTGTTTTCCTTTTGCCCACTAACTTTGCATCAAATATGGTTAAGAATTCTATTTTTGACAACAGATACATCACAGCACATGAAGGAATGGGTGCAGATGCACTATGCAATCATTACTGTAAATTGCAATATATAATAAGAGGTTGTTAGCATATAATTGGCCAATGACATGGGTTTGCCCACCGC
Organism: Pseudophryne corroboree; assembly: GCF_028390025.1. Classification (NCBI taxonomy): domain Eukaryota; kingdom Metazoa; phylum Chordata; class Amphibia; order Anura; family Myobatrachidae; genus Pseudophryne; species Pseudophryne corroboree. The sequence continues at coordinate 381,217,487 of NC_086445.1, read as the reverse complement.
TTCGAGGTCACCTCTATCGATCAAGTCCCTAACACTTTGAGGTTCACATCGGGGTGCAGGGCACCCCCAAATCAGCCCAGTCAAGAATTCTTGGCTGGGCTGATTTGGGGGTGCCCTGCACCCTGATATGAACCCCAAAACCCCAAAGTGTTATGAACTTGCTCAATAAAGGTGACATCGATGGGGTGTGCAAGTCCATGACTATTCGCACCTGAGCATGTGTAGTCTCTGCCGAGGTGCGTGCGCACATGCGTACTCATCGCAGCAAAGATCAGCACAGCTACATCTGTGTAACACTTTTGAGGGGTGGAAACCCAATATATTAGTAAGTAAATAAATATATAAATTAATATATAAATAAATAAATATATAAAGTTCTTAAAAAAAGACAAGAAAATGTGCAACATGGGATGATACCAACCTGTGGCAGGAATTGGCGTGCCTTCCTTTGACAAATAATAATGAAATGGCTGTGCACATACAGTGGGGATCGAAAGTTTGGGCACCCCAGGCAAAAATTAATTTTAATGTGCAAAAAGAAGCCAAGGAAAGATGGAAAAATCTCCAAAAGGCATCAAATTACAGATTAGACATTCTTATAACATGTCAAAAAAAGTTTGATTTAATTTCCATCATTTACACTGTCAAAAGAACAGAAAACAAAAAATGGCGTCTGCAAAAGTTTGGGCACCCTGCAGAGTTAATACCTTGTACTGCCCCCTTTGGACAGCTGAGACCTGGCAGTGTCATGGATTGTTCTCAATCATCGTCTGGAAAGACCAGGTGATGTCAATCTCAAAGGTTTTAAAAGCCCAGACTCATCTGACGTTGCTCCAACAATCAGCACCATGGGTTCCTCTAAGCAGTTGTGTAGAACACTGAAACTGAGAATAGTTGATGCTCACAAAGCAGGCTATAAGAAGATAGCAAAGCGTTATCAGATGCCCATATCCTCTGTTCGGAATGTAATTAAGAAATGGCAGTCATCAGGAACAGTGGAAGTTAAAGCAAGATCTGGAAGACCAAGAAAAATATCAGACAGAACAGCTCGCAGGATTGTGAGAAAAGCAAGTCAAAATCCACGTTTGACTGCACGATCCCTCCAGGAAGATCTGGCAGACACTGGAGTTGTGGTACACTATTCCACTATAAAGAGATACTTGTACAAATATGGTCTTCATGGGAGAGTCATCAGAAGAAAACCTCTTCTACGTCCTCACCACAAAAATCAGCGTTTGAAGTTTGCAAATGAACATATAGACAAGCCTGATGCATTTTGGAATAAAGTTCTGTGGACCGATGAAGTTAAAATAGAACTTTTTGGCCGGAATGAGCAAAGGTACGTTTGGAGAAGGAAGGGCACAGAATTTAATGAAAAGAACCTCTGTCCAACTGTTAAGCATGGGGGTAGATCAATCATGCTTTGGGGTTGTCTTGCAGCCAGTGGCACAGGGAACATTTCACGAGTAGAAGGAAAAATGGATTCAATAAGATACCAGCAAATTTTGGATGCTAACTTGATGCCATCTGTGAAAAAGCTGAAGTTAAAGAGAGGCTGGCTTCTACAAATGGATAATGATCCTAAACACACCTCAAAATCCACAGTGGATTACATCAAGAGGCGTTTTCTGTTCTTTTGAAAGTGTAAATAATGGAAATAAAATCAAACTTTTTTTGACATGTTATAAGAATGTCTAATCTGTAATTTGATGTCTTTTGGAGATTTTTCCATCTTTCCTTGGCTTCTTTTTGCACATTAAAATGAATTTTTGCCTGGGGGCCCAAACTTTCAATCCCCACTGTACTGAACATGATGACTAGTAAGCCTACAAAGTACTGTACATTGTCATTTCTTTCATTTTTTTCTATTGTCAGTTTTTGGGATATCTATTTACACTTATAGTACTGCTACATGTGGAATCATAAGAAACTTACTTGTAATACTGCTACATCTGGACTCATAGTATTCTTATAGTACTGCTACATCTGGAATCATAAGATACTTATAGTACTGCTACATCTGGAATCATGAGAAACTTGTAATACTGCTACATCTGGAATTATAAGATACTTATAGTACTGCTACATCTGGAATTATAAAATACTTATAGTACTGCTACATCTGGAATCATAAGATACTTATAGTACTGCTACATCTGGAATCATAAGATACTTATAGTACTGCTACATCTGGAATTATAAGATACTTATAGTACTGCTACATCTGGAATCATAAGATACTTATAGTACTGCTACATCTGGAATCATGAGATACTTATAGTACTGCTACATCTGGAATTATAAGATACTTATAGTACTGCTACATCTGGAATCATAAGATACTTATAGTACTGCTACATCTGGAATTATAAAATACTTACTTATAGTACTGCTACATCTGGGATTATAAAATACTTACTTATAGTACTGCTACATCTGGAATAATAAGATACTTTTGTCTAAAATTATATTTCATCTTAAGAACCTGCTAAAATGTACACCAGAGTGGAAATATAATTCTTTCCATGTAAATTCTACAAGTGTTATCCGTGCTCCTGATTATTCCGAGCAATATTTATTTGGGTTTACCCATGTGAAGGCATGGAAACTAGGGTCGGGATTCTGTTTTTCAGATTGAGCAAAGTAATAGTAAACAACACAACTATTTGCATTTGGACGAGACACAGCCCCGGGTGGCTTTAGTTGAGAGAACATCTATATTCAGAAAGTCACTGCTGCCTACATCCGTATTCATTGAGTTGCAGCTTTATTTCTTGTCTTTAACTCTAAAACTCTGTATAGCCATCAAATGGAAACTAATTTAGCTAATATGAAACAGACTATTTTTTATATTGTCTGTTAGACTTGAAAAATATATATTTTGACAGATTGCAGTATGTATTTAGTTTTCTGTTGGCACAGTATAAACATATTCGCATTCACCCTGTGATGTAATTTTACATACTAAACATATAAAAATAAAAACAAAAGAATTGTAGCAATTGTAAATTAAAATCTCTGTGCTTGCCATATACAGGTATGTAACATAAATCTCAATATGTGATCACTAACCTCCTGCTATGCTCCCATGCTAACTTTACCTTTGCACCAGGCATAGTATATTTTGGTGTTTTTGTGATATAAAAAATGTGCAAAGATACTATGGATGGTATACAATTACCTGTGGTCAATCACCACAGGTAATTGTCTCGCTGGGGGCTATCCAATTAGCTCCAAAAAGCAGGGGTTTATCCCCAATGCCGGCATTTATCGCGGATTATTCCATGATAAATTCCCCTTAGACCGGCGATAAGTGCAGAGCAAATACCATGGCTTTTCCCAGGACCTATGTTTTTCGTACAACCTAATTGGATAGGGGTGATAGTTTTTTTTAAATACACTAAGTTTATCCATTATACCCTGATGTTAGGTTCCTGGTGCTCAGAACAAGGGAGATGTTATGAAGTGAGTCCAGAGCACCAGGACATAATGCTGGGAAAGGGGAATGGAAAGGGAATAGCCCCTGGCGCCCTATCTCCATTGTCTCGCCTGTGCTGTCAGTACACTCTTGCGAGACTATGGTTGCTTGAGCCCATGGCAGCCGCGTTTGAAGGGCGGATTACGTCTGCCCAACTTCGATGCCCCCTCAGGTCTTAATGAGAGACAAAGAGTGAACCGAGACAGGGTGATAACAAAGGGCCCTCTAACTAAACAACAAGGCCAGGGGCAACTAACAAACCTAAAACCAAAGTATGTGCGGCTTGCCGCCAAAGGAAAAGAACAACAAAGAAAATTCTGACCACACGCCGACACAATACTTTTGTGTACCGGCGGTGACAGCATAAGCAGAACCCTCTGCAAAACACCAGTGACAGAAATAATAACGGAATACAGTGGCCTAGGCCGACGGACGCGGCAGAGCCGCTACTCACGGAACCGGTACGAATACTGGCAAACGGACAGGAACCCCCAACGCTGCCGACACAGACTCTCAGAACTGGAGGACAGGCAGAATCCCAAACGACAGACCGGTGGACACCAAGAAGCCAGCAACTCGACCAGGCATAGGCAAAGCCACAGGACTTCTGTACAGGAACGCTTCACGGCAGGACACGGGATCAGACACAGGAATCGACACAGGGACTGACACAGGAATCGACACAGGAAGCAGCTCGACAGACACTGCTACACAGGAGCTCAGGAACTAGCAGGGACAAGCTCAGAACTCAAGCAGACTGGAAACCTAGAAATATCACCAGCGTCTGTGAATTGCACTCAGCCAGCATATAACAGAGAGGCCTAATTAATTATATCATGCAGCTGCCCTGTTGCATGACTCCAAACTGACAAGATGCAATTAGCAGCCAGGTGAGGCTGAACACATGGGAACAGACTGCAATTACACAGACTGACCACTGACAGCAAACAATAATCCTCTAAACCAGAGCAAAGGGAAATCCTGGCCTGCAAGAGAACTATAAACATAAAATAAGAATGAACCACTACCTGTGGTTCATAACAGTATCCTCTCTTTAAGGGAGAGCTCCAAGCACCCCATGACACCCACGGGGAACATAAACAGAAGTATAACATAAAATACCTAACCGACATGCAAAACAGGAATGAGCCACAGCCGTGGCTCATAACAGTACCCCCCCCCCTTGAGGAGGGGTCAAAGGACCCCAAAATACAGACTATCCAAAACAAGGGATACAACAAAAAAACCTGACACACTGGTCTAACAGACAAGAAAACAGAAACAAGCTGTAACAACAGCTTGTAACAGTGCCCTCCCCTTGACGGTGGCCACTGGACACAAGACAAGGAAAAAAATCTTTTTTTTTTTTTTTTATCAAGGCAAGAGTCAAAAATTATTTATTTTTCTTCTTCTTCTTTTTACAAAGCTCTTTAGGTCTGACCAAGGTAATTCCCCAAACATTGTCTGACCTGATGGTACCACCCAGCAAGGCTGCGTTCAAATCAGAGATAGGTTTCTTACCCTTGGGAGCTGAACTTTCAGGCAAAGTACTCCTATTAGAAGAAGTCAGAAAAGCACATCCTGCAGTCAAAACAACGGGCTGAGACTCTTGTGCCGAGTTTACAGTATTTGGTGGACTCTCAGCAGACAAGACGGGTGACTTAGAGGAACCTGAACCAATTTCTTTAGAACCATATCTTTTAATAATTGCATCACTGAATGCTGGGGGATCCTGAAGAATGGGATCTTCAGCTTTCATTAGGCTGGTCGCCCACTCAAAAGGCTCTCTAAAAGAATAAATCAGATAGAGCACAAGGTTCTCTGAAGTGATGCCCAGAAATGGTCTAGACAACATAATAATGTAATAGTGTTTGTAAAGCGCCAGAAATTGGGCTAAGTCCCCATCAAAGATTATGGATGTTGAGATATCAACAGAGTCAGGATCTGTTTCCTTCCCATCTGACTGACTGGAGTGCTTTGCTAGGACCTGGTCACTATTGACCTTACTCGAGGCTGAGACACTCTGAACCCCACCCGGGGCAGTGACTTTCTGAACCCCACCCGGGGCAGTGACTTTCGGGAACCCCGCTGGGGCAATGGCCTCCGGGAACCCCGCTGGGGCAGTGGCCTCCGGGAACCCCGCTGGGGCAGTGGCCTCCGGGAACCCCGCTGGGGTCAGCACCTCGGATTCTTTTACTGGGATCAAGCCGTCGGCCTCCCCCACTGGGACCGAGCCATCGGCCTCCCTCATTGGGACCGAGCCATCGGTTTCCCTCACTGGGAGTTAGCCATTGTCCTCCCTCTCTGAGTCGATAATTATCGAAACTTCTCCCGGGACTATGACTTCCGGGACTTTTGCTGAAGCTATAACCTTCAGAACCTCCACAAATGCTATGCCTCTTAAGTTCTTTCCTGGGGAAGCGACCTCTAGACCTTTCTTTGAGGCTGCGTCTCTCGAGACCCCACTTGGGGATATTACTTCAAAGATCCCTTCTGGGGTTTTGCTTCTCGAGTTCCCTTCTAGAACTATGGTTTTAGATACCCTTTCTGGGGTTGCGCTCTTCAAGTCCCTACCTGGGGTAACAGCTTCTGAGACCCCTTCTGGTATGGAAACCTGAGCTATAATATTTGATGTCCCTCTATAACCTAGAGCATCGGGTACCGCTCCAGCGCTCTGGGCATCGGGTACCGTTCCAGCACTCTGGGCATCGGGCACCGCTCCAGCACTCTGGGCATCGGGCACCGCTCCAGCACTCTGGGCATCGGGCACCGCACCAAGATCCTGAGCATCGGGCACCACTCCAGGACCCTGGGCAACAGGCACCACTCCAGGACCCTGGGCAACGGGCACCACTCCAGGACCCTGGGCAACGGGCACCACTCCAGGACCCTGGGCAACGGGCACCACTCCAGGAACCTGGGCATCGGGCACCACTCCAGGAACCTGGGCATCGGGCACCACTCCAGGGGCTTGCAACTCTGCTTCAACAGGAACCTCAAGAGAGGAGAGAAACATTCTCTTTTGATTCCTGAATCTATAATGGGGCTCCCTTGCCCAAGGACCCCAATTATAGGACAGAGAGCTTTTTAGTGTGGGTTGTGTGACAAGTACCTCTGCCACAGTAGAGACAGGTGTAGGTCTTGTATCCTGACTCAACTTGGCCAGAGGGCAAGACTCGTCACCACACTTTGGCTTGCGCAACTCACAGGTCTGCAGATAGTGGCCTAAACCCCCACAATATAGGCATAAGTTTAAGTTTCTGCGACGCAGACGCTCCTCTTCAGAGAGCCTGGGCCGCAGAAAACTTTTAAACCTTTTCTCTTCAATTAAACCAGAGGATTCTCTTGTCACCATACTGTGAACAAGAGTCTCTTTAGAGATAGATGTACTCTCAACGACTTCTGGCAAGATGAGCAAGATTTTAGTCAGAAGGTTTTGCAGTTGTTTTAAGGATTGCTGCAAAACTTCTAGTCGCTCTCGTCTCAAAGCACTGAAAGCAGAGTTCAGGGCTGAGAGAGATGCGTGCAGGGCTTGCATAGTAGACATAGGAGGATTTAAAACTAGACAAGACTAGACAAGGCAAGACTAGACAAGGCAAGACTAGACAAGGCAAGACAAGACTAGACAAGGCAAGACTGAATTTTTAAACTAGACAAAACAAGACTGGGTTTTGTTTTTGTTTGGTTTTTTTAAACACCAGACTGGATTTTTTTTTAAAAAAAACACCGGACTGGATTCTAAACACCGGACTGGATTCTAAACAGGACTGGATTCTAGACTAGACACTGGACTGGGCCAAAAAAGAAAAAAAAAGTTTTATTTCTTTTTTTGTGGTAGGGCTGGTGATAATGTTAGGTTCCTGGTGCTCAGAACAAGGGAGATGTTATGAAAAGAGTCCAGAGCACCAGGACGTAATGCTGGGAAAGGGGAATGGAAAGGGAATAGCCCCTGGCGCCCTATCTCCGTTGTCTCGCCCGTGCTGTCAGTACACTCTTGCGAGACTATGGTTGCTTGAGCCCATGGCAGCCGCGTTTGAAGGGCGGATTACGTCTGCCCAACTTCGATGCCCCCTCAGGTCTTAATGAGAGACAAAGAGTGAACCGAGACAGGGTGATAACAAGGGGCCCTCTAACTAAACAACAAGGCCAGGGGCAACTAACAAACCTAAAACCAAAGTATGTGCGGCTTGCCGCCAAAGGAAAAGAACAACAAAGGAAATGCTGACCACACACCGACACAATACTTTTGTGTACCGGCGGTGACAGCATAAGCAGAACCCTCTGCAAAACACCAGTGACAGAAATAATAACGGAATACAGTGGCCTAGGCCGACGGACGCGGCAGAGCCGCTACTCACGGAACCGGTACGAATACTGGCAAACGGACAGGAACCCCCAATGCTGCCGACACAGACTCTCAGAACTGGAGGACAGGCAGAATCCCAAACGACAGACCGGTGGACACCAAGAAGCCAGCAACTCGACCAGGCATAGGCAAAGCCACAGGACTTCTGGACAGGAACGCTTCACGGCAGGACACGGGATCAGACACAGGAATCGACACAGGGACTGACACAGGAATCGACACAGGAAGCAGCTCGACAGACACTGCTACACAGGAGCTCAGGAACTAGCAGGGACGAACTCAAGCAGACTGGAAACCTAGAAATATCACCAGCGTCTGTAAATTGCACTCAGTCAGCATATAACAGAGAGGCCTAATTAATTATATCAGACAGCTGCCCTGTTGCATGACTCCAAACTGACAAGATGCAATTAGCAGCCAGGTGAGGCTGAACACATGGGAACAGACTGCAATTACACAGACTGACCACTGACAGCAAACAATAATCCTCTAAACCAGAGCAAAGGGAAATCCTGGCCTGCAAGAGAACTATAAACATAAAATAGGAATGAACCACTACCTGTGGTTCATAACAGTATCCTCTCCTTAAGGGAGAGCTCCAAGCACCCCATGACACCCACGGGGAACATAAACAGAAGTATAACATAAAATACCTAACCGACATGCAAAACAGGAATGAGCCACAGCCGTGGCTCATAACACTGATATACTTAGAAGATCACAAGCTGCAACTGTAAATGAGTGTAATAGTAAAGCAGGGTTTGTGATATTATCACACTTGCACGTTTGTGAATAAAAATGGTTGCACATTGGGAGGTTTGAGGTGGTCATTAAATCAAACTGTATTTGTACAAGATTTGCAACAGATGTAGTGGAAAAATGTAAATGTAATGCAGCAAGAGAGCCTGTTTACATGAACTGGAAGGGTAGAGGAATGAGTAGTATTGGAGACATAGTAATCACACTTGTACGTTTGTGAATTGCACTTTTTTTTTCTTACACACTTCTATTGCACAGTTTTTATTTCCTTGACAGACTGGGATTTCCTTTGGTGTCATACTGTATGATCCTTTTTACTCTACTAAGCATCTCATTACTCAGAGAAAACTTACCAGAAATTTACTTTTTCTGTGATTGCACCTACAGGTAGTTATTCTATTATATCTACTGATTACTGGACCCCAAAACAGAGAAGTTAGTTTCATGGTCTTGTAACTATATATAAAAAAAACAATATGGAAACCAGCGCTGGCTGTGAAAATTAGACTATATGGACGGTTTGTTATAAAATAGATGGTATCAACAATTTATTTACCAATACACATTTGAGAAAAGTATATAAAAGAATATACACATTATATAAAAATTTTTAATAAAATAGCTAGTGCCATCAAATTGGGATAATTGATTCTCAGCCGATCTACTTAAAAAGCTCCTATATATAAATCCTCACTTGGCTAGGACCTCCGCCAATGGAAAGCAGTCAGCATGTAAGCAATAGATTTTACCAGAAATCGGTAGATGGTTGTCCCTTGGTATACACTCAGCCTTAGGACTTGTCCATTAATGGCTACAAGGGAATCCAAACAATTGATGCTTAGCTGTAGATCCAGATGGTGGAGCGAGTGTCTAATTGACGCCAGGGATGGATGACGGGAGTCCAGGATATCTGTGTGTGGTATCGGCTCAGGTTCTCAGGCTCAAGCTCTTCGCGTTTCGCTGGTGACAGGACACCCGAAGCTGGGTCTATGTTATAAGCCTTAGGAATAGATAAAGTGTAGAAATATAAAATGAAAATGACAGGAGCTGACCTCCTGTCGTTTTAATTTTACAGTCAATCACCACCTGTCATCACCTCCTGTCATTTATCAAACACAGCCTGTAACATGGCAGTTAGGAGCTGAAGCTTAGTACATATCCCCCACTGGCATAACTACCATAGGTGCAGGGGATGCGGCTGCCAAGGGGCCCAGGAAGTCACAGGGGCCCAAGCCCACAGCTCCCCCTACACCAAGTCAATCAGCTGCAGCACTACAATGCTCCTCTGCCTGCATGTGTGTAGCAGAGTGTTGTGAGCAGGAGGAGCTGCTGCAGTACCGGCAGCTGCCAGGAGGGGCCACAGTGACACCTGCGCTGAGCAGCAGCTGGAGTGGGCAGGGGCAGTCAGCTCTGTTAACTGCTGCTGTCTGGTATCTGGCTGCTGGGCGCCGCGCACTTCCTCACCTGGGATCCGCCACTGCAGCAGCACCACCACGCCATGTGGGGCCCCGGGCCTTGACGCGGAGCCAGAACCCAGTGCAGCAGGTGCAGGAGGGTGGTGGCAAGGAGCAGCTGTACGAGTTGTGGCTGCTCTGCTTCACTAAGGTGAGCACCTGTACATGTACACTACAAACTTGGGACCTGTATAGACACCTAGGGGCCACAAACACATGAGGGAATGGAGGCCACACCTGCACACACACATCTGGGGGTCACACTTGTACACCCAAACACACCTCGGGTATGGGGGTCACACCTGCACATACACACACCTGGGGGCCACACCTTTGTTCACACACCTGGAGGCCCCAGAGCCACACCTGCACACACTCCTGGGGGCCACACCTGGGATCTCCCAGGGCCACACCTGCTGACCCCTATATATAAAACTGGGCTCACAACAGGGAGAATCTAAGGGTCTTGATGAGGATTAAAGGGTTGTCCGACCATTGTAAGAAGGCTTACCATGCACTCCATTTGTTAAACACACCCCTAATGTAGGTGACACCAGTGTCCTTTATGACAAAGGGCAGTAAAATGTTTAATTATTGTTCTGAGGCACGACTTGTGCACACACACACTGTAAACTAATCACAGTTTACATGATAATTGCATAAACATTTGGTAAAATGTACAGTAATAGAATTCCAGAATTTGAGCAGCCTTAAAGGTTTACTTCTTCTGTATAGTGATGTTTTTAATGCCCGTACAACAAGCTATCAATGTTTGTCTTCTAAATGTTTACTTTTATACTTTTAATGCTGTAATTTGTTATCACTGTGTCAGGGTGCGGGGTCTTATCGTCGGTGCCAGGTTCCAGGGTCTCAATGTTCGGGTCATGGCGTTGCTGCAGCGGTGGGCGGACGCTTCCTGCTCTATGTGAGGGGCTGCGGTAAGACTGACAGAGGCAGCAGGTGTGGGCATTGGAGTTCAGTGAGCGGGGACTCATCAGGGAAAGAGAACCTACCCTTGTATGCCTGCAGTTATGGGAGCCGCCATTTTGAAGACCAGTGTAGCCAATAGCAGCGCTTCCTGTAGGTTCTCAGCCCATCCAAGTCTGCTTCTCCTTTTAAAGGGGTTGGATTTGAATCAAACACTGCCAGTGCTTTATATTGGTCTTCCTAGAAGGTGCTTCTGCTCTGTGCTCCTGTGGGCATCCTGGTTTCTCTGTCCCTGGAAGTCTCCTGCCTTGCTCATCTGCATGTTACTCTGCTTCTTTTCACGCTCTGATCCAGAGTCTGGCACAGGTGCTGTCTCCTGTGGCTGCCAACTCGCCAGGTAGAATCTGCGGGTAATCTGGAGTTGTTGGTGGTTCATTTGAACCTCTGCATAGTTGCCAAGAGTCCAGTTTGCAAAGTCTGAGTTTTTCTGTCACGTTTTCCAAGAGTCCAGTTTCCACAGTCTGTGTTCTTTAGGCACATTTTCAAAGAGTCCAAATTCCAAAGTCTGAGTTCTTCAATCACATTTTAGAAGTGTCCAGTTTCCACAGTCTGGGTTCTTCAGTCACATTTTCCAAGAATCCAGTTCCAACAGTCTGAGTACATCAGTCACGTTTTCAGAGTATCCAGTCTTCACAGTTTCCGTCTTTGACCCGAAGCAATCCAATTCCCAGTCTTTACAGTTATTATTTTCAAGTCACAGTCATCTAATATCCAGTCTCTACAGTTGCTGTCTCCAGGTCAAAGTCTTACAGTATCCAGTCTCTACAATTGCTGTCTCCAAGTCACAGTCATCTAGTATCCAGTTGTCTCCAAGTCACAGTCATCCAGTATCCAGTCTTCACAGTTATTGTCCTTAAGTTACAGTTATCCACCTATAAGTCTTCACAGTTAGTGTCTTCAAGCTATGGTTAATAAACTCTCAATCTACACAGTTATTATCTCCAAGTCACAGTTGTCAAGCTACCAGTCTTTGCAGTTATTCTCTTCTAGCCTCAGTTGCCTCGTTACCTGTCTTCAAGGCAATAGATCTCTAGTCCAGTTATTTCTTGTCCAGTTGTCACAGTGTGCTATTCTTCTACCCTGGAAGTCCATGAGAAAAAACTATATCCGGCCTCAACTTCTTCTTCCGTCAGTGTCCTCTGCCGATTCTGCTCAAGCTCATTCATTGGATTCTACATTCCAGCCTGACCTGACACACTGAGATCATGTCATCTGGAAACTTGTCAATTGTTTTCTTGGTCTTTGCTCAAAGAACCAAGACTATTGGTAGTTAGTCATGGAGCTCTGACCAGCTGCTTTACCAGTTACGCGAAGGCTCATCACCAGCACAAAGCCTCAGCCTTCCTGTTTTCAGCTATTAAGAGCTTTTGCACTGGGATTGTAAGAGGGGCCTTACATGGGTGTGTAAGAATCACCTAACTGGTGTTTGGAAAAGGAGGGAAGAGGGACACACATACCCCTTTCACATCGCAAAAATAACCCGGTATCGACCTGGCATGTTGCCGGGTCGACATGGGTCAGTGTGCGATGTGAAAGGGGCCATGGAGAATTCCTGAGTCGCCTGACCCGCTAATTCAACCCAGGTTATAAGAAGGGTTATTCCCGGGTTGAATACCGGATCAGTGGCAGTGTAAACTGGTTCCTGGGTCGATGCTACCCAGGACCCATTCACCACATAGGGAGTTCACCCCGCCGCTATGGCAACCAACCCGGCAAAGTGCCATGTCGGGAAGCCTGCCGTTAGGGTCCAATGCTGGTTCCCCCCCCCCCCCCCCCCCCCGGGAAGTACCCGTTTCCATTTCCTGGGTGTGATCCGGCATTGGAGATGTGAAAGGGGCTTACACTGAATCACTACTCACATTGCCAGAACAATCTGCAGCACCTGTAAAGAGAAACAAAGCAGCCTACCCGCTCTAACAAAAAGGAATAACAATCATCTCGCAGTAGGACTTTCCAACTAACTCTGAGCTCTGAACTACAATTAACTTAAGGAATAAAACATACTGTACAAGCACAGTGAGCATTCATGGACATCAAACAGTGTGGTTCCTATCCTATTTTCTATGGCTGGCCGGCCTTAATCGTCTGTATTGTCAGGTAGTTAATGGATGGAAAGAAAATTACTTTGGACGGGGAAATGGGTAGTTATTAATGGGTAGTTACGTGGGGGCAGATACCACTTCACTTCTTATGCAGACCACCATCAAACTGAGTGCTCCTGCTCTGTGGCATCGAATATAAGTCGGTGGGGTTATAACACAGTGAGTCTGGGTTTGCTTACTTGGTGGGTCCTGTTTGGCTGCTGGTCCGTAAGACATAATTGGCTCACGACCAGCACCATATTAGAACTGCTGCGGCCCTATTGGACAAGGGAATTAAGTTAGGCTAGGCTTAGCAATGACATTACATTGCTCAGTTGGGAAAGGAGTGCAAAATTTGTATATCCTCCGCTATTATCGTTGAAACTGCTGCAGCGCGTGTGCATGAAGTAAAGCAGTCACATATTGGAGTCAAAGTACTGTAGGTACAGAATTCTCCATTATACTTGTTCCTTGTAAATGAAACCTAGTTAATCATTGTGCAGATTCACTTTTTTTTCACACCACTATGTAAGTTGCATACTCTTTAAACACATGCCATATAATCATGTACTAGTAGCCCCTGGACTCCTAACAGATGTGAAAGACATGTCTTTCCCTTTAGGTGGCATCATCTGTAAGTTTATGAGGAACATATGGAGCTGGGATCCCACAGGTTGATTTCTTTGACACATTTATGTTTTTATGATAAACTACTTGCTGAAAATTCTAATTACCTCCATTTAATAGTGATTTTCATCCAAGTTCACCGAAAAATACTGACACGCTGTTTGTTTGGCTGTGTAAATTAGTGGGGATAATAATAACTTTATTGTTTGGATGAAAAACAGTAGATTATTATTAATTTTTTAATCCAGATTTTGCTAATCTAAAGGTCTACAGTAGATACATTATTAAATAGTTTACATGGTATACATAAGGGGTGGCCTATGTAATGGCTAGCAAGTTCTTAAAACACTAACACAAAGTGTAGCAAATAATTTGGTTCAGCACGAGGTCTTAAGTCTGGATAGTATTGTCAGTTGTTAATAATGCAGCCCAGGTGATAGTCGATATTTAAAGTGCGGAAAGCAATATTTTAGGAACATTTACCTAGTTTATTGCTACTAATTAGGATCAGTTATACAGTCCCGTATTATTGGGCCTTATTCAGACCTGATTATTATGAACGTGGGAAAAAGAAAAAAGAAGACTCTTGTTGGGAAGCACTCATATACAGATAATGTTGTAAGACTAAATGTCAAAAATGGCTAACTAAAATACAATACTTTATTAATTCTCATTAAAAATTAATTATTGAGGAGTTCAATAGGCGCCGATATTTGTTAAATAGTGACATTGCGAAAATATAAAGAGTAATATATAAAAATTGTAAGGTACAAATACCTAATTCAGGCCGAGATGGGTATATCTATGATTTTGTTAATAATTATACTCCTGCTGTAGGACAACCTGTGATAGAAAATTGCTCATTTGTTGTAAATATGACCGTCATTTATAAGCTGCTATGTATCCCAAATGGGAATTTTGATCCTAGCAGATGGTTGAATCATAGGTCATGACCGAGATGTAAGACAATGCTCTATATTGGTGACAGATAGGTGGCAAATATTTGCAGTACCAGGGTGTTCCTTGGTAGTCTCCTATCCAAGTACTTAACCCGGCCCTCCACTGCTTGGCTTCCAAGATCAGATGAGATTGGGCATCTCCAGCGGGGTATGACCGCAGACCTTATGCTCACCTTTGTCACACTGTGTCCAAAATTGGGCACAGATAAGAGCCGATTACCGTTTTTATGTGAGCCACAGGTGTCGACACAGCTAATTTGATGTGGAGAACAAGAGATTTTTTATCACGGATGATAAAGTATAATAAATGATTAAATACCCATCTAAGTTTTCAAGGCTTAAGTAGTCGCAATACAAGTAGAAAAAACCTATATGCTACACAGTTATCACTTGTATGTGAATCAAACATTAAATATTATAATAACTGTGCAGAGGAAGGAAACCTCCAAATTTGGTCTCCAAAACCATAAATAAACACATGAGATTACACTATGAATTGTAAGAATCAAATAACATGAGCAATGAAAACTTCAGCTCTAAAAAACAGATCAAGAATTGTTTTCAAGTAATAATGAGTTGATGCTGAAATAGATATGGATTTCTTCAGTGCAAACTTTGGACCCCATTTAAACACACAAACGTTCTTTTTTCTCTATCGTCCTAAGTGGATGCTGGGGTTCCTGAAAGGACCATGGGGAATAGCGGCTCCGCAGGAGACAGGGCACAAAAGTAAAGCTTTTACAGGTCAGGTGGTGTGTACTGGCTCCTCCCCCTATGACCCTCCTCCAGACTCCAGTTAGATTTTTGTGCCCGGCCGAGAAGGGTGCAATTCTAGGTGGCTCTCATAAAGAGCTGCTTAGAGAGTTTAGCTTAGGTTTTTTATTTTACAGTGATTCCTGCTGGCAACAGGATCACTGCAACGAGGGACAGAGGGGAGAAGAAGTGAACTCACCTGCGTGCAGGATGGATTGGCTTCTTGGCTACTGGACATGAAGCTCCAGAGGGACGATCACAGGTACAGCCTGGATGGTCACCGGAGCCACGCCGCCGGCCCCCTCACAGATGCTGAAGCAAGAAGAGGTCCAGAATCGGCGGCTGAAGACTCCTGCAGTCTTCTTAAGGTAGCGCACAGCACTGCAGCTGTGCGCCATTTTCCTCTCAGCACACTTCACACGGCAGTCACTGAGGGTGCAGGGCGCTGGGGGGGGGGCGCCCTGGGAGGCAAATGAAGACCTTTAAAAAGGCTAAAAATACCTCACATATAGCCCCAGAGGCTATATGGAGATATTTACCCCTGCCTAAATGTACTAAATAGCGGGAGACGAGCCCGCCGAAAAAGGGGCGGGGCCTATCTCCTCAGCACACGGCGCCATTTTCTGTCACAGCTCCGCTGGTCAGGAAGGCTCCCAGGTCTCTCCCCTGCACTGCACTACAGAAACAGGGTATAACAGAGAGGGGGGGCAAAATAAATGGCAATATATTAATATAAAAGCAGCTATAAGGGAGCACTTAATCATAAGGCTATCCCTGTCATATATAGCGCTTTTTGGTGTGTGCTGGCAGACTCTCCCTCTGTCTCCCCAAAGGGCTAGTGGGTCCTGTCTTCGTATAGAGCATTCCCTGTGTGTCTGCTGTGTGTCGGTACGTGTGTGTCGACATGTATGAGGACGTTATTGGTGTGGAGGCGGAGCAATTGCCAAATATGAGGATGTCACCTCCTAGGGGGTCGACACCAGAATGGATGCCTTTATTTGTGGAATTACGGGATAGCGTCAACTCGCTTAAGCAGTCGTTTGCCGACATGAGGCGGCCGGACACTCAATTAGTGCCTGTCCAGGCGCCTCAAACACCGTCAGGGGCTGTAAAACGCCCCTTGCCTCAGTCGGTCGACACAGACCCAGACACAGGCACTGATTCCGGTGGTGAAGGTGACGAATCAACCGTATTTTCCAGTAGGGCCACACGTTATATGATTTTGGCAATAAAGGAGATGTTACATTTAGCTGATACTACAGGTACCACTAAACAGGGTATTATGTGGGATGTGAAAAAACTACCAGTAGTTTTTACCGAATCAGAAGAATTAAATGACGTGTGTGATGAAGCGTGGGGTGCCCCGATAAAAAACTGCTCATTTCAAAGAAGTTATTGGCTTTATACCCTTTCCCGCCAGAGGTTAGGGAGCGCTGGGAAACACCTCCTAGGGTGGACAAAGCGCTAACACGCTTATCAAAACAAGTGGCGTTACCCTCTCCTGAGACGGCCGCACTTAAAGATCCATCAGATAGGAGGATGGAAAATATCCAAAAAGGTATATACACACATGCAGGTGTTATACTACGACCAGCTATTGCGACTGCCTGGATGTGCAGTGCTGGGGTAGTTTGGTCAGAGTCCCTGATCGAAAATATTGATACCCTGGACAGGGACAATATTTTACTGTCGTTAGAACAAATAAAGGATGCATTTCTTTATATGCGTGATGCACAGAGAGATATCTGCACACTGGCATCACGGGTAAGTGCTATGTCCATTTCGGCCAGAAGAGCTTTATGGACACGACAGTGGACAGGCGATGCGTAGAGGAGTTATTTGGGGTCGGTCTATCGGATTTGGTGGCCACGGCTACGGCCGGGAAATCCACCTTTCTACCTCAAGTCACTCCCCAACAGAAAAAGGCACCGACCTTTCAACCGCAGCCCTTTCGTTCCTTTAAAAATAAGAGAGCAAAGGGCTATTCATATCTGCCACGAGGCAGAGGACGAGGGAAGAGACAGCAACAGGCAGCTCCTTCCCAGGAACAGAAGCCCTCCCCGGCTTCTACAAAAGCCTCAGCATGACGCTGGGGCTTCGCAAGCGGACTCGGGGGCGGTAGGCGGTCGTCTCAAGAATTACAGCGCGCAGTGGGCTCACTCGCAGGTAAATCCCTGGATCCTGCAGATAAAATCTCAGGGGTACAGGTTGAAATTAGAGACAGAGCCACCTCGCCGTTTCCTGAAGTCTGCTTTACCAACGTCCCCCTCAGAAAGGGAGACGGTTTTGGAAGCCATTCACAAGCTGTATTCTCAGCAGGTGATAGTCAAGGTACCTCTTCTACAACAAGGGAAGGGGTATTATTCCACTCTTTGTGTGGTACCGAAGCCGGATGGCTCGGTAAGGCCTATTCTAAATCTGAAGTCCTTGAACCTGTACATAAAGAAGTTCAAGTTCAAGATGGAGTCACTCAGAGCAGTGATAGCGAACCTGGAAGAAGGGGACTTTATGGTATCCTTGGACATCAAGGATGCGTATCTCCACGTTCCAATTACCCCTCACACCAGGGGTACCTCAGGTTCGTTGTACAAAACTGTCACTATCAGTTTCAGACGCTGCCGTTTGGTTTGTCCACGGCACCTCGGGTCTTTACAAAGGTAATGGCCGAGATAATATTTCTTCTTCGAAGAAAAGGCGTATTAATTATCCCATACTTGGACGATCTCCTAATAAGGGCAAAGTCCAGAGAACAGCTAGAGATGGGTTTAGCACTATCTCAAGAGGTGCTAAAGCAGCACGGATGGATTCTGAATATTCCAAAATCCCAATTAATGCCAACAACTCGTCTGCTGTTCCTGGGGATGATTCTGGACACAGTTCAGAAAAAGGTTTTTCTTCCCGAAGAAAAAGCCAAGGAGTTATCTGACCGGGTCAGGAACCTCCTAAAACCAGGAAAGGTGTCTGTACATCAATGCACAAGAGTCCTGGGAAAAAATGGTAGCTTCTTACGAAGCAATCCCTTTCGGCAGATTCCATGCAAAGGGATCTGTTGGACAAATGGTCAGGGTCGCATCTTCAGATGCACCTGCGGATAACCCTGTCGCCGAGGACAAGGGTATCCCTTCTGTGGTGGTTGCAGGAGGCTCATCTATTGGAGGGCCGCAGATTCGGCATGCAGGATCGGATCCTGGTGACCACGGATGCCAGCCTGAGAGGCTGGGGAGCAGTCACACAGGGAAGAAATTTCCAGGGAGTGTGGTCGAGCTTGAAAAAGTCTCTTCACATAAGCATTCTGGAACTAAGAGCAATCTACAATGCTCTAAGCCAGGCGGAACCTCTGCTTCAAGGAAGACCGGTGTTGATCCAGTCGGACAACATCACGGCAGTCGCCCATGTAAACAGACAGGGCGGCACAAGAAGCAGGAGGGCAATGGCAGAAGCTGCCAGGATCCTTCGCTGGGCGGAGAATCACGTGATAGCACTGTCAGCAGTATTCATCCCGGGCGTGGACAACTGGGAAGCAGACTTCCTCAGCAGACACGACCTTCACCCGGGAGAGTGGGGACTTCATCCAGAAGTTTCCCACATGCTATTAAACCGTTGGGTAAAACCAATGGTGGACATGATGGCGTCTCGCCTCAACAAAACACTGGACAGGTATTGCGCCAGGTCAAGAGATCCGCAGGCAATAGCTGTGGACGCGCTGGTAACACCTTGGGTGTACCAGTCGGTATATGTGTTTCCTCCTCTGCCTCTCATACCAAAGGTATTGAGGATTATACGGCAAAGAGGAGTAAGACTAGTGGATCCGGATTGGCCAAGAAGGACTTGGTACCCGGAACTTCAAGAGATGGTCACGGACGATCCGTGGCCTCTACTTCTGAGAAGGGACCTGCTTCAGCAGGGTCCTTGTCTTTTTCAAGACTTACCGCGGCTGCGTTTGACGGCATGGCGTTTGAATGCCAGATCCTAAAAGGAAAAGGCATTCCAGAAGAAGTCATTCCTACCTTGATAAAGGCAAGGAAGGAAGTCACCGCGAAGCATTATCACCGTATTTGGCGAAAATATGTTGCGTGGTGCGAGCAGCGGAGTGCTCCGATGGAGGAATTTCAACTGGGTCGTTTTCCTACATTTCCTGCAATCAGGATTGTCTATGGGTCTCAAATTGGGATCTATTAAGGTTCAAATTTCGGCCCTATCAATATTCTTCCAAAAAGAATTGGCCTCAGTCCCTGAGGTCCAGATTTTTATCAAAGGAGTACTGCATATACAGCCTCCTGTGGTGCCTAAGGTGGCACCGTGGGATCTAAATGTAGTTTTAGATTTCCTCAAATCCAATTGGTTTGAACCACTAAAGAATGTGGATTTGAAATATCTCACATGGAAAGTGACTATGTTACTGGCCCTGGCTTCGGCCGGGAGAGTATCTGAACTGGCGGCTTTGTTTTATAAAAGCCCTTATTTAATTTTCCATTCGACATAGGGCAGAGCTGCGGACGCGTCCGCATTTTCTCCCTAAGGTGGTATCAGCGTTTCACCTGAACCAGCCTATTGTAGTGCCTGCGGCTACAGACGACTTGAAGGACTCCAAGTTGTTGGACGTTGTCAGAGCCTTAAAAATATACATTTAAAGGACGGCTGGAGTCAGAAAATCTGACTCGCTGTTTATACTGTATGCACCCAACAAGTTGGGTGCACCTGCTTCTAAGCAGTCGATTGCTCGTTGGATTTGTAACAAAATTCAACTTGTACATTCTGTGGCAGGCCTGCCACAGCCTAAATCTGTTAAGGCCCATTCCGCAAGGAAGGTGGGCTCATCTTGGGCGGCTGCCCGAGGGGTCTCGGCATTACAACTCTGCCGAGCAGCTACGTGGTCAGGGGAGAACACGTTTGTAAATTTTTACAAATTTGATACCCTGGCAAAGGAGGACCTGGAGTTCTCTCATTCGGTGCTGCAGAGTCATCCGCACTCTCCCGCCCGTTTGGGAGCTTTGGTATAATCCCCATGGTCCTTTCAGGAACCCCAGCATCCACTTAGGACGATAGAAAAAAAAATGTTTACTTACCGATAATTCTATTTCTCGGAGTCCGTAGTGGATGCTGGGCGCCCATCCCAAGTGCGGATTATCTGCAATACTTGTACATAGTTATTGTTAACTAATTCGGGTTATTGTTTAGGAAGCCATCTTTCAGAGGCTCCTCTGTTATCATACTGTTAACTGGGTTTAGATCACAAGTTGTACGGTGTGATTGGTGTGGCTGGTATGAGTCTTACCCGGGATTCAAAATCCTCCCTTATTGTGTACGCTCGTCCGGGCACAGTACCTAACTGGAGTCTGGAGGAGGGTCATAGGGGGAGGAGCCAGTACACACCACCTGACCTGTAAAAGCTTTACTTTTGTGCCCTGTCTCCTGCGGAGCCGCTATTCCCCATGGTCCTTTCAGGAACCCCAGCATCCACTACGGACTCCGAGAAATAGAATTATCGGTAAGTAAATTCTTATTTTTCTTTACACTGAAGAAATCCATATCTATTTCAGCATCAACTCATTATTACTTGAAAACAATTCTTGATCTGTTTTTTAGAGCTGAAGTTTTCATTGCTCATGTTATTTGATTCTTACAATTCATAGTGTAATCTCATGTGTTTATTTATGGTTTTGGAGACCAAATTTGGAGGTTTCCTTCCTCTGCACAGTTATTATAATATTTAATGTTTGATTCACATACAAGTGATAACTGTGTAGCATATAGGTTTTTTCTACTTGTATTGCGACTACTTAAGCCTTGAAAACTTAGATGGGTATTTAATCATTTATTATACTTTATCATCCGTGATAAAAAATCTCTTGTTCTCCACATCAAATTAGCTGTGTCGACACCTGTGGCTCACATAAAAACGGTAATCGGCTCTTATCTGTGCCCAATTTTGGACACAGTGTGACAAAGGTGAGCATAAGGTCTGCGGTCATACCCCGCTGGAGATGCCCAATCTCATCTGATCTTGGAAGCCAAGCAGTGGAGGGCCGGGTTAAGTACTTGGATAGGAGACTACCAAGGAACACCCTGGTACTGCAAATATTTGCCACCTATCTGTCACCAATATAGAGCATTGTCTTACATCTCGGTCATGACCTATGATTCAACCATCTGCTAGGATCAAAATTCCCATTTGGAATACATAGCAGCTTATAAATGACGGTCATATTTACAACAAATGAGCAATTTTCTATCACAGGTTGTCCTACAGCAGGAGTATAATTATTAACAAAATCATAGATATACCCATCTCGGCCTGAATTAGGTATTTGTACCTTACAATTTTTATATATTACTCTTTATATTTTCGCAATGTCACTATTTAACAAATATCGGCGCCTATTGAACTCCTCAATAATTAATTTTTAATGAGAATTAATAAAGTATTGTATTTTAGTTAGCCATTTTTGACATTTAGTCTTACAACATTATCTGTATATGAGTGCTTCCCAACAAGAGTCTTCTTTTTTCTTTTTCCCACGTTCATATTGATTAACTGACTCGGGGGAGCACCACTGATGGGTAGTTTTTTGATACAAAAAAATAAGGAATGTATTACCTTACGTATCTGCTCCCCAAAATAAGGATTGAACCTTAAATTAATCATCGGTTTATACAGATAACTATCATTATACACATACACCAACTATACCAGTGCGGTTTCCAACTTTTTTTCTTTCAACTACTCAGACCTGATCATAGCAGGAAATTTGTTAGATGAGCAAAACCATGGGCCTAATTCAGAGTTGATCGCAGCAGCAAATTTGTCAGCAGTTGGGCAAAACCATGTGCACTGCAGGTGGGGCAGATGTAACATGTGTAGAGAGCATTAGATTTGTTGGGGTGTGTCCAAACTGAAATCTGAATTGCTGTGTAAAAATAAAGCAGCCAGTATTTACCCTGCACAGAAACAAAATAACCCACTCAAATCTAACTCTCTGCAAATGTTATATCTGCCCCCCCCCCCTCCCCCCGCAGTGCACATGGTTTTGCCCATCTGCTAACAAATTTGCTGCTACGATCAGGTCTGAATTAGGCCCTAAATCTCTAAATGTTGTGGAATTGTTTTATGGAACTTGTACACCCCATACTTCAGTCCATGAGGGAAGAATTGGCACATCCACAGTGAATTCTTGGTTAAATCTGTGGGTAAAGGAGCCCATACACCTAAAGATTTATCTTCCAATCTGGCTGGTTGAAACGAAAATCTGGTAATGGATGGAAGCAAATGACAGTTGACCATTTGAAATGGTCATGTCATTTGCTCCCATCCTTTACCAGATTTTCATTCCAACCAGCCAGATTCGAAGATAAATCTTTAGATGTATGGGCACCATTAGACTGTTTTAATAGATGTAGAATGAAATGCATTAATACTCTGCCACCCTACCACTTTGAACTTCACTTCTAGCATGGTTGGTGTAATGGTTAGTGTGACCGGACGGTTCCGTGCGAAAAAGCCCTCAATGTCCTGCCCCTAGTCACAGAATGGAGAGTTAGGTCACATGGGACATGGCCAATTAGGGTATACCCGCTTACCGTCAGTAACCGCCTGTTACTGACTCCACCCACTGCGCAGGGGGCAGGTACTATGCCGCCATCATCAGACTCCTCTTTGCCGTGGCATCTGGAACCACGGTTCTTCTCTGTATGCATCGACACGCTGTCTTACTACCCATGTGTGGTGTTGGCGAATCCCCACTAGTTGCTCTCCCAAGCACGGCACGGTAGCAGGTGGGAGGCATAGCTTGGAGACGCAGGGTGTTACCCAAGACAGCCGGAAACGGAGCTATGTTTTGCATAGCCCTTCAGGTCACAAGATGAAGCAGTCCTCTTGAGGCAAATGATGTTTATTTGCAATAGTTCTAAAGAGAACTCTTTCCTATTGCTAGGGGAAACAGCATACAGCAAGATGTTCACAGCAGAATGAAAATGGTATAATACACTTTTCATAGAGCAGCAGCCCTCCTTTTATCCTACTCCAATACACAATACCACAGGGGGTAAGCCCACCCTGTTGTTCTCAGCCAATCATTGTTTACTCATGTGCTGTGCGCCTTAGCCACATACACAGCAACCATTGTCCTCTATGGACAGTGGGGAGTGGTCACTCTCCTTTGACTGTCCCATCCTGTAGGGTTGGTATCTGCCCTGGTGATGCTCAGTCTGGTCTGTGGGGAAGTTTTCCCACCTAAACTGCTTCCAGGAACCTGCCTGGGGACCCAGCTCACCATCTGCAGCCTGAAATCAGGCTCCAGAGATGGGAAGCCTAGATCCCCTGTCAGGGTTTCCTGCCCAGCGAGGGTGATACCTATGGAGCTCCAGAAAACCACTCAGCTTGTTGGGAAGCTGAGCTGTTCCTCTTTCTCCCCATGGTACTTCCATGTGGGAGGCTAGAGCGGAAGGCATTCCGTTTTGGGGGAAAAGGACTGGAGGAATCCAACAGCCTGTACAGCAATGGATTCCCCCTCCTGGGACACAATACCAAGTAAGTGCATTTTCCTTTAAATCACATTTAAATACACTTTACACATTGTGGCTTAAATATAACCTGAGTCTGTGCCCTGCACCAGGCTCTGACCATAGCATGCACTGCAGCTGGTTGATCTGTTGCTACATACACTGAAATTCATTTAAAATACATGTCATGTGCCTGGTGCCCTAGGCTGCACATACCCAGGCACTGTAGCCTCACAAAACAGTATATTATTGCTTTTCATTTAAACAATTGTTATTTTGTGCTGTTCCCAGCGCTCAGCGCTGGGCTCCCTTAGCCCTGCAGCACAGGAAAACCCTTCTGGCTGCAACAGCAGTCCTCACCAGTTATGCTGCACTGTTCTGTGGCCTCGCCGCAACCCCCGCTGGATATCCGTACTACGGTGCACCCCCCTCCAGAAGCCTGGCAGCCCGGGTGCTTGTCCTGATCTCCTGACTGCAGTGGCTCCCTTCTCTCCCGGCACACACACACTGCCAGCGCGACAGAGGTTTGGACACTTTGTTGCCACGGCCATCCAAGAGGGTCCAGCCGCAGCAGTGTAAAACAGTTTCAAACATATTTAAATAACCCGCGCTTAGCGCCCCACAATATAGTTTCAAAGATGGCGCCTAGTGCTAGTGCGTTTAAAAAGTGTCACCAAGCGCCCATTGTCCCTCCAAATGGCGCCGGTGCCGCGGCCACCATTACACATCTGGCTAGGTGGTCTGCATCCACAGTTAGCATTACTGTTTCACATCATTTAGGTCTTGGGTTTGAATACCATATCAGACATAAATGTGAGGAGTTTGTATATTCTCCCTGTGCTTACGTGGTTTTCCTCCTGGTAAGTATGGTTTCCTCCCACAATCCAAACAAATAAATAAACAATGAACCCTAGTGTGTATGTGTGCCCATGTGATAAGGAATATAGATTGTAAGATGATGTGAATGGCCAAATACACTTGTGCTATATAAATAAATGTTATAAATCAATAAAAATAAATAAATAGATGGAACTTTGGTTACCCTTGCAAGTAACTGCAACTCTGTGCACTACAACTTGTTTTTCTGGCTGGACACATATATAACAGATTTCCCAAAGGCGCTAAGCCCCTTACATTGCTTTCAGTCCTTCCCATGATGCCAAAGATCTTATGTATATATTACATTTATTGAAGGGAGAATGTAAAGTGACCTCTGGGAGAATGTACTAACCTAACACGTTACATCTGCCCCACCTACAGTGCAGCATGGTTTTGCCCAATTGCTAACATTTTTGGTTTGCTAACATCTCTGAATAACCCCCTTCATCAGCCTATGTATATATATATATATATATATATATATATATATATATGTGTGTGTGTGTGTATTCTGCATCTTTGATCCTTGATGTTTTAAGTCCCAGAGTGCCTGCCGTGGGTGTCTGTTTTTGTTGATTTGTTTCGGGATCTTTGCATCTAGCAGAATCAGGAGTGAAGAAAGTTTTGAACAAAGTTAACTAAAATTTCTCAATACGTTCAGTATTTCATTTCGTACAGGAAAGTATAAAAGAAAAAAAAATCTTGAAACAGTTTAATTTAATAACACTCTGTATCTCCTATTACAAATAAAATTGACACTTCATAAAAATAGTTGCTTCAAATTATTTATCAGAATTTTGGACAAATTGCAGAACTCATAGTAACATAATAATACATTTTTGATAGGTTGCATACATGATAGGTTGATTTTTGATAGGTTGCATTGACAGTTTGCATACATGGTTCCCAAGTCACAGTAACACACAAGTCCGACAGTAGTGCAGTAAATTGCGTGCATAGAAATAAATGCAGATCTATGCTGGTATGCCGTGTTACATGCATCCATGATGGCCATATTGGGGGTCATTCCAAGCTGTTCGCTAGCTGTTTTCGTTCGCAGCGCAGCGATTAGGTAAAAAAGCGGCACTTCTGCGCATGCGTATGCGGCACAATGCGCACGCGCGACGTACTTTCACAAAAGCCGATGCAGTTTCACACAAGGTCTAGCAACGCTTTTCAGTTGCACTGCTGGCCGCAGAGTGATTGACAGGAAGTGGGTGTTTCTGGGAGGTAACTGACCGTTTTCGGGGAGTGTGTGTAAAAACGCAGGCATGTCAGATACAAACGCAGGCATGCCTGGGGAAACGCAGGCGTGGCTGGCTGAATGCAGGGCGTGTTCGTGACGTCAAAACAGGAACTAAGTAGTCTGAAGTGATCGCAAGCTAGGAGTAGGTCTCGAGCTGCTCAGAAACTACACAATCTTTTTTTGCAGCAGCGCTGCGATCCTTTTGTTCGCACTTCTGCTAAGCTAAGATACACTCCCAGAGGGCGGCGGCTTAGCATTTGCACGGCTGCTAAAAGCTGCTAGCGAGCGAACAACTCGGAATGAGGGCCATTGTCCCCATGTATCTGCTTATCTCTTCATACAGGGTCTGTCTGGAAAGTAATGAATCCGGGGAAAAAATTTTTATTGAACTTTCAGACACATAGGTTTAATAATCATCAAAGTATGACCCTTGAGCATCGATACACCTTTGCCAGCGTGTCTGCCAAGCTTATTACACCTCCTGGAAAGCATTAACCTGAACGTGCTTGAGTGCCCTTGTTGCGGCCACTTCCACTTTGTCTACGATCTGAAAATGGTGTCCTTTCAAGCTGCGTTTGATCCTGGGGAACAAAAAGAAGTCAGCCGTAGCCAGATCTGGAATGTAGGGTGGTTGAGGCAGCGTTGTCACATTGTGCTTGGCCAAAAATGTCTTCACTTGTAGCAATGTGTGACTTGGTGCATTGTCGTGATGGAGGACCAAGGTAGTCGCAATCTCCTTGCAGACGCGGAGGACTGTTTCTCAGCCGATTAAGCATACCTGTGTAAAATGCACAGTTGACAGTTTGACCGGTAGATAGAAATTCCTTGTGGACCACACCCTTCGAGTCAATGAGACAATGAGCATGGATTTGGTCATTTGGCCCTTTTTGGGGCGAGGTGACAATGGTGTGTGCCACTCTGCGCTTTGCCTTTTGGTCTCCGGATCGTACTCAAGTTTCGTCCTCTGTTATCACTGTGTCAAAAAAATAAGGCTCACTTTGCACACGTTTCAAATGTTTGCGGGAAATCGCCACATGCTTGTCTTTTTGATCATGATTCAAAACCTTGGGAACCAATCGGCACACACCTTTCGCATTGCTAATTCATTTGTCAAGATCTTTTGCACAGTAGTTTTTGGAAGTTCCAACCTCTCTGCTACCATTTTAACACTAGTTCTTAACGCCTTCTCTGCCCTCCTCGAAGAATTTAAACCTGCGGTAAACTTGCGACTGGGACAAAGATTCCTCCCCGAAGGCCTTTTGAAGAATGGCAAGCGTCTCGGTTCCTGATTTCATTGCTCGATGGTACGCTCCATCTTGAACCTCGGCCTACAGTAGGTAAAAAAGGAAACTTAATTTACAGCTCAATCCGTTCACTATAAAGGTTCACAGGCAACTGTCACCACCGGGAATGTGTAACTGAGACACTCCTGCACCCATCCTGCCCTACAGCGCCGCCATGCGCCTATCCTGCATGGCGTAATAAAATCAGTCTCATTACTTTCCGGACAGACCCTGTAGGCTGCACTTCTGGCGACACACCCACAACATGGCCTCAGTACCCTTGGGTATGTAGTGGGCGCGGTTTCTGAGAACTGGCGTGATTTTGGACTCTAAACCATTAAATTTAAAGCGGTAATAAATGAAAAGACAAAAACAGGTTGGTTTTGTCTTGTAAACTAGTGCCGCTTTACGGGCTTAAGCCTCATACACACTAGACAAGATTTTGAAAGATCTCGCTCAGAATGGCCGGTCTGAGCAAGATCTTCCACAATCGCGTCCAGTGTGTACACTAAATGTCATTAATAACAAACATGGCCATCGTTGCCCCCCCCCCCCCCCCGCCGTCCCCCCCCATCCCGCCCGCCCCGTCCCCCCCGCCAGCTCTGTAAGTCCCGGACTCATCGGCAAGTGTATACAAAGAAAAATAAAGGCAGCGCTGATCTGTAAACAGATGGATTGTCTGTCAACAACACATTTATTACATAGTTAAAATTAATTCATATGAAAACCAATTAATGAAAAATTAGTTCATGAAAAATACACTATAAACGTAAAGCTTCTAGTCACCATATAAAGGCACACCACATATCGCCTGTTCCAAATAGTCCTCATAGGACCATGTGCATTTTGCAAGTGGACGGGTATTTTCTCTTAAGACTGATGGCGCAGTCACAGGAACGGTGAGTCTCACTTTTGCTGAGGAATAACAGTCCCATTAAGTGTAGTTCAGAATGGGGAGTCCCCATCAGAATTGCAGTGCCACTGACGCGTTTCGCAGCTGGAACTGCTGCTTTTTCAAAGGTGCACCTGGGACTCATATATTTTTTCGCTCGACCCGATCACTGAGTGAAAGTAAGATTTAACCAAGATTAAAAAAATACGATTTTACTCACCGGTAAATCTATTTCTCGTAGTCCGTAGTGGATGCTGGGGACTCCGTAAGGACCATGGGGAATAGACAGGCTCCGCAGGAGACTGGGCACTCTAAGAAAGATTTAGTACTACTGGTGTGCACTGGCTCCTCCCTCTATGCCCCTCCTCCAGACCTCAGTTAAGGAAACTGTGCCTGGAAGAGCTGACATTACAAGGAATGGATTTTGGAATCCAGGGTAAAACTCATTCCAGCCACACCAATCACACCGTATAACTTGTGATAACATACCCAGTCAAAAGTATGAACAACAACAGAGCATCAGACAAACCTGATGCAACCATAACATAACCCTTATTTAAGCAATAACTATATACAAGTATTGCAGAAGAAGTCCGCACTTGGGACGGGCGCCCAGCATCCACTACGGACTACGAGAAATAGATTTACCGGTGAGTAAAATCTTATTTTCTCTAACGTCCTAGTGGATGCTGGGGACTCCGTAAGGACCATGGGGATTATACCAAAGCTCCCAAACGGGCGGGAGAGTGCGGATGACTCTGCAGCACCGAATGAGCAAACACAAGGTCCTCCGCAGCCAGGGTATCAAACTTGTAGAACTTTGCAAAAGTGTTTGAACCCGACCAAGTAGCTGCTCGGCAAAGCTGTAATGCCAAGGACCCTCGTACAGCCGCCCAAGAAGAGCCCACCTTCCTTGTGGAATGGGCTTTTACTGATTTTGGAGGCGGCAAGCCAGCCGCAGAATGAGCCTGCTGAATCGTGTTACAGATCCAGCGAGCAATAGTTTGCTTTGAAGCAGGAGCACCCAGCTTGTTGGATGCATACAGGATACACAGCGAGTCAGATTTCCTGACTCCAGCCGTTCTGGCTACATAATCTTCAAAGCCCTGACTACATCTAGTAACTGGGAATCCTCCAAGTCACGAGTAGCCGCAGGCACCACAGGTTGGTTCAAATGAAAAGATGACACCACCTTTGGCAGAAATTGCGGACGAGTCCGTAATTCTGCCCTGTCCATATGGAAAACCAGATAGGGGCTTTTACATGACAAAGCCGCCAATTCTTGACCACTTTCCACGTGAGATATTTTAACTCCACGGTCTTAAGCGGCTCAAACCAGTGAGATTTCAGGAAACTCAACACCACGTTAAGATCCCAAGGTGCCACTGGTGGCACAAAAAAGGGGCTGAATATGCAGCACTCCCTTTACAAACGTCTGAACTTCAGGTAGAGAAGCTAGTTTTTGTATGAAAGAAATTGTATAGGGCCGAAATCTGGACCTTAATGGACCCCAATTCTAGGCCCAAAATCACTCCCGACTGTAGGAAGTGAAGGAAACGGCCCAGCTGGAATTCCTCTGTAGAGGCATTCCTGGCCTGACACCCAGCAACATATTTTCGCCGTATACGGTGATAATGTTTAGCCGTCACGTCCTTCCTAGCCTTTATCAGCGTAGGAATAACCTCATCCGGAATCCCTTTTTTCTACTAGGATCCGGCGTCCAACCGCCATGCCGTCAAACGCAGCTGCGGTAAGTGTTGGAAAATACAAGGTCCCTGCTGCAACAGATCCTGCCCTAGAGGCAGAGGCCATGTGTCCTCTGTGAGCATTTCTTGCAGCTCTGAATACCAAGTCCTTCTTGGCCAATCCGGAACAATGAATATTGTTCTCACTCCTCTTTTCCTTATGATTCTCAGCACCTTGGGTAAGAGAGGAAAAGGAGGAAACACATAAACCAACTGGAACATCCACGGTGTCACCAGTGCGTCTACAGCAATCGCCTGAGAGTCTCTTGACCTGGCGCAATACCTCTGTAGCTTTTTATTGAGGCGGGATGCCATCATGTCCCCCTGTGGCAGTTCCCACCGACCTACAATCTGCGCGAAGACTTCTTGATGAAGTCCCCACTCTCCCGGGTGGAGGTCGTGCCTGCTGAGGAAGTCTGCTTCCCAGTTGTCCACTCCCGGAATGAACACTGTTGACAGTGCGCTTACGTGATTCTCCGCCCAGCGAAGAATTCTGGTGGTTTCTACCATCGCCACCCTGCTCCTTGTGCCGCCTTGGCGGTTTACATGAGCCACTGCGGTGATATTGTCTGACTGAATCAGAACCGGTTGGTCGCGTCTCCGCTTGACTTAGGCCATTGTATATGGCCCTTAGTTCCAGGATAATAATGTGAAGGCAAGTCTCCTGCCTTGACCACAGCCCCTGGAAATTTCTTCCCTGTGTGACTGCCCCCCACCCTCGGAGGCTTGCATCCGTGGTCACCAGTACCCAGTCCTGAATGCCGAATGTGCGACCTTCGAGGAGGTGAGCACTCTGCAGCCACCACAGGAGAGACACCCTGGCTCTGGGGGATAGGGTGATTAACCGATGCATCTTGAAGATGTGATCCGGACCACTTGTCCAGTAAGTCCCATTGGAAGGTTCTCGTATGGAACCTGCCGAAGGGAATGGCCTCGTATGATGCCACCCTCCTTCCCAGGACTCGAGTGCAGTGATGCACTGACACCTGTTTTGGTTTTAATAGATTCCTGACCAGTGTCACGAGCTCCTGAGCTCTCTCTATCGGGAGATAAACCCCTTTCTGGTCTGTGTCTAGGATCATGCCTAGGAGAGGCAGATGAGCTGTAAGAACCAACTGCGACTTTGGAATATATAGAATCCAGCCGTGTTGCCGTTACACTTCCAGAGAAAGTGATACGCTGTTCAGCAACTGCTCTCTTGATCTCGCTTTTACGAGGAGATCGTCCAAGTACGTGATAATAGCGACAACTTGCTTCCGCAGGAGCACCATCATTTCCGCCATTACCGTGCTGAATATTCTCAAGGCCGTGGAGAGACCAAACGGCAACGTCTAAAATTGGTAATGACAATCCCGTACCGCAATTCTGAGGTACACCTGATGAGGTGGATAAATGGGGAAATGAAGGTATGCATCCTTTATGTCCCGAGTCACTATAAAATCTCCCCCTATCAGGCTTGCAATGACCGCTCTGAGCGATTCCATCTTGAACTTGAACCCTTTCAGGTATATGTTCAGGAATTTTAAATTCAATACCGTCTGGTTTCGGGACTACAACATGGTCGAATAATAACCCCCTCCTTGTTGAAGGAGGGGAACCTTGACCGCCACCTGGTGAAGATACAATTTGTGATTTGCAGTTAACACTGTTTCCCTCTCGTGGGGGGAAGCCGGCAGGGCCGTCGGTGAGGGGGCATCTTCTCAAAGTCCAGCTTGTATCCCTGAGACACAATATCTATTGCCCAGGGATCTAACAGGGAGTGAACCCACTTGTGGCTGAACTTACGAAGGCGTGCCCCCACCGGGCCCAGTTCCGCCAGTGTAGCCCCAGCGACATGCGGTGGATTTTTGTAGAGGCTGGGGAGGACTTCTGTTCCTGGGAACTAGCTGTGTTGTGCAGCTTCTTTCCTCTGCCCCCGCCTCTGGCAAGAAAGGACGCACCTCGGACTTTCTTGTTTCTTTATTTGAAAGGCTGCATTTCATAATGTCGTGCTTTCCTAGGCTGTGCAGGAATATAAGGCAAAATATCAGAATTACCAGCTATAGCTGTGGAGACCAGGTCCGAGAACCCTTCTCCTGTTATGCACACCAGTGCCAGCAGGAATGTACTGGTGTCTGAACGGAGAGGGATGCAAAACAAATGAACTCACAGACAGACTGGGGAATATGACATTACATACACAGAAGGTGATAGGGTAACAAAATAAACACAAAGTGAACAGAGAAGCCCAAATGCTAATAAACTGGGTGTCTCCCTAGTATTAGGAATGCTCAGATGGAAAGAAGCGAGATGTTGTGATTTAATACGTAGAGAACCCGAAATGCTGTTGCTAAGGGCAACAGCAAAACCCTAAAGGGTTACCAACGGGTGTGGCAGTAAACTCCTTGGTCAGAGATGGAATAATAGACACAAGGAGAGTCTCCACAATCCTAGTCTTCACTTGCAGTGCACTGGTTCAGCTTACTGCCACTAAACTGACACCTGAACACCTTGCACAGTGAGAAAGGATTTTGGCAGGCAAGTCTGAGAATACAGCCGCAAACTTGCTAGGTTCACAGAGTAGCAAAAGAACCCCAGCAGGTTAAACGACTGACTCCAGTCTTACTGCTAGGTCTGGATTGGCAGAGTGTAATACCAAATCCCAAGGCCTATTTGCAGTAAGCAACAAACAAATACAAAGTTTACACAGTACTAGCTAGCTTTCAGGAACTGACTAACCAACAAAGATTCAGCAGCATCTGCCTAACCTGAGAAGAGGGTTTATATAGCAGGTGCTGTCCACGCCCCACTCAGACCTCACAGACTGTGAGCACAAAAACCAGCACCGGATCCCCTGCCGTACACAGAGCCTGTAACCACTGCACAGCAAAAGACCCGAACCGGAGTATCAGCTACGCTCAGGTTACTCCGCTAGCACTTGTCTCCCGGTTGCCATGACGACGTGGCAGCACAGAGCAGGAAACCCTAACATCTCCACACAATCCTCAGCCTTCCATATGCCTCTTAAGTCGGCATCATCTGTCCATTGCATATTCTACAGGACACGTCAAGCAGAAATCGACATAGCTTTGACACTAGGACCCAGTATACTCATGTCTCTTTGGGCATGTTTTATATATATATATATATATATATACATATCTCTTAAGACAGCATCTTTAATATATATATATTTCTATATATATACATATATATATATATCTATATGCATACTAGGGTCTCAATCTCTGCTGATAAGGTACCTGTCCACGCTGCCACAGCGCTATAAACCCATGCCGACGCAATCCCCGGTCTGAGTAGTGTACCAGAATGTGCACGCTATCTGCAGGATCCCTGAGAATAGCTAGTGCTACCTTCTGGGCAAACGTGACACCCTAGGGGAAGATTCCCATCACATCCTGGCCCTAGTGGGGAAAGGATACTGCCTGAGAATTCTTTGTGGGAAGCTGCAGTCTCTTGTCTGGAGATTCCCGCTCTTTTTCCTCATGAGAGGAGGGAAATTTACCTCGGCTTTCTTCCCCTTAAACATGTGTACCCTTGTGTCAGGGACAGATGAGTCATCAGTGATATGCAAATCATCTTTTATTACAATAATCATATATTGAATACTTTTCTGCCATTTTGGCTGTAACTTTGCATTATCATAGTCGACACTGGAGTCAAACTCCTTGACGATATCAGTGTTTATTATTTTGGATAGTGAGCATTGTGAGACTCTGAAGGTCTCTGTGACATAGGGACAGACATGGGTAGATTTCCTGTCTGTTCTCTAATCTTTTGTGCAACAAATTCACCTTAGCACTTACACATATCCAAACAGGTGTCGTCGTTGTCGACGGAGACACCCTCTCACACACATATTTGCTCTATCTCCTCCTTAGGGGAGCCTTTTATCTCAGATATGTCGACACACATGTACCGACACACCACACACACAGGGGATGCTCTATTTGAAGACAGTTTCCCCACAAGGCCCTTTGGAGAGACAGAGAGAGAGTATGCCAGCACACACCCCAGCGCTATATGACCCAGGAATCACACAGTAACTTAGTGTTAACCCAGTAGCTGCTGTATATATTGTTTTACGCCAAATTTATGTGCCCCCCTCTCTTTTCCACCCTCTCTATTTGCAGGGGAGAGCCTGGGGAGCTTCCTCTCAGCGGAGCTGTGGAGAGAAAATGGCGCTGGTCAGTGCTGAGGAAGAAGGCCCCGCCCCCTCAGCGGCGGGCTTCTGTCCCGCGATTTTGTGTAAAATTAATGGCGGGGGCTCATGCATATAACAGTGTCCAACTGTATATATGCTGCTTTTGCCAGGAGGTACTAAATTGCTGCCCAGGGCGCCCCCCCCCCTGCGCCCTGCACCCTACAGTGACCGGAGTGTGTGGGTTAGTGTGGGCGCAATGGCGCACAGCACCAGTGCTGTGCGCTACCTCATATGAAGACAGGAGTCTTCTGCCGCCGATTTTGACGTCTTCTTGCTTCAACCCGCCGGCTTCTGTCTTCTGGCTCTGCGAGGGGGACGGTGGCGCGGCTCCAGGAACGGACGACAAGGTCAGGTTCCTGTGTTTGATCCCTCTGGAGCTAATGGTGTCCAGTAGCCTAAGAAGCGCAACCTAGCCGCAGTTAGTAGGTTTGCTTCTCTCCCCTCAGTCCCACGTAGCAGAGAGTCTGTTGCCAGCAGAAGCTCTCTGAAAATAAAAAACCTAACTAAAATACTTTCTTATTAGCAAGCTCAGGAGAGCTCACTAAAATGCACCCAGCTCTGTCCGGGCACAGATTCTAACTGAGGTCTGGAGGAGGGGCATAGAGGGAGGAGCCAGTGCACACCAGTAGTACTAAATCTTTCTTAGAGTGCCCAGTCTCCTGCGGAGCCCGTCTATTCCCCATGGTCCTTACGGAGTCCCCAGCATCCACTAGGACGTTAGAGAAAATATTACAGTATAATTAAATATAGTGCCAGTGTAGTAGCAAAATCAGTTGACTAAGGGAAGCACTGTTATGTAACAAATTATAATATAAAATAAGCTGGGAGGATAAGGGATCAGTATGTGATCCCAGCGACCGGGATCCCGGCGGTCATTATACCGACGTTGGGATCCCGGTCAGTAGAATGCCGGCGGGGGGGGGGGGGGGGGAGGGCGAGTGCAATAAGCTAAGCTCACCACAGAGGGGGAATCACCTACCTCACCGGCACTCCGGTGGCGGTATGATGCCCCTGGCGGGATCCCGCTGGCGGTATTGTGACAGACGGGATCCGGTCCATGGGTATTCTCACCACATACCGAGGATATGACTAGAGAAAAAATACAAAAATAAACAAAGACGGCTCTATAGAACACACAGATATACTTGCAAAATTAGATCATTATCAATAGCAATTCATATAAATAATTCTCCTTACCTCCGGGTGGGTATATTGGATGATGTCTGTTCTAATTTGGGATCTGGACGACCATAATAATACACTTGAAAAGAATCAATGTCATCTCGCTGATTGTGTAACTCCTCCTCTCCACACACATTGGTTCTTTTCCTCCTATCAAAGGCCCTCATTCCGAGTTGTTCGCTCGCAAGCTGCTTTTAGCAGATTTGCTCACGCTAAGTCGCCGCCTACTGGGAGTGAATCTTAGCTTCTTAAAATTGCGAACGACGTATTCGCAATATTGCGATTAGACCTCTCTTAGCAGTTTCTGAGTAGCTCCAGACTTACTCGGCATCTGCGATCAGTTCAGTGCTTGTCGTTCCTGGTTTGACGTCACAAACACACCCAGCGTTCGCCCAGACACTCCTCCGTTTCTCCAGCCACTCCCGCGTTTTTCCCAGAAACGGTAGCGTTTTTTCACACACACCCATAAAACGGCCAGTTTCCACCCAGAAACACCCACTTCCTGTCAATCACATTACGATCACCAGAACGAAGAAAAAAACGTGAGTAAAATTCCAAACTGCATAGCAAATTTACTTGGCGCAGTCGCAGTGCGAACATTGCGCATGCGCACTAAGCGGAAAATCGCTGCGATGCGAAGAAATTTACCGAGCGAACAACTCGGAATGACCCCCAAAGTCTCATCACTCAGCAGCAGCAATTTATCTACTGTCCATAGTAGTAATAATGACACCTATAACCTATTGCAGGTTGCCAGATATCTTGGCTTAGGCCGATAGGCAGTGGTGCAAGTAAAAATATTTTCTTAGGGGTACTGAATGCTGAAAAATGGGTGTGTTCATGTGTTGTGAGGGGGCGTGACCACATGCTGCTAGTGGGAGTGGCTACATGACACTAGCGGCATGGCCACACATCAGCCCCCTTTTTTTTTTATCTGGAGGCAAGGCTAAACATATATAGTAATTCCTCCAGTATAATAGAAATATATAGTGATACCCTCAGTATAATAGAAATATATACTAATGCCCCAGTATAATAGAAATATATAGTAATGCCCCCAATTTAATAACAATATATAGTAATGCTTCAATTAAAACAGGAAAATACAGCCACTGTGGCACTCACAGTAACCCTGGCAAAGTGGGGGGACCCGTCATGCTGCCAAGCACCATGGTCTTGTTGCTTTGTGGCACATTATAATTGTAGTAATGGCAAAGTGTGTGGCAGGTGGTACTGAGTACTCGCTGCCAAATTCTTATGGGTACTCCGTACCCGAGCGTACCCACAGACTTGCACCGCTGCCAATAGGTTTATATGGTGTGTTTTAATATTGCTAACAAAACAGAAAATGTTTCACATACATTTACTACATTTTATTTCTAGTTGGTAATGGCTTTTACATACTCAGGTTTTTTTCATCCTCTCTTGGAGGTGTGAAAAGTAGAGATGAGCGCCTGAAATTTTTCGGGTTTTGGGTTCGGTTCCGCGGCCGTGTTTTGGGTTCGACCGCGTTTTGGCAAAACCTCACCGAATTTTTTTTGTCGGATTCGGGTGTGTTTTGGATTCGGGTGTTTTTTTTTAAAAACACTAAAAAACAGCTTAAATCATAGAATTTGGGGGTCATTTTGATCCCATATTATTATTAACCTCAAAAACCATAATTTCCACTCGTTTTCAGTCTATTCTGAATACCTCACACCTCACAATATTATTTTTAGTCCTAAAATTTGCACCAAGGTCGCTGGATGACTAAGCTAAGCGACACTAGTGGCCGACACAAACACCTGGCCCATCTAGGAGTGGCACTGCAGTGTCACGCAGGATGTCCCTTCCAAAAAACCCTCCCCAATCAGCACATGACGCAAAGAAAAAAAGAGGCGCAATGAGGTAGCTGACTGTGTGAGTAAGATTAGCGACCCTAGTGGCCGACACAAACACCGGGCCCATTTAGGAGTGGCACTGCAGTGTCACGCAGGATGTCCCTTCCAAAAAACCCTCCCCAATCAGCACATGACGCAAAGAAAAAAAGAGGCGCAATGAGGTAGCTGACTGTGTGAGTAAGATTAGCGACCCTAGTGGCCGACACAAACACCGGGCCCATTTAGGAGTGGCACTGCAGTGTCACGCAGGATGTCCCTTCCAAAAAACCCTCCCCAATCAGCACATGACGCAAAGAAAAAAAGAGGCGCAATGAGGTAGCTGACTGTGTGAGTAAGATTAGCGACCCTAGTGGCCGACACAAACACCGGGCCCATTTAGGAGTGGCACTGCAGTGTCACGCAGGATGTCCCTTCCAAAAAACCCTCCCCAAACAGCACATGACGCAAAGAAAAATAAAAGAAAAAAGAGGTGCAAGATGGAATTGTCCTTGGGCCCTCCCACCCACCCTTATGTTGTATAAACAAAACAGGACATGCACACTTTAACCAACCCATCATTTCAGTGACAGGGTCTGCCACACGACTGTGACTGATATGACGGGTTGGTTTGGACCCCCCCCAAAAAAGAAGCAATTAATCTCTCCTTGCACAAACTGGCTCTACAGAGGCAAGATGTCCACCTCATCATCACCCTCCGATATATCACCGTGTACATCCCCCTCCTCACAGATTATCAATTCGTCCCCACTGGAATCCACCATCTCAGCTCCCTGTGTACTTTGTGGAGGCAATTGCTGCTGGTCAATGTCTCCGCGGAGGAATTGATTATAATTCATTTTAATGAACATCATCTTCTCCACATTTTCTGGATGTAACCTCGTACGCCGATTGCTGACAAGGTGAGCGGCGGCACTAAACACTCTTTCGGAGTACACACTTGTGGGAGGGCAACTTAGGTAGAATAAAGCCAGTTTGTGCAATGGCCTCCAAATTGCCTCTTTTTCCTGCCAGTATAAGTATGGACTGTGTGACGTGCCTACTTGGATGCGGTCACTCATATAATCCTCCACCATTCTTTCAATGGTGAGAGAATCATATGCAGTGACAGTAGACGACATGTCCGTAATCGTTGTCAGGTCCTTCAGTCCGGACCAGATGTCAGCATCAGCAGTCGCTCCAGACTGCCCTGCATCACCGCCAGGGGGTGGGCTCGGAATTCTGAGCCTTTTCCTCGCACCCCCAGTTGCGGGAGAATGTGAAGGAGGAGATGTTGACAGGTCGCGTTCCGCTTGACTTGACAATTTTCTCACCAGCAGGTCTTTCAACCCCAGCAGACTTGTGTCTGCCGGAAAGAGAGATCCAAGGTAGGCTTTAAATCTAGGATCGAGCACGGTGGCCAAAATGTAGTGCTCTGATTTCAACAGATTGACCACCCGTGAATCCTTGTTAAGCGAATTAAGGGCTCCATCCACAAGTCCCACATGCCTAGCGGAATCGCTCCGTGTTAGCTCCTCCTTCAATGTCTCCAGCTTCTTCTGCAAAAGCCTGATGAGGGGAATGACCTGACTCAGGCTGGCAGTGTCTGAACTGACTTCACGTGTGGCAAGTTCAAAGGGCATCAGAACCTTGCACAACGTTGAAATCATTCTCCACTGCGCTTGAGACAGGTGCATTCCACCTCCTATATCGTGCTCAATTGTATAGGCTTGAATGGCCTTTTGCTGCTCCTCCAACCTCTGAAGCATATAGAGGGTTGAATTCCACCTCGTTACCACTTCTTGCTTCAGATGATGGCAGGGCAGGTTCAGTAGTTTTTGGTGGTGCTCCAGTCTTCTGTACGTGGTGCCTGTACGCCGAAAGTGTCCCGCAATTTTTCTGGCCACCGACAGCATCTCTTGCACGCCCCTGTCGTTTTTTAAATAATTCTGCACCACCAAATTCAAGGTATGTGCAAAACATGGGACGTGCTGGAATTTGCCCATATTTAATGCACACACAATATTGCTGGCGTTGTCCGATGCCACAAATCCACAGGAGAGTCCAATTGGGGTAAGCCATTCCGCGATGATCTTCCTCAGTTGCCGTAAGAGGTTTTCAGCTGTGTGCGTATTCTGGAAACCGGTGATACAAAGCGTAGCCTGCCTAGGAAAGAGTTGGCGTTTGCGAGATGCTGCTACTGGTGCCGCCGCTGCTGTTCTTGCGGCGGGAGTCCATACATCTACCCAGTGGGCTGTCACAGTCATATAGTCCTGACCCTGCCCTGCTCCACTTGTCCACATGTCCGTGGTTAAGTGGACATTGGGTACAACTGCATTTTTTAGGACACTGGTGAGTCTTTTTCTGACGTCCGTGTACATTCTCGGTATCGCCTGCCTAGAGAAGTGGAACCTAGATGGTATTTGGTAACGGGGGCACACTGCCTCAATAAATTGTCTAGTTCCCTGTGAACTAACGGCGGATACCGGACGCACGTCTAACACCAACATAGTTGTCAAGGCCTCAGTTATCCGCTTTGCAGCAGGATGACTGCTGTGATATTTCATCTTCCTCGCAAAGGACTGTTGAACAGTCAATTGCTTACTGGAAGTAGTACAAGTGGGCTTACGACTTCCCCTCTGGGATGACCATCGACTCCCAGCAGCAACAACAGCAGCGCCAGCAGCAGTAGGCGTTACACGCAAGGATGCATCGGAGGAATCCCAGGCAGGAGAGGACTCGTCAGAATTGCCAGTGACATTGCCTGCAGGACTATTGGCATTCCTGGGGAAGGAGGAAAT
This sequence comes from Pseudophryne corroboree, assembly GCF_028390025.1. Lineage (NCBI taxonomy): Eukaryota > Metazoa > Chordata > Amphibia > Anura > Myobatrachidae > Pseudophryne > Pseudophryne corroboree. The sequence goes on along the minus strand of NC_086445.1, from coordinate 381,177,436 downwards.
TGACACTGAGGGAGTTGGTGGGGTGGTTTGCGTGAGCTTGGTTACAAGAGGAAGGGATTTACTGGTCAGTGGACTGCTTCCACTGTCACCCAAAGTTTTTGAACTTGTCACTGACTTATTATGAATGCGCTGCAGGTGACGTATAAGGGAGGATGTTCCGAGGTGGTTAACGTCCTTACCCCTACTTATTACAGCTTGACAAAGGGAACACACGGCTTGACACCTGTTGTCCGCATTTCTGTTGAAATAGTTCCACACCGAAGAGCTGATTTTTTTGGTATTTTCACCAGGCATGTCAACGGCCATATTCCTCCCACGGACAACAGGTGTTTCCCCGGGTGCCTGACTTAAACAAACCACCTCACCATCAGAATCCTCCTGGTCAATTTCCTCCCCAGCGCCAGCAACACCCATATCCTCCTCATCCTGGTGTACTTCAACACTGACATCTTCAATCTGACTATCAGGAACTGGACTGCGGGTGCTCCTTCCAGCACTTGCAGGGGGCGTGCAAATGGTGGAAGGCGCATGCTCTTCACGTCCAGTGTTGGGAAGGTCAGGCATCGCAACCGACACAATTGGACTCTCCTTGTGGATTTGGGATTTCGAAGAACGCACAGTTCTTTGCGGTGCTACTGCTTTTGCCAGCTTGAGTCTTTTCATTTTTCTAGCGAGAGGCTGAGTGCCTCCATCCTCATGTGAAGCTGAACCACTAGCCATGAACATAGGCCAGGGCCTCAGCCGTTCCTTGCCACTCCGTGTGGTAAATGGCATATTGGCAAGTTTACGCTTCTCCTCCGACAATTTTATTTTAGGTTTTGGAGTCCTTTTTTTACTGATATTTGGTGTTTTGGATTTGACATGCTCTGTACTATGACATTGGGCATCGGCCTTGGCAGACGACGTTGCTGGCATTTCATCGTCTCGGCCATGACTAGTGGCAGCAGCTTCAGCACGAGGTGGAAGTGGATCTTGATCTTTCCCTAATTTTGGAACCTCAACATTTTTGTTCTCCATATTTTAATAGGCACAACTAAAAGGCACCTCAGGTAAACAATGGAGATGGATGGATACTAGTATACAATTATGGACGGACTGCCGAGTGCCGACACAGAGGTAGCTACAGCCGTGAACTACCGTACTGTGTCTGCTGCTAATATAGACTGGTTGATAAAGAGATGTCGTAGTATGTATGTATGAAGAAGAAAGAAAAAAAAACCACGGTTAGGTGGTATACAATTATGGACGGACTGCCGAGTGCCGACACAGAGGTAGCCACAGCCGTGAACTACCGTACTGTACTGTGTCTGCTGCTAATATAGACTGGTTGATAAAGAGATGTCGTAGTATGTATGTATGAAGAAGAAAGAAAAAAAAACCACGGGTAGGTGGTATACAATTATGGACGGACTGCCGAGTGCCGACACAGAGGTAGCCACAGCCGTGAACTACCGTACTGTACTGTGTCTGCTGCTAATATAGACTGGTTGATAAAGAGATGTAGTAGTATGTATGTATGAAGAAGAAAGAAAAAAAAACCACGGGTAGGTGGTATACAATTATGGACGGACTGCCGAGTGCCGACACAGAGGTAGCCACAGCCGTGAACTACCGTACTGTACTGTGTCTGCTGCTAATATAGACTGGTTGATAAAGAGATGTCGTAGTATGTATGTATGAAGAAGAAAGAAAAAAAAACCACGGTTAGGTGGTATACAATTATGGACGGACTGCCGAGTGCCGACACAGAGGTAGCCACAGCCGTGAACTACCGTACTGTACTGTGTCTGCTGCTAATATAGACTGGTTGATAAAGAGATGTCGTAGTATGTATGTATAAAGAAGAAAGAAAAAAAACCCACGGTTAGGTGGTATACAATTATGGACGGACTGCCGAGTGCCGACACAGAGGTAGCCACAGCCGTGAACTACCGTACTGTACTGTGTCTGCTGCTAATATAGACTGGTCGATAAAGAGATGTCGTAGTATGTATGTATGAAGAAGAAAGAAAAAAAAACCACGGTTAGGTGGTATACAATTATGGACGGACTGCCGAGTGCCGACACAGAGGTAGCCACAGCCGTGAACTACCGTACTGTACTGTTTCTGCTGCTAATATAGACTGGTTGATAAAGAGATGTCGTAGTATGTATGTATAAAGAAGAAAGAAAAAAAAACCACGGTTAGGTGGTATACAATTATGGACGGACTGCCGAGTGCCGACACAGAGGTAGCCACAGCCGTGAACTACCGTACTGTACTGTGTCTGCTGCTAATATAGACTGGTTGATAAAGAGATGTAGTAGTATGTATGTATAAAGAAGAAAGAAAAAAAAACCACGGGTAGGTGGTATACAATTATGGATGGACTGCCGAGTGCCGACACAGAGGTAGCTACAGCCGTGAACTACCGTACTGTGTCTGCTGCGACTGGATGATAAATAATGATATAAAAAATATATATATATCACTACTGCAGCCGGACAGGTATATATATTATATAATGACGGACCTGCTGGACACTGTCTGTCAGCAGAATGAGTTTTTTATAGAATAAAAAAAAAAACACCACACAAGTGAAGTCACACGACGAGTGTTTAACTTTTTCAGGCAATCACAATATAGTATACTACTAACTATACTGGTGGTCAGTGTGGTCAGGTCACTGGTCAGTCACACTGGCAGTGGCACTCCTGCAGCAAAAGTGTGCACTGTTTAATTTTAATATAATATGTACTCCTGGCTCCTGCTATAACCTATAACTGGCACTGCAGTGCTCCCCAGTCTCCCCCACAATTATAAGCTGTGTGAGCTGAGCACAGTCAGATATATAATATATACATAGATGATGCAGCACACTGGGCTGAGCAGTGCACACAGATATGGTATGTGACTGTCTTGTACTCCTGGCTCCTGCTATAACCTATAACTGGCACTGCAGTGCTCCCCAGTCTCCCCCACAATTATAAGCTGTGTGAGCTGAGCACAGTCAGATATATAATATATACATAGATGATGCAGGCATGCAGCACACTGGGCTGAGCAGTGCACACAGATATGGTATGTGACTGAGTCACTGTGTGTACCGTTTTTTTCAGGCAGAGAACGGATATATTAAATAAAACAACTGCACTGCTGGTGGTCACTGTGGTCAGTCACTAAACTCTGCACTCTCTTCTACAGTATCAGCCTCAGGTCAATCTCTCTCTCTCTCTCCTAATCTAAATGGAGAGGACGCCAGCCACGTCCTCTCCCTATCAATCTCAATGCACGTGTGAAAATGGCGGCGACGCGCGGCTCCTTATATAGAATCCGAGTCTCGCGAGAATCCGACAGCGTCATGATGACGTTCGGGCGCGCTCGGGTTAACCGAGCAAGGCGGGAAGATCCGAGTCGCTCGGACCCGTGAAAAAAAACATGAAGTTCGTGCGGGTTCGGATTCAGAGAAACCGAACCCGCTCATCTCTAGTGAAAAGAAAAGGAAGTCATTATTATGATTATAGATTATGCCCAGGATCCTAATCTTCAAGGTAAATGATAATCCCAATGTAGAAAATAATTCAGAGCTTTTATTGTTGATTTCAAAAACATAAAAAACTTGCTTAGTTTATCATTTAAAAATTCTTTGCATTGGTAGCCACGGTGACAAGCGTGGGGTATTCCACTTGTTTATACATGCAGCATGTGTCACTTATTTTTGTAAAAAAAAAATTAAAATGAATGCCAGTTTTATGTATGACATACATATATGACATATATGTGACATCTCATCATAGGGACAAGAGATATACAGAAGGGTACTTTAACTTAATGGCGGAAGAGACTAATAAAGAGTTCTCTATAAATAATGATAGTAGGATACAGTATGTTTGGGTGTGTTTGTTAAGAAAACAATTTGATATCATGTAATGTATATACCACATCCAGTGACAAAAATGTTTCTCTTAGTGCAGATAGTTTTAACCCTAAACTGTTAATAAATTGTATGAATAACTTACATTAATAACTATGATTTTATGCTGATTTTAATAGGTTCCCCCTGCATTATTGATTGCCTCCTCCCTCTGATCTCCTCCCTCTGATTTCATTCCATTTGAGAGTATAAGATATACTGTATGTATACCTCCCAACTTGTCATTCTGGTAAATAGGGACATAGGACTTGGGGGTAGGGGTGTGGCCTTGCTGATACAGGGGCGCAAGCCACACCACCCATTTTCATCAGTATGGTGGCATAACAGCACTCAGTTAGCTGCTGGCCATGCCCCCGTCCCTCTCTGTTGGGGAATAGACGCTGTGCGCATTCGCACAGCATCTATTCACTGCTGCTCTGCTCAGAGCAGGGAGTGACAGGGGGGATCTCCCAACTGCCCCCCTACCCCTACACTGTGACCCACGGGTGGGACAGCGGGACATACCGTGAAAAACGTGACTGTTCCCCGCCAATATCGGGACAGTTGGGAGGTATGTGCATGTATTTATGGTTTCTATTTCTGTGTGTCTCAAGTAATCTAGGATGTGTGAATGTGCTTAAATATTATTTATTACCAGTTATTTATATAGCGCACACATTTTCCACAGCGCTTTACAGAGAATATTTAGCCATTCACATCAGTCCCTGCCCCAGTAGAGTTTACAATCTATATTCCCTACCATATGTACACACACATTCACACTAGGGGTACTTTTTGGTGGGAGCCTTTTAACCTACCAGTATATTTTTGGATTGTGGGAGGAAACCGGAATACCCGGAGGAAACCCACACAAGTACAGGGAGAATATACAAACTCCACACAGTTAGGGCCATGGTGGGAATCAAACCCATGACCTCAGTGCTGTGAGGCAGTAATGCTAACCATTACACCATCCGTACTGCCGTAAATAGGCCCTTTTTCAGTAACAACAGGGTTATACCTATATTTCATAGCATAACTCAGTTACTAAGTTCACCGAATGCCCACCGCTACAGAGTCCACTTCAGCCAACTGGCCGCAGCCCCTGCCAGCCTATCTGCATCTCCCGTCTTATTGCCAGCCACTTGCCGCCACTAGTTAATTCTCTCCTCGGTGGTCATGCTGAATGCTGCTGACTGTCCGTGCCTGCATCTCCCCGTTTACTGTGCTTTGCAAGACACAGAGAGCTGCCTCAATCAGAGATGCAGCTGTCACTGTAGAGACGGAGACAGAGCTGCCTCCGTCTCAAAAGTGAAAACAAACATTTTTGGCCCATTAGTGGGGTTTCCGGGTGCTTGGGAACCCATCCTGCATGACCCACTGTATACTGTATATGTATAATAAGGGTGCAAAGAAGGAGACAGGGCAGATGGGGATCTGGCTCTATCCACAATCATATCGGAACTACATTAAAGGCAAGGAAAAGTGTTTGTGCAAACAGAATTTATTGGAGAACCGTATAAACCAAGGTTTATCAGGAAGCACTGTCCAGTTAACCCAATTAACATTTACTTAGTAATTTTATTACTTAAAATATTTATTTATACATACACAAAAATATATGGCCTTATAAACAATTTTAAAAAAACAGATAAATATAAAAACAATCCAATTGGGACACATTCAGTTGTTTAGCAACCAATGACGTTCTTATAGGAACACCGTTCAATGTTAGTTAATATTGTTAGTAAGTCAGTCAATGCTTAGTATTTAGTATATACATGCACTCCTCCAATGCTGAAATTAATCATTCTCTATCATTGGAGGAGTGCATGTATACTAAATACTAAACATTGAGTCTGTGGGTGCGGATCATCACAACAGCACTAGGGCCTTATATTACTTTCAGTAGCCTTGTTCATAATAATGTATATAAAAGACCTACTGTCCAGAATTTTAAATGTCATGATTCAGTATTACATTGCTATGGTAGCTATTTGCTCCTGCAATGCTTTCTGGTCATTTTATCTGTATCCTCTATTATTCGCTTTCTTCTGGCAAATGAATTGTATGTAAGAAGTAGATTTTATCTGATAACATAGAGAAAATGCTATATTCTGTCAGCTTGCCAGTCGTGACTTATAAAGGTTTATAGTTTTTCCGCTTGGTTGACATGTAGTTTATCCCAGGACATTTAAATCTTCCAATCTCCTGGGTGAGATTTCTGCTTGGAGGTTGACATGTTCAGTTTCCTTTCTGTTTCTAATAAAAATAAGCCATCTGTTGCTTCCATATTCTGGGACCTTATTTATATTTTTAAGTAATTGCTTGGAAACACTTGTGGACCCGAGCAATGATGTGTGATTATTCAGAAAGACAAGAAGGCAAAGTTACAGCAGGGTCTCTATACTGGTTTTGTTTTTATTAACTGATGATTTAAGAATATACCATGGTGGATTTAGTAAAATGTTCCTTATTCTTTCATTTGAACAGTAGTGCGTAGAGGAAACTCCTTGTAATGTTTATCCCCTCTACCACCTATTTGCCTGTTTTCTGGTGTGCAGTACCACCTGACTGAAAAATTACTTCTGATCAACAGATATATTCCCACTTATTCATATTAGCCCAGTACCATAGCATTATGACAGGTAAATCCCCCAATGCACATTATGCCAGGAAGAGCCCACATTATGCCAGGTAAAGCCCTTGATGCACATTATTCCAAGTAGAGACCACATTATGTCAGGTAGAGCACCTGATGCACATTATGCCGTGTAGAGCCCACATGCCAGGTAGGACACCTGATGCACACTAGGCCAGTAGAGCCCACATTATGTAAGGTAGAGCCCCTGATGCACATTATGCCAGGTAGAGCCCTGATACATATTATTCCAGGAAGTGCCCACATTATGCCAGGTAGAGCTCCTGATACACATTATGCCAGGAAGCGCTCACATTATGCCAGGTAGAGCCCCTGATGCACATTATGCCATGTAGAGCCCACATTATGCCAGGTAGAGCCCCGATGATCATTATGCCAAGTAGAGCCCTGATACACATTATGCCAGGAAGTGCCCACATTATGCCAGGTAGAGCTCCTGACACACATTATGCCAGGTAGAGCACACATTATGCCAGGTAGAGTCCCTGATACACATTATGCCAGGAAGTGCCCACATTATGCCAGGTAGAGCCCCTGATGCACATTATGCCAGGTAGAGCCCCTGATGCACATTATGCCGTGTAGAGCCCACATGCCAGGTAGGACCCCTGATGCACACTAGGACAGGTAGAGCCCACATTATGTAAGGTAGAGCCCCTGATGCACATTATGCCAGGTAGAGCCCTGATACATATTATTCCAGTAAGTTCCCACATTATGCCAGGTAGAGCTCCTGATACACATTATGCCAGGAAGTGCTCACATTATGCCAGGTAGAGCCCCTGATGCACATTATGCCATGTAGAGCCCACATTATGCCAGGTAGAGCCCTTGATGATCATTATGCCAAGTAGAGCCCTGATACACATAATGCCAGGAAGTTCTCACATTATGCCACGTAGAGCTCCTGATACACATTATGCCAGGTAGAGCCCACATTATGCCAGGTAGAGTCCCTGATACACATTATGCCAGGAAGTGCCCACATTATGCCAGGTAGAGTCCCTGATGCACATTATGCCAGTTAGAGCCCACATTATGCCAGTAGAGCCCCTGATGCACATTATACCAGGCAGAGCCCACATTATGCCAGGTAGAGCCCCTGATGCAGTTTGCTACAATAAACATGTCTACTGATTCCTGTTAATTATAGTCTGCAGCCATAAATTAATGTCAGAATACTGTTCAACACCACGATTCATAACAGCTGCTAGGCCTCACGTTTTACAGTGCAGATAACTTGAAAGTTACTCCACATTACAAGGAAAACCTTAAGAGATGTTGGGACCTGTTGACACAGTCCTGATACTTTAAGCTCCTTAGCACCGCTGTCTGGCAGATTACTTGCAGCTGCAGTCAAACACTCTTCTACAATCCAGACTAGCTGTTCACATTCACACACGAGCGTGCAGTGATGACACATGCCAGTGTTGGCATACTCCTTTTAACTTTGTTACGTTAAATGTCAATCAGATGTCTGCATACAAAACCCCCTTTCAATTTCATTCTAACATGGTGCCAGCTCTCGCGGCGATTGTAAAAAAAATCCTGTCAAGGGGTTTCTGGCGTGCGATACTGAGTTTATTTTATGGTCAAACATGCAAGTCTCCCAAAGAGCTTTCCTTAATGAGCTAGGGGCCTAATGCAGCATGGATCATTATTCGGATAAATTGCAGTTATCTGCGAGTAGAAAGGTTCCACTCTGACAGGAAGAAAAAATGTCCCGTGCAAGTTTGCAAATGCATCGCAGATAGCTATCCATTCGCAGATGCATATGCAATTTCCGGAACATCGAAGATTTTTTGCCATCTGAGCAAATGTAAGTGGGTCTGAGGCTGCAACTAATCTGTGACTGAGATGGCCTGGAAGTGGTCTGTACTGACGTCAGAGACCCTCACCAAAAACGCCTGGGCACGCCTGCATTGTTTCTGACACACCCATAAAATGGCAGGTTTCAACCCAGAAACGCTGGCTTCCTGTCAGTCAAACAGCGCCTACATTGTGATTACGATCTGTACGCATTTTGTGTTGCATATGTGAACGCATAGTCATTCGATAATCGCTCAATTTGCGATTTCTCTGAATAGTGATCCATGCTGAATTAGGTTTAAGACTGTGCGTGAAACTCAAAACTCAGTGTAAGGGAGCAGTAGAATCAAGAAAAGCTTCCAAACATCACAATTCCGCAGACAGCCTATTCCACCACAAAACGTTTTTGCACAGGATTAATTATGGTGTAACTAATCTCAATTCCCAACATAACTCCTGTCAACAATAATGGCTGCTTTCATTTCCCACTCCCTTAAAGATTTAGTTATTTGGATTTCATACCAGCTAACAGCAGACATTTGGAGAATGAAAAGGACGAGGCTTCATCCAAAATTGGTGTGCTTCGGATAGATCTCGGACATGCCATATTTTGTCCAATCTGTTGGCTGGGATGTTAACATAACGTGCTGTACATTTACATTCATCACACTGCTGAAAATATTAGGATATACAGTATCTTTAATTGTGTCAAATGTTTGTGAGCCTTCCGTGCCATTGCTATTTAACAAGTACTGCTGTCTGGACTCCTATCTCTTTTGCCATCTGTAGTGGAAAAATCCTTTATTATTAAAATATAGTATATTTTCCATTCCAAATTATATTATAATAATTATTCTTTTTCTATATTTTTTTTTGTGTGTAATTTTCAAATATGTTGTGTAAATACAGCAAGTTAAATCCAGGCTTCCATTGCATGTGTGCTTCAGCATGTGTGACCCTGTAAGCCAAGTATCCTATACATAGAGGGTACCACGACTGGTCAGGAAAGTGTTAACTGGCTTGTTAACACGGGTTCGGTATGGGATACTGGCTCTCGGCATGCATCCTGACGTTGAGAATGCCAACAGGGGACAGGGTAATTATTTTACCTCCCTTGTCCCCTATCCCTAACCTGCCTGGGGTGGTGGCTAGGGCTAAGATTCTGGGGGCAGCGGCTAAGTCTAAAACTCCGGGCCTGGTGGCTAGGGCTAAGACTCGGGGAGTGGCAGCTCCGATTAACCTCCTCCCCTCTAGTGCCTAACCCTAAACCCCCCGGGTCCTAACCCTAACAGCGACCCGATACTGACCTTCAGAATGCCAGCGGTCGGTGTTCTGGCACCGGTATTCTGAGTGGTGTCGGGATTACGGCATCAGTCACATGACTGGTGGCATCCTGACTGCTGGGATGCTAAACGCATCCCTGTTAACACTGGCAGAACATCGGTCAGCAGTCCCATCAATGCTTTATTGGTAAATAGCGTCATTAGGAAAGATTTACTATCAGCCCAAATGATAAGTATATCCCATAATGAACAGTCATATAGAGTGGATAATAATAACAAACATATGAATACACTGGTTGTAACTTATAAACAGATACACTGACTCCTCTGGATTTCCTATCATAAAGAAAAAGATAAGGAATTGCGCTTAGAAGTAAGAATACCACATAAATTGGTATGGCAGAAATACAATGTCAAGACATGTTTTTTACAAATGTAGCTATTTAATGTATATACGGTAAATCACATACTGAGAAATCTAAAACATCCACTAATCACTATAAATATACATTCACATAAAACATCACAATTGAAGAAGCTAATAGGGTCAATACCCCTTTAAGATTGCAGAACGCTGCAAAAGCTAACTACTAATAATAAAGCTGTTTGGTTTTAATGTCCTTAGAATCCCGATATTGGACTCCAAGAGCTTAATGATCGAATCACTTGTAAAAGTTACATGGGCAGGTGGCCACTCGGCTTGCAGAACTCCACTGCCACTCACAGCTGCGGCACCTCCATCTCATACAGACGCACCGATGCCAGCAGTCTCCAGACGGGATATTCCTTCCAGCAAGTGACTTGTAGATAAATAATATCAGTGTGCTATTTATCCAGTTTCTTTGAATTCTTTTTTTCACAAGGGGGGTAAGCAGAGTAAAGCCACATTCCTTCTGTAGAGGTCTATTTCTTTGTTAAATAAATGTGTATTTTCATCATATCTATAGACATATCATGTTATATATCATTACTATGGGGGTAATTCCAAGTTGATCGCAGCAGGATTTTTGATAGCAACTGGGCAAAACCATGTGCACTGCAGGGGAGGCAGATATAACATGTGCAGAGAGAGTTAGATTTGGGTGTGGTGTGTTCAATCTGCAATCTAATTTGCAGTGTAAAAATAAAGCAGCCAGTATTTACCCTGCACAGAAACAATATAACCCACCCAAATCTAACTCTTTCTGCACATGTTATATCTGCCCCCCCTGCAGTGCACATGGTTTTGCCCAACTGCTAAAAAAATATCCTGCTGCGATCAACTTGGAATTACCCCCTATGTTTGACTAGTTAAGTGACAGGGGTAAATTTACTAAGATTCGTATTTTCCCATTTCAGGTCAAAGTTCAATCACGAATGACATCGAAAGTGTAAAACTGCAACTTTTTGAATTTGTTACGATGGATTTACTAAGCTGTCGTATTCGGGTTTTTCTTTTCTTCCGATGTCGATGTCATTCGTGTTTTTTTTGTGTTTTTTACGGCAGTGATTAGCAAAACACTGCCGACTTTTTTACAATTAATCTTGGCCGGATCTGTGTGATCCGTGCTGGGGTTCTATTTTTTTTTTTTTTTAATTAAACACTGTAAAATTTAAAAAAAAAATTGCGTGGGGTCCCCCCTCCTAAGCATAACCAGCCTCGGGCTCTTTGAGCCGATCCTGGTTGCCGAAATATGGGAAAAAAAATGACAGGGGTTCCCCCATATTTAAGCAACCAGCATCGGGCTCTGCGCCTGGTCCTGGTCCCAAAAATACGGGGGACAAAAAGAGTAGGGGTCCCCCGTATTTTTAAAACCAGCACCGGGCTCCACTAGCTGGACAGATAATGCCACAGCCGGGGGTCACTTTTATATAGTGCCCTGCGGCCGTGGCATCAAAAATCCAACTAGTCACTCCTGGCCGGGGTACCCTGGGGGAGTGGGGACCCCTTCAATCAAGGGGTCCCCCCCCCAGCCACCCAAGGGCCAGCGGTGACGTCACTTTAGGTCAACCGCAGGGCAGAAAGTTCCCAGCATTGGTTACAATGTAGCGCATAGGCGCTACATTGTAACACTGCCGTGTGCTGCCTGTCAGTGAGGACAGGAGCACACAGCTGATCAGGAGAGTGCTACAACGTGGCGCTCCCTGATTGGCTGAAGAAACCCACTTAGACAGAAGTCAAAGTGGGTTTCTGGCATTCGTGGAAAGGTGACCCATGTGCAAACATGGGTCCCCTTTCAGTTCGTGGTCGGGACACCGTTTTGTTATTTTTTTCAAGTACGTGGATTACCCCTGGATTTCCCGAGGAGCCTGGACCCCTGGATCTCGTGAGAATAATTTCTTCAACAGGTACCCCTTGGATTCTACTGGAGAAGAGGACCGACCTGCGTGGGAACTTAAGGTAAGTATGTATGTATGTGTGTATGTATGTAATAAAATTATACTTTCACGGTGTGTGTGTCTTGTCTTTTTTTGGGTATTTTTTTAGTAGTAGTACTACAGGTACCAGCGGGCCCGTTTTTCCGTCGCATGCTGGTACTTGTGGTTCTCCAAGTACCAGCATGCGGGGGAGGCTTGCTGGGCCTTGTAGTACTGCTACTAAAAACAATATCTTTTCTTTTACAACAAAGGCTATCAGCCTCCCCATCCGCAGCCCATTGGATGGGGGGGGGGGACAGCCTCGGGCTTCACCCCTGGCCCTTGGGTGGCTGGGGGGGGGGGACCCCTTGATTGAAGGGGTCCCCACTCCCCCAGGGTACCCCGGCCAGGAGTGACTAGTTGGATTTTTGATGCCACGGCCGCAGGGCACTATATAAAAGTGACCCCCGGCTGTGGCATTATCTGTCCAGCTAGTGGAGCCCGGTGCTGGTTTTAAAAATACGGGGGACCCCTACTCTTTTTGTCCCCCGTATTTTTGGGACCAGGACCAGGCGCAGAGCCCGATGCTGGTTGCTTAAATATGGGGGAACCCCTGTCATTTTTTCTCCCATATTTCGGCAACCAGGATCGGCTCAAAGAGCCCGAGGCTGGTTATGCTTAGGATGGGGGACCCCACGCAATTTTTTTTGAAAAAATAAGCACTTTCCCACCCCTTCCCACTGATATACATGCACGGATCTCATGGATCCGTGCATGCCTATCCAATCACGAATAAAAAAAAAAGGTCTGTTTTTTTTAGCACTTTTTTACGAGTTGTAATTTTTCACGGCAGTGTTTGTTTTTTTTTTGCTTTGCACTTCTTAGTAAATGACCGAGATTCATACTTAAACAGCCGCGTTTTGACCGATGGTGTATTCATTCGTAATTTTTTACTTGGACTTGCAAAAAATTACGAATGCCCTCATCTCTGCCGTGATTAGTGTTTAGTAAATTACCGAGATGACACTTTGATGAAAAAACGGCATCTCGGTCAAAATCGGGAGCTTAGTAAATTTCCCCCACAGTGTTAGCATTTCTATGTTGTATATTCGGTCAGGATGTGGCAATCTCCTGTAACAGCTGCTTTAGTTCATTTTTCTTTTTACTATTCAGTGCCTTTAATAGGGTACATTTTGCCAGAGGCGTCACTCACCTCTTCTGAACCCGGTGCGGCAGTGGGCGCGGCTTCGTGGGATGACCCGTGGGAGGGGCATGGATTCGTGGGAGGGGGCGTGGCTAAGTGCCCCGACCCCCCCGTTTTCGGCACTCTGGGGTTCCGGGAGTTGCTGCTTGCCCCCGGAGACTAACATGTCTGCAGTGCCAGCTCCTACATGGTGATGTATAGGCACGGGGGTGGGGCCCTGGGGAACAAAGTTCGGCGCGCTCACTTACCAGGCCTACGTACCTCACGCCTCCCGTCCTCCACCTTCAGTCCGTCGAGGTAGCTCAGACGATACTGGCACACGTCCAGACACAGAAGAACTTCCTGGGGTGACCTGAAACGAATGGGGGACACACTACGCTGGGGTGGCCTACACTGGGCTCAGTGAAGGGTCATCATTGGCACTTGTGGCCTCAGACTGGGTGCACCCGTAGTGGTGCGAAGCACCAGGGGCGACCCTGAACGAAAACGCCCAAAGGGGAGGTGGGGGAGGGGAAACATACACCACGAACACACATGAAACACCTTTATGCTCACCAGCTATATACTCGGCTTCCGCCAGACGACTGGCCCTTCTTTTTCTTTGCTCCTGTCCAAAGGGCCACGGCTGGACCAAGCCTGGTCCGGCCACTCCCACCGCGTTGTCTTCGCCGGAGGTGGGATGGCTCCCACCACCTCCGGGCTTCCTGGAGACTTCACCTGGGCAGCGGTGGCCTGTGCAAGCTCTTTCGCGTTGCACACCGCTGTCCCAGGGCTTCCGAGGTCTTCACCGACGGGGGTCGGCTCCTTGTACTTCACCCGGCGGGCGGCGGCGTGTCTCAGCTCTTTTGCAACTACCGCCGCCCTCCGGGACTTCCGACGCCGTCTTCTTTCTTCACTCTTCAGGAGCTCTTCTCCGCTCCTTCTCCGTCGCCGACTCCACTCCACGCGCCCGGCGCTGGCTAATACAAGCCAGTGCCGGGGGGCGGGGCTATGACGCGGCGAGCCGTGATTGGCTCGCCGCCGCCATCCCCGATTGGTCACCAGCTCGCGAGCCGTGATTGGCTCACGGCTGGCGTCAAATTTGAAAATCCGCGATGTGATTGGCGGGGTCTGCGTCCCGGAGGAGGCAGGCCCGCCGCCATCACCCACGTGGAGCGGCGGTGGCCATTCACCGCCGCCCCCACGCCCGCTGCCGAACTCTGCAACTAGCCGGGCAGGGGGAGACCGGACCCGGTCCGGTCCCCAGCACCGCCCGAAGCCTGCGCTACCTCCGGCCCCGGGCCGTCCCAGACGAGAAGGGACGCGCATGTTAGTAGCAGGGCCAGTGACCGCACGAGTACACTGGCCCTTGCTACAGTGACAGCAACCAGCTCCTGTAACTGAGCAGGAGCCGGCACTTTGATGTCACCCCTCGGCGGATGACACTCGGGTCCGGACCGCAGACCCCGCACCCACCTTGTGACGCCAGTGCATTTTGCCTCATATTCGATTGATTCAATTACCCTGCAGCTAATTGATCACACTGCACAGGGAAAAGCTATTCAATTAATTAGCCTGTTCCCTGCGCGGTAATAATGGGTTAACATGCGCTAATCTATTGATTTCTTGTAAAATGCAGAATCAGTGGGTTTCTCCATGCATGAAAATGCAGAATCTGGGGCTGCAAGTAAAAATCCTGCCCCTGGAAACACTACTTAACAGCCATTTTGCATCTGACATGATATATTGTTGGGAGGCGCCACTGCGGCTCACAGGTCTGGGGTGTCCCGGTCTTTACTAGGCGACCAAGACACCGTGTCATGCCTGCCGCAATAGCTGATTACAGATATATACTCCTATTTCTGTAAGCAGGCCCTGTTATCATCCCAATCTACAGACTGGACAAAATATGGCATGTCCCAGATCTATCCAAAACACACCTATTTTGGATGAGGCCTCGTCCTTTTCATTCTCCAAATGTCTGCTGTTAGCTGGTATGAAATCCAAATAACTAAATCTTTAACGAAGTGGGAAATGAAAGCAGCCATCATTGATGACAGGAGTTATGTTGGGAATAGAGAAAAGTTACAACATAATTAATAGAGATGAGCGGATTCGGTTTTACTCGGTTTTACTCGGTTCTCAAAACCGAATCTTATTGGCTATCCAAAACACGTGACATCCGTGAGCCAATAAGATTCGGTTTTGAGAACCGAGTAAAACCGAGTAAAACCGAATCCGCTCATCTCTAATAATTAATCCTGTGCAAAAACGTTTTGTGGTGGAATAGGCAGTTTGTGGAATTGTGAAGTTTAGAAGCTTTTCTTGATTCTACTGCATCCTTACACTGAGTTTTGAGGTGAACAGTCTTAAGAGCTACTTCAAATTGACCTTGCATCTAACCATGCAAAATACAAACATTAACCTTGCGTTAACATGCATTTGTATTATCACGCCTAGACTACTGCAATGCCCTCTTGCAGGTGATACAAAATGCAGCTGCCAGGCTTGTAACCAACCAGCCCCATTCCAGCCACATAACACCTTTTCTCTACTCCTTTCACTGGCTGCCTGTAAAATGATGAATTGTATTCAAGATTAGGTTACTGACTTTCATAGCCCTACATGACCAGGGCCCTAGGTACCTGAAGCAAATTTTGGTTCCTTACTGTCCCACTCACTTATTGTGATCTGTAGATGAAGGAGTTTTAGCAGTACCTAGAATCTCCCTGAATTCCTTTGAGGGTCAAGCTTTCAGCTTTGTGACTCTAACTCTGTGGTACTCACTTTCCCGCACAATTCGAGAGAATCCTCCAAAAACTCAAAACTTACATGTTTGCTGTAATGTCTCTTGTAAACCTTGTTTGTGTTCTGTGGGGGATCCGGTCAACATGCTGGCTGTCGGGATCCCGGCAGTCAGAATAACGATGCCAGAATCCCGACACCCATCAGAATGCTGACACCGGAATCCCAAAAAGGTCAGGACACCGATGCCGGTATCCTGTCAGCCGGGACCACTACTGTGAGTATAGCGGGAGGGTTAGGTAAAGGGCCGGGGGTTAGATTTATACAACACCCTGGGAAGTTAGGGTTGGGCTGGGGGAAGGGAAAGGTTAGGGTTAGGCTATGGAGAGGGGGAGTTAGGGTTAGGCACCCCGGAAGGGGTGACGGTGGGGGGGTTAGGTTTAGACAACAATGGGGGTAACTTAGGGTTAGGCACCAAAGGGGGAGGTTAGGGTAAGGCTTCAGGAAGGGAGGGTTGAGGAGTAGGGGAGAAGGGAGAACATAGGTAGCTCACCACTGTTGAGATTTCAATTGTCGGGATGCCGGCATCAGTATAATGAACGCTGGCTTATCGACTGCCGGTAAATCCTACTAAACCCCTATTAGGAGAAAAGTGCTATATAAATAACATCATCATTATTATTATTATAAAGTCACTGACATCACAAGGACAAGGATGACCACAACATGCTGGTCATAATCTTCAAAATTCTCAATGACTCTGAGGCTCTGAATGTGGGCTGTGCTTTGATTACAGTTAGTAGAAGAACATAATTATATGTTAGTAAGTGGGGCTGGAGTTTTCTTTTATTCCTACATAGATGCAATTCCATATCATTATATCCTACGTTTTT
The DNA here is from genome assembly GCF_028390025.1 of Pseudophryne corroboree. Lineage (NCBI taxonomy): Eukaryota > Metazoa > Chordata > Amphibia > Anura > Myobatrachidae > Pseudophryne > Pseudophryne corroboree. The sequence continues at coordinate 381,160,631 of NC_086445.1, read as the reverse complement.
TACTTGTGCATTATAATATTTGTTCAATGTTATTGTTCTTGATTGAAAAAAGCATCTTAACATGTAGTACAGTATATGGTACCATAGTGTGAATTAATCTCACCTACAGTATGTTTTGCTAACACTGTTAAATGTGTTACATTTCATATATTTCATGTGATATCAGAAAGTATTGCTGTTATTTTTAAAGAAAGTTAGTAGGCATTTCACATTAAATATAAGCATTAATTTCCCTGAGTACTTAGAAAATTGGATACATCTGGTTTCATATACTGTTAAAATTATCTAATTGCAAGCTCATTTTAAAAGGTGATCATACACATGTTGCACAATTACACTATGTGATTTCTGCGGTACATTGAAGTGTTCATGATTGCTTGGTTTTTCTTCATGCAGAGCTACAAGTACCATGAATTATATGCTGCGCAGTACTGCTAGCTGATTGGAGTGATTATTGTACAATCAAATCATTCTGGGTATTTTCTTTAAGCAATAAACAATTTGTTTCCTTAACGGTATTCAACTGGTTTGAAAAGACAACAATGTTGCATGGTAAATGAATATGTCTTAGTAGCTGTAGTGCACAGCAAGGGAACAGACACTGACGCATTTTCTGTTTTGCTGTACCAATAATCAAACCTTAGATTTTTGTTTTTTGCTGAATATTATCATTCATGTGTACAGTCTGCAAAATCATAACGCACTTGTTGAGAAGGTCTAGTATTGATAACTATATGCACCACCCTTCCCCCCACTTCTTCATTCTCCGTGTAATGCTTTACTCATTTTAATTTAAACCCTTTGACAATCAAGTGTTTGACGTATTGGAGTAGGTAAGAGCATGTGTTTGTCATTCTTTTTTTTTGAGGGCAAATGGAATGTTTTAACTGCAAAAGCTGAACCGTGTCTCAGCTCTCAAAGGCAAACAGGGGTTTGGATACCTGTAATTCCCCTCTAGGTCAGGAATACTCCTTGTAGCATTACTAGCACTCAGTGTGGGATATTGTGCCTTATAGACCTTTATTAAACATAACTTATACTGTATTTCAGTAGCAAAGGGACACTTGTCTGTGCCCCCTCCCTGCTCTCTTCCACACCTTTCCCCCCTTCCTGGTGCAGAGTGGTCGCCATCCACTGTTTCCAGGTCTGTCCTCTCTGTCACTACAGTGGGAGTTTTTGGAGTAGTGGCATGTGTGCAAAGCTCCTACTGTGCATGTATGTTGGATATGGGACAGACCATTGGAGATTATTATATAAGTATGTAAGGACAAAGATGAGTTGAGTGCCTATTTGCGAAGCACAGCTTATGTGCAAGTACTGGTAATATAAGTCATAAGCATATCCGTTGCATCGTAACTTGCTGTAATGGGTAGTTGTCACTTACTCAGTGAGGGAATAAAGAAGAAACTGTGGCTGTGCATAGTTGGTTAGAAGAGTAAATACGAAAACAATGGGGAAAAAGCAGCGCTGAGGATGCGCTCAATATAAAAGTAGCATGTACTATATAGCATGTACTATATATAAATTATGCATGCTTCCAAACAGGGCCGGTGCTAGGGTGTTCGGCGCCCTCCTGCAACCTATCAATTTTGTGCCTTTCTACAAATACAAATGTGACCGATCTCATCCTCAGAGCTGTAACTAGACATTTCTCTGACGTCCTAGTGGATGCTGGGACTCCGTCAGGACCATGGGGAATAGCGGCTCCGCAGGAGACAGGGCACAAAATTTAAAAGTTTGACCACTAGGTGGTGTGTACTGGCTCCTCCCCCTATGACCCTCCTCCAAGCCTCAGTTAGGTTTTTGTGCCCGTCCGAGCAGGGTGCAATCTAGTTGGCTCTCCTAAAGAGCTGCTTAGAAAAAGTTTGTTAGCAGAACTGGGTCCTAGTGACCACGGATGCCAGCCTGAGAGGCTGGGGAGCGGTCACACAGGGAAGAAACTTCCAGGGCGTGTGGTCAAGCCTGGAGACGTCTCTTCACATAAATATACTGGAGCTAAGAGCAATCTACAATGCTCTAAGCCTGGCAAAACCTCTGCTTCAGGGTCAGCCGGTGTTGATTCAGTCGGACAACATCACGGCAGTCGCCCACGTAAACAGACAGGGCGGCACAAGAAGCAGGAGGGCAATGGCAGAAGCTGCAAGGATTCTCCGCTGGGCAGAAAATCATGTGTTAGCACTGTCAGTTGTGTTCATCCCGGGAGTGGACAACTGGGAAGCAGACTTCCTCAGCAGACACGATCTGCACCCGGGAGAGTGGGGACTTCATCCAGAAGTCTTCCACATGATTGTGGTCCATTGGGAAAGACCAATGGTGGACATGATGGCGTCCCGCCTCAACAAAAAACTGGACAGGTATTGCGCCAGGTCAAGAGACCCTCAGGCAATAGCTGTAGACGCTCTGGTAACACCATGGGTGTACCAGTCAGTGTATGTGTTTCCTCCTCTGCCTCTCATACCAAAAGTACTGAGAATTATACGGCAAAGGGGAGTAAGAACGATACTCGTGGCTCCGGATTGGCCAAGAAGAACTTGGTACCCGGAACTTCAGGAGATGCTCACGGAAGATCCGTGGCCTCTACCTCTAAGACGTGACCTGCTTCAGCAGGGACCGTGTCTATTCCAAGACTTACCGCGGCTGCGTTTGACGGCATGGCGGTTGAACGCCGAATCCTAAGGGAAAAAGGCATTCCGGAAGAGGTCATCCCTACCCTGGTAAAAGCCAGGAAGGAGGTGACTGCACAACATTATCACCGCATTTGGAGAAAATATGTTGCGTGGTGTGAGGCCAGGAAGGCCCCGACGGAGGAATTTCAACTGGGTTGATTCCTACATTTCCTGCAAACAGGATTGTCTATGGGCCTCAAATTAGGGTCCATTAAGGTTCAAATTTCGGCCCTGTCGATTTTCTTCCAGAAAGAATTGGCTTCAGTTCCTGAAGTCCAGACTTTTGTAAAAGGAGTACTACATATACAGCCCCCGGTTGTGCCCCCAGTGGCACCGTGGGATCTTAATGTAGTTTTGGATTTTCTCAAATCCCATTGGTTTGAGCCACTCAAATCGGTGGATTTGAAATATCTTACATGGAAAGTAACCATGCTACTGGCCCTGGCTTCAGCCAGGAGAGTGTCAGAATGGGCGGCTTTATCGTATAAAAGCCCATATCTGATTTTCCATTCGGACAGGGCAGAACTGCGGACGTGTCCTCACTTTCTGCCTAAGGTGGTTTCAGCGTTTCACCTGAACCAGCCTATTGTGGTGCCTGCGGCTACTAGCGATTTGGAGGATTCCAAGTTGCTGGACGTTGTCAGAGCATTGAAAATATATATTTCAAGGACGGCTGGAGTCAGAAAATCTGACTCGCTGTTTATACTGTATGCACCCAACAAGCTGGGTGCTCCTGCTTCTAAGCAGACGATTGCTCGTTGGATTTGTAGCACAATTCAACTTGCACATTCTGTGGCAGGCCTGCCACAGCCTAAATCTGTCAAGGCCCATTCCACAAGGAAGGTGGGCTCATCTTGGGCGGCTGCCCGAGGGGTCTCGGCATTACAACTCTGCCGAGCAGCTACGTGGTCAGGGGAGAACACGTTTGTAAAATTCTACAAATTTGATACCCTGGCTAAGGAGGACCTGGAGTTCTCTCATTCGGTGCTGCAGAGTCATCCGCACTCTCCCGCCCGTTTGGGAGCTTTGGTATAATCCCCATGGTCCTGACGGAGTCCCAGCATCCACTAGGACGTCAGAGAAAATAAGATTTTACTTACCGATAAATCTATTTCTCGTAGTCCGTAGTGGATGCTGGGCGCCCATCCCAAGTGCGGATTGTCTGCAATACTTGTACATAGTTATTGTTACAAAAAAATCGGGTTGTTATTGTTGTGAGCCGTCTGTTCAGAGGCTCCTACGTTTGTCATACTGTTAACTGGGTTCAGATCACAAGTTGTACGGTGTGATTGGTGTGGCTGGTATGAGTCTTACCCGGGATTCAAAATCCTTCCTTATTGTGTACGCGCGTCCGGGCACAGTATCCTAACTGAGGCTTGGAGGAGGGTCATAGGGGGAGGAGCCAGTACACACCACCTAGTGGTCAAACTTTTAAATTTTGTGCCCTGTCTCCTGCGGAGCCGCTATTCCCCATGGTCCTGACGGAGTCCCAGCATCCACTACGGACTACGAGAAATAGATTGATCGGTAAGTAAAATCTTATTTTTGGTGCCCCCCCCCCCCCCCCCTCAAGATCCATAATAAATATACGGTCATAAAAAATGGGGCGTAAAATAATTATGATGCACAGTAGTCTCCATTATTCAAAATTACACCACACAATAGTACCACTTATATACATTACGCCAGGTAGTGCCCCTTATATTCATTACACCAGATACAGCCCCCTATTACATATTGCACCAGGTAGAGCCAGTCACACATTATTCCAGATAGAGCACCCTTTTACACACTGAGCCAGGTAGAGTTCCCTTTTACACTTTGCGCCAGGTAGAGCACACTTCTACATATGCCACTTCCGCCGGCAGGGGGAAGAGCCAAAAATATAGGGGCCACAGAATAAGACCAATTCACATTACACCGTACAGTAGTGTCCGTCAGTCACATTACACTTCACAGTAGTGTTCGCTAGTCACATTACACCGCATAGTAGTGTCTGTTAGTCACATTACACCGCACAGTAGTGTCTGTTACTCACATTACACCGCACAGTAGTGTCCGTTAGTCACATTACACCGCACAGTAGTGTCTGTTAGTCACATTACACCGCACAGTAGTGTCCGTTAGTCACATTACACCGCACAGTAGTGTCCGTTAGTCAAATTACACGCATAGTAGTGTCCGTTAGTCACATTACACCGCACAGTAGCGTCCGTTAGTCACATTACACAGCACAGTAGCATCCGTTAGTCACATTACACAGCACAGTAGCATCCGCTAGTCACATTACACCGCACAGAAGCATCCGTTAGTCACATTACACAGCACAGTAGTGTCCGCTAGTCACATTACACTGCACAGAAGCGTCCGTTAGTCACATTACACAGCACAGTAGCGTCCGTTAGTCACAAACCACTGAACAGTAGCGCCCGTTAATCACATTACACAGCACAGTAGCGTCCGCTAGTCACATTACACTGCACAGTAGCGTCCGTTAGTCACATTACACAGCACAGTAGCATCTGTTAGTCACATTACACAGCACAGTAGCGTCCGCTAGTCACATTACACCGCACAGAAGCGTCCGTTAGTCACATTACACAGCACAGTAGTGTCCGCTAGTCACATTACACCGCACAGAAGCGTCCGTTAGTCACATTACACAGTACAGTAGTGTCCGTTAGTCACATTACACTGCACAGTAGTGTCGGTTAGTCACATTACACCGCACAGTAGTGTCCGTTAGTCACATTACACTGCACAGTAGTGTCAGTTAGTCACATTACACAGCACAGTAGTATCCGTTAGTCACATTACACTGCACAATAGCGTCTGTTACTCACATTACACAGCACAGTAGCGTCCGCTAGTCACATTACACTGCACAGTAGCATCCGTTAGTCACATTACACTGCACAGTAGTGTCCATTAGTCACATTACACTGCACAGTAGTGTCCATTAGTCACATTACACCGCACAGTAGCGTCCGTTAGTCACATTATACCGCACAGTAGTGTCCGTTAGTCACATTACACAGCACAGTAGTGTCCGTTAGTCACATTACACTGCACAATAGCGTCTGTTACTCACATTACACAGCACAGTAGCGTCTGCTAGTCACATTACACTGCACAGTAGCATCCGTTAGTCACATTACAGTGCACAGTAGTGTCCATTAGTCACATTACACCGCACAGTAGCGTCCGTTAGTCACAATATACCACACAGTAGTGTCCGTTAGTCACATTACACCGCACAGTAGTGTCCGTTTGTCACATTACACTGCACAGTAGTGTCCGTTAGTCACATTACACTGCACAGTAGTGTCCGTTTGTCACATTACACTGCACAGTAGTGTCCGTCAGTCACATTACACCGCACAGTAGTGTCCGTCAGTCACATTACACCACACAGTAGTGTCCGGCTGGGCGGCCTTGAGCATGTGCAGACGTGAACGCAGATCCGGTTGCGTATGCAGCAATCTGCGTTCATCTCTGAATGACCCCCTTTGCCAGGTACAGCCTTCATTCCCTCCACAGTGCGGCCCTGGTACCTGCAGGAGGTCCCAGCTCGGGCGCTGCTCCTCTCCCTTCCTCTCCGGTTTCTCGCAGGCTCCGTTACTCCAGTGGCTCTGTAGGATATTGTCAGTGACCCCGAGAGGGGGCGGGAGCGGGTACTAATTACCCGGGCCTGGGACTGATCTGTTCCCCTGCACTCCCAACCCCCTCCCACCTTACTGGGCAGCAGCAGCAGCAGCTCTCATCTTGGCAGCACAGCACATGCTGCAGGGTGCTGTGCTGCAGTGGGGCAGAGAGGCTGCTGCATAGTTGCCTACCTGACCCTCTCCATGAGGGAGAAAATGCTCTGTTCCTGGACTTTCCTGGTAATGTATGATTGCCATCACCCGTGGTGAGCTAGTTAATTGATAAGAAAGGTGTTTCACCACAGGTGATAGCAATCATACATTACCAAGAAAGTCCAGGAACAGAGCATTTTCTCCCTCATGGAGAGGGTCAGGTAGGCAAGTATGGGCTGCTGCTATTGTTATTATTCCTGTATGGGTGGGTGGGGGGATTGTGATCACACTCCCCCCCCCCCCCCCCCCCCCCGAATTGACCCTGGCTGAGGGGCTCAGGGGCTGACTGCTGGGGGCTCAGGGACCAGGGACTATACCTACCCTGCTCTGTACAGCAAATACTTTCTTTTTACAACGATTTTCACCATAAAGGGGCGTGGCCACAGCTCCCGCGGTTAAGGCCACGCCCCCAACCCTCTAGGCAGCTCGGGATGGCAGCGGCAGCAGCGCTGTGTGTAGGCTGAGGCCACACACTGCGTGCACACTTTCTGGAGAGGAGGAGGGGGAGGGAGCCAGAGTGACAGGCGCAGTGGCAGCAGCAGGGATGCAGAGGAGGGAGAGACTGAGCGCCTATTCAGTTTGGCGCCTCCCTGCACTGCATCCCTTTGCTGAGCGCCTAGCGCTGGCTCTGCTTCCAAGGAAGTTGCGGACATCTACAATGAAACGTGTTAAGCCATTACCCCGTTCAACCCTCTGGACAAATATTGGACCTCCCCAGCTACTTATCCGGCTCAGCACATTGGATTGTTCCAGTCTACTGTACATATATTTACCATCCACCGTGCATGCAGAGACGCCTTCACTTAAGCTTCACGACGGACATTTGGAGTTTCTCCATATGATGGTAATATCTTTCATCATTGCAGGGTATTATTTCCAAGATCACTGTTGGGACCACAAATATTATTCTGTGGACTCAGACTAACTTTGACTCTATATTGTCCTAAATCCATGTTTTCCATTAGGAACAGGGGGGGCCCACACCGCACCCATTGCACCCATTTTAACACTTACCTTTCCGGAGTCCAGTGGCAGGACCTGCAATTGCGGCAGAAATCGCTGCCAAAATGGCCGCCGCGCATGCTCTGTAGCCAAATTGGTCTCCGGATCATGGCGGGCGCCATGTTTCCGGAGACCTGCACATGCGCAGTAGACTCCAGCACAATGCCGGAGTCTACAGCGCTGTACAGAGGAGAGGGCACACCCGGATGTGCACACGGGCCCCCTCCTCTGTAGAAACGCCCCTGCTGCATCCCGCCCATTACACACTTCTGTGAACATTTGCACTATTATAGATGTTGTGCTAAATGCATGCATTTTATCTGCAATTAACCAATAAATTATTCATCTCTTATACAATAAGCCGTATCTAGAAACCTCTGTGCACTAATGTTTTTAGGAGATATTACCTACATATGATATGTTATTATATTGGGCTAGTAGCATTTTATTACATTTTCTCAATATTGTATCTAGCGCATGTATATATTAAAGGCTGACACCATCTTTTTGAACCAGCTTCCTTCTAAGACAGCATTGTTCTGATCTATCATATATCTATAATAGTAAATTATGCTGATAATCCATATGGTTCCAAATAGATAATTAATTGGTCTCTAGAACCCCATTTTGACTCCTTTAACCGTTGCTCAGATATTCAGACAAACTCCGCCGCAAGTTCAAAAGAGCCTTTCATGAGCATCAGCTTTTATGGCGTATTCAGCACTCCTCCACACGAGGTTACTCTTTCTATTCTCATTCCCACAAAGTCTACACCAGACCAGATTTTCTCTTTATTTCTCACAGATTTCTACAATTGACAACAGGCACAACAATAAGTCATATTTCCTAGACAGATCATTCTCCCATTTCGTTGAAAACTGTATTACCATCTTTTAGCTTTAAATCTTATACCTGGTGCTTAAATGGGATGCTGCTCCAAGATGCATACTGTGGGTAGCAGAATAGAGAGGCGATAGACAAATAGATTGCATAAATAGTCTACCTGACACTTAAAAAACAGCGCTTAGCCTCAAGAGATGCCTTATTGCAGAGGATACAGAATCTAAAACTTTTACACAAGTCCTCCCTTTCCGCCGAGACTCTTCAATCCCTCACGGATGCTCTCCATGCACTTAATATTCTTATGTCAGACAAAATTAAATTGGATGCCCACAAATGCCACAGATGCTACTTCCTTTGGGGAAACAAACTGGGCAAGATGTTGGCTAAGGAGTTTCATGCCCAACATGCGGCTACATTCATTGTAATTCCACAAAGAAAATAGCTGCTACCTTTCAGTCCCAATTGTACAATTTGAAGGACTTGAGAGTGGAGACACAGTAGATATGCTGTCTCAGAGGTCCTCCATTAAACCTTACCTTTCAGAGGTAGGTTTTCCCAGCCTCTCTGTGGCAGAGGTAGAGGCACTCAAGGAGCCGTTCACCTTGTCTCCATTGGAGAAATGCGATCGCCACTGCCTGATTGACAGGCAGAGGTGTTCGCGGAGAGGGGCAGGAGCGGCCCCTGTTTTCCAGGAGTGGCGTGTCCAAGTACTGCTTCGGGAGATGCCGTTTCCTTGGCCTTGCAAGCCGTCCTGTGATAGGTAGTCTGAGCTGAACTTACTCAGCCTGCCGTCACAGATGAACATCGTGACCGACAGTCGTGATGTTCATCCCGGACTGCGATGCAATCGCAGTTTTGCTGTCACAAATGCAGGAAGGAGGTGCTGTGCATCGCCAGCTGCATTTGCATTGCTGCAAGCAACTTTACAAATGCAATCCTTACTGAGTTAGGCCCATAGAGAGTAATGAAGCACAATGTTAAAAACAAAAAACAAACAAATAAATAAATAAATAAATAAATATAAAACAATACTAATATAAAATATATACAATTAGCTGCAGGAATTTATTGCTGAAATTAACACCTAATTTCTGATTACTGAAGCTTTGTGTGTTCTCGATTCTATTATTCAAATGATGGATAAAAAGGTGAAATATGTAATGCAATTAATTTTTTATTGAGAGTTCAGTACAGAAATATGTAACCGCTCCATTTAAAATCTTACTCTTTTAATCTGCATGTTTGTTCTAAACCTTTCCATTTTCCATTTTTCCATAAATTGTGTTCTGATGCCATTGAATATAGATAATTGCATGCCCAACTAATCAGTCTGTTTTCCTGGTTTAAACCACAGGGGCTGTTTATAATCTTTAAATTACAAGATTTACTGATATTAACAGTGTAAAGTCAAGCTTTGCTAATCATGGTAGATAGAAATACTTGAAACAATCTCTTTTATTTCTTTCCTTTTAAGTAATAGTTTATTCAAAAGAAAATGATCAGTCTATAAGGAACTCAAACGGGAACAAATGACTATATTCAGCTTCAGCCCACCTCTTGACAAGTTGTATGTGAAAGTTAATGACTGGTTGTTAGGTTAGTCTAAGAGAACATAAACTGTGTAATAGTATTTCTTTTACAATCTACAAACTAATAAATCATGTCCTATAGGAATAGAAAATGCGTCAATAATATTTACAATGGAAATTGTAATATCCCCCCACCCTCCCCCCCAGACAGACAGGCAGGCAGGCACACACGCACACATACACACACACACATACACGGGTGTTTTTATCATTGAGAGCAATGAGGCCATAAAAAGTACAATTTCTTATTGCTGAGACTAGACATGATTTTGAGCTAATTATCAAACCGCCTGCTAGGACAATGGGTCCGATAAATCTATTGTTATATTACATATTATTAGTGTCATCTGAAGATGATGTAAGCTTTCAAGGCCAAACTCTGAATAGCTTAGCTGCTTATCTTTTCAAAGCTTGATATGTTGCCTATAGTTACAGGATCCAACATTTGTCTTATCATTTACAATAGACACACAGCAAGTTGGCTGATGCTGGCCACCTTACTGTACATTAGCATGTTAATACCTGGGCCTAGTAGGATACAACCCCCCAGGAAATACTTTGTGCACACTTTCACACAAGGTAGTGGCATTGAAGCCCCACACTGCACAAGTGACCATTGACTGTAAATAGATGCAGGGGGGTAGGGAGCGGTGTGCGAGCATGGTCATCAGCCATGGCGTAGGGCACTGTGAGCAGCACCATTGCTGCCCCATGGCCCCTGTATCAGGCTAGCATGGTGCCTGTAATGGTGATAGTGCTGCTGCAATGCTTCTCTGACCTGGGGCGTGAAGGGCCCACCGGGGAGATGCAGTGGTAGGGGCCTGTGTTTAGGGGTGTGGCCAGTCTCCAGAGGGGGTGTGGCCAGCTGCCAGAGAGGTTTGGCTAAGCATTAGAGGGTGCATAGCCTGGGCCTCTTGATAAATATATATAGTAAATAGTGCCAGTGCATGCATGATAATGTACACTATAGTCTTCTGCAGTATAAGGTAACATATGTATAATTTATAATTCAAGTGCACATGCACAGTCTGGAACCTGATACCCAGAGGAGGAGGTGGGGTCCCCAGGCAGTTTGGCCCCCTGTGGGCCAGTCCAACCCTGTGACTCTGACCATCCAAAGGACGCTCTGGACACACACCCTGTAATGTGTAGAGACTCCAGGAGCAGCTGGGCAGCTCTTTACTTTCTCCATCATGTATTTGGGGGCATGGCGGCAGTGGATTCTGCTCTGGCACTGGATAGATGTGGCTGGTCCCATCCAGGGCCAAAGAGATAAAAATCCCACACAGGCCTTGCACATTCTCTCTTTGCCAGCAGGCTCTTCACACATCTACATTATCTTATTCTGTGCTTCAAACCTATAATGGGTGCCATATATAGTGCAAAAGTTCTTTAAAATTGATTACAGGTACTGCTAATACTCCTTTCACACCGCCTGAGGAGCCTGACACGTGAGCTCCCAGGGTGCGACACGCCTCAGGCGCTCTGCTGCTACTGTCTGCAACCTGGCATATTGCCAGGTTAGTGACGTCAGCAGTGACACGGGGGCAGTGCTTGGAGATCACATGATCTCCAAGCACCGCCCGTACACACACAGTGAACGGGAACGGGTCGCATCGATTGGGCTCCCGTACACTCCGCACAGCGAGCCGGGTTGGACACGAGTTCAACCCTACTTGCTACCAGGGTTGAAATACCGGGTCTTTGGACCCAGTATTTTCCTTTGGCACCTTTCAGACCGCACATGAACACGGGTTATGCGCGCTTATGTGCTAATAACCCGTGTTTGTAGCTGGCGGTCTGAAAGGGGTATAAATCACAGGGGTCTATTTATCATAAGCAAGTATCCCCAAATGTAGGACTTGCTACGTGGAATGTTGTAAGTTATGCATGGCTGTCTCAGGTTTCACTTTCTAAATTCTGGGAGTCCAGAGTTGTGTAATATGGTGGTAGTTTAAATGAGCTAAAAAGTTTAAGTATTTGATGTAAAGAAAAAAAAAATTGTAGCGTAGAAATGCTTGCTGTGTGTATTGTTGACTGAAAATAGTTTTTACACTCCCCAGAACACATGAATAATAAGATTTTAAACCTACTGGTAAATCTATTTCTCCTAGTCCGTAGAGGATGCTGGGGACTCTGTAAGGACCATGGGGTATAGACGGGCTCCGCAGGAGATAGGGCACCTAAAAGAACTTTGACTATGGGTGTGCACTGGCTCCTCCCTCTATGCCCCTCCTCCAGACCTCAGTTAGAGAACTGTGCCCAGAGGCGATGGACACTACAAGGCAGGATTTAGAAATCCAAGGGCAAGAATCATACCAGCCCACACCAATCATACCATGTAACCTGGATCATACATAACCAGTTAACCGTATGAACAAAAAACAGCAACGGTCCAAGACCGATTCCAACTGTAACATAACCCTTATGTAATCAACAACTATATACAAGTCTTGCAGAGTTTCCGCACTGGGACGGGCGCCCAGCATCCTCTACGGACTAGGAGAAATAGATTTACCGGTAGGTTTAAAATCTTATTTTCTCTTACGTCCTAGAGGATGCTGGGGACTCCGTAAGGACCATGGGGTTTATACCAAAGCATCCAATCGGGCGGGAGAGTGCGTATGACTCTGCAGCACCGACTGAGCAAACGCTAGGTCCTCATCAGCCAGGGTATCAAACTTGTAGAATTTAGCAAAAGTGTTTGACCCCGACCAAGTCGCCGCTCGGCAAAGTTGTAATGCCGAGACGCCTCGGGCAGCCGCCCAAGAAGAGCCCACCTTCCCAGTGGAATGGGCCTTAACCGAATTTGGCACCGGCAATCCAGCCGTAGAGTGAGCCTGCTGAATCGTATTACTGATCCAGCGAGCAATAGTCTGCTTCGAAGCAGGTGCGCCAATCTTATTGGCCGCATACAGGACAAACAGGGCCTCTGTTTTCCTAATTCTAGCCGTCCTGGCTACATAAATCTTTAAGGCCCTGACTACGTCCAGAGATCTGGAATCCTCCAGGTCACTTGTAGCCACAGGCACCACAATAGGTTGATTCACATGGAATGAAGAAACCATCTTAGGCAAAAATTGCGGACGTGTCCTCAATTCAGCTCGATCCACATGAAAAATCAAGTAGGGGCTTTTGTGTGACAAAGCCGCCAATTCTGATACTCGCCTTGCCGATGCCAAGGCCAACAACATGACCACCTTCCAAGTAAGATGTTTCAACTCAACCTTGTTAAGCGGTTCAAACCAGTGTGATTTTAGGAACTGCAACACCACGTTGAGGTCCCATGGTGCCACTGGAGGCACAAAAGGGGGCTGGATGTGCAGCACTCCCTTTACAAACGTCTGGACTTCTGGAAGAGAAGCCAATTCCTTCTGAAAGAAAATCGAGAGGGCCGAAATCTGAACCTTTAACAGAGCCTAATTTCAGGCCCATATCCACTCCTGTCTGTAGGAAGTAGAGAAAACGACCCATATGAAAATCTTCCGTTGGTGCATTCTTGGTCTCTCACCAAGACACATACTTTCGCCAGATACGGTGATAATGCTTAACCTTCACCTCCTTCCTAGCCTTTATTAAAGTAGTGATGACCTCTTCCGGAATCCCCTTTTTTGCTAGGATTCGGCGTTCAACCGCCATGCCGTCAAACGTAACCGCGGTAAGTCTTGAAATACACAGGACCCCTGTTGCAACAGGTCTTCCCTCAGCGGAAGAGGCCAGGGATCTCCCGTGAGCATCTCTTGTAGATCTGAGTACCAGGCCCTTCGAGGCCAGTCTGGGACAACGAGTATCGTCTGTACTCTTCTTCGTCTTATGATCCTGAACACTTTTGTGATGAGAGGAAGAGGAGGAAACACGTAGACCAACTTGAACACCCACGGTGTTATCAGAGCATCTACTGCTACTGCCTGAGGGTCCCGAGACCTGGCACAATACCTCCGAAGTTTTTTGTTGAGGCATGACGCCATCATGTCTATTTGAGGAGTTCCCCAAAGACGTATTATGTCTGCAAAGACTTCTTGATGAAGTCCCCACTCTCCTGGATGGAGATCGTGTCTGCTGAGGAAGTCTGCTTCCCAGTTGTCCACTCCCGGAATGAAGACAGCCGACAGAGCGCTCACGTGATTTTCCGCCCAGCAAAGAATCCTGGTGGCTTCCGCCATCGCGACGCTGCTTCTTGTCCCGCCTTGGCGGTTCACATGAGCCACTGCTGTGACATTGTCTGACTGAATCAGAACCGGTAGGTTTCGAAGAAGACTCTCCGCTTGTCGAAGGCCGTTGTATATGGCCCTGAGTTCCAACACATTGATGTGTAGACATGACTCCTGGTCTTACCAAAGTCCCTGAAAATTTCTTCCTTGTGTGACTGCTCCCCATCCTCGGAGGCTCGCGTCCGTGGTAACCAGGATCCAATCCTGAATTCCGAATCTGCGACCCTCCAGTAGGTGAGCACTTTGCAACCACCACAGGAGAGACACCCTGGCCCCTGGGGACAGAGTTAATTTTCGATGTAAGTGTAGATGGGACCCGGACCACTTGTCCAGAAGGTCCCATTGAAAAGTCCTTGCATGGAACCTTCCGAATGGAATGGCCTCGTAGGCCGCCACCATCTTTCCCAGAACTCGAGTGCACTGGTGAACAGACACCCTTTTCGGTTTCAGCAGGTCTCTGACCATGTTCTGGATGTCCTGGGCTTTCTCCATTGGAAGGAAGACCTTCATTTGTTCCGTATCCAGTATCATACCTAGGAACGGTAATCAAGTTGTCGGAATCAACTGTGACTTCGGTAGATTTAGAATCCAACCGTGTTGCTGGAGCACTCTCAGAGAGAGCGCCACACTGCTCAGCAATTTCTCCCTTGATCTCGCTTTTATCAGGAGATCGTCCAAGTATGGGATAATTGTGACTCCATGCTTGCGCAGTACCACCATCATTTCCGCCATTATCTTGGTGAAAATCCTCGGGGCCGTGGAAAGTCCAAAGCTTTTATAAAGAATTCATTTAATTCATGAGATGTGGGAAAATTTATAATCTGTTTCTTTTCCTTAAACATGTGTACCCTTGTGTCGGGGACCGAGGGTTCATCCACAATATGCAAGACATCCCTAATTGCCACAATCATACACTGAATGGTTTTAGTCACCCTAGGGTGCAATTTTACTTCGTCATAATCGACACTGGAATCAGAGTCCGTGTCGGTAGTAGTTTCTTGTGCTAAGGGACGTTTTTGAGACCCCGGCGGGCCCTGTGAATCGGTCCAATCCGAGGATTGACCCACTGATGTTCCCCTTAATTCAGCCTTATCAAGCCTCTCATGTAAAGATGTCACACTTGCATTTAACCTATGCCACATGCTCATCCAATCCTGAGTCGGCACCAGCGACGGGGACACACCACTCATTTGCTCCACCTCCTCCTTGGAGAAGCCTTCCGCTTCAGACATGTCGACACACACTTACCGACACCCCACACACACAGGAAGTTACCTATAAGGGGACAAAACCCCAACCAGGCCCTTAGGGGAGACAGAGAGAGAGAATGCCAGCACACACCCAGCGCCCAAACACTGGAATATATGACCAGATAGCGCTTTTATATATTTATAATGTTAATCTCCACTCACTGCGTCGCCATGTGCCCCCCTCCTCTTTTTTCCAGCCTGTGAAGGTCAGCAGGGGAGAGAACAGGGAGCCAGCGTTTTCTCATGCAGCCTCTGTGGAGAAAATGGCGCTGGTTAGTGCCGAGGATCAAGCCCCGCCCACCCGACGACGGGCTTCGGTCCCCTCATGATATTGTAAGAAAATGGCGGGGGTCCGTGGATTTACTGTCCCACAGCCTAATCCAACATATTTATGCCCAAATTGAGGTTTATTGCTGCCCAGGGCGCCCCCCTCCCTGCGCCATGCACCCTACATTGCCTCTTGTGTGTGACTGGGAGCAATGGCGCGCAGCTTACCGCTGCGCGCTTACCTCATGAAGATCTGATGTCTTCTGCCGCCTGAAGGCTTTTCCTCAATACTCACCCGGCTTCTATCTTCGGCATCTGTGAGGAGGACGGCGGCGCGGCTCCGGGACGAACCCCAGGTGAGGCCTGTGTTCCGACTCCCTCTGGGGCTAATGGTGTCCAGTAGCCTAGAAGCAGTGCCCAACCTTACAAGCCAGCTCTGCTTCTCTCTCCTCAGTCCCACGATGCAGGGAGCCTGTTGCCAACAGGACTCACTGAAAATAAAAAACCTAACAAAATTCTTTAAAACAGCAAACTCTTGAGAGCTCACTGCTTTGTACCCTTTCTCCTCTGGGCACAGAATCTAACTGAGGTCTGGAGGAGGGGCATAGAGGGAGGAGCCAATGCACACACATAGTCAAAGTTCTTTTAGGTGCCCTATCTCCTGCGGAGCCCGTCTATACCCCATGGTCCTTACGGAGTCCCCAGCATCCTCTAGGACGTAAGAGAAATAGGAAATATATATAGTATCATTGTGGTAAATTTCACCTAAGATACTGCACAGTATATCAGTGTTACGGAGGGGGCTTCTTCACACAGCTTATACTTCAACAGTACCGCTCTTTTCAGCCTATTATCAGACATCTGGTATTTATTAATACTAATTGTTCAGATAGAAAATAAATAAATGTGAATCTCTCTTTATATTGTTACCTACTGTGCATGTAGGAATCCGTATATTGAATCCATAATCCAGTGTGTGACTCATGCAGCATGATGGGGAATCTGTGAAGGGAATATGTATCAGAACATTGTATCCTAGGATACCGCATCTGCTATTTTGTCTGCATATTTTGCTAAAAACCCGTTTCTCTCCTACAGGGACCAGCATATTTACCGTATATGAAGCTGCATCTCAGGAAGGGTGGGTTTTCCTTATGTACAGAGCAATTGACAGCTTCCCCAGATGGCGCTCCTATTTCTATTTCATTACCCTCATTTTCTTCCTTGCTTGGCTTGTTAAGGTATTGTATAATTTTTTGTCTGAATACTGTATTTATTCATTATCTGTTAATGTTAACAAATTACTGTTCTCTTCTAAACATTGCAAACTTATGTTTTCTAGAATGTCTTCATTGCTGTGATCATTGAGACCTTTGCTGAAATTAGAGTGCAGTTTCAACAGATGTGGGGTTCTCGAAGCAGCACCACTTCTACTGCTACCACTACGGTATGGCTCATTTGTATGTAGAATGCAACTTTTACTTTGCATGAAACTCTTACTCACGGCACCCAGGTCCTAATATTTTTTTTTCGGTCTGCAAGTAAAGATTAATAAAAACAACATAGAGAATCTGGTAAGTTCACTAATGTAACAGCAGTAGGGCCGTCCTGGTAGAAATCTTACTACAATCAGTGGCTGTCTGGCAACTTTCAGCCTGGAGGGGGTAATGGAGGGGGGGGGGGGGGGGGGGGCGCTTTGGAGGGCGATCACAAGCAAGTCACCATGGTGCATTGAAACTCAAAAATGGGTGTGGCAAAACACCTTGTAGGTGTAGTTTATTTTATGTGGGTGTGGCTTAAATAGGCAATGACATATAAGAAAAAACTGTTAAATCAAAAATATAATAACCTACGAGTCTTACCTGACAAAGCAGAGACTATTGTATTAAACTCTATACAGATCGGATTCTAGTTACAGATATACAGTACAGAGAGATCGAATAATGGAAAATAAAATATAGCCATTATTCTAGTGATCGGTATACACAGGAGGATTGGAAATTTCAAGTGTTCCTGGAAAATATTCTGAAAGCCCATATGTAACCCATCATGTTATGGGGCATATGTATCAAAAATGTTTGTGGGATATCTTACTTGAGGAGACAGCTGCATCAGAGATATATGCTGAGAGCCACACCTTTTCTTCGAATGTAAAAACAGCTCCTGGCTTTGGGGGCTGCTAAAATGCTGACATTACCAAGATCCAGAATGCTAAGCTTTCATTTACATTTTTTGCAGTATCTCCCTGTATTTTGAATCCATTGGTGCCTCAATTTTAACAAGATGCTTATTCCCCACTGAGGAGAAGTAGCTCTACAGCATAATGCCACTGCCCCCATAGTTGAGATGCTGTTTGCTAAGGAATGGACAGGTGTGTGTCACACATAGCATTTTGATTTGGGGTCAGAAAGCTAAATTTTTGTCCCATTTGAACACAAAATCTTGTCTCACATTTTATCGGGTCACTTTATGTTTTTTTCCCCCAAACCCTAGGTATGTATTAACGTGGTTTTTCTTCCGTAATGGCTCCTTTCTAGCCAGAGGCATCGCAAGGGGAAAGGGGGGCTGTGGGGGGAGAGAAGAGTGGCGGACCATCTCCGGTAGACACAAACATGCCAACTTCCCCGTAGTGACAGGAAGATGGGTGCTGCAGTGTGATATTTATCCTGCAGTGCCTGGCTCCTGCCATGAGGAGGAGCTGGTAGTGCAGGCAGAGCCTCTAGGGGAAGCCCAGCATCCCCAGGGTTGCTGGGCATGCCCCCGGAGTGATGTTAATGGGGACTTCCCACGAGGCCATGCCCATGCCCCCATAGTGATATCAGCAGGGGAATTCCTGTAAGGTCACACCTCTTCCTGTGAGGCCACTTCCCTATTATGAGTGCAGCTACTGTCCGCACTGGGTGTTATTGACCCCGGTGCCACCACTGTTTCTAACCACCCTCGCATACAGGTCAGTTGTATACAGCGCTCTCGTTATGGTTGACTGTTGCACCTTCTCTACAGTCAGAGTGAATAAAATCTGTAGCTCCTTCAAAGTGATGGTTGACCACTCTGTTTCATTCCTCACAAGTCTCAATCTGGCTTCTGAGGGACGGCCTTGTCTAGACAGTGGTTGGGCAATATAATGCATCTTAGATTTCCTCATAATTGATCCAACAGTGCTTTCTGGGATAGCCTATCACTGACCTGGTTTGGGGGGGTTGTGGACTCGGGGTTTCTTCCGATGACCGGGAAGTGGAACCGCAACTGGGCCGCAGCAGAGATGGCCGAATGTAAGTCTTCCTCATGCAGGATCAGATCGGCGGACAGGAGGCACGTGCGGACGCTGAAGGTCTCCTGAAAGAGAGAACTTGACAGGTGCTGGTGAATCACAGAAAATACTAAGTGCGGGAGGCACGGAGGTGCTTGGAGGCACGGAGGTACTGGAGGCATGGAGGTGATTGGAGGCACGGAGGTGCTTGGCACGGAGGTGCTTGGAGGCACGGAGGTGCTTGGAGGCACGGAGGTGCTTTGAGGTACGGAGGTGCTTGGAGGCACGGAGGTGCTTGAAGGCACGGAGGTGCTGGAGGCACGGAGGTGCTTGGAGGCACGGAGGTGCGTGGAGGCACGGAGGTGCGTGGAGGCGCTCGGGCGCTTGTAGGCACTGATGTGCTTGGAGGCACGGAGGTGCGTGGAGGCGCTCGGGCACTTGGAGGCACTGATGTGCTTGGAGGCATGGAGGTGCGTGAAGGCGCTCGGGCGCTTGAAGGCACTGATGTGCTTGGAGGCACGGATATGCTTGGAAACACGGAAGTAGCAGGAACGAGGGAGCTCTGAAGATCACAGTTTCTGACAGGCAGAATTGATGATACACAGGTGCCGGATCTCTGCCCGGCGTCTGGCTTTGAACCTCCCGCCTTTGCCTGATTGGCGGAGCGGGCAGGTGACGTCAGCCCCGCTCCGCCTACCTGACCTCACTCAATATGGCGGCACCCTCACTCCGGGAAGCCGCCGGGGAGACCCACTGACCTGATGCCGGAACCCCGAGACCGCCGGAGGAGAGAGGCGCCAGGCCATCCAGGACACCCGCAGAGGCAAGCGCGGCCGCCGCTGCCCGCGAGGTGTGACAGTACCCCCTCCTCCAGGAGTGGCCCCTGGACACTTTCCGGGCTTAGTTGGATGTCTGGAGTGGAAGATCCGAACCAGTCGGGGAGCCGTTACCTCAGTAGCATTGATCCAACTTCTCTCTTCAGGACCATAACCTTTCCACTCTACCAAGTACTGTAGTTTTTTATGAAGATAACGAGAGTCAAGAATAGCTTTGATTTCAAATTCTGTCCCAGCTTCAGTCACTACAGAAGTTGACCTAGGGGATGCTGTGTGGAACCGATTCAGAATGAGGGGACGGAGGAGAGAGACATGAAAGGAGTTCGGAATTCGAAGGTGGGAAGGCAACCCTAGTTTGCAGACGACCGGGTTCAAGACTTGCAACACTGGGAAAGGACCAATGAACCTTGGGGCAAATTTCATAGTAGGCACTTTTAAACGAAGATTGCGGGTAGAGAGCCATACCTTGTCGCCAACCTTATATTGAGGAGCTGCTCGTCGCTTCCTATCCGCAAAGAATTTATAGTGACCGGAAACTCTCTTGAGATTGGCATGAACTCGACTCCAGATTTGGTTAAAGTGTCGGAGAGTAGAGGCTGCAGCAGGAACTTCTTCTGGAGGACAAATGGGCAACTCCGGAACTTGGGGATGAAATCCGTAATTAATAAAGAATGGAGACTCACCAGTTGAAGAGTGATATAGATGGTTGTGGGCAAACTCGGCCCAAGGCAACAACTCCACCCAGTTATCTTGAGAAGGGGAAAGGTAAACACGGAGAAAAGTCTCTAGATCTTGATTGATGCGTTCAGTTTGCCCATTAGTCTGTGGATGGTAAGCAGAAGAAAACTTGAGTTTAATTTGTAGAGCTGAACAGAGGGCTCTCCAGAATCTTGCTGTAAACTGTACCCCTCGATCTGAGACTATTTCTAGAGGTAACCCGTGCAGGCGGAAATGTTCTTGGATAAATAACAGAGCCAGCTTGGAAGCGGATGGTAATCCGGTCAACGGAATAAAATGTGCCATCTTAGAGAATCGGTCAATAATCACCCAAATGGTGTTATGACCCTTAGAGAGAGGTAGTTCAGTAACAAAGTCCATCGAGATATGAGTCCAAGGCCTTTTAGGAATGGATAAAGGATGCAACAAGCCCGCAGGCGGCAGACGTGGAGTTTTGTGCTGAGCACATTGAGGACACGAATTGACATACTCTTGAACATCCTTTTTCATAGTGTCCCACCAGTACGATCTTCGCAGGAATTCCCACATTTTCTGAACTCCCGGATGACCAGAAAACTTAGAAGTGTGAGCCCACTGCAACAGTCTTGGTCGAAATTTAACTGGCACCGACATTCTTCCAGGAGAAGGGCCCAACCCAGTGGGAGCGGCAGAAATAGAGATGGGACTAAGGATTAATGCCTTTTCTACTGTATTCTCCTCATCCGAAGCCATTACTGAACGGGATAGGGCATCCACCTTGGTATTAAGAGTTCCAGCCCGATACTTGATGATAAAGGAAAATCTGGCAAAGAATAGCGCCCATCTTGCCTGACGGGAATTCAAACATTGGGCCGTCTTAAGGTACAGTAAATTCTTGTGATCCGTAAAAATTGTAATTAAGTGTTTAGCACCTTCCAGAAGATATCTCCATTCTTCTAAATCAGATTTAATTGCCAGCAGCTCTTTGTCTCCAATGGTGTAATTTAATTCAGCAGGGGAGAACTTGCGAGAATGGAAACCACATGGATGCAACTTCCCGTCTGAGGCGTACTGCGAAAGTATGGCACCTATGCCTACCGTGGAAGCATCAACCTCCAGAAAGAATGGTTTTAGGAAATCTGGCTGCTGAAGTACGGGGGAGGACATAAAGGCTGTCTTCAGCTGTTTGAACGCTGCTACTGCTTCAGAAGGCCAATTGCTTGGGTCAGCCCCTTTCTTAGTCAGAGCAGTAATAGGTGCCACGATAGTAGAGAAACCTCTTATAAATTTTCGATAATAATTTGCGAATCCTAGGAATCGTTGCACTGCTTTCAAGGAAAGAGGTTGAGTCCAATCTCGGATGGCCGAGAGTTTCTCCGGATCCATACGCAACTCAGTTCCAGAAATAATGTAGCCCAAAAACGGAATAGAAGGAACCTCAAAGGTGCACTTGGAGATTTTGCCATAAAGATGGTTCTCGCGCAACCGAAGGAGTACTTCCTTAACTTGTAGTCGGTGCTTAGAAAGATTCTTCGAAAATATCAGAATGTCATCCAAATAGACTACTACATTCAGATACAACATGTCCCGAAAGACTTCATTAATGAATCCCTGAAAGACGGCGGGGGCGTTGCTGAGGCCAAATGGCATTACCAGGTACTCGTAATGCCCATCTCTAGTATTGAAAGCCGTCTTCCACTCATCCCCTTGTCGGATATGTATCCGGTTGTATGCTCCCCTTAAGTCAAGCTTAGTAAATACTCGAGCTCCACGCACTCTATCAAAAAGCTCTGTGATGAGCGGCAGAGGATACTTGTTCGTAATGGTGACTTCATTTAAACCACGATAGTCAATACATGGTCTCAGGCCTCCATCTTTTTTCTTTACAAAGAAGAAGCCAGCTCCCACTGGGGAAGTGGAGGGACGGATGAACCCCTTCTGCAAATTAGACTTAATGTACTCTGACATAGCTTGTGTCTCTGGAACCGACAAAGGATAAGTGCGACCTCGGGGCGGCATTTTTCCAGGAATAAGCTCAATAGGACAGTCCCAGGGCCTATGCGGAGGTAATTTATCAGCCGCCTGTTCCGAGAAGACATCTAAAAATTCTCGATAAGCCTCTGGAATAGACTCCACGTCCAACTTGGCCGATGCACGGAGTGGAACGACAGGAGTAAGACAATTTAATTGACAGAAGGGACTCCAAGAAATTATTTGTGTCGACCCCCAGTCGACATGAGGGTTGTGAAGCCTGAGCCAGGGAAGACCCAAAACGAGATCATGAGACATCTCCTGAATAACCAGAAACTCCAATTGTTCTCGGTGCAAAGCCCCCACATGTAGCTGAATTGACTCAGACTGACTCGTAATCAAGGCGTTAGGAATTTGGACACCGTTAATAGCTGTGATCGTAATAGGTCGCTCGACCAACTGTAACTTCAAGCCCAAACTCTGGGCGCAGGAGAGAGAAATAAAATTCCCCGCAGCTCCCGAATCCAATAGAGCCATAACAGTTTTGACTTCTGTTTCAGTAGACAAAGATACTGAGAGTAAACAGTCCACTACTGGAGAAGATTGAGAAACCACACCCAGCTTGACTTCCCCGGAACAGGCTAGGACTGCCCGTTTCCCGGGCGAGACTTGCAAAACTTGAGAAAGTGATCCGCGGCTCCACAGTAGAGGCAAAGTCTATTCTCACGCCGACGCTGCCCCTCCTCTGGAGACAGCCGAGACCGATTGATCTGCATGGGTTCGTCTGGACCTGTCGTAACCGATTGTTTAGCCGGAAGAGCCCTGAATCTGCATCGATCAGACCGAGTACGTTCGCCGACTCGTTCCTGCATGCGGAGATCCACTTTCACACAGAGCGAGATCAACTGTTCCAAAGAATCTGGCAAATCCCTTGTAATCAGTTCGTCCTTAAGACGGTCGGACAGCCCGTTCCAGAAAGCGGCCCGTAAGGCATCATTATTCCAGCGCAATTCGGAGGCTATGGTCTGAAAATGAATCACATACTGACCTACTGAACGGGAGCCTTGTCGAACTCGGAGTAGATCTGAAGAGGCAGCGGTCGTTCTGCCAGGCTCATCAAAGATCCTGCGGAAAGATGAGATGAAATTGGTGTAGCTGGAAACCAAAGGATCAGATCGCTCCCATAACGGAGACACCCATTCCAGCGCTGAGCCCTCAAGCAAGGAAATAATGTATGCTACTTTGGACCGATCCGTGGGGAAGTTGTGTGCGAGGAGTTCAAACTGTACCTCGCACTGGTTAAGAAAACCACGGCAATTCTTCGGATTGCCATTGTAGCGAGAGGGAGTGGGAAGCTGAAGGCGTGACCTGGTTCCGGACACAGCGTGAGCATTATCGGGAGCGACTACCGGAGCGGGCACCGGAGCTGGAACCGGAACTACTGAAGCCAGGGAAACCTGAATTTGATCCAGCCTGCCGGATAGTTCTTGGAGATACCGCATCACCTGGCTTTGCGCCGCCTCTTGACTCTGAACACGGGAAACCAGATCGTGGATGGCACTCGCCTCTGGGTTCCGATCCCCCGGGTCCATGTGGCCTGTGTATACTATCACTGACCTGGTTTGGGGGGGTTGTGGACTCGGGGTTTCTTCCGATGACCGGGAAGGGAACCGCAACTGGGCCGCAGCAGAGATGGCCGAATGTAAGTCTTCCTCATGCAGGATCAGATCGGCGGACAGGAGGCACGTGCGGACGCTGAAGGTCTCCTGAAAGAGAGAACTTGACAGGTGCTGGTGAATCACAGAAAATACTAAGTGCGGGAGGCACGGAGGTGCCTGGAGGCACAGAGGTACTGGAGGCACGGAGGTACTGGAGGCACGGAGGTGCTTGGAGGCACGGAGGTGCGTGGAGGCACTGAGGTGTGTGGAGGCACGGAGGTGAGTGGAGGCGCTCGGGCGCTTGTAGGCACTGAGGTGCGTGGTGGCGCTCGGGCGCTTGGAGGCACTGATGTGCTTGGAGGCACGGAGGTGCGTGGAGGCATTCGGGCGCTTGGAGGCACTGATGTGCTTGGAGGCACGGAGGTGCGTGAAGGCGCTTGAAGGCACTGATGTGCTTGGAGGCACGGATATGCTTGGAAACACGGAAGTAGCAGGAACGAGGGAGCTCTGAAGATCACAGTTTCTGACAGGCAGAATTGATGATACACAGGCGCCGGATCTCTGCCCGGCGTCTGGCTTTGAACCTCCCGCCTTTGCATGATTGGCGGAGCGGGCAGGTGACGTCAGCCCCGCTCCGCCTACCTGACTGTTATGAACTTGCCTCCGGGCAACTGTGACGAACTTACGCCACTGCCCCTGCTAAGTGTGCCATGTAAAGCATTTGCAGCTACAAAGCCTTCAGTGGGGTAAATTTACTAAGATTCGTATTTTCCCGTTTGAGGTCAAAGTTCAATCACGAATGACATCGAAAGTGTAAATATGCAACTTTTTGAATTGATTACGACTAATTTACTAAGCTGCCGTATTCTGCATTTTCGGGTTTTCCGATGTCGATGTCATTCGTTTTTTTAGGCAGTGTTTTACGTGAGTGACTTGTAAAACACTGCCGACTTTAATACAATGAATCTCGGCCGGATCTGAGAGATCCGTGCAGGGCTTCATTGTGCACTTTGTTTAACAAAAAAATAAAGTTTAAATGTAAAAAAAAAATTGCGTGGGGTCCCCCCTCCTAAGGCAAACCAGCCTCGGGCTCTTTGAGCCGATCCTGGTTGCAGAAATATGGGAAAAAAATGGACAGGGGTTCCCCCATATTTAAGTAACCAGCATCGGGCTCTGCGCCTGGTCCTGGTTCCAAAAATACGGGGGACAAAAAGAGTAGGGGTCCCCCGTATTTTTGAAACCAGCACCGGGCTCCACTAGCTGGACAGATAATGCCACAGCCGGGGGACACTTTTATACAGTGCCTTGCGGCCGTGGCATCAAATATCCAACTAGTCACCCCTGGCCGGGGTACCCTGGGGGAGTGGGGACCCCTTCAATCAAGGGGTCGTCGTCCCCAGCCACCCAAGGGCCAGGGGTGAAGCCCGAGGCTGCCCCCCCCCCATCCAATAGGCTGCGGATGGGGGGCTGATAGCCTTTGTGAAAAGTGATTGATATTGTTTTTAGTAGCAGTACTACAAGGCCCAGCAAGCCTCCCCCGCAAGCTGGTTCTTGGAGAACCACAAGTACCAGCATGCGGCGGAAAAATGGGCCCGCTGGTACCTGTAGTACTACTACTAAAAAAATACCCCAAAAAAGACATTACACACACACCTTGAAAGTATAACTTTAATACATCCATCCACACCTCCATATACACATACTTACCTTATGTTCACACGAGGGTCGGTCCTCTTCTCCAGTAGAATCCATGGTGTACCTGTAGAAAAAATTATACTCACATAATCCAGTGTTTTCGGCTCCTCGGTAAATCCTTTTGTAATCCACGTACTTGAAAAAATAAAAAAACGGATACCCGACCACGAACTGAAAGGGGACCCATGTTTTCACATGGGCCCCCTTTCCCCGAATGCCAGAAACCCACTCTGACTGATGTCTAAGTGGGTTTCTTCAGCCAATCAGGGAGCGCCACGTTGTAGCACCCTCCTGATCGGCTGTGTGCTCCTGTACTGTCTGACAGGCGGCACACGGCAGTGTTACAATGTAGCGCCTATGCGCTCCATTGTAACCAATGGTGGAAACTTTCAGGTCAGCGGTGAGGTCACTTTCGGTCAACCGCTGACCTGAAAGTTCCCACCATTGGTTACAATGGAGCGCATAGGCGCTACATTGTATCACTGCCGTGTGCCGCCTGTCAGACAGTACAGGAGCACACAGCCGATCAGGAGGGTGCCAAACGTAGCGCTCCCTGATTGGCTGAAGAAACCCACTTAGACATCAGTCAGAGTGGGTTTCTGGCATTCGGGGAAAGGGGACCCATGTGAAAACATGGGTCCCCTTTCAGTTCGTGGTCGGGTATCCGTTTTTTTATTTTTTCAAGTACGTGGATTACAAAAGGATTTACAGAGGAGCCGAAAACACTGGATTATGTGAGTATATTTTTTTCTACAGGTACACAATGGATTCTACTGGAGAAGAGGACCGACCCTCGTGGGAACATAAGGTAAGTATGTGTATATGGAGGTGTGGATGGATGTATTAAAGTTATACTTTCAAGGTGTGTGTGTGTTGTCTTTATTGGGGTATTTTTTTAGTAGTAGTACTACAGGTACCAGCGGGCCCGTTTTTCCGCCGCATGCTGGTACTTGTGGTTCTCCAAGTACCAGCTTGCGGGGGAGGCTTGCTGGGCCTTGTAGTACTGCTACTAAAAACAATATCAATCACTTTTCACAAAGGCTATCAGCCCCCCATCCGCAGCCTATTGGATGGGGGGGGCAGCCTCGGGCTTCACCCCTGGCCCTTGGGTGGCTGGGGGGGGGGGGACCCCTTGATTGAAGGGGTCCCCACTCCCCCAGGGTACCCCGGCCAGGGGTGACTAGTTGGATATTTGATGCCACGGCCGCAAGGCACTGTATAAAAGTGACCCCCGGCTGTGGCATTATCTGTCCAGCTAGTGGAGCCCGGTGCTGGTTTAAAAAATACGGGGACCCCTACTCTTTTTGTCCCCCGTATTTTTGAAACCAGGACCAGGCGCAGAGCCCGATGCTGGTTGCTTAAATATGGGGGAACCCCTGTCCATTTTTTCCCCATATTTCTGCAACCAGGATCGGCTCAAAGAGCCCGAGGCTGGTTTGCCTTAGGAGGGGGGACCCCACGCAATTTTTTTCCAGAAAATTTATAACATTTCCCCCCCGTTCCCACTGAAAAACATGCACGGATCTCATGGATCCGTGCATGCCTATACAAACACGGGATAAAAAAGCAGGTCTGTTTTTTTTTAGCACTTTTTCACGATTTGTATTTTATCACGGCAGTGTTTGGCTATTGTCGGCAGTGTTTGTGTTTTGCACTTTTTAGTAAATTCCCGATTTCTAGCAAATTGCAGGCGTATTTGACCGATGGTGTATTGATTCGTGATTTTTTCCTAGGACTTCCAAAATATTACGAATGCCCTCATCACTGCCGTGATTTTTGCTTAGTAAATTACCGAGATGACACTTTGATGAAAAAACGGCATCTCGGTCAAAATCGGGACCTTAGTAAATATACCCCAGTGTGTCTGTCAGAACTCAGGTGAGGGATAATGAAGATGCTGTAAGCATTGCACACATGAGTTCTTTAAATGCTACATTTGGTTGTCACTTGGCTGTAGTTTTCCTTCTTATTTGAAAGCATTTCAGTTTATCTGGATAAGGGATAGCAACACATCACCTTGCTAGATAAACTAGATATGGAGCATACATTTATTGTGTCACTCATCCTCCTCTGTGAGGAGTTTTCCTGTGCTGCATTCTAATCTACTGCCTCAGGACACAGCAGCCAGGGAGCGTTACAGATCTATGGTTAGACTTGTCCTCCAGGATGGCTTTGAAGCAAAATTGAAAATATCTTTGCAAGGCATACAGTACACTGGACGAGATGTTGTTTGCAACATGTCAGATTTTGTTCACCAAGACATTTGCTTAAGGTCAAATGATCTAAAGCACTGTCCCTTGTGGTCATATATGTCAATTTAGTTTTATATCACACAGCTGGTTTATTATAAGGCTGATAGTCATGTTAATGCCACCGTGACGACAAACCTCCTGTACAGTATGGATCTGGATGGGTCAGAACAGAGATACAAAGGGATGTAATGTATAATGTTGTTAACTGTACCTTGTGGTTCAGGCAAATAGTGTGCAGGAAAAATAAATCACATGAACATTACTGTACTTATGTTAGAAACAAGTCATTGCGGATCTTTCGAGGAGTGCAAAAAAAAAAAAAAAATCCCAGCATATTTTCATTGCATTGTAGCATTGTCTATTGCTTTTCCGCTATTTTCAACTATAGACAGGGTCGGACTGGCCCACAGGGGTACCAGGGAAACCACCGGTGGGCCCCACTGCCTGAAGGCCCACTCCTTCCTCTAGATTCCAGACTGTGCACTTGTATTATACATGGTAGATATGTTGCACTGAACTATTGTGTATTTCAAGCCTCTGTGGAGGCTGGCCACACCCCCTTTGTAGGCTGGCCACACCCCTAAGTATGGTCCCCTATAACTGCATTCCCCCTGTGGGCCCTTCATGCCCCAGTCCGACACTGACTATAGATTACATACTATACCTGTCTAGCCCCACAAAGCTGTATGTAACAGCAGATTGCGAAATATGTATCAAGATTACATGATATCAAGTAACTGCACAACTGCAGGTAATGTCTTAGAGGAAAGTATAGTACTACAGCGTGGACCCACACACAACCGAGCTCGCCACTGTGCCCAGAGCACTGCGAGCGCAGCGAGTCCGCAAGGGGACTCGCAGACTCACTGCCGGGATTCCGTAAGATGCCGCTGTCGCTATACTGACAGCTGGCATCCCATCTTCCGGTATTTCATACCGCATACGTAACACATTACAGTATCAATAATTTGCAAAGTGTACTAAAATTGTAAAGAGAGACATGGCAAAACAACCTAATGCTGTACATAGCAGACTTGGTTACTCATCATTTCCAGCATATTACTGTAGGTCATTGTTGATCATAAAAGTGCCCATCTCAGATTTATGCCAACATAACAGATTTATGACCTAAACCAATTACACGGCGGAATCACATTATAATGACCACCATGAAGTATGTCACGTGTCGTGCACTGGCTTGGTGGGTATATAAGGTGTGCGATAGGCCGTCTGCACACACATCACTCATTGCTGTCACAAATAAAAATTTAACTGAGTTGCAAAAAGGGATGTTTATCGGCTTTCAGGCCAAGGGTGTCAGTATTGCTGAAAGACCGCAGTTTTGTGAACTGTTTGCATGCTGCGGTGGTGAAGCTGTATCATGACTGGACAAATGGCACCATTTCAAATAATCGGCGGGTAAACTGCGGAGCACCGCGTGCCATTGATGGGAGAGGTGAACGTTGGCTACAAAGATGCGGAAGGGCCGATGGACATGCTACAGTGGAGCAGCTCACAGTCAAAATGAACCTGGGGTTACCAGACGTGTGTCTAAAATGACAGTTTAGCGAACTCTGCTGTGTATGGAGCTCCAGAGCAAACAGGTGGTCATAATAATTTGACTTTTGTCATGTGTACAGTAGTTATCTCTGGGACCTGGCTACCATATAATCACTGTGGAACTTATTGCAATTAGTGTCTTTACAGGACAGTCATTGTTATGATTCTGATACTCAGGTCAGGGGTGATCTTATACGGTGGGACCTGAATACCAGAACGTAATGCTGGGAAAGGGGAATGGAAAGGGAATAGCCCCTGGCACCCTATCTCCGTTGTCTCGCCCGTGCTGTCAGTACACTCTTGCGAGACTATGGTTGCTTGGGCCCATGGCAGCCGCGTTTGAAGGGCGGATTACGTCTGCCCAACTCCGATGCCCCCTCAGGTCTTAATGAGAGACAAAGAGTGAACCGAGACAGGGTGATAACTAGGGGCCCTCTAACTGAACAACAAAGCCAGGGGCTACTAACAAAGCTGAAACTAAAGTATGCACGGATTTCCGCCAGGGAAAAGATCAACAAAATACTCCACTTGTCCACTCTCCTACACGGCACCGCCGAGTACCGGAGAGGACTGTGGAAGCGGATACCTCCGCAAATGCTCCAATAACAGAAAACAATATAAAGCGGTTTAGGCCACAACTCGCGGCGGAGCCGCCACTCACGAAACCAAGCAAGATCCTCTATCGACTGCCACAGGTAAACGAGGACCAGAAGAACTCCTTAGGATAAGACGGCTACACCAAGACTCAGGAACTCAAAGAACTGGAAAGACCGGGCACAGCAGACCAGGAACAGACGTTCACCAAACATGAGCAGCATGCAGGAAGCTATCACCGGCGTCTGTGTGAGGCACTGAGGAGGCTTAAAACAGGGAACCCTCCAATCAGAGTCCAGAGCCTAATTACCCAAAATGTCGTGCAGCTGCCTTGCTGCACGACCAGAGAACATGTGTAGTGCATATTAATTAAACACCAGCAACGGGGAACGCAGTCCGCCTGTGGCGTCCCCGTTGCTATGGACCCGGCGGCTCGACACGCACGCGTCCTGGCGTTGCTAGGGACCCAGCGGCTCAGCGCGCATGGCGTCCTGGCGTTGCTAGGGACCCGGCGGCTCAGCGCGCACGGCGTCCCTAGCGTTGCCAGGCGCCGTGCAGAAAGGGAAGAAGGTGCAGCGGCCGGCTACGGACCGCTGCGCCTACCAGTCATGGCTGTTTTGAAGAATCCTGGGAATACTATCTCAGCTCAGCTTAGTCCCAGCTTCTGGGCACAGCGTGGCTGATTCTGAGACCGATCTATGGTCACAGACACAATTGAACAGTTTTGGCACACAGTGCATATGCAGATATTTGCATAAATCTGCCCTATTCTGAGTCAAAAGCAAGTTGGTTGGTTCTGTCTTTCTGTGAAATAGGGCAGTTCGGAACATGAAGTGGGCGTTGACAATGTAATTACACATAACCTGACTTATGGGAATGTTGGTGTCACAAAATGCCTTTGAGACCTCTGCCACAGACCCTGATACTTACCGCCCCCGGATAATGTCACATCTTCCCAGGAGTTTCCCTGGGATCTGCCATCCTCTGACCGCTGCTGTGGTACCTGACCCTACCCGGCGGTGTCCAGCATAGTTCACAGCATTTCCAGTTCCAGACAGGTTCCCAGCAATACTGGTTCCAGCCCAGTTCCTAGCAATTCCAGTTTCAGCCTGGTTGTAAGCATTTCTGGTTCCAGCCCTGTCTCCAGCAATTCCAGTTCTAACCCAGTTCCAAGTAATACTGATCCCAGCTGGGTATCTGGCTCCATTAGTTCTAGCCCAAGTCCTGGTTCAGGTCCAAATCCAAAGCTTGTTCTGCTGATCCTTCCTCTGTACTGTAGATCCTCAGCACACCAAACTACAAACTTTTTCTAGTAGAGTTTTTGGTCATACCCAGGGTTATAGCTTCTCTATAGTGGTACCATCAACATATTCACTGTTTCCACTCAAGTACCAGTCCATGCGTAGGAACTTTATCAAGCCACCAAGCTCCCTTTATACAGCCTCTCATCCTACTCAAACCCCAGATTCAAGTCCGGGAACACAGACTCATACAGACATGATACTATAGCTTTGAGTTTGTGTCTAAAGCTCTGTATGTCATGTGTATGAGGGAATGCAAGTCTGTTTCTGACTCTTGCATCTAGCATGGGGCTGGTGCAAGTGCACATACAGTACTAATGATAATAGTTGTGGCATTAGATGATACTTGCATTAGAATGAGGTAGTAAATAAGAACTCCCGTAGCTGCCCGCAACTACAGTCACATTGCAAGTGACTCAGAATAAAGCTAGAGAGTTCAACTGTTCCCATCCGGTTTCTCGTTTGGTGATATCTGTGGTCTCCGTGCTTCCATGTCAGGAATCGGCGTTCAGTAGTGACATCTCACTTACCAGCGCGCTGGTGTGCAGGCCTCCGGAGGTCACAGCCCCAGTCTGCGGCTGCATGAATGCTCTGTCCGCGGGCACGGTGCCCATTGTCCTTGTGTACCTCTGAAGTCCATCTAGTGTGTACCCACCATCTGTGCAGCATGGACACCGCCATGACACTTGCGGTCAACTGACCTGCAAACACCCAATCCTGCGCTGTGTCTGCACACATGATTCTAGCATCCAATGCCTGTTGACCAAGGGGTATAAATCCAGAACATCAGCTCAGTCTCATCGCCTCAAACAATGCGTCACATCCAGTGTACAGCGGCTCCAGTCTTCTATCTCCAATGATTTCCTTGCTCCAGTGTCTCTGTGGAACTACAGGCTCCAGCCATCCAGCTCTGCTAGAACTCCTTCCACAGTCAGCTTCCACCTCTGCATGCAGTAAGAGACTCTCTCCAGGTGCTACTTACCATTCTCACCTGTGTGTTGTTTATCTGCATTCAGCACTGTGCTATAGAAACATAGAAACATAGAATTTGTCGGCAGATAAGAACCACTTGGCCCATCTAGTCTGCCCCTTTTTTTTTTTTTATATTATTTTTATCTCTAACCTTATTTGATCCTTATTTCTTTGTAAGGATATCCTTATGTCTATCCCATGCATGTTTAAATTGCTCTACTGTCTTAGCCTCTACCACCTCTGATGGGAGGCTATTCCACTTGTCCACTACCCTTTCTGTGAAATAATTTTTCCGCAAATTTCCCCTGAACCTCCCCCCCTCCAGTCTCAGTGCATGTCTTCATGTCCTATTGCTTCTCTTCATTTGGAGAATGTTTCCCTCCTGGACTTTGTTAAAACTCTTGATATATTTGAAAGTTTCTATCATGTCCCCCCTTTCCCTTCTCTGCTCCAAACTATACACATTGAGATTTCTTAGTCTTTCTGGGTATGTTTTGTGATGTAGGCCATGCACCATTTTAGTTGCCCTCCTTTGTACAGTTTCTAATGTATTAATATCCTTTTGAAGATATGGCCTCCAGAACTGAATACAGTATTCTAGATGAGGCCGTACCAATGACCTATACAGTGGCATTATTACTTCTTTCTTTCTGCTGCTGATTCCTCTCCCATTGCAGCCAAGCATCTGACTAGCCTTCCTCATTGCCTTGTTACATTGCTTACCTGCCTTTAAGTCATCTGAAATAGTGACTCCTACATCCCTTTCCTCCTCAGTAGTTTCCAGTATAGTGCCATTAAACTGTATTTAGCTTTAGGATTTTTGAGACCCAAGTGCATGATTTTGCATTTTTTGGCATTAAACTGTAATTGCCAGACTCTTGACCATTCCTCTAATCTACCTAGATCCTCAATCATTTGTTTTACCCCACCTGGTGTGTCTACCCTGTTGCATACCTTTGTGTCATCTGCAAAAAGGCATACTTTCCCTTTAATGCCATTTGCAATGTCACCAATAAAGATATTAAAAAGCACTGGTCCAAGTACAGATCCCTGGGGTACTCCACTGGTAACATTTCCCTCCTGTGAATGCACTCCATTTACCACAACTCTCTGTTTTCTATCCTTCAACCAAGATCTTATCCATTCAATAATCCTAATATCCAATCCCAAACTTTCAAGTTTATTTAGCAGTCTGCGATGTGGAACTGTGTCAAAAGCCTTACTAAAGTCTAGATAAGCTATATCCATGGCTCCACCTTTATCCATCACTTTAGTCACACAATCAAAAAAGTCAATAAGATTTGTTTGACATGATCTCCCCCCAGTGAATCCATGCTGTTTGGGATCCAGTAAATTGCCGGATTTGAGATAGTCTACAACTCTTTCTTTTAAGAGTGTTTCCATCAATTTCCCTACTACTGATGTAAGACTCACTGGTCTGTAGTTGTTTGCCTCTTCCTTGCTTCCACTTTTGTGCAGTGGGACTACGTTTGCTCTTTTCCAGTCCCCTGGAATTACTCCTGTAGCTAATGACTGGTTGAATAATTCTGTCAATGGTGCTACCAGCACCTCTTTAAGTTCTTTTAGTATCCTTGGATGTATCCCATCTGGCCCCATAGATTTGTCCACTTTCAGCTTTGAGAGTTCTGTTAGGACCTTCTCCTCTGTAAATGTACTTGTTTCATTTTCCTGAATATCCCTGCAACTTAACTGTGGCCCCTTCCCCTCTCTTTCAGTAGTAAATACTGAGCAAAAATAATCATTAAGATGATCTGCTATTAAATTGTCTCCTTCAACAAGACTCCCAGTGTCCGTCTTTAGTTTTATAATTCCGCCTTTTGTTTTTCTCCTTTCGCTTATATACCTAAAAAAAGTTTTGCCTCCTTTACCCACTGACTGGGCCATTTTCTCCTCAGCTTGTGCCTTTGCACATCTGATTACCTTCTTTGTCTCCTTCTGTCTAACAAGATATATCTTTTTGTCTTCATTATTTTGTGTCTGCTTATATTTCCTAAAAGCCATCTTTTTTGCTCTCACAATATTTGCTACTTCTTTTGCAAACCACACTGGCTTCCTTTTCCTTGTGTTTTTCCTAACAGTTTTGATACAAAGGTCTGTTGCCTTCAATATTGCACATTTTAATGTTTCCCACCTCTCCTGCACTGTTTCCAAGTTCCTCCACTCTGCCAAAGAATCGCTTACACATTTTCCCATCCCTACAAAATCAGCCTTCCTAAAATCCAACACCTTTGTTTTTGTATGGGACGAGTCAGTATCTGTCTTAATGCTGAACCATACTGCTTGATGATCACTGGATCCCAGGTTTTCACCCACTTTTACGTCCGATAATCTGTCTCCATTTGTAAGTATTAAGTCTAATATTGCGTCTTTCCAAGTGGGCTCCCTCACCAATTGGTGGAGGGATGCTCCCTGAAGGGAATTTAAAATGTTCCTACTTCTAGTGGAACTAGCAACAGACACCTCCCAGTTTACATCAGGAAGATTAAAGTCTCCCATGATTATTACCTCTCCTTTTAATGCCATTTTAGTTATGTCCTGCAATAGGTTCTTGTCAAGTTCCTCTTCCTAACCTGGTGGCCTGTATATCACGCCAATACGAATAATCAACTTTTCCCCTGTTTCTATGGTCACCCAAAGGGCCTCAGTTTTTTCTTCAATACTTTGTATTAATGTAGTATTTATGGCATTTTTTACATACATTGCTACCCCTCCTCCGATTTTTCCAATTCTGTCCTTCCTAAATAAAGTATATCCCGGTATAGCTATGTCCCAGTCATGATTTTCATTGTACCATGACTCTGTAATTGCCACAATGTCTAGATCATCCCTTGTCATTATTGCAGTTAGTTCTGGGATTTTATTTCCTAAGCTCCTAGCATTTGCACACAAAGCTTTTAGAGTTTTGTTTGTGCTTTTTCTGTTCCTAGCTATGTTCTTCTCTCTGCCTATTTTTATTTGGTTTTGATCTGAATTATCTTCTGTTGCTGTGGATATGCTTCCTATTCCCTTTGCCTGCAGAAACAATGCCTCTGTGTTGGGGGAGCAGATTTCTTTATTCCTGTTTGGTTCACTGCCCCCCTTTGTTCGTTTAAATAGTTCTTGATGAAGCATCCAAACTGTTCAGTTAGTATTCTTGTTCCCCTTGAAGATGGGTGCAGGCCGTCACTTTTGTATAAGCTCCTATCTTGCCAGATGGTGTGACTGTGGCCTATAAATCCAAATCTCTCCTCATTGCACCATGTCCTTAGCCAAACATTGAAGTTTCTGATGCAATGAGTTCTGTCTTCCCCTCTGTGTACTGGCAATACTTCTGAAAAAGATACAGTGGTTGCCACCTGCTTCAGAGCAGTCCCTAACTTCCTAAATTCATCTTTTACAGCCATGAGTTCAGCATTTGCCAGGTCATTTGTCCCTAGGTGGACAATGACATCCACCTCCCCATCTTTTCTTGCTGCCTTTACAATTCTTAGCATGCGCTCTTTATCCCTTGGAGCTGTGGCTCCAGGTAAGCACCTTACTTGTTTCTCTACTTCATTTGCATTTCCCAGATGTATTCCTCTAATAATGGAATCTCCCAAGAGAAGTGCAGTCCTTTTTGGAGATGCAATTTTCCTGTTCCATTTCCTGTTCCTATAGTTGGTAGAAGTCCCCATATCCTCCTGTTCTGTAGTGCCTCTATTAGTTGTATCTTCCAGCCCTGCAAGAGTAGCATACGAGTTTTGCAGTGTCACCGCTATTCCATCTGGCACTTAAAACAACCAGCTTGCAATTTACAAACTGTCTCCTGCTTTTGCCTTGCTTGGCTTTGATCTTGTTACCATCGACTTCCAAGTCGACCATCGATGTTTGCCATCGGCTTCCAGGCCGGTCATCACTGTTGTTCTTGTTACCATCGACTTCCAAGTCGACCATCGATGTTTGCCATCGGCTTCCAGGCCGGTCATCACTGTTGTTCATTTAACTGGTTTACAGATTATCACCTGTGACTGTTGTTATACCTCTATCAGCTTCCTTGCTCAAACCATCAGTATTGTTATTGTGCTTCAGTGACTGTCATACCTTTTGTGTGTTAAATAAATATCATTGCGCACATGCGCAGGAATCTTCTACAGCCTCCTCGTTTCCTCCACCGCACCACCACTGACTCACAAGTGCCCCCTCCGGGAACAGACACAGTTACAGACTTGAGATTGCAGCAGGTGCTGTCCCAACATATGTGAACAAGTGTCTTGGCTGTGTTTACAGCAGAGAGCACATAGCTGACTTGCAGCCATATCTATGCAATACAAAAGGAAAAAATTCCACAAAACCAGAACTCGAAGTATTACTATACATTGTGAAAGATGGTAATAGTTCTTCTTTTATGCCTTCTCCTTGCACTGTTCCTCATTCCTTCCAAATGATGCAGTTACATTGCTGGCAGTCGGGATCCCGACCACTGACAATGCCGGCATCTGGGCTAACAGGGGCTATTCCCACTCGTAGGTGTCCAGACACCCATAGACTGGGAACAGAGCCTGTAGCGAGCGCAAGGGGCCGCAAGGGGCTTCATTGCGCCCTGCTGGCATTCTGGCGGCTGGGATCCCAGCGTAGGTATGCTGACCGCCGGGATCCCGGCCACCGGCATACCATACCCAACGCCTTCCAACCATACCATGACTATAAACCACACAAAAATGCAGTTATGTTGGTGACCAATAATGTTTCATGCACTTTCCCACCAGCTACAGCTATGTATCAGTTGTTCACCACACCGTTTGTATTGTAAGCTCATTTAGGCGGGACTATCCTTACCTTTAAGTTTGATGTCATATATTTGTATCATGATCCACTCATTGTATAATACTCTGCAAAATGTTAGCCCTTCTAGCAATATGTTAGCGGGTAGGTGGCTTGCCCTTGCAGATAGGAATGTGGCCTCACTGCCTGAACCCCCGTTTCATCACTCCGGGAGTCCCAGAGATGCGTGCTGCCCCCAGGGACCAGTGTGAGTGCAGTGCCGGCTCCTACACAATGACAGGAGCCGAGTGCTGCATGTAAAGTCACAATGCAGCACCCGGCTCCTGTAACTGAAGAGGGGTCGACACTTCGGTGTCACCCCTCAGTGGGTGACACCTGGGTTCGAGTTACACCCCCGTTGTGACACCACTGCTGCTGCCGATCCTGGATACACTGCCAACACATATATTATACTTACTGCTTCAGATGTATTTTTATATGTGCTTAGCCCTTAGCCTCCCCCCTCAGCACAGACACACACACTAGACAGCTGGTGCTGCTTCCTCCACTGATAAAATAGCAGAAGCAACACAAGGTCTTGTGTAGACAAGGGGAAAAAAGTGCTTAAGCTCACTTACAAAAGTAAATTATATGCCCGAGCAATAAACAAAGGACTAAACTATGCCAGCAGAACATATTGCAAGCAGCCAATCAAAAGTGATTTGCTAGTGCCAGTGACTATCATCATCCTCTGCTATTTGCACCTGCTCCTGACCACTCCTAAATAATATGTTTTTCTCAGGCATAAAAAGTATCTTTTACACTGTCTA
This sequence comes from Pseudophryne corroboree, assembly GCF_028390025.1. Classification (NCBI taxonomy): domain Eukaryota; kingdom Metazoa; phylum Chordata; class Amphibia; order Anura; family Myobatrachidae; genus Pseudophryne; species Pseudophryne corroboree. Next base: position 381,122,591 of record NC_086445.1, on the reverse strand, counting down.
TGGGGGAATTAAATTAGTAGTGGAAGGGTACTGCAGGCTAATTGATCCCCTGAGACTATCCAGTTAGCCCTGAAGCCAGCAGTCATTGCAGATTTTTTTTTCACCTGCTTCAGTGGATCAAAAATAATCCCTGATAACTGGGGGGCTAACAGGTGCCATGACCGCGTTGATCCACAAATCCATGAACTTTCACAGATTTTGTGTGTTTATGCCTGTTAACACGATACTTTTATGAATATTTACAAAGTTATCGGGGTAATTCAGAAGTCCAGTTGAATAGCCCCAGGCATTCAAGTGTGAGGCTACCTTCCGTTTTCACCCACGGTAATTTCCAGTGGGTAATTGAATTCCCCCCACAGTATGTGTGTTCGTAATTGCATGAACACAGCTTTATTGTACTTGACATACCTTAGATACCATAATAATGCCAATCTTATTTCAATGCCAGTATGCATAGTACTAGTTCACACAAGATAGGTTACACTAACTGGTAACATACTAACTCTGCATCAGCCCATGGGAATAATAAAATAAATATTTTTAAATGATAGATTACTTCAGTACTTAAAAGCTAATGCTACAAATAGTGATGTGCACCGGAAATTTTTCGGGTTTTGTGTTTTGGTTTTGGATTCGGTTCCGCCGCCGTGTTTTGGATTCGGACGCGTTTTGCCAAAACCTCCCTGAAAATTTTTTGTCGGATTCGGGTGTTTTTTTACAAAAAACCCTCAAAAACATCTTAAATCATAGAATTTGGGGGTCATTTTGATCCCATAGTATTATTAACCTCAATAACCATAATTTCCACTCATTTTCAGTCTATTCTGAACACCTCACACCTCACAATATTATTTTTAGTCCTAAAATTTGCACCGAGGTCGCTGGATGACTAAGCTAAGCGACCCAAGTGGCCGACACAAACACCTGGCCCATCTAGGAGTGGCACTGCAGTGTCAGGCAGGATGGCACTTCAAAAAAATAGTCCCCAAACAGCACATGATGCAAAGAAAAAAAGAGGCGCAATGAGGTAGCTGTGTGACTAAGCTAAGCGACCCAAGTGGCCGACACAAACACCTGGCCCATCTAGGAGTGGCACTGCAGTGTCAGACAGGATGGCAGATTTAAAAAATAATCCCCAAACAGCACATGATGCAAAGAAAAAAAAGAGGCGCAATGAGGTAGCTGTGTGACTAAGCTAAGCGACCCAAGTGGCCGACACAAACACCTGACCCATCTAGGAGTGGCACTGCAGTGTCAGACAGGATGGCAGATTTAAAAAATAGTCCCCAAACAGCACATGATGCAAAGAAAAAAAAGAGGCGCAATGAGGTAGCTGTGTGACTAAGCTAAGCGACCCAAGTGGCCGACACAAACACCTGGCCCATCTAGGAGTGGCACTGCAGTGTCAGACAGGATGGCAGATTTAAAAAATAGTTCCCAAACAGCACATGATGCAAAGAAAAAAAGAGGTGCAATGAGGTAGCTGTGTGACTAAGCTAAGCGACCCAAGTGGCCGACACAAACACCTGGCCCATCTAGGAGTGGCACTGCAGTGTCAGACAGGATGGCAGATTTAAAAAATAGTCCACAAACCGCACATGATGCAAAGAAAAAAAGAGGTACACCAAGGTCGCTGGATGGCTAAGCTAAGCGACCCAAGTGGCCGACACAAACACCTGGCCCATCTAGGAGTGGCACTGCAGTGTCAGACAGGATGGCAGATTTAAAAAATAGTCCCCAAACAGCACATGATGCAAAGAAAAAAAGAGGCGCAATGAGGTAGCTCTGTGACTAAGCTAAGCGACACAAGTGGCCGACACAAACACCTGGCCCATCTAGGAGTGGCACTGCAGTGTCAGACAGGATGGCACTTCAAAAAAATAGTCCCCAAACAGCACATGATGCAAAGAAAAAAAGAGGCGCAATGAGGTAGCTGTGTGACTAAGCTAAGCGACCCAAGTGGCTGACACAAACACCTGGCCCATCTAGGAGTGGCACTGCAGTGTCAGACAGGATGGCACTTCCAAAAATAGTCCCCAAACAGCAAATGATGCAAAGAAAAATTAAAGAAAAAAGAGGTGCAGGCATCGCAACTGACACAATTGGACTCTCCTTGGGGATTTGTGATTTAGAAGAACGCACAGTTCTTTACTGTGCTTTTGCCATCTTAACTCTATTAAGTTTTCTAGCAGGAGGATGAGTGCTTCTATCCTCATGTGAAGCTGAACCACTAGCCTTGAACATAGGCCAGGCCCTCAGCCGTTCCTTGCCACTCCGTGTCGTAAATGGCACATTGGCAAGTTTACGCTTCTCCTCAGACGATTTTGATTTAGATTTTTGGGTAATTTTACTGAGCTTTATTTTTTTGGATTTTACTAGAGATGTGCACTTGAAATTTTTCGGGTTTTGTGTTTTGGTTTTGGGTTCGGTTCCGCGGCCGTGTTTTGGGTTCGACCGCGTTTTGGCAAAACCTCACCGAATTTTTTTTGTCGGATTCGGGTGTGTTTTGGATTCGGGTGTTTTTTTCAAAAAACACTAAAAAACAGCTTAAATCATAGAATTTGGGGGTCATTTTGATCCCAAAGTATTATTAACCTCAAAAACCATAATTTCCACTCATTTTCAGTCTATTCTGAACACCTCACACCTCACAATATTATTTTTAGTCCTAAAATTTGCACCGAGGTCGCTGGATGACTAAGCTCAGCGACCCTAGTGGCCGACACAAACACCTGGCCCATGTAGGAGTGGCACTGCAGTGTCACGCAGGATGGCCCTTCCAAAAAACACTCCCCAAACAGCACATGACGCAAAGAAAAAAAGAGGCGCAATGAGGTAGCTGTGTGAGTAAGATAAGCGACCCTAGTGGCCGACACAAACACCTGGCCCATCTAGGAGTGGCACTGCAGTGTCACGCAGGATGGCCCTTCCAAAAAACACTCCCCAAACAGCACATGACGCAAAGAAAAAAAGAGGCGCAATGAGGTAGCTGTGTGAGTAAGATAAGCGACCCTAGTGGCCGACACAAACACCTGGCCCATCTAGGAGTGGCACTGCAGTGTCACGCAGGATGGCCCTTCCAAAAAACACTCCCCAAACAGCACATGACGCAAAGAAAAAAAGAGGCGCAATGAGGTAGCTGTGTGAGTAAGATAAGCGACCCTAGTGGCCGACACAAACACCTGGCCCATCTAGGAGTGGCACTGCAGTGTCACGCAGGATGGCCCTTCCAAAAAACACTCCCCAAACAGCACATGACGCAAAGAAAAAAAGAGGCGCAATGAGGTAGCTGTGTGAGTAAGATAAGCGACCCTAGTGGCCGACACAAACACCTGGCCCATCTAGGAGTGGCACTGCAGTGTCACGCAGGATGGCCCTTCCAAAAAACACTCCCCAAACAGCACATGACGCAAAGAAAAAAAGAGGCGCAATGAGGTAGCTGTGTGAGTAAGATAAGCGACCCTAGTGGCCGACACAAACACCTGGCCCATCTAGGAGTGGCACTGCAGTGTCACGCAGGATGGCCCTTCCAAAAAACACTCCCCAAACAGCACATGACGCAAAGAAAAAAAGAGGCGCAATGAGGTAGCTGTGTGAGTAAGATAAGCGACCCTAGTGGCCGACACAAACACCTGGCCCATCTAGGAGTGGCACTGCAGTGTCACGCAGGATGGCCCTTCCAAAAAACACTCCCCAAACAGCACATGACGCAAAGAAAAAAAGAGGCGCAATGAGGTAGCTGTGTGAGTAAGATAAGCGACCCTAGTGGCCGACACAAACACCTGGCCCATCTAGGAGTGGCACTGCAGTGTCACGCAGGATGGCCCTTCAAAAAAATACTCCCCAAACAGCACATGACGCAAAGAAAAATTAAAGAAAAAAGAGGTGCAAGATGGAATTGTCCTTGGGCCCTCCCACCCACCCTTATGTTGTATAAACAGGACATGCACACTTTAACCAACCCATCATTTCAGTGACAGGGTCTGCCACACGACTGTGACTGAAATGACGGGTTGGTTTGGACCCCCACCAAAAAAGAAGCAATTAATCTCTCCTTGCACAAACTGGCTCTACAGAGGCAAGATGTCCACCTCATCATCATCCTCCGATATATCACCGTGTACATCCCCCTCCTCACAGATTATCAATTCGTCCCCACTGGAATCCACCATCTCAGCTCCCTGTGTACTTTGTGGAGGCAATTGCTGCTGGTCAATGTCTCCACGGAGGAATTGGTTATAATTCATTTTAATGAACATCATCTTCTCCACATTTTCTGGAAGTAACCTCGTACGCCGATTGCTGACAAGGTGAGCGGCGGCACTAAACACTCTTTCGGAGTACACACTTGTGGGAGGGCAACTTAGGTAGAATAAAGCCAGTTTGTGCAAGAGCCTCCAAATTGCCTCTTTTTCCTGCCAGTATAAGTACGGACTGTCTGACGTGCCTACTTGGATGCGGTCACTCATATAATCCTCCACCATTCTTTCAATGGGGAGAGAATCATATGCAGTGACAGTAGACGACATGTCCGTAATCGTTGTCAGGTCCTTCAGTCCGGACCAGATGTCAGCATCAGCAGTCGCTCCAGACTGCCCTGCATCACCGCCAGCGGGTGGGCTCGGAATTCTGAGCCTTTTCCTCGCACCCCCAGTTGCGGGAGAATGTGAAGGAGGAGATGTTGACAGGTCGCGTTCCGCTTGACTTGACAATTTTCTCACCAGCAGGTCTTTGAACCCCAGCAGACTTGTGTGTGCCGGAAAGAGAGATCCAAGGTAGGTTTTAAATCTAGGATCGAGCACGGTGGCCAAAATGTAGTGCTCTGATTTCAACAGATTGACCACCCGTGAATCCTTGTTAAGCGAATTAAGGGCTCCATCCACAAGTCCCACATGCCTAGCGGAATCGCTCTGTGTTAGCTCCTCCTTCAATGTCTCCAGCTTCTTCTGCAAAAGCCTGATGAGGGGAATGACCTGACTCAGGCTGGCAGTGTCTGAACTGACTTCACGTGTGGCAAGTTCAAAGGGCAGCAGAACCTTGCACAACGTTGAAATCATTCTCCACTGCGCTTGAGACAGGTGCATTCCACCTCCTATATCGTGCTCAATTGTATAGGCTTGAATGGCCTTTTGCTGCTCCTCCAACCTCTGAAGCATATATAGGGTTGAATTCCACCTCGTTACCACTTCTTGCTTCAGATGATGGCAGGGCAGGTTCAGGCGTTTTTGGTGTTGCTCCAGTCTTCTGTACGTGGTGCCTGTACGCCGAAAGTGTCCCGCAATTCTTCTGGCCACCGACAGCATCTCTTGCACGCCCCTCTCGTTTTTTAAATAATTCTGCACCACCAAATTCAAGGTATGTGCAAAACATGGGACGTGCTGGAATTTGCCCATATTTAATGCACACACAATATTGCTGGCGTTGTCCGATGCCACAAATCCACAGGAGAGTCCAATTGGGGTAAGCCATTCCGCGATGATCTTCCTCAGTTGCCGTAAGAAGTTTTCAGCTGTGTGCGTATTCTGGAAACCGGTGATACAAAGCGTAGCCTGCCTAGGAAAGAGTTGGCGTTTGCGAGATGCTGCTACTGGTGCCGCCGCTGCTGTTCTTGCGGCGGGAGTCCATACATCTACCCAGTGGGCTGTCACAGTCATATAGTCCTGACCCTGCCCTGCTCCACTTGTCCACATGTCCGTGGTTAAGTGGACATTGGGTACAACTGCATTTTTTAGGACACTGGTGAGTCTTTTTCTGACGTCCGTGTACATTCTCGGTATCGCCTGCCTGGAGAAGTGGAACCTAGATGGTATTTGGTAACGGGGGCACACTACCTCAAGAAATTGTCTAGTTCCCTGTGAACTAACGGCGGATACCGGACGCACGTCTAACACCAACATAGTTGTCAAGGCCTCAGTTATCCGCTTTGCAACAGGATGACTGCTGTGATATTTCATCTTCCTCGCAAAGGACTGTTGGACAGTCAATTGCTTGGTGGAAGTAGTAAAAGTGGTCTTACGACTTTCCCTCTGGGATGACCATCGACTCCCAGCAGCAACAACAGCAGCGCCAGCAGCAGTAGGCGTTACACGCAAGGATGCATCGGAGGAATCCCAGGCAGGAGAGGACTCGTCAGAATTGCCAGTGACATGGCCTGCAGGACTATTGGCATTCCTGGGGAAGGAGGAAATTGACACTGAGGGAGTTGGTGGGGTGGTTTGCGTGAGCTTGGTTACAAGAGGAAGGGATTTACTGGTCAGTAGACTGCTTCCGCTGTCGCCCAAAGTTTTTGAACTTGTCACTGACTTATTATGAATGCGCTGCAGGTGACATATAAGGGAATATGTTCCGAGGTGGTTAACGTCCTTACCCCTACTTATTACAGCTTGACAAAGGCAACACACGGCTTGACAAATGTTGTCCGCATTTCTGTTGAAATACTTCCACACCGAAGAGCTGATTTTTTTGGTATTTTCACCAGGCATGTCAATGGCCATATTCCTCCCACGGACAACAGGTGTCTCCCCGGGTGCCTGACTTAAACAAACCACCTCACCATCAGAATCCTCCTTGTCAATTTCCTCCCCAGCGCAGCAACACCCATATCCTCCTCATCCTGGTGTACTTCAACACTGACATCTTCAATCTGACTATCAGGAACTGGACTGCGGGTGCTCCTTCCAGCACTTGCAGGGGGCGTGCAAATGGTGGAAGGCGCATGCTCTTCACGTCCAGTGTTGGGAAGGTCAGGCATCGCAACCGACACAATTGGACTCTCCTTGTGGATTTGGGATTTCGAAGAACGCACAGTTCTTTGCTGTGCTTTTGCCAGCTTGAGTCTTTTCATTTTTCTAGCGAGAGGCTGAGTGCTTCCATCCTCATGTGAAGCTGAACCACTAGCCATGAACATAGGCCAGGGCCTCAGCCGTTCCTTGCCACTCCGTGTGGTAAATGGCATATTGGCAAGTTTACGCTTCTCCTCCGACAATTTTATTTTAGATTTTTGAGTCCTTTTTTTACTGATATTTGGTGTTTTGGATTTTACATGCTCTGTACTATGACATTGGGCATCGGCCTTGGCAGACGACGTTGCTGGCATTTCATCGTCTCGGCCATGACTAGTGGCAGCAGCTTCAGCACGAGGTGGAAGTCGATCTTGATCTTTCCCTATTTTTGGAACCTCAACATTTTTGTTCTCCATATTTTAATAGGCACAACTAAAAGGCACCTCAGGTAAACAATGGAGATGGATGGATACTAGTATACTTATGGATGACGAGCGACTGCCGACACAGAGGTAGCTACAGCCGTGGACTACCGTACTGTGTCTGCTGCTAATATAGACTGGATGATAATGAGATAAAATTAAAATATATATATATATCACACTAGTACTGCAGCCGGACAGGTATATATTATGTAATGACGGACCTGCTGGACACTGTCTGTCAGCACTGCAGACTCCTAAAGTAAGCTACTAGTATCAAGAAGATAGAAAAAAAAAAACCCACGGGTAGGTGGTATACAATTATGGATGGACGAGCGACTGCCGACACAGAGGTAGCTACAGCCGTGGACTACCGTACTGTGTCTGCTGCTAATATAGACTGGATGATAATGAGATAAAATTAAAATATATATATATATCACACTAGTACTGCAGCCGGACAGGTATATATTATGTAATGACGGACCTGCTGGACACTGTCTGTCAGCACTGCAGACTCCTAAAGTAAGCTACTAGTATCAAGAAGATAGAAAAAAAAAACCACGGGTAGGTGGTATACAATTATGGATGACGAGCGACTGCCGACACAGAGGTAGCTACAGCCGTGGACTACCGTACTGTGTCTGCTGCTAATATAGACTGGATGATAATGAGATAAAATTAAAATATATATATATATCACACTAGTACTGCAGCCGGACAGGTATATATTATGTAATGACGGACCTGCTGGACACTGTCTGTCAGCACTGCAGACTCCTAAAGTAAGCTACTAGTATCAAGAAGATAGAAAAAGAAAAAAAAACACGGGTAGGTGGTATACAATTATGGATGACGAGCGACTACCGACACAGAGGTAGCTACAGCCGTGGACTACCGTATTGTGTCTGCTGCTAATATAGACTGGATGATAATGAGATAAAATTAATATATATATATATATCACACTAGTACTGCAGCCGGACAGGTATATATTATGTAATGACGGACCTGCTGGACACTGTCTGTCAGCACTGCAGACTCCTAAAGTAAGCTACTAGTATCAAGAAGATAGAAAAAAAAAAAAAACACGGGTAGGTGGTATACAATTATGGATGGACGAGCGACTGCCGACACAGAGGTAGCTACAGCCGTGGACTACCGTACTGTGTCTGCTGCTAATATAGACTGGATGATAATGAGATAAAATTAAAATATATATATATATATCACACTAGTACTGCAGCCGGACAGGTATATATTATGTAATGACGGACCTGCTGGACACTGTCTGTCAGACTCAGCACTGCAGACTCCTAAAGTAAGCTACTAGTATCAAGAAGATAGAAAAAAAAAAAACCACGGGTAGGTGGTATACAATTATGGATGGACAAGCGACTGCCGACACAGAGGTAGCTACAGCCGTGGACTACCGTACTGTGTCTGCTGCTAATATAGACTGGATGATAATGAGATAAAATTAAAATATATATATATCACACTAGTACTGCAGCCAGACAGGTATATTTTATGTAATGACGGACCTGCTGGACACTGTCTGCAGAATGCGTTTATAAAAACACCACACGACGAGTGTTTAACTTTTTCAGGCAGACAATCACAATATACTGGTGGTCAGCAGACAATCACAATACTGGTGGTCAGTGGTCACTGGTCAGTCACACTGGCAGTGGCACTCTGGCAGCAAAAGTGTGCACTGTACTTAAATATGTACTCCTGCTATAACTGCTCCCCAGTCTCCCCCACAATTAAGCTGTGTGAGCAGTGAGCACTCAGCACAGTCAGATAATGATATACAGTATTACATATGATGCAGCACACTGGGCTGAGCACAGATATGGTATGTGTATGTGACTGTGTCACACTGTGTATCGTTTTTTTTCAGGCAGAGAACGGATTAATTAAACTGGTGGTCACTGGTCGCACTATCAGCAGCAAGTAGTACTCCTCCTAATAATATGCTCCCCAAAATTTGTGTCTCTCTCTAGTATCTAGTCTAAACGGAGAGGACGCCAGCCACGTCCTCTCCCTATCAATCTCAATGCACGTGTGAAAATGGCGGCGACGCGCGGCTCCTTATATAGAATCCGAGTCTCGCGATAGAATCCGAGCCTCGCGAGAATCCGACAGCGGGATGATGACGTTCGGGCGCGCTCGGGTTAACCGAGCAAGGTGGGAAGATCCGAGTCGCTCGGCCCCGTGTATAAAAACCTGAAGTTCGGGCGGGTTCGGATTCCGAGGAACCGAACCCGCTCATCTCTAGATTTTACATGCTCTCTACTATGACATTGGGCATCGGCCTTGGCAGACGACGTTGATGGCATTTCATCGTCTCGGCCATGACTAGTGGCAGCAGCTTCAGCACGAGGTGGAAGTGGATCTTGATCTTTCCCTATTTTACCCTCCACATTTTTGTTCTCCATTTTTTAATGTGTGGAATTATATGCCAGTAATATATCAATAGCAATGGCCTACTACTATATATACTGCGCACAACTGAAATGCACCACAGGTATGGATGGATAGTATACTTGACGACACAGAGGTAGGTAGAGCAGTGGCCTACTGTACCGTACTGCTATATATATTATATACTGGTGGTCCGCAAACTGTGCAAAACTGAAATGCACCACAGGTATGGCTGGATAGTATACTTGACGACACAGAGGTAGGTAGAGCAGTGGCCTACTGTACCGTACTGCTATATATTATATACTGGTGGTCAGCAAACTGTGCAAAACTGAAATGCACCACAGGTATGGATGGATAGTATACTTGACGACACAGAGGTAGGTAGTGCAGTGGCCTACTGTACCGTACTGCTATATAGTATATACTGGTGGTCATCAAACTGTGCAAAACTGAAATGCACCACAGGTATGGATGGATAGTATACTTGACGACACAGAGGTAGGTAGAGCAGTGGCCTACTATACCGTACTGCTATATATTATATACTGGTGGTCAGCAAACTGTGCAAAACTGAAATGCACCACAGGTATGGATGGATAGTATACTTGAATACACAGAGGTAGGTAGAGCAGTGGCCTACTGTACCGTACTGCTATATAGTATATACTGGTGGTCAGCAAACTGTGCAAAACTGAAATGCACCACAGGTATGGATGGATAGTATACTTGACAACACAGAGGTAGGTAGAGCAGTGGCCTACTGTACCGTACTGCTATATATTATATACTGGTGGTCAGCAAACTGTGCAAAACTGAAATGCACCACAGGTATGGATGGATAGTATACTTGACGACACAGAGGTAGGTAGAGCAGTGGCCTACTATACCGTACTGCTATATATTATATACTGGTGGTCAGCAAACTGTGCAAAACTGAAATGCACCACAGGTATGGATGGATAGTATACTTGACGACACAGAGGTAGGTAGAGCAGTGGCCTACTGTACCGTACTGCTATATAGTATATACTGGTAGTCAGCAAACTGTGCAAAACGGAAATGCACCACAGGTATGGATGGATAGTATACTTGAAGACACAGAGGTAGGTAGAGCAGTGGCCTACTGTATCGTGCTGCTATATAGTATATACTGGTGGTCAGCAAACTGTGCAAAACTGAAATGCACCACAGGTATGGATGGATAGTATACTTGAAGACACAGAGGTAGGTAGAGCAGTGGCCTACTGTACCGTACTGCTATATATTATATACTGGTGGTCAGCAAACTGTGCAAAACTGAAATGCACCACAGGTATGGATGGATAGTATACTTGACGACACAGAGGTAGGTAGAGCAGTGGCCTACTGTACCGTACTGCTATATATTATATACTGGTGGTCAGCAAACTGTGCAAAACTGAAATGCACCACAGGTATGGATGGATAGTATACTTGACGACACAGAGGTAGGTAGAGCAGTGGCCTACTATACCGTACTGCTATATATTATATACTGGTGGTCAGAATGCTGTGCAAAACTGAAATGCACCACAGGTATGGATGGATAGTATACTTGACGACACAGAGGTAGGTAGAGCAGTGGCCTACTGTACCGTACTGCTATATAGTATATACTGGTGGTCAGCAAACTGTGCAAAACTGAAATGCACCACAGGTATGGATGGATAGTATACTTGACGACACAGAGGTAGGTAGAGCAGTGGCCTACTGTACCGTACTGCTATATATTATATACTGGTGGTCAGCAAACTGTGCAAAACTGAAATGCACCACAGGTATGGATGGATAGTATACTTGACGACACAGAGGTAGGTAGAGCAGTGGCCTACTATACCATACTGCTATATATTATATACTGGTGGTCAGCAAACTGTGCAAAACTGAAATGCACCACAGGTATGGATGGATATTATACTTGACGAAACAGAGGTAGGTAGAGCAGTGGCCTACTGTACCGTACTGCTATATAGTATATACTGGTGGTCAGTAAACTGTGCAAAACTGAAATGCACCACAGGTATGGATGGATAGTATACTTGACGACACAGAGGTAGGTAGAGCAGTGGACTACTGTACCGTACTGCTATATATATATAGTTATACTGGTGGTCAACAAAATTCTGTACTGTCCTCCTACTATATACTACAATGCAGCACAGATGTGGAGCGTTTTTCAGGCAGAGAACGTATAATACTGGTGGTCACTGGTCAGCAAAACTCTGCACTGCCCTCCTACTATATAATACTGCTAGTCCCCAGTCACCACAATAAAGCAATTAGCACACTGAGCACAGTTATTTGCAGCACACTGAGCACAGTCAGATATGGAGCGTTTTTCAGGCAGAGAACGTAGATATTTGCACTTGCAGCACACTGAGCACAGATATTTGCAGCACACTGAGCACAGATATTTGCAGCACAATTTGCAGCCCACTGAACATAGAAACTGAGAGGACGCCAGCCACGTCCTCTCACGATCATCTCCAATGCACGAGTGAAAAATGGCGGCGACGCTCTGCTCCTTATATAGAATACGAATCTCGCGAGAATCCGACCGCGGGATGATGACGTTCGGGCGCGCTCGGGTTAACCGAGCAAGGCGGGAGGATCCGAGTCTGCCTCGGACTCGTGTAAAATGGGTGAAGTTCGGGGGGGTTCGGATCCCGAGGATCTGAACCCGCTCATCACTAGATACAAATGGCTGTAAATGATTACATTGGTAGCTAAGAAAATGTATTTGCTTTGCTCCTGGGATACAGTATTTTTTTAAAATATTTCTTAAACAGGTATTTTGTGTACTGACAAATTGATTAAAAATAAATCTATCTGGCCTGCCTTGTCATAAAACCAGAAGCTCCACAGCGCACTCCATATGATGAAGCAAATTGTTGCTACAACCGTGTACAGTAGATGTGCTGTCGACAGAAAGGAGCAGATGGGACAAAATTTCCCTTGGGGTTGAATAAGAACACACACACACACAAATCATGGTTAGCATAAAATGTAGCTTTATACATTAAAATGTGTATAAATGTGTAATTCACAGCATTGTGTTCCAATAAAAGCTAGATGAAATTCCTTTAAAAAATCAGCAATTGGAAATGAGAAGTGCATGAATAATGATTATTAGTAGCATCTACAGTTGGGGGCAAACTCTGGTCTCCTAACAGTGGGGGTCATTCAGAGTTGATCGCTCGCTGCCAATTTTTGCAGCGCAGCGATCAGGTGAAAAAACAGCATTTCTGCGCATGCGCATGCCTCGCAATGCACACGCACGATGTACGGGTACAAAGCTCTTTGTGGTTGTGCTCAGGTTCTAACGAAGTTTTCCTTTGCACTGGTGGCCTCAAGAAGATTGACAGGAAAGGGGCATTACTGGGTGTCAACTGACCGTTTTCAGGGAGTGTTTGTAAAAACGCAGGCGTGGCTGGGTGTTCGCTGTGCAGGCGTATGATGTCAAATCCGGACACAAATAGGCTGAAGTGATCGCAAGCGCTGAGTAGGTTCAGAGCTACTCTGAAACTGCACAAACTGTTTTTGTAGAGCTCGGCTGCACATGCGTTCGCACTTCTGCTAAGCTAAAATACACTCCCCAGTGGGCGGCGGCATAGCGTTTGCACGGCTGCTAAAACTAGCTAGCGAGCGATCAACTCGGAATGACCCCCAGTACTAACTGCTGCTCAGGAGTGTATTGTGGTATAAGAATAGGGAGATATCATGAGGTTAACCTCCTGCTAATTACACATACCAAGTAAGTAGATCAAAAATAAAAATATACAATAAGTAAATAAATATAGAGTCAATAAGAATGGGACAACTGTATAACTGTACGTAGGGGCGTATTAAATGAGGAGGGGGCCTGTGTGCAGACTCCATCTGGGCTCCCCTTTACATATTTCATTAGCACAAAAATTCATACTGTAAATAGCAGACAATGGGCCTAGTTCAAGGTTGATTGCCAAAGCAAAATCTTCCTCTAATGGGCAAAACCATGTGAACTGCAGGAGGGGCAGAAATAACATGTGCAGATTTGGGTGGGGTGTGTTCAAACTGAAATCTAATTTGCAGTGTAAAAATAAAGCAGCCATTATTTACCTGCACAGAAATGGTAATGACTGTTAGTTTTGTGAAACCGGCGTATATGTGAAGTCTGTGCGGGTAACTGGAGGACTATGTGTATATTTGGATGGTCTGTGGGAAACAGTGTGATAAAGATGCAAGGAACAATCACTGAATTCCCCTGAATGTATTGGTGAAAATTAACTGGATCAATGATGAACGGGGTTTGGCTGATGATACGCTGCTGTACCGGACTGGCACCAGGCGATGACTGGACAGGGCTGGTTACCAGCTATGACTGGACTGGGCTGGTTACTGGATATGACTGGACTGGGCTGGTTACTGGATATGACTGGACTGTGCTGGTTACCGGATATAACTGGACTGGGCTGGTTACCGGATATGACTGGACAGGGCTGGTACCAGTAAAACTGGTAGTGCACTGTGAACTGAGCTGGGTACCGGTATAACTGGGAGCGCACTGTGAACTGAGCTGGGTACCGGAATAACTGGTAGCGCACTGTGAACTGGGCTGGGTAGCAAAAGTGCAGAGGTTTACAGGAACTAAGGTAATTAATGTTACCTCTTAGGGAGCTCAGCTACTAAGCTCACACTGAGCTGTGTGACTCAAGGAACTGACAGTTCTGAAACTCAGGTCTCTCTACTCATACCTCTTGGTCCTTGGTGATTGGTGAATAGAGTCAGGTGATCCAGTGAGTCTCAGCATGGCACAAGATTGGATAGCTCATGGTCAGGTGATCAGACTCACATCAGTACTCCAGGTTAGGCTCTGATGTGGAGTGAGGCCTGGCAGGCCGGAAAAACATTGAAGCCTAAACTCCTAAAAATGAACAGAGGATGCTTGCTTTTAGGCCAAAACACCAGAAAGCTGAGCACAGTGGATAATTCAATGCTGCACACAGGTTCCTGCTAGTTACTCACAGAGGAATTCCTACTCAGGTGGATAATCAAGAGTAAGCAGCACAGATTTCAGTCTACATGCTGAGCTGAAGCAAATGCAGGTTACAGGCTATGCTGAGGTAAGCCACAGAACATGAGAAATAATGTCAGATTCATGACAGAAACAATATAACCCACTAAAATCTAACTCTCTGCACATGTTATATCTGCCCCACCTGCAGTGCACATGGTTTTGCCCATTAGAGGAAGATTTTACTTTTGCAGTCAACCTTGAATTGGGCCCAATGAGCATCAGAACTGCAGCAAATTGACCACAAATGCATCACAAATGTATTACAAGTATGGGAATAAATACAGATCTTCATCCATATTCAGAGCTGGCACACCTCTGCAGCTGCGAACAAGAGTGTCTGCATAGAAATGTCCTCAACAAAATGGCCACCACCATGGAGGAGACAAAATAACTGACTATATGGACTAACAAGTACCTAGGAACACAAGCAAGCAAGCATTACCTTTAACAGTAGTAAGAAATAAGTCAACATTATCAGGGCCGGTTCAAGGGCGCTCTGCGCCCCGGGCAGGAAAAGGACGTGGCCTAATACAGGGGGCGTGGTCAATTACGCCCCCTGTACATTGCTAGCGCCGCTTGAATGATGAGCGGTGCGCGATGACGTCATCGCGCACCGCACAGCAAAAGGTCCTCTCCACGAAGGGAAACTAGACGCTATGCGTCTAGTTCCCTTCGTGGAGAGGACCTTTGCTGTGCGGTGCGCGATGACGTCATCGCGCACCGCTCAGCAAAGTTACTCTCCACGAAGGGAAACTAGACGCATAGCGTCTAGTTCCCTTCACAGGAGGCGGACGGGGACGGCAGCGGAGGCGGACGGGGGACACAGCGGGCAGCAGTGGCGGATCTTGCCACGGTGCGGCGCCCTCCGGAAGGCGCCAGCGCCCTCCGGAAGGCGGCGCCCCGGGCAAAAGTCCTGCTTGCCCGTGGCAAGATCCGCTACTGAACATTATGTCTGCAGGATCATGGCAGACCAATAAGCACTCTGGGAAACTCCATCTGACAGTGGTGAGGCAGGGCTAGGGTATATATATCTATGAGATGGAGGAGGCTGGGGTATATGCATACTTGCCTACCTGACCATCTCCATGAGGGAGAAAATGCTCTGTTCCTGGACTTTCCTGGCAATGTATGATTGCCATCACCTGTGGTGAAACACCTTTCTTATCAATTACCTAGCTCACCACAGAAGATGGCAATCATACATTACCAGGAAAGTCCAGGAACAGAGCATTTTCTCCCTCATGGAGAGGGTCAGGTAGGCAAGCATGGGTATATGTGTGAGGAGGGAGATGGATGAGGCAGGGCTGGAGTATATGTGTGAGGAGGGAAGTGGCTGGGACAATAGCATATATGTGTGAGAGGTACAAATGTAGCAGTGCTCATCGTTGCTGCGATGCGTACTCACATGCAAACGCATTGCGGCAACAACTAGCTGTGCCTATTTTCTGTGAGAAATTATCAGAATGTGTATTGCAGATTACCAGAAGGCACTATGGGACATATTTTCTAGTAGTAATACAGTAAGTAGTAAGTAATTTAAATTTTAAATGTAAAAATATGTGATATAAGTGTGGATCTCACTGTGTTTAGGTGAATTTAGGGGGTTATTCAGAGATGAACGCAGCAGATCGCTGCATATGCATCCAGCTCTGCGTTCATCTCTGCACATGCTGTGGGCCGCCCAGCAGAGGACAAGGCCACCCAGCATTTGTGAGGCCGCCTCCCAATGCCTCTGCAATCTAATTGCGGATGCATTGGAACTAAGCTTGACCCTTGGCAGCGCAGCCTGCCAGGCAGTCAGTGGGCATTTTTTTTATTGGAGCAGCTGCGTGTGACATCACGCAGCCACCCCAAAATCATAGCCGATCCGCCCCCATTTTTCCATCGCTGCCCCCGCAATGCCATAACTCCACCCCTGCAATGCAGCGCCCACAATGTACGTGTCTGCGCAGCCGCCATCTGCAAACTGCGCTGCGGGGTTCTAATGCGGCCGGGTCTTAATGACCCCCTTAGTTTAGATCTAGGTGTATTTGTGTGCATTTAGTGTGAATCCAGATGTATTTGTGTCGATGTAGTTTGGCTTTCACTGTGTTTATATAAATTTAGTGTGGATTTGGGTGTGTCTGCGTGAATTTAGTGTGAATCCAGATATATTTATGTTACAGTAATTTAGTGTGGTTCTGTGTGTTTTTATGTGAATTTAGTGTTGTTTCGGTTGGTTTTCTGGGAATTTTTTTGTGGATTTGAGCATGTTTGTATGAATTAATATGGATGCGGGTGTGTTTGTATGAATTTAGGGGGTCATTCCGATCCAATCGCTCGCTGCAGTTTGTCGCAGCGCAGCGATCGGGTCGGAACTGCACAAGTGCCAGCGCCGCAGTGCGCCGGCGCATGTCAATCGTCGGTGCCCAGCAATCGCCTCTGAGACAGAGGCGGTCGCTGGGCGGGAGGGGGCTGAACGGCGGTGTTAAGTCGCCGTTTAGTAGGCGCGGCCCTGCCAACGCAGGCGTAGCCGGACCGTTGGGGAGGCGTGGCACGGCGGGTGCGTGACGTCTCACACAGCCGCTGCGGCCAGCGGCAGCGACACACAACTCCTGGCCAGCCGCAGGAGCTGCGCTGGCCGGGAGTTACTCCACAGATACAAAGGCATCGCTTCTGTGCGATGCTTTTGTATTTGTGCGGGGGGAGGGGGGGGGGCGGCACTGACATGCGGAGCGGACTAGCCCTGTGCTGGGCGTCCCCCCGCATGTCTGAGTTTACGATTGTAGCTGTGCTAAATTTAGTACAGCTACGATCAACACGGAATGACCACCTTAGTGTAGATCTGGATTTTTCTGTATATTTGGTATTAACCCAGCTTTTTTTGCATATTTAGTATGGATGCAGATTTTACCCTCTTCCATATACAGTATTTGCATCAGCTCTGTAAATTTTTCATCTTCCCATGGATAGTTTACTCATTCTGCTCTTACCAACACAGTTTTCTTCACTTTCAGCTTTTTTTTTTTTACATTCTTCCCATCGCTATTTGCTATTTTACACATAAGAGTAAGATTTTCACAGTGTCTAAGACAAGCACATATCCTGCCTCTTCCTTGCGCCATCCCCAGAATACCACTTTTGCTTTTCTGCATACAGGGCTAGATTCTCATTATTTGTTGTTTATGTGTTTGTATGGAATGTTGATTAAATTAAATGTGAGAAGGCAGAAAATAATTGTGACTCTAGGTAGGTTTATTATCTTGGAATATTACAATTAAGCATGCTTTTTTCAATGTGCATTACAAAAATAAATAATAAATGTTTCTGTTGGGGATTAGACATTTCATTCCACTAACGCATAAACCTGGAAATTGTATTTTATTTTTAACAGTGCAGAACGCGCATTGCAGTTGTACATATAAGTTTACACTCTTTCACTGATGGCATTGTAAAATCTTGCCAACTTTTATAGAATATCCACTAATTAAAATAATCACTGTCCTTAAAATGTCTGCAATTAATGACCCTGCTTGATTTACTGAAGTGCTTATGAGTTAATGTGATTATAGGTTTGTGTGTGGGAAAGATCTGCTAACTGAATACACAGCCGTGTTCTTACATTATTGCATGGAGAACACGGAGTAGCCTGTAAGAAATCTGTCCGTGGGCTTTAATGTAATGATACAGTACATGTGCTGGCTAGGCTTGTCTCGCCAAACAGGAAATGGAAATCAACAATTAGCTCTAGAGACTATAGATGCCAGTGTCTGATTGGTTGTTAGAGTCAAGTGCAAATGTTTTTAAATACATTATTGTAGAACTCAAGGTAGCCGTAATTCCTGCCACATTGCGTGTATGGAAATAAATATGTGTATTCACTTGTATACAGAGCTGCCCAAAAGCTTGTTACCTTTATCAGTACATACTTGCATCAGCTCTATCTTTGGAGCAGCAGTTCCGTCTAATTATACATATGTGCAACTCTGCATAGCCCACAATTGTGTCTGCACACCCTCTCTGAACTCCGCCTACATGAGAATGCCTTATTAGCCAGAGGCGGATTGGCCATAGGGTTTACAGGGAAGATCCCCGGAGGGCCGACGCACCCGCGGGGCCTGTTTAGTTTGAGGACATGTGGTCCTTTTTATAGACATAATGAATAAGATGCAAAATAATTTGCATATATGAAAATGACTTTGCCACTTAGCCTGTGATTGCAGATGATCTAGTGTATGCTCTGTCTGCCTGCTTGGCTGACATATAAGATTGAGTGAATAGTGATTGGGATACGGTTGGTGTAATAAGCAAGAAAATATCTTTCTAAAGAATGATATAGTTTCCTAAATTCTGAAGGTGTATCATATAATGTGCTCATAATATGTAATTGTATTTCTTTTTAACTTCCCCTTGATGCTGGACATGCCCACTATCTGGAAAGTCTTGGGGGGAGGGTGCTGCTGCTATGGCCCATGGCTAGACCTTACACCTCTGGTGTTGCCCATGTGGGGCCACTAGTACAAAGTTTTCCAGGGCCGCTTTTTGTTCCCAATCCGCCCCTGATTATAGCCCAGTTATGCCCCTTAAGTTGCAACTGGAGATACAATCAGTTTTTGTATGTCACTGCATCTCCCCACGTTGCATATGCTAGGCTCCACGGAATATGTTGGGCACGTACTTGCAAGATACGCTCCACCAATGGGCTTGTGTTCAGCCATTATATTAGTATCTGAGGCCTAAAGAAAAGGTCTTTATTCATGTTAATCTGATTCCAAGTTCTCCAAAATTAGTATTTGCTGTAATAAAATGCAGTTTCTTTTTCAGCATCCCACAATTAGAAGATAAAGGGCTTTACTCAGGTTGGATGGCTTATGCCATCCAACCCACAGTTTCCCGATGTTTCGAGTTTGGGGAAAACTGAGGCACGTTGCTCCCGTTTTCCATGAGTGAGAAGGACAAGGACTGCGACGCTGTCACAGTTTCCTTGGTGTCGCTAGCCTCCCTGTGACTGCAGGTCTGCGTAAGGTCAGACTTACTGAGACTGCAGGCGCAGTTGAACATTGCGGTTGATGGTCGCAATATTCATCCCGAACTGTGATAGCATTGCAGTTCGGAACAATCACAAATGCAGGAAAGGGATGGAAAGCACCTCCTCCTGCATTTACATTGCTAAGGATTGTAATGCAAAACTGCTAAGAGCATCTTAGTAATTACGATCTAAACTGTATAAGGCTCAATGTTTGTTAGTGAGAAAAAAAAATATTAAGATTAAAGTTAAACTAATTTTCACATACACATTTTAAATGTTGTGCAATTAGTACATCTTAATTTATGTTAACTTTTATTTCTTCTCTAGATGTTTCATGAAGATTCAACTGGTGGATGGCAATTAGTTGCTGTTGATGTGAATAAGCCCCAGGGGAGAGCTCCAGCATGCCTGCAGGTAACGTGTACTTATAATAGTCATAGTGAAGGTGCTGGATGTAGATGGATGTAGATGAGCATCATCTGTAACAATCAGAAAATGACAATACTGTTCCTTCTGCTCCAAACGATGTACCATTGTATTACTGCATAGACACAGTTGCCAAGAGACCTGAATTTCCAGGGACAGTCATCGGTTTAAAGATTTGTTTTTGCAAATATCCCCATTTTTCGACACTAAACTAATATAATTTCTCTAACGTCCTAGTGGATGCTGGGGACTCCGTAAGGACCATGGGGA
The DNA here is from genome assembly GCF_028390025.1 of Pseudophryne corroboree. Lineage (NCBI taxonomy): Eukaryota > Metazoa > Chordata > Amphibia > Anura > Myobatrachidae > Pseudophryne > Pseudophryne corroboree. Next base: position 381,102,176 of record NC_086445.1, on the reverse strand, counting down.
ATAGACGGGCTCCGCAGGAGACTGGGCACTCTAAGAAAGATTTAGTACTACTGGTGTGCACTGGCTCCTCCCTCTATGCCCCTCCTCCAGACCTCAGTTAGAATCTGTGCCCGGAAGGAGCTGGGGGGCTATGTGGAGGCAGAGCAGGTGCAGATGAATGAGGTGTCTCCGCCGACGGCGCCAACACCTGATTGGATGGATATGTGGAAGGTGTTAAATGATAATGTAAACTCCTTGCATAAAAGGTTGGATAAAGCAGAAACCTTGGGACAGTCGGGGTCTCAGCCCATGCCTGATCCTACAGCGCAGAGGCCGTCAGAGTCTCAGAAGCGCCCACTATCCCAAATTGTTGACACAGATATCGACACGGATTCTGACTCCAGTGTCGATGGCGATGATGCAAAATTGCAGCCTAAAATGGCTAAAGCCATCCGCTACATGATTATAGCAATGAAGGATGTATTGCACATATCAGAGGTAAACCCTGTCCCTGACAAGAGGGTTTATATGTTTGGGGAGAAAAAGCAAGAGGTGACTTTTCCCCCTTCACATGAGTTAAATGAGTTGTGTGAAAAAGCGTGGGATTCCCCCGATAGGAAAGTGCTGATTTCCAAAAGGTTACTTATGGCGTACCCCTTCCCGCCAACGGACAGGATGCGCTGGGAATCCTCCCCTAGGGTAGACAAAGCTCTGACACGCTTATCTAAGAAGGTGGCCCTGCCGTCACAGAATACGGCCTCCCTAAAGGATCCTGCGGATAGGAAGCAGGAAAGTATCCTGAAGTCTGTTTATACACATTCAGGTACTCTACTGAGGCCGGCAATTGCGTCGGCCTGGATGTGTAGTGCTGTAGCAGCATGGACAGATAATCTGTCTGAGGAACTAGATACCTTGGACAGGGATACTATTTTACTGACCCTGGGGCATATAAAAGACGCTGTCCTATATATGAGGGATGCCCAGAGGGACATTTGCCTACTGGGCTCTAGAATAAATGCAATGTCAATTTCTGCCAGAAGGGTCCTGTGGACTCGGCAATGGACAGGTGATGCCGACTCTAAAAAGCACATGGAGGTTTTACCTTATAAGGGTGAGGAATTGTTTGGGGACGGTCTCTCGGACCTAGTTTCCACAGCTACGGCTGGGAAGTCAAATTTTTTGCCATATATTCCCTCACAGCCTAAGAAAGCATCGTATTACCAAATGCAGTCCTTTCATTCACAAAAAAGCATGAAAGTCAGAGGTGCATCCTTTCTTGCCAGAGGCAGGGGTAGAGGAAAGAAGCTGCACCATACAGCTAGTTCCCAAGAACAGAAGTCCTCCCCGGCTTCCACTAAATCCACCGCATGATGCTGGGGCTCCACAGGCGGAACCAGGAGCGGTGGGGGCGCGTCTCCGAAATTTCAGCCACCAGTGGGTTCGCTCACAGGTGGATCCCTGGGCTATACAGATTGTGTCTCAGGGATACAAGCTGGAATTCGAAGTGATGCCCCCTCACCGTTACCTCAAATCGGCCCTGCCAGCTTCCCCCATGGAAAGGGAGGTAGTGTTAGCGGCAATTCACAAGTTATATCTCCAGCAGGTGGTGGTAAAGGTTCCCCTCCTTCAACAGGGAAGGGGTTACTATTCCATAATGTTTGTGGTGCCGAAACCGGACTGTTCGGTCAGACCCATATTGAATTTAAAGTCCCTGAACATTTATCTGAAAAGATTCAAGTTCAAAATGGAATCGCTCAGAGCGGTCATTGCAAGCCTGGAAGAGGGGGATTTTATGGTGTCTCTGGACATCAAGGATGCTTACTTGCATGTCCCCATTTATCCACCTCATCAGGAGTACCTCAGATTTGTGGTACAGGACTGTCATTACCAATTCCAGACGTTGCCGTTTGGGCTGTCCACGGCACCGAGAATATTTACCAAGGTAATGGCGGAAATGATGGTGCTCCTTCGAAAGCAAGGAGTCACAATTATCCCATACTTGGACGATCTCCTCATAAAGGCGAGGTCCAGAGAGCAGTTGCTGATCAGCGTAGCACACTCTCAGGAAGTGTTGCAACAGCACGGCTGGATTCTGAATATCCCAAAGTCGCAGCTGATTCCTACGACGCGTCTGCCATTTCTGGGCATGATTCTGGACACAGACCAGAAGAAGGTGTTTCTCCCGGCGGAGAAGGCTCAGGAGCTCGTGACTCTAGTCAGAGACCTCTTAAAACCAAAACAGGTGTCGGTGCATCACTGCACGCGAGTCCTGGGAAAGATGGTGGCATCATACGAAGCCATTCCCTTCGGCAGGTTCCATGCGAGGATCTTTCAGTGGGATCTGTTGGACAAGTGGTCCGGATCGCATCTTCAGATGCATCGGCTGATCACCATATCCCCCAGGGCCAGGGTGTCTCTTCTGTGGTGGCTGCAGAGTGCTCACCTTCTTGAGGGCCGCAGGTTCGGCATACAGGACTGGGTCCTGGTGACCACGGATGCGAGCCTCCGAGGATGGGGGGCAGTCACTCAGGGAAGAAACTTCCAAGGGTTGTGGTCAAGTCAGGAGGCTTGTCTGTGTCACGTCTGGCAGGGTTTGAGGATCCGGCAGCTGAGATTTGCCCGAGGAGGTAGCAGGCTATGAATGAACCAGATGAGGGGGCTGGATATAGTTCGCATGGGACACGGAGCAATGAAGAACGTAGGCGGGGTTTGAGAGTCAATGGAAAGTATTTATTATGTACAGGGCTGAGGTAGGGAACTGAGGCTGAAGCACAATGGTTAAAGACGTGGCTGGAGGTGAAGAACTGTGGACTGTGATTTGAAAGACGAGACTGTAGATGATGAACTGTGGAACTGTGGATGGTAGTTGAAAACGTGGCTGGAGACAAGGACTGTGGACTGTGGTAAACGAGGCTTGAAGATAATAATCTGCAGGCTGTGGTCAGTGGTACAAAGGCGTGGCTGGTGAAGGAGATCTGTGGAGTGTGGCTTGAAAGACGAGGCAGAAGACCCGGGGCCGACTGTGCCCAAAGAGTCTTACTGGACCGGGTTTTCCAGGAGCGCTTCCACAGGCAGTAGCAGGCAAGATACGGCAGGGCTGCAGTAGCAACAGAGAACCGACCAAGCAGGATCAGGAGGAACCAAGATACAGCAGGAATCCTGGGAGCACAGGCTAAAGCACCTACAACAGGGTTGTAACTTGAAGCACTGGCATCCCTGTCCTAAAACAGCCCCCTTTTATAGGGAGAGCTTCCCCTGGATTGGCTGGAAGAAACAGGAAACAGGAACTATGCTTAAAACTTGGTCTCCAACATGGCGGCGCCCAGTAATGCAGACCTTTTTGCAAAGCCACATTGCTCACTGCCCCTGGTCTCCAAGCAACGGTTCAGCAAGAGCGACCCGCTGTATCGGCGTCCCGTCACCATGAGCGGACCCCCTCACCTCCGCTACTGCTGCCCACGGATCCGGTGCAGCAGCCACCTCCGCCGCTGCCCGCACAACGCCAAGGAAGCCAGCCCCGCGGCCCCAGCGTACCGGTAAGACTCCGGACGCTGACAGTACCCCCCCTTTTGCGGGTGGACTCCGGACACCTATGTGGTTTAGTTGGAAACTTGGCATGAAATGTCCGAAGAAGTCTTGGAGCATGGACATCCTCTGCATCTACCCAAGATCTCTCCTCTGGCCAATACCCTTTCCAATCAACAAGGTACTGGATGCGACCATAACGTCTGCGAGAATCGAGGATCTTGTGAATCTCAAATTCATCTCCATATGCTGATTGGATCTTGGGTGATTTAGGCAGAGCGGCTCTGAACCGATTAAGTACCAGTGGTTTTAAGAGAGAAATATGAAATGCATTAGGAATTCTTAACTGCGGAGGTAATTTCACTTTGTAAGCCACAGGATTCAACACTCTTTCGATTGGGTAAGGCCCGATAAATCTGGGAGCAAACTTTTTTGTAGGAACCTTTAATCTTAGGTTGCGTGTGGAAACCCAAACCCGATCTCCTACCTTAAGGCTTGGTACAGCTTTTCGTTTCAGATCTGCATAGGTCTTATATCTCTTGGATGTCTTGAGCAAAGTCTTGTGAACTTGTTTCCAGGCTTCAGTAAATTGACGAAGTGTTGACTCTGCGGCCGGAACCTCGAGCGTAGGCAGAAGTTGGAAGTCAGGAACTCTTGGATGGTAACCATAATTAATGAAGAATGGAGAAGATTTTGTGGCAGAGTGATAAAGATTGTTATGGGCAAATTCTGCGAACGGGAGGAAGTCCAGCCAGTCATCCTGTGAGGAGGACATGAATAAACGCAGAAAAGTCTCCAGATCCTGGTTCACTCTCTCTGTTTGACCATCCGTTTAAGGATGATATCCTGAGGAGAAGTTTAATTTCACGCCAAGAGCAGAACATAGGGATCTCCAAAACCTGGCCACAAATTGAGGACCTCTATCAGACACGATCTCCTGGGGTAGACCATGGAGTCGAAAGATCTCTGCTATAAACAATTTTGCCAACTGGGATGCAGATGGAAGATTAACCAGAGGAACAAAGTGTGCCATTTTAGAGAATCGGTCAACTATGACCCATACGGTGTTCCGCCCACCAGACATAGGTAAATCTGTAATAAAGTCCATAGAAATATGCGTCCATGGTCTTAGTGGTACCGGCAAAGGATGGAGTAACCCGGCTGGTGGACCTTTGGGACTTTTATGCTGGGCACATTTTGGACAGGCAGCTACGAATTCCTGAACGTCAGTCCTGAGATGAGGCCACCAGTAGGAGCGTTGAATGAATTTAAGTGTCTTATGACCGCCCGCATGGCCCATGAAGGAGGAGGAGTGAGCCCATGTAAGAAGTTTTTTGCGAAGATTTGGTGCAACGAAGATCTTCCCTGGAGGAGGAAGTGGAGAGATATTAGTTGCAGAAAAAGAGGTGGATTCCAGGATAAATTGCTCTTTTGAACGGTCAGAGGGTTCTTCTGAACTTAGGGAGCGAGATAATGCATCTGCTTTTTTGTTGAGGGAACCTGGTCTGTAACTGAGTTTAAAATTAAAACGGGTAAAGAAGAGTGCCCATCTTGCTTGGCGTGGGTTCAGACATCGGGCTGACTGTAGATACAGGAGGTGCTTGTGATCCGTGGTCACCGAAATTGGATGCTGAGCTCCCTCCAACAAATACCTCCACTCCTCAAAGGCCAACTTAATTGCCAGTAATTCCTGTTCCCCAATAGCGTAATTCTGTTCAGCGGGGGAGAATTTTCGCGAGAAGAATGCACAAGGATAGACCATCTTGTCCTCGAAAAGCTGGGATAATACTGCTCCTACTCCTACAGTAGAGGCATCAACCTCCACCAAGAACGGACGGCTGAGATCGGGTTGTCGAAGAACTGGAGCAGTCGTGAAGGCCTCCTTTAAAGATGAAAAAGCTTCCAAAGCCTCTGGAGACCACTTGGCAGGATCAGCTCCCTTCCTAGTTAATGCGGTTATAGGAGCTATGACAGAAGAATAATTTTGAATGAATCTTCGGTAGAAGTTAGCAAACCCCAGGAAACGTTGAATTCCTTTAAGGGTAGCTGGAAGTGCCCAATCCTGAATCGCCTGGACTTTAGCGGGGTCCATCTGTAACCTCTGCCCTGAAAGAATGTAACCGAGGAATGGAATCGTGGGTACTTCAAAGGTGCACTTCTCTAACTTACAGAATAACTAATTCCTTCATAAACGAGTTACACTTCTTTGACTTGTTCCCGGTGGGTCTTCAGATCCCTAGAAAAAATGAGGATGTCATCCAGATACACTACCAAGCAGTCATAGAGGAGATCTCTGAAGATTTCGTTAACGAACTCTTGAAAGACGGCTGGGGCATTGCATAGGCCAAAAGGCATTACCAGGTATTCGTAATGGCCGTCGCGGGTATTAAATGCCGTCTTCCATTCGTCCCCTGGGCGAATACGTATAAGATTGTAGGCCCCCCGTAAGTCCAACTTAGTAAATACAGTAGCTCCTTTAACACGGTCGAACAGTTCTGGAATCAGAGGTAACGGATATCTGTTCTTAATTGTTATGTCATTGAGACCTCTATAGTCAATACAGGGCCGCAACCCCCCATCCTTCTTTTTGACGAAGAAAAACCCTGCTCCGGCCGGAGATGTAGAAGACCTGATGAACCCTTTCTCCAAGTTCTCCCGTATATACTCCGACATGGCCTGTGTCTCGGGAAGTGAGAGAGGGTAAATTCGACCTCGGGGAGGAGTCTTACCGGGTACTAGCTCAATGGGACAATCCCAAGTACGATGCGGAGGCAAGGTGTCCGCCCCATGCTTACTGAAAACATCTTGAAAAGATTGATACTCCACAGGAAGGCTGAAAGGGTTGGAAGAACAGAGAGGTCTAACTGAAGGTAAACAGTTCTGAAAGCAGTCTTGTCCCCAAGAGAGAACATCCATAGTTTGCCAATCTATGTGGGGATTGTGTCTGATTAACCATGGAAACCCTAGGATTAGTTCATGAGAGGCTTTAGGAATTACAAGGAAAGAGATTTTTTCTTAATGGAGATCTCCGACCTTCATCTTGAGAGGAATAGTACAAAAGGATATAATACCCTCTGGGTTATAACTTCCATCCACTGCGGTAACAGAAATGGTACGATCCAAAGGAACCGTTTGTATTCCAGATCGTTTGACCAGAGCTGACGTAATGAAGCTTTCGGCGGCTCCGGAGTTGAGTAGTGCAGGGATGAGAAGAGAAGAAGAAGGGAGCTCCAATTGGGTTAACAGGACAGACTCTTTCTTGGTATGTAATTCTGAGAATTCTCCTAGCTTGACCTCTCCAGCACAAACTAGGAGCGGGCGTTTCCCGGACGTAGACTAAAAGTTTTAACAAAGTGATCAGATGCACCACAATACAGGCAGAGGTTCCCTTGTCGCCGTCTCTGACGTTCTTCACTGGAGAGGCGGGAGCGATCAATCTGCATGGGCTCCTCCACAGTTGGTGATGATGGTGTTGGTGGAAGAACAACTCTAGGCTTAGGGCGATCTGACCGCAACCTCTCCATACAGCGTTCTCTGTACCTCAGATCTAACTTATTGCATAAAGAAATTAGTTTATCCAACTTATCAGGTACGTCCTGAGTTGCGAGGTCATCTTTGATTTTTTCGGAGAGACCGCTCCAGAAAGCTGCAATGAGAGCCTCCTCGTTCCAGTTCAGTTCTGAGGAAAGGGTGCGAAACTGGATCACGTACTGACTGACCATACGCGTGCCCTGACGCAGGCGCAGGATCTCCAATGAGGCGGCAGAAGTCCTGCCCGGTTCGTCGAAGATTCTTCGAAAGGTGGCCATGAATTCTGGATAGTTAGATAAGATGGGATCCATCCTCTCCCACAAAGGAGAAGCCCATTCCAACGCTTGCCCGGTAAGTAAAGAAATTATATAGGCTACTTTGGTTCGTGCTGATGGGAAGTTGGCCGACTGTAGTTCGAACTGGATTTCGCACTGGTTAAGAAACCCGCGGCATTGTTTTGGATTCCCATCAAATTTACTGGGAGGTGGCAAATGCAAACGTGGAAGTGGTACTGGTACAGGAGGAAGCAGGACCGGAGGTGCCAATGTGGGAGCAGCTGTAGATACTTGAGGTGCCGTCATGGCAACACAGAGAGAATCGAGACGTTCGGACATACTCTGCATGAACTGCACGATTTGAGATTGTGTGGCCTCCTGCTTACTTAAGCGAGACCAGATATCTGCAGTTGAATCCCCTCCTGAGGCCTGATCACCCGTCGAATCCATTGGGCCAGTGCTTACTGTCACGTCTGGCAGGGTTTGAGGATCCGGCAGCTGAGATTTGCCCGAGGAGGTAGCAGGCTATGAATGAACCAGATGAGGGGGCTGGATATAGTTCCTTTGCATGGGGCATGAAGCAATGAAGAACGTAGGCGGGGTTTGAGAGTCAATGGAAAGTATTTATTATGTACAGGGCTGAGGTAGGGAACTGAGGCTGAAGCACAATTGTTAAAGACGTGGCTGGAGGTGAAGAACTGCGGACTGTGATTTGAAAGACGAGACTGTAGATGATGAACTGTGGAACTGTGGATGGTAGTTGAAAACGTGGCTGGAGACAAGGACTGTGGACTGTGGTAAACGAGGCTTGAAGATAATAATCTGCAGGCTGTGGTCAGTGGTACAAAGGCGTGGCTGGTGAAGGAGATCTGTGGAGTGTGGCTTGAAAGACGAGGCAGAAGACCCGGGGCCGACTGTGCCCAAAGAGTCTTACTGGACCGGGTTTTCCAGGAGCGCTTCCACAGGCAGTAGCAGGCAAGAAACGGCAGGGCTGCAGCAGCAACAGAGAACCGACCAAGCAGGATCAGGAGGAACCAAGATACAGCAGGAATCCTGGGAGCACAGGCTAAAGCACCTACAACATGGTTGTAACTTGAAGCACTGGCATCCCTGTCCTAAGCCAGCCCCCTTTTATAGGGAGAGCTTCCCCTGGATTGGCTGGAAGAAACAGGAACTATGCTTAAAACTTGGTCTCCAACATGGCGGCGCCCCGTAATGCAGACCTTTTTGTAAAGCCACATTGCTCACTGCCCCTGGTCTCCAAGCAACGGTTCAGCAAGAGCGACCCGCTGTAGCGGCGTCCCGCCGCCACTAGCAGACCCCCTCACCTCCGCTACTGCTGCCCACGGATCCGGCGCAGCAGCCCACCTCCGCCGCTGCCCGCACAACGCCAAGGAAGCCAGCCCCGCGGCCCCAGCGTACCGGTAAGACTCCGGACGCTGACAGTCTGCACATAAATATCCTGGAACTAAGGGCCATATACAACGCCCTGAGTCAAGCGGAGCCTCTGCTTCGAAACCAACCGGTGCTGATTCAGTCAGACAACATCACCGCAGTGGCTCATGTAAACCGCCAGGGCGGCACAAGAAGCAGGGTGGCGATGGCGGAAGCCACCGGGATTCTTCGTTGGGCGGAGAATCACGTGCAAGCACTGTCAGCAGTGTTCATTCCGGGAGTGGACAACTGGGAAGCAGACTTCCTCAGCAGGCACGACCTCCACCCGGGAGAGTGGGGACTTCATCAAGAAGTCTTCACGCAGATTACAAATCGATGGGAACTGCCACAGGTGGACATGATGGCATCCCGCCTCAACAAAAAGCTAAAAAGGTATTGCGCCAGGTCAAGGGACCCTCAGGCGATAGCTGTGGACGCACTAGTGACACCGTGGGTGTTCCAGTCGGTCTATGTATTTCCTCCTCTTCCTCTCATACCCAAGGTGCTGAGAATCGTAAGAAAAAGAGGAGTGAGAACAATACTCATTGTTCCGGATTGGCCAAGAAGGACTTGGTACCCGGATCTGCAAGAAATGCTCACAGAGGACCCATGGCCTCTGCCTCTCAGACAGGACCTGTTGCAACAGGGGCCCTGTCTGTTCCAAGACTTACCGCGGCTGCGTTTGACGGCATGGCGGTTGAACGCCGGATCCTAGCGGAAAAGGCATTCCGGAGGAAGTTATTCCTACGCTTATAATGGCTAGGAAGGACGTGACAGCAAAACATTATCACCGTATATGGCGAAAATATGTTGCTTGGTGTGAGGCCAGGAAGGCCCCTACAGAGGAATTCCAGCTGGGCCGGTTCCTGCACTTCCTACAGTCAGGAGTGACTATGGGCTTGAAATTGGGGTCCATAAAGGTCCAGATTTCAGCCCTATCCATTTTCTTTCAAAAAGAACTGTCTTCTCTTCCTGAGGTTCAGACGTCTGTTAAGGGAGTGCTGCATATTCAGCCCCCTTTTGTGCCACCAGTGGCACCTTGGGATCTCAACGTGGTGTTGGGTTTCCTGAAATCCCACTGGTTTGAGCCACTTAAGACCGTGGAGCTAAAGTATCTCACGTGGAAGGTGGTCATGCTATTGGCCTTAGCTTCGGCTAGGCGTGTGTCAGAATTGGCGGCTTTGTCATGTAAAAGCCCCTATCTGGTTTTCCATATGGACAGGGCATAATTACGGACTCGTCCACAATTTCTGCTTAAGGTGGTGTCATCTTTTCATTTGAACCAACCTATTGTGGTGCCTGCGGCTACTCGTGACTTGGAGGATTCCAAGTTGCTTGATGTAGTCAGGGCTTTGAAGATTTATGTGACCAGAACGGCTGGAGTCAGGAAAACTGGCTCGCTGTTTATCCTGTATGTATCCAACAAGCTGGGTGCTCCTGCTTCAAAGCAAACTATTGCTCGCTGGATCTGTAACACGATTCAGCAGGCTCATTCTGCGGCGGGATTGCCGCATCCAAAATCAGTAAAAGCCCATTCCACAAGGAAAGTGGGCTCTTCTTGGGCGGCTGCCCGAGGGGTCTCGGCATTACAGCTTTGCCGAGCAGCTACTTGGTCGGGTTCAAACACCTTTGCAAAATTCTACAAGTTTGATACCCTGGCTGAGGAGGACCTTGTGTTTGCCCATTCGGTGCTGCAGAGTCATCCGCACTCTCCCGCCCGTTTGGGAGCTTTGATATAATCCCCATGGTCCTTACGGAGTCCCCAGCATCCACTAGGACGTTAGAGAAAATAAGATTTTACTCACCGGAAAATCTATTTCTCGTAGTCCGTAGTGGATGCTGGGCGCCCGTCCCAAGTGCGGACTTTCTGCAATACGTGTATATAGTTATTGCTTAATAAAGGGTTATGTTATGTTGGCATCCGTGGTGGATGGTTGTTCATATTGTTAACTGGGTATGTTATCACAAGTTATACGGTGTGATTGGTGTGGCTGGTTTGAGTCTTACCCTGGATTCCAAAATCCTTTCCTTGTAATGTCAGCTCTTCCGGGCACAGTTTCCTTAACTGAGGTCTGGAGGAGGGGCATAGAGGGAGGAGCCAGTGCACACCAGTAGTACTAAATCTTTCTTAGAGTGCCCAGTCTCCTGCGGAGCCCGTCTATTCCCCATGGTCCTTACGGAGTCCCCAGCATCCACTACGGACTACGAGAAATAGATTTACCGGTGAGTAAAATCTTATTTTTATTCCTCTTAGAGGGGCATATTTATTGCAATCCACATTTTTAATGCGAATGTGATAAATATTTTTCAAGTAATTTCGCAACATGAAAATGTATATTTTCACACAAATTTACTGTATTTTGCTTGCCAGGAGACAGTGACCAATAATAGCCCATCCTGGCGAAGAGCTGGAAGCAGTGTGATAGAATAACACTGTCACACTGCTTCCAGGTTCAGGTCCCTAGCGTACACCGCACATACACATCCATCGGGCAGCACATGCGTAACTGGGGGCCAAGAGAGAGGGATCTGGAGGTTCCTTTCCATTGAAATTTGCAAAGCAGAAACCCATGTGGGCTGCTTTTGCGGACAAAAATGGTGGGACCGCTGCAGAGATCGGAAATATCTGCTGCGATCACTCCATAGTACACTTGGGGATACTTAATATTTGCTGGTACCCTTAAGAATATCAGGGGAGTCTTAGAGAGTGATGAATTGCACGGTGATAAAGTACCAACCAATCAGCTCCTAGCTGTCATTTTTCAAACACTGGGGCAGATGTAATAACCTGGAGAAGGAATAAGGAAGTGATAAACCAGTGATAAGTGCAAGGTGATAAACGCACCAGCCAGTCAGCTCCAATATGTAAATTAACAGTTAGGATCTGATTGGCTGGTGCCTTTACGACCTTACACATATCACTGGTTTATCACTTCCTTATGCCTTCTCCAGGTTAATACATCTTCACCACAGCTTGTAACATGGCAGTTTTGAGCTGATTGGTTGGTACTTTATCACTGTCAATTTATCACTCTCCAAAGCTTGATAAATATGGGCAATGGTATGAAATTGTATCTAAATGTTCTTGTTATGTCAGTGCTATTCTGTAATACAGTGGCGGCCAGACTTTTGGAGTTGGCGATCTACTTTGAAAGCTAAAAAGCTTTTGTGATCTACCTAGGAGGAAAAAAGGGGTGTGGCATAACAAAAAGTGGGCGTGGTATAACAAAACGTGGGCGTGGTATAACAAAAAAAGGGACGTAGCCTTGCTGCACAGAGTGTAATGACTGCCTCACACGAAATGACACATTGGACCCCACAGGTAAAAACCTCAAACACATATGCCCCCACAGTGCCAGATACACATGCCCCCACAGTGCCATGTGCCCACAGTGCCAGATATGCCCCCACAGTGCCAGATACAGATATGCCCCCACAGTGCCAGATTACAGATATGCCCCCACAGTGCCAGATATGCCCCCACTGTGCCAGATATGCCCTCACAGTGCCATGTGCCCACAGTGCCAGATATGCCCCCACAGCGCCAGATTACAGATATGCCCCCACAGTGCCATGTGCCCACAGTGCCAGATATGCCCCCACAGTGCCAGATATGCCCCCACAGTGCCAGATATGCCCTCACAGTGCCATGTGCCCACAGTGCCAGATATGCCCCCACAGTGCCAGATACAGATATGCCCCCACAGTGCCATGTGCCCACAGTGCCAGATATGCCCCCACAGCGCCAGATTACAGATATGCCCCACAGTGCCATGTACCCACAGTGCCAGATATGCCCCCACAGTGCCATGTGCCCGCAGAGCCAGATATACCCCCAGTGCCACATATGACCCCACAGTGCCAGATATGCCCCACATTGCCAGATATGCCCCCACTGAGCAATGTGCCCACAATGCCAGATATGCCCCCATAGTAGATCTCACCGGAGTGGAGAGCGCAGCGCAGCGCGCGCTTCTCCTGTCTTCCGCCCTGCTTCTCAGTCTAATCTCCAGCGGTGACGGCAGCGTGTATAGCTCAAATCAGGCGCCGGTCCGCGAGCTCTCATTGGCTAACGAACCGACACCTGATTTGAGCTATACACTCTGCCGTCACTGAGGAGGCAGAGCGGCAGGCAGGAGAGGCGCGGCTTCGGGTGGCTGGGCGGCGGATCGCGATCGACTGGTCGCATGTCCGCGATCGACCGGTCGATCGCGATCGACTGTTTGGCCACCCCTGCTGTAATATTTCATGAAGTAGAAGCATGGAAAAGGCTAAGTAAATCACTAGCTCCGCCAAAACGTAAACTGGATATGAAAGAAAATGTTCAGCCATGTCTGAATTTACTAATGAATGTTCAAATGTTTTTAATTTGATGAGCTATATTTAAAATATGCAACACAATTCTGCAACACAATTCTGGAATTTTGAATTAAAATCCATGATGCATTGAATAATTAGGCCAGTGCCGACAAAAAATAGTGCCTGCAATGCCGAAATAAAAACAACATTGCAGATGATTAATAATGATGAATAGTCATATGGATTGAAAGCTTTTCCAGTTGTAATACAGTCACATGAAGACTTGTTTGTCTTTGAAGTGTAAAGTCTTTTGAATCACAGTGCTTTCCTGATGTGGTGGAGAGCGAAAAGGGAAGAGAGTTGATTTCCCATTAGATGTAATTAATATCTCAATATGTGTTTATCTTTGAAGTGACATTACAATCTCTCCCTGTGCTGTTCCGTTTTCCACATGTGCATATGTACAGTTAATAAAAAATGAAAGCACATACGAATAGATAAACTATAATTTGAAGCATTAGTTCTGCTGCTGGTAAATGCTCAATAAAAATGATATATACTGAGAAAATTCTTTGTGCCAGTAACCATGCAACCTGCGGCAATAAATGTGTGCTTTAAATAGCCATACATGAACATAGCAATGAGATCGAATGTGACACAGGAGGCCTGCACAGCAAGACTTCCCTTTCTGCCCACGTGAGAATGATGGCATTTTTAGAAGTGCATGTAAGCTGATTTAATAAATAATGAACATGAGTCATGCCTGTCTGAGATACAACATTTAGGGGCAGATGTATTAACCTGGAGACGGCATAAGGAAGTGATAAACCAGTGATATGTGCAAGGTGATAAAGGCAGCAGCCAATCAGATCCTAACTGTTAATTTACATATTGGAGCTGATTGGCTGGTGCCTTTATCACCTTGCACATATCACTGGTTTATCACTTCCTTATGCCTTCTCCAGGTTAATACATCTGCCCCTGTGGGAGGTAGCAATATAATGCCTATAGGTAGGGTCGAAGAAAGGCTAGACACTGATTTTAATGTTTCCGTGACAGCGCGGGTTTATGAAACTCCCTGTGGCAGCTTTTCCAGGAATAAACCACAAAGTATCACATCTTTGTTAATGGATACTAGCAGGCAGTGCTTAAAGTGGTCCTAGAGAGGTGGTGGAACACCCCCCTCCCCACGATGCCAATGTAACAAAGGTATTGCGCGCGCGCCGCAAAAAAGGGGCATGGTCTCATAAAAGGGGCGTGTTACACAATAGTAATAATGCCCACAGTAGTAGCACTCCATAATACACATAATGCCCACAGCAGTAGCGCCTCTTACACAATGCCCACAGTGGTAGTGCCCCTTATACAGAGCCCATAGTAGTGGTGCCCCTTATGCAATGGCCGCAATAGCAGTGCCCCTTATGTCCCCAGGAATGATGCCCCTTACGAAGTGCCCCCTTTACAATGCCCTCATTAGTAGTGCCCCCAGTAGTAATGCCCTTAATGGTAATGCCCCTGTGTAATATTGCCCCCAGTAGTGATGTTGCTTGTAGTAATGCCCCCAGTCGTTTAGCCCCTGTAGTTACGCCCCCAGTAGTAATGCCCCTGTAGTTATGCCCCCAGTAGTAATGCCCTCCTGCAGTTTGCCCCCAGTAGTTTACCCACTGTAGTTTGCCCCCAGCAGATGCCCCCCAGTAGTTTGCACCCAGTAGTAATGTCCCCCAGTAGTTTGCCCCCAGTAGATGCCCCCCAGTAGTTTGCACCCAGTAGTAATGTCCCCAGTAGATGCCCCTCTGTAGTTTTCCCCCCCAGTAGTAATGCCCCCAGTAGATGCCCCTCAGTAGTTTGCCCCCCAGTAGTAATGCCCTCCTGTAGTTTGCCCCCCAGTAGTAATGCCCTCCTGTAGTTTGCCCCCAGTAGTTTGCCCCCTGTAGCTTGCCCCCCAGTATTTTGCACCCAGTAGCAATGTCCCCCAGTAGTTTGCCCCCAGTAGATGCCCCCAGCAGATGCCCCCCAGTAGTTTGCACCCAGTAGTAATGTCCCCCAGTAGTTTACCCCCGGTAGATGACCCTCTGTAGTTTGCCCCCCAGTAGTAATGCCCCCAGTAGATGCCCCTCAGTAGTTTGACCCCAGTAGTAATGCCCTTCTATAGTTTTCCCCAGTAGTTTGCCCCCAGTAGTAATGCCCCCCAGTAGTTTGCCCCTCAGTAGTAATGCCCCCCAGTAGATGCCCCTCAGTAGTTTGCTCCCCAGTAGTAATGCCCTCCTGTAGCTTGCCCCCAGTAGTTTGCCCCCAGTAGTAATGCCCCCAATAGTTTGCCCCAGTAGATGCCCCTCAGTAGTTTGCCCCCCAGTAATAATGCCCCCCAGTAGTTTGCCCCCCAGTAATAATGCTCCCCAGTAGTTTGCCCCCCAGTAATAATGCCCCCCCAGTAGTTTGTCCCCAGTAGATGCCCCCCGTAGTTTGCCCCCAGTAGTAATGCCCCCCCAGTAGTTTGCCCCCCAGTAGTAATGCCCTCCCAGTTGTTTGCCCCCAGTAGATGCCCCTCAGTATTGTGCCCCCTAGTAGTAATGCCGCTACACAAATAAAAAAAAAAAACACACAACACACCATACTTGATACTTACCAAGCCCCGCTCCGTGTCCGGCCGCTGCAGTCTTCTGTGAGCCGGCTCCTCGGCATTATGGGAGAGACGTCATGACGTCTCTCCCATAGCGCGCACTGACAAAGCGGGAAGCTGGAGCTCAGTACTGAGCTCCTGCCTCCGGCTGCCCCTGTGCAGGAAGACGGGCGCCCGCTGGTAACACAATCTCAGCGGGCGCCTGTCCTCTCCCTGTGCGGCGCCGGGGACACATGGGGGTGAGGGGAGCCGGAGGAGGCGGAACTGCGTTCCGTCTCCAAGTGGAACTGACGGAACGCAGTTCCGCCCCGTTCCGGCTAACTTTAACCCCTGCTAGCAGGGCATTATGCAGACTGACTTGCCCCCAGTAGTTTACCCCCTGTAGTTTGCCCCCAGCAGATGCCTCCCAGTAGTTTGCACCCAGTAGTAATGTCCCCCAGTAGTTTGCCCCCAGTAGTTTGCCCCCAGTAGTAATGTCCCCCAGTAGTTTGCCCCCAGTAGAAGCCCCTCTGTAGTTTTCCCCCCAGTAGTAATGCCCCCAGTAGATGCCCCTCAGTAGTTTGCTCCCCAGTAGTAATGCCCTCCTATAGTTTTCCCCCAGTAGTTTGCCCCCAGTAGTAATGCCCCCCAGTAGTTTGCCCCTCAGTAGTAATGCCCCCCAGTAGATGCCCCTCAGTAGTTTGCTCCCCAGTAGTAATGCCCTCCTGTAGCTTGCCCCCAGTAGGTTGCCCCCAGTAGTAATGCCTCCAGTAGTTTGCCCCAGTAGATGCCCCTCAGTAGTTTGCCCCCAGTAATAATGCCCCCCAGTAGTTTGCCCCCCAGTAATAATGCCCCCCCAGTAGTTTGTCCCCAGTAGATGCCCCCCGTAGTTTGCCCCCAGTAGTAATGCCCCCCAGTAGTTTGCCCCCCAGTAGTAATGCCCTCCCAGTAGTTTGCCCCCAGTAGATGCCCCTCAGTATTGTGCCCCCCAGTAGTAATGCCGCAACACAAATAAAAATAAATATAAAAAAAAACACACAACACACCATACTTGATACTTACCAAGCCCCGCTCCGTGTCCGGCCGCTGCGGTCTTTTGTGCGCCGGCTCCTCGGCATTATGGGAGAGACGTCATGACGTCTTTCCCATAGCGCGAACTGACAAAGCGGGAAGCCGGAGCTCATTACTGAGCTCCTGCCTCCGGCTGCCCATGTGCAGGAAGACGGGCGCCCGCTGGTAACACAATCTCAGCGGGCGCCTGTCATCTCCCTGTGCGGCGCCGGGGACACATGGGGGTGAGGGGAGCCGGAGGAGGCGGAACTGCGTTCCGTCTCCAAGTGGAACTGACGGAACGCAGTTCCGCCCCGTTCCGGCTCACTTTAACCCCTGCTAGCAGGGCATTATGCAGACTGACTTGCCCCCAGTAGTTTACCCCCTGTAGTTTGCCCCCAGCAGATGCCCCCCAGTAGTTTGCACCCAGTAGTAGTGTCCCCCAGTAGTTTTCCCCCAGTAGATGCCCCCAGCAGATGTCCCCCAGTAGTTTGCACCCAGTAGTAATGTCCCCCAGTAGTTTGCCCCCAGTGGATGCCCCTCTGTAGTTTTTTCCCCCAGTAGTAATGCCCCCAGTAGATGCCCCTCAGTAGTTTGACCCCAGTAGTAATGCCCTCCTATAGTTTGCCCCCAGTAGTAATGCCCCCCAGTAGTTTGCCCCTCAGTAGTAATGCCCCCCAGTAGATGCCCCTCAGTAGTTTGCTCCCCAGTAGTAATGCCCTCCTGTAGTTTGCCCCCAGTAGTAATGCCCCCAGTAGTTTGCCCCAGTAGATGCCCCTCAGTAGTTTGCCCCCCAGTAATAATGCCCCCCAGTAGTTTGCCCCCCAGTAATAATGCCCCCCCAGTAGTTTGTCCCCCGTAGATGCCCCCCGTAGTTTGCCCCCAGTAGTAATGCCCTCCCAGTTGTTTGCCCCCAGTAGATGCCCCTCAGTATTGTGCCCCCCAGTAGTAATGCCGCTACACAAATAAAAAAAAACACAAAAAAAACCACACAACACACCATACTTGATACTTACCAAGCCCCGCTCCGTGTCCGGCCGCTGCGGTCTTCTATGCGCCGGCTGCGTTCCGTCTCCAAGTGGAACTGACGGAACGCAGTTCCGCCCCGTTCCGGCTCACTTTAACCCCTGCTAGCAGGGCATTATGCAGACTGACTTTGGGGATATATACAGTGTCAGACTGGGCTATGAAGGGCTTACTGGGGGAATGCAGTGATAGGGGCCCATACTTAGGGGTGTGGCCAGTCTACACAGAGGCTTGAAATGCACAATAGTCTTGTGCAGTGTAATGCAACATATCTACCATGTATAATACAAGTGCACAGTCTCGAACCTGATCCCTAGAGGAAGGAGTGGGCCCTCAGGCAGTGGGGCCCAGCGGTGGTTTCCCCTGTACCCCTGTGGGCCAGTCTGGCCCTGGATATATAGCTGTAATATATAATTAATTATATGTGGTTTGCATTGTGCTATTCAAATTAATAGGTGCAGACCTGGAAATATTAGAACTAGATGAATATAGGGAGGTCTGTACTGTCATCATTGAAATGACAAGGGGCCTAATGCAGATCTGATCGCAGCAGCAAATTTGTTAGCAAATGGGCAAAACCATGGGGGTCATTCCAAGTTGTTCGCTCGCAAGCTGCTTTTAGCAGCTTTGCACACGCTAAGCTGCCACCTACTGGGAGTGAATCTTAGCTTATTAAAATTGCGAACGAAAGATTAGCAGAATTGCGAATAGACACTTCTTAGCAGTTTCTGAGTAGCTCCAGACTTACTCGGCATCTGCAATCAGTTCAGTCAGTTTTGTTCCTGGTTTGACGTCACAAACACACCCAGCGTTCGCCCAGACACTCCTCCGTTTCTCCAGCCACTCCCGCGTTTTTCCCAGAAACGGTAGCGTTTTTTCACACACACCCATAAAACGGCCAGTTTCCGCCCAGAAACACCCACTTCCTGTCAATCACATTACAATTACCAGAACGAAGAAAAAACCTTGTAATGCCGTGAGTAAAATACCTAACTGCATAGCAAATTTACTTGGCGCAGTCGCACTCGGACATTGCGCATGCGCATTAGCGACTAATCGCTCCGATGCGACAAAAAAATAACGAACGAACAACTCGGAATGACCCCCCATGTGCACTGCAGGGGAGGCAGATATAACATGTGCAGAGATAAAGGCCCTACACACACTGGGCGATAATTCTCAGAGATATGAACAATCTCGTTCATTAATGAACGAAATGCCGTTCATATCTTTGAGTGTGGAGGTACCAGCGATGAACTATGCGCGGCCCCGCACTCGTTCATCACTGGTCCCCCGTCGCCTGTGCATGCAGGCCAATATGGATGATCTCGTCTATGGAGCCGAGTGACGGGGGGAGTGAGGAAACTTCACTCCCCCCGTCACTGCCCGCCCACCGCCGGGTCGCCTGTCGGCCGTATCCGCCGTTGGGCAGCTCGGTGGCGTATCGCTAAATGTGTAGGGCCCTATAGTTAGATTTGGGTGTGCTATGTTCAAACTGAAATCTAAATTGCAATGTAAAAATAAAGCAGCCAGTATTTACCCTGCACAGAAACAAAATAACCCACCCAAATCTAACTCTCTTTGCACGTTATATCTGAGCCACCTGCAGTGCACATGGTTTTGCCCACTAGCTAACAAATTTGCTGCTGCGATCAGATCTGAATTAGGTCCAAAGTGTTTAAAGGACAAAAGGGGGTATGCAATTAGTTCCAATCATTTCGGAGCTAATGAATTCGCCCCACATGAGTATTCAATTAGGGCCGTTTTCGGCAGTTTTGAAGGCATTTTAGCCAATGCCTTTTCACCTTTTTTATTAAGTGAAAAGGCATTGGCAATAAATGTCTCAAAATCGGCGAAAATGGGCTGCATTTTCAACGGAAAACAAGCGGATTCGTCGATCCACATGTTTTCCGCCCCTGCCGCATTTTTCACCTAGGCGAAAATCCGGCCCTGCTATTGCATAGGGCGAATCTCCATTCGCACTAAAAATAGCTAAAAAGGCTCAGTTTTGTCACCTAGGTGAAAATACAGAGCTAATTGCATATCCCCCAAAGTTTCTAAACACTTTAAAAAAAAAAAACAGTTAAACAAACATTGAACAAAATCAACAAACAGGTAGTTTCAACTTAATACTTGACATTTTGTTACGTACTGTCTGAACATGGCTAGAAAGAAGAGACGCACAAACAAAATTCTTAAAGCAATGTGTGCAAATGCTAGGAGTTTAGGAGACAAAATTCCAGAGATAACTGTGATAGTGATAAGGGATGATTTGGATATTCTGGTGCAATGAGAATCATGACTAGAGATAGCTATACCAGGATACACTTTATTAAGAAAAGCTGCAGTGGGTAAAATTGGAGGAGGGGTAGAAATGTATGTGAGAAAACGCATAAGTGCTACTTTAATACAAAATATTGAAGAAAAAACTGATGCCCTGTGGGTAACCATAGAAACGGTGGAGAAGGACATTATGCACACTGGGGTGATCTATAGGATTATATACTCTTTTCCAGCATACAGGATGCCAGCTGTCAATATCCCTACAGCGCAGAGGCGGAACTACCGCCAGTGCAACCAGTGCGTTGCACTGGGGCCCGCCTCTGTCCAGGTGTCCAAAGCATGTAATGAGTCAAACTGACCCATTACATGCCGCTGTGTGCTGTGGGCAACCGCTGCCCGCAGCACACAGCCGCCTGGAGAGGAGAGGAGGGCAGCGGACACGAGGGGAAGGAGGAGGAGGGAGGTGGAGGAGGGAGCCGCAGCAGCGCTGTTTCATTGGTTGAGGCGCTGCTGCTGCTGTCCCTCTGCTTCACTATAGGCTGTCTTCCGCCGCTGTGAAGCGCATCCCAGCATTCACAGCGGCGGAGAACAGCCTATGGTGAAGGACTGGGACAGCAGCAGCAGCGCCTCCACCAATAACACCACCTCCCTTCTCCTCCTCCTTCTCTTTCTGCCAGAAGCTGCACCGAGGAGCCTGAGCCAGCGGAGAGAGTAAGTATAATTCTTTCTTTCTTTCTTTCTTTCTTGCTTTCTTGCTTTCTTGCTTTCTTTCTTGCTTTCTTTCTTTCTTTCTTCATGTGCAAAAAGGGGGACTGTCTGCCGTAATGTGTAAAAAGAGGGAATCTGCCTGCCGTAATGTGTAAAAAGGGGACGCTGTCTGCCGTAATGTGTAAAAAGGGGACTCTGTCTGCCGTTATGTGTAAAAAGGGCACAGTGTCTGCCGTAATGTGTAAAAAGGTACGCTGTCTGCCGTAATGTGTAAAAAGGGCATGCTGTCTGCCATTATGTGTAAAAAGGGCACGCTGTCTGCCGTTATGTGTAAAAAGGGGACGCTGTCTGCCGTTATGTGTAATAAGGGGACGCTGTCTACCGCTATGTGTAAAAAGGGGACGCTGTCTGCCGTTATGTGTAAAAAGGGGAATGCTGTCTGCCATTATGTGTAAAAGGGGGACGCTGTCTGCCTTAATGTGTAAAAAGGGGACGTTGTCTGCCGTAATGTGTAAAAAGGGGACGCTGTCTGCCATAATGTGTAAAAAGGGGAATCTGTCCGCCGTAAGGTGTAAAAAGGTCTCTACCTGGTGTAGTGGTGCTACTGTGCGGCGTAATTTGAATAATGGAGACTACTGTGCAAAGCATTTTGTCGCACCTGGGCCCACCGCTCGCTAGTTCCGCCACTGCTACAGCGACATCCCGACCGCCAGGATGCCGGTAGCGGGGCAAGCGCTAAGAGTCTCCCTGCAGTCTCATTGTGCTCGCCAGTATGCGCTCGGTGGCTCGCTGCACTCACCACAGAATCTATACCACTCTATGGGTGTTGTGGACACCCACGAGTGGGAATAACCCTCCGGGGGCATTTGTGTATCTGGCACTGTGGGGCAATGTATATCTGACACTGGGGGCATTTGTGTATCTGGCACTGTGGGGCAATGTATATCTGATACTGTGGGGGCATTTGAGTATCTGGCACTCTGGGCAATGTGTATCTGGCCATCTGGGGGCATTTGTGTATCTGGCACTCTGCGGCAATGTGTATCTGGCACCGTGGGGCAATGTGTATCTGGCACTATTGGGGTCATATGTGTATCTGCCCCCCCCCATATGTGTATCACGCCCCCATTTTCATTTGCCACGTCCCATGTGGCATTTGTCCACACCCATTTTTTGGGATATGTTTATGTATATTTGGCACTGTGGGGGCATTTGTGTATCTGGAACTGTGGGGCAATATATATCTGACACTGCGGGGCATTTGTGTATTTGGCACTGTGGGGCAATGTATATATGGCACTGCGGGGGCATTTGTGTACCTGGCACTCTGGGGCAATGTGTATCTGGCATTGTGGGGCAATGTGTATCTGGCAATGTGGGGGGATTTGTGTGTCTGGCACTGGGGGGGTATTTGGGTATCTGGCACTGTGGGGGCAATGTATCTCTGGCACTGTGGGGGCATTTGTGTATCTCGCACTGTGGGGCATTTGTGTATCTGGCACTCTGGGGGCAATGTGTACCTGGCACTCTGAGGGCAATGTGTACCTGGCACTCTGAGGGCAATGTGTACCTGACACTCTGGGGCATTTGTGTATCTGGCACTCTGGGGGCATTTATGTATCTGGCACTGTGGGAGCATTTGTGTATCTGGCACTGTGCTGCATTTGTGTATCTGGCACTGTGCTGCATTTGTGTATCTGACACTGGGGCATTTGTGTATCTGGCACTGTGGGGCAAGGTGTATCTGGCACTGTGGGACAATGTGTATCTGGCACTGTGGGGGCATTTGTGATCTGGCACTGTGGGGGCATTTGTGCATCTGGCACTCTGGGGCAATGTGTATCTGGTACTGTGGGGGCATTTGTGATCTGGCACTGTGGGGGCATTTGTGCATCTGTCACTCTGGGGCAATGTGTATCTGGCACTGTTGGGCAATGTATATCTGGCACTGTGGGGGCATTTGTGTATCTGGCACTGTGGGGTCATTTGTGTATCTGAAACTGTGGGGCATTTGTGTACCTGGCACTCTGGGCAATGTGTACCTGGCACTCTGGGCAATATGTATCTGGCACTCTGGGGGCATTTGAGTACCTGGCACTCTGGGGCAATGTGTATCTGGCACTGTGGGGCAACGTGTATCTGGCACTATTGGGATCATGTGTATCTGGCCCCCCTCATATGTGTATCACACCCCCATTTTCCTTAGCCAGGCCCATGTGGCATTTGGCCACACCCATTTTTTGGTATATGTTTATGTATATCTGGCACTGTGGGGGCATTTGTGTACCTGGCACTCTGGGGAAATGTGTATCTGGCACTGTGGGGCAACGTGTATCTGGCACTATTGGGATCATGTGTATCTGGCCCCCCTCATATGTGTATCACACCCCCATTTTCCTTAGCCACGCCCATGTGGCATTTGGCCACACCCATTTTTTGGTATATGTTTATGTATATCTGGCACTGTGGGGGCATTTGTGTATCTGGCACTCTGGGGCAATGTGTATCTGGCACTGTGGGGCAATGTATATCTGGCACTGGGGGGCATTTATGTATAGGCATTTATGTATATAGCACTGTGGGGCATTTGTGTACCTGGCACTGTGGGGCATTTGTGTATCTGGCACTCTGGGGGCATTTGTGTATCTGGCACTCTGGGGCAACGTATATCTGGCACTGTGGGGCAATGTATATCTGGCACTGTGGGGCAACGTGAATCTGGCACTATTGGGGTCATATGTGTATCTGGCCCTCTCGTATGTGTATCACGCCCCCATTTTCATTGGCCACAACAATTTTTTGGCACGCGCGCCCAGTACCTAAGACACATTTTTTCTACTTGCACCACTGACAAATGGTGAAAGGATATTAGATGTATATGTGGGTGAGAACCTATGATCCAGTGACCATCAAGCAGTATGGTTTAGTATAAAAACAGGGACGACTCATGCCACACAAAAACAAAGGTTTTGGATTTTAGGAAGGCTGACTTTGCAAAAATGGAGAGATGTGTTAGCGATTCTTTGGCAGATTGTAGGAACTTGGAAGTAGTGCAGGAAAGGTGGCAACAATTAAAAAGTGCAATACTAAAGGCAACAGACCTTTGTATCAAAAGGGTTAGGAAAAGCACCAGGAAAAGGAAGCCAGTGTGGTTTATAAAATAAATAGTGTATCTACTAGTGTGAAAGCAATAACACGGGCATTTAGGAAATATAAGCAGATTCAAAATAATGAATACAAAGAGTGTATCTCATTAGACGGAAGGAGGCTAAGAAGGCAATCAGACATGCAAAGGCACAAACTGAGGAGAAAATGGTCTAGTCAGTAGGTGACGGGGATATAAGCTTTTTTTTTAAGTATATAAGTGAAAGGAATAAATCAAGTGGAGGAATAATAAAACTTAAGACAGAGAGTGAGAGTTTGGTTAAGGGAGACAAGACAATAGCAGATCATATAAATCATTATTTTTGCTCTGTATTCACCACAGAAGGAGAAGAGAATTGGCCACAGTTAAGTTGCAGGGACCAGCATAAAAATTAGGTCATTAAAGCCACAATTTACAGCGTAGAAGGTCCTAACTGAAAGTGGAGAAATCAATGGGACCAGATGGAATATATCCAAGGATACTTAAAGAGGTGCTGATAACACCATCAGGGCTGGCAGCAGACATCTTGGGGACGGTACAGTGATATCTCTGGGGCCCCCTCAGAGCAGCGGAATTTGCTGCGCTATATAATAAACTGTTATTAAATAAATATATACAGTACCAGTCAAAAGTTTGGACACACTTTCTCATTCAAATGAATGAGAAAGTGTGTCCAAACTTTTGACTCGTACTGTATATATTTATTTATCTACAGTATACACATAGGCATGCGCAGAACATTTTATTAGGGGGTGCACCATCGGAGGGGTGTTTAGCACCACCTACTGGGCCTGTCCAAGACCACCTATTGGGCAAGTCTAGCACCGCCTATTGGCACTCAATGCAATAAAAATCATATACCACAAGAGGCGTGGCCACTGCAAATGGCCCACTGTTTCTAATCACTCTGGGAGCATTCGTTTCCATTCTATATGCACCTTACCTATATGGTGGTTTCTCACAACGGGGAACCTCTGAAGAAATGTCCTCCCTGGGGAGACAGCATCTTCAGTCGGTAATCACTATTCATGAAGGAAAATACATGATCCAGAAGATGCCTGTTTGTGTACGAATATAACCAAGATCATCATCATGCAACAGAGATTCAACCAGACTCGTTTCACCTCCTGCCCCCCTGTGTCTGTAACCCACACCATCATCTCCTCCCTGTATCTCTTAGCCACACCCTCATCTCCTGGCTGCATCTCTCAGCCACACAATCTCCTCCCCTCCCTGCGTCATCTCTCACCCGCACCATCATCCCCTCCCTATGTCATCTCTCATCCACATCATCATCTCCCGCCTGTGTCTCCCTGCCAAGCATCTCTCACAATCCACCTCACTTTGTGTCTCCGAGTCTCCCCCTTTCAGCCTCCACCTCCCTTTTTTTGGTGTCTAGTGCCACCTACAGACAGTGCCCACAGTAGTAGTGCCCCTTACACAATACTCACAGTGGTTGTACCCCTTACACAATGCCCATAGTTGTGCCCATTACACAATGCCCATAGTTGTGCCCATTACACAATGCCCATAGTAGTAGTGTCACTTGCACAATGGCTATAGTTGTGCCCCTTACACAATGCTCATAGTAGTGCCCCTTACACAATGCCCATTTGTAGTAGTGCCCCTTACACAATGGCCATTTGTAGTAGTGCCCTTTACACAATGCCCAGAGTTATGCCCATTACACAATGTCCATAGTAGTGGCGTCACTTACACAATGCCCATAGTTGTGTCCCTTACACAATGCCCATTTTAGTAGTGCCCCCTTACACAATGCCCATTTGTAGTATGTGCCCCTTACACATGCTAATTTGCAGTAGTGCCCCCTTACACAATGGCCATTTGTAGTGGTGCCCCCTTACACAATGCACATTTGTTGTAGTGCCCCTTACACAATGGCCATTTGTAGTAGTGCCCCCTTACAAAATGCCCATTTGTAGTAGTGTCCCCTTACACAATGCACATTTGTAGTAGTGCCCCTTACACAATGGCCATTTGTAGTAGTGCCCCCTTACAAAATGCCCATTTGAAGTAGTGCCCCCTTACACAATGCCCATTTGTAGTAGTGCCCCCTTACACAATGCCCATTTGTAGTAGTGCCCCCTTACGCAATGCACATTTGTAGTAGTGCCCCTTACACAATGGCCATTTGTAGTAGTGCCCCCTTACACAATGCCCACTTGTAGTAGTACCCTATTACACATGCCTATTTGTAGTAGTGCCCCTTACACAATGCCCATTTGTAGTAGTGCCCCCTTACACAATGCCCATTTGTAGTAGTGCCCCCTTACGCAATGCACATTTGTAGTAGTGCCCCTTACATAATGGCCATTTGTAGTAGTGCCCCCTTACACAATAACCATTTGTAGTTGTTAGGCGCCGTGGTCCGCGACGTCCTTGCAGCCCGGCGCCTAGCAACTAGTGACGCCAGGCGTGCGAGCCGCCGGGTCCCTAGCAAAGCTGGGACGCCGTGCGCGCTTAGCCGCCGGCTCCCTAGTAACACTGAGCCGCCTGGACCCTAGCAACGGGGACGCCACGGGCGGACCGCGCTCCCCGTTGCAGGGTCAATTTAATCAGTTAAAACTTTCACATTTGTCTTCTGCTCGTGCAGCAAGCCAGCTGCACGGCATCTTGTTAATCAGGCTCCAAGCTTCTGATTGGAGGACTCCCTGCTAAATACCTGCTCAGTGCTGCACACAGACGCCGGTAATAGCTTCCTGCATGCTGCTTTGGTTTGCTGAACGTCTGTTCCTGTCCTGCTGTATCCGGTCATTCCTGTCCTCAGAAGTTCTGTATCTTGGAGTTGTCATCTCATCCCAAGAAGTCGTTTGGTCCCCTGTTGTCCTCAACGATCACCAGAGAATATCGTGTGGTGTTCGTGAGTTACGGCTCTGCCGTATGTTGCGGCTCAGCTGCTTTATCTTTATATTCTATTTCGGAGCATTTGCGGAGGGTTCCGCTTCCACAAGTCCTCTCCGGAACTCGGCGGTGCCGGGTAGGAGAGTGGACAAGTGGATATTTTGGTTGTCCTTTTCCCTGGCGGTTTTTCCGCACATATTCTAGTTTTTAGTTTCTTGTAGCCCCTGGCCTGGTTGTTTAGTCAGAGGGCCCCTTGTTATCACCCTGTCTCGGATTTCCCTTTGTCTCCCATTAAGACCTGAGGGGGCATCGGAGTTGGGCAGACATAATCCGCCCTTCAAACGCGGCTGCCATGGGCTCAAGCAACCATAGTCTCGCAGGGGATTTCTGACAGCACGGGCGAGACAACGGAGTTAGGGCGCAAGGGGCTATTTTCCATTCCCGCTCCCTTCCCCAGCATTACGTTCCAGTGCTCCGGTCCTCGCAATAAGATCTCCTCAGACCAGAGTGCTGGAATCATAACATTATTACCGGCCCAACCAAAAACTAAAATTAAACAGGGTTTAATTTTTTCTCATTCAGTTTTTGTTAAAGTTTTTTGGCCTCATGAATCCGACAGGTTTAGGGCCAAATCCTGGCCAGCTCTTAGTCAATCAGATTCAAGAACTTACTCAGATGGTTCAGGATCTTTCTCTTCGGGTGAGGTCGCAGGAAGATCTTTTGCGAGCCTCCCCAAAGGTAGTCCCTGAACCAAAGATGCATTTGCCTGACCGTTTTTCTGGTGATAGAAAATAATTTTTTAATTTTAAAGAGTCCTGTAAACTTTATTTTCGTTTAAGACCTACTTCCTCTGGTACTGAATCTCAGCAGGTTGGGATTATTATTTCTTTATTCCAGGGGGATCCTCAGACCTGGGCATTTGGTTTAAGAGCAGAGGATCCTGCGTTGTTGTCAGTAGACGCTTTCTTTAAGTCTTTAGGGCTCTTGTATGATGACCCAGATAGAGAGGCGTCCGCTGAAAGTCAGCTGCGCGCTCTCAAACAAGGTAGAAATCCTGCAGAGGTTTATTGTACCGAATTTCGCCGTTGGTCGAACGACTGTGGCTGGAATGACCCAGCCCTGCGCAGTCAGTTTCGCCTCGGTTTATCAGAGTTTATTAAAGACAGTCTCCTCCAGTACCCCGCTCCTGAGACTCTCGATAAACTCATGGAGCTTTCTATTAAGATTGATCGTCGTCTCAGAGAGCGGAGGGCTGAAAGAGGAACAACTGTAAGGTCTAGTCCTTGTGTTTATTCCATTCCTGAGGACATTGAAGAGCCCATGCAGATGGGTCTCTCCCGGCTGTCTCCTGAGGAAAAAAACAGAAGGCAAAATTCCGGTCTTTGTTTGTACTGTGGTGGTAAGGGACATTTTGCTCGTAATTGTCCGAACAAGTTGGGAAACGCCTTGACCAGGTGAATTTTGAGGGGGTTCACCTAGGTCTTCAGCTTATCTCCTCGAATAACTCTCTTTTAGTTCCAGTTAAGGTTTCCTTTGGCAGCCTCAGTTCTTTGGTGTCGGCTTTTGTTGACAGTGGAGCTGCAGGAAACTTTATGGATTTAACTTGGGCTAAGGCCTTAGGCATTCCACAGTTACTATTGGATAGGTGTATCACCATGCACGGCTTAGATGGGAGTCCGCTTTCCAATGGGGTTATTACTTACCGTACAACTCCCGTAGTACTTACAGTAGGAGCCTTACATTCCGAAAATATTGAATTCTTCCTAACACATTGCCCAGCAGTTCCAGTTGTTCTGGATCACCCTTGGCTGGCCTTTCATAATCCCACCATTGATTGGCGGTCCGGGGAGATTTCCCAATGGGGTACATTTTGTGCTAAGGAATTTATTTCGTATCCAGTCAGAGTAGCAGCTATCATTCCAGAGCTCATTCCTGTGGAATACCAGGAGTTTGCCGATGTATTCTCCAAAGGCAATGCGGACATTCTGCCTCCCCATCGGCCTTATGATTGTGCTATTGAGCTAGTTCCAGGTGCCACATTGCCAAAGGGGAGATTATATGCATTGTCCGGGCCAGAAACATCGGCCATGAATGATTATGTTCAGGAGAGCTTAGAGAAAGGATTTATTAGACCATCAAAATCTCCTTTAAGTGCAGGTTTTTTCTTTGTGGAGAAAAAGGATGGCTCGCTTAGACCATGCATTGATTTTAGAGCCCTGAATAAGATCTCAGTAAAAAACACCTATCCTTTGCCGTTAATTTCTGTACTTTTTGATCAGTTACGTTCTGCTGAGATTTTTTCTAAAATTGACCTTAGAGGAGCTTACAACCTCATCCGAATTAAATATGGAGATGAGTGGAAGACGGCTTTCAGCACTCAGTCGGGTCACTACGAATACCTGGTGATGCCGTTCGGCCTGTCTAATGCTCCAGCAGTTTTTCAAGACCTCATTAACGATGTGCTCCGTGACTTCCTAGGGAAATTCGTGGTCGTTTATTTAGACGACATCTTGATTTATTCTGAATCAATGGAACAACATGTTACCCAGGTTCGTCTGGTTCTTCAAAAGTTACGTGAGAATCATTTATATGCCAAGCTGGAGAAGTGTGATTTTCACATCACGGAAGTATCTTTTTTAGGGTACATAATTTCCCCTCAGGGATTTTCCATGGAACCAAAGAAGCTCCAGGCCATCCTTAATTGGGCGCAACCCACCAATTTAAAAGCAATTCAGCGCTTTTTAGGGTTTGCGAATTATTATAGGAGGTTCATTCATTCTTTTTCTGACCTGGTTGCTCCTATAGTAGCTCTGACAAAGAAAGGAGCGGATCCTACCAACTGGTCGCATGAAGCTGAGTTGTCCTTCCGGGCCTTGAAACAAGCCTTTGTCTCGGCTCCAGTCCTCAGACATCCTAATCCGGAGTTGCCCTTTGTTGTGGAGGTTGATGCCTCAGAGGTTGGAGTGGGGGCTGTCCTTTCTCAAAAGGATCTGGAGTCTCTGGAGTTACATCCTTGTGCCTTTATGTCCAGGAAATTCTCCTCCGCTGAATCCAACTATGACGTTGGTAATCGGGAGTTACTGGCGGTAAAGTGGGCTTTCGAGGAGTGGAGGCATTGGCTGGAGGGAGCAAAACATACTATTTCGGTTTTGACTGACCATAAGAACCTACAATACATTGAATCAGCTAAACGGCTTAATGCCCGGCAGGCACGTTGGGCATTATTTTTTACTCGTTTCAAATTTATAATCACTTTCAGGCCTGTTTCCAAGAATACTAAAGCTGATGCCCTGTCACGTAGCTTTCTTCCGGTTCACAATAGCAATCCTGTTGTTACCCCCATACTTCCATCTTCGGTCATCCGGGCAGGCCTCACACAGGATTTATTTACCCAGTTAAACCAGCTTCAACACCAAGCTCCTATATTTACTCCTGCTGGTCGTCTTTACGTCCCTGAATTTTTGAGAGCCACTGTTTTAACTGAATTTCATGACAACAAAGTTTCAGGGCAGCTGGGAATCACTAAGACATTGGAGTTAGTCTCTCGCTCAGTATGGTGGCCTAGTCTTTCTAAAGACGTTAAGGAATTTGTTTATTCATGTCAGGTTTGTGCACAGCATAAGGTTCACCGTTCCTTGCCTATCGGGCAACTTATGCCGTTAACTGTTCCTCTCAGGCCATGGTCTCATATTTCCATGGATTTTGTGGTTGACCTTCCCCTTTCAGCCGGATTCCGAGTCATATGGGTGGTAGTGGACCGTTTTAGTAAAATGGCTCATTTTGTTGCTCTTCCTCGATTGCCTTCTGCTCAAGGGTTGGCAGTTTTGTTCCTCCGCCATGTGTTCAGGCTACATGGGTTGCCCACTGATATTGTTTCTGATCGGGGTCCACAATTCATCGCACAATTCTGGAAATGTTTTTGTGCCTCATTAAAGATGAAACTGTCGTTAACATCCAGTTACCACCCACAATCCAACGGGCAAACCGAACGAGTCAACCAGTCATTAAAACAATATTTGCGCTTGTATTCAGCCAAACTCCAGAATGATTGGTCCGAGTTTCTCCCTTTGGCTGAATTTGCTTACAATAATTCTTGTCATTCCTCCACTAAAGAGTCTCCATTCTTTTCAGTTTTTGGTTTTCACCCCAGAGCCAATTCTTTTTTTCATCATTCTCCAGTCTCCTCGCTAACCTTAACCTCCCATCTCAGAGCAATTTGGAAAAAAGTGCACCTTGCTCTCAGAAAAGCGGCCTTCCGAGAGAAGAAATTTTCTGACAGGCTCCGACGTCCTTGCACTTTTAAGGTGGGAGATAAGGTGTGGTTGTCAACTCGCAACATCAGGCTTAGACAATCCTCGGCTAGACTGGGACCCAAATTTATTGGACCGTTTCTTATTATTAAGAAGGTCAACCCAGTTGCCTTTCGGCTACGTTTACCGAGATCCCTTAAGATTGGAAATACTTTTCACTGTTCCCTGTTGAAACTATTTGTTTCTTCCAGTAGATTTCGTCGGAAAATCTCTCAGGGTGGATCTCCAGTGGATGTGAAGGGACAACAGGAGTTCTTGGTAGAGAAAGTACTTGATTCAAGCATATCCCGGGGCCGGCTTTATTTTTTGGTTCATTGGAGAGGCTATGGTCCGGAGGAAAGGTCTTGGGTCCTGGACAAGGATCTTCATGCCCCGAGACTCAAGAAAGCATTTTTTCGAGAATTTCCTCAGAAACCTGGCTCTAGGGGTTCGTTGACCCCTCCTCAAGGGGGGGGGGGGGTACTGTTAGGCGCCGTGGTCCGCGACGTCCTTGCGGCCCGGCGCCTAGCAACTAGTGACGCCAGGCGTGCGAGCCGCCGGGTCCCTAGCAACGCTGGGACGCTGTGCGCTTAGCCGCCGGCTCCCTAGTAACACTGAGCCGCCTGGACCCTGGCAACGGGGACGCCACGGGCGGACCGCGCTCCCCGTTGCAGGGTCAATTTAATCAGTTAAAACTTTCACATTTGTCTTCTGCTCGTGCAGCAAGCCAGCTGCACGGCATCTTGTTAATCAGGCTCCAAGCTTCTGATTGGAGGACTCCCTGCTAAATACCTGCTCAGTGCTGCACACAGACGCCGGTAATAGCTTCCTGCATGCTGCTTTGGTTTGCTGAACGTCTGTTCCTGTCCTGCTGTATCCGGTCATTCCTGTCCTCAGAAGTTCTGTATCTTGGAGTTGTCATCTCATCCCAAGAAGTCTATGTGTGGTGAGCAATTTATGTACAGGCGCTAACACTATTCAAAAATGGGAAACTTCCCTTTGGTGTTATATATCAAGGCGACGTATCGTCATCCAAGGGCTCCGTCCAAGGATAATCTTCTGTCCGATGAGTCTCCGATGTTCCACAATTTTATATGAAAAATAGAAAACTATATGGTATAGTACGTTTGAAAAGGTTTTCCTATATGTTATAAATAAAGAGTGAATGGACCACACCCTTTAGGAATCCTTAATGTGAGCTTTCACGTAATTACCAAAGAATAAGTGACAAGTGGACCAGTCAGTGCCTCGTGTCTCCTCCTGGGAGTAACACTGAAACATTAGTGCAGAGGATAGAAGAAGTGGCTCAATTACCAGAATGAAGAGAAAAAGACAGTGTGTAGCTAGTCCTTTTTACTTCTTCCTGTCTTCCCAAGTAGTCACTCAGAAAAAGTCCACACCTAGTTGTTTTCAGTGCCTCGTACCTCTTCCAAAGAACTAGCATCCATAAATGGATCACAATTAAAATTAGCTTAATTACCAGACTGAAGTGTCAATCAGCATCTTCCATAATCCCCTTATGGTAATCACAATTAGGATTTCTTCAGTCAGACCATATCCCGATGTATCATAGGGTTATATGTAAAAATCAGAAAAAAAACGCATAGCATAATACGTTTTTATTTTTTCCCATAAAAGATTAATAGCACTGATCCCTTGCAGGAATCCTGAATGTAAAATATAAACAATTACCAGATAACAATGTATAAGATCGTTTAAAAAGAAACAAATTCTTATTGTCCCAAACAACACTCAATGGATGGCATACGTGATAGCAGAATTGAACTAATTACCAGAGAGCCAGAGTATCTGTGCGTTAACACTCTGGAGGGTGTGGAGAAAGTTGTAGTCCCAGTGAGTGCTCCGGATCACTCCCTGGACTCCTCACCTTTCCTGGTAGTTGCTGTCTGCTGTATCGCCGTGGCCGTCCCTCCACCAACGCGTTTCAACCCGTACCTGGGTCTTTTTCAAGGTGATGAGTGTGTCTTCCCATGATTCCATATTTAAACATCTTCTGCCCAATCACAGACATTATCCATTTCAGATGATTTTTTTCAGCTGTGTCTACTTCCCTTATCGATACAGGCCCTTCTTCCGTTGTCATGGAGACAGACCCCAAACTTCCTGTCAACTCGCTATGACAACTTTCTTTACTTCTTCCGGTGATCGGTTTCCATGGTCACGGGCCCGCCTCACTTGGTTCAGTAACTTCTGTTTAGCTGATTTTGTTGCCCGCATCACTTCCTGTCGATGGTTTCCATAGCTACTGGTCCGCGTGTTGTAGTTCCTGGCATCCAGCTGCTATTCTCCGTCTACCTCGTCTCGCCGCTGCTCGCGGTTTCGTCATTTCCGGTTGCCGATTTCCATGGCAACCGTTCCGTGTGTTGTAATCTCTTTTTTCTTGTTGTTATTGAGAGCCTCTCGTTTCCGGAATCTTCTCCTTTCATAATGATTTCCCATGCAGATATTTGCAAAGGGACAATTTCTTGATAGCTTCTTCAGTATTTTACAATTAATGTTCCATTGTTTTTATATTCTTTTTCTTTTTTTCCTTTTGTATATGTCTAAAAATGGTCCTTAAAAAGAGGAAAAAACACTTGGATGAGTGAAAGAAGTGCCCTACCCTATATACATCGTTGACCTATATTGGAAAATTTTAATGTGGGCTTAGTGGGTGTATGAGTGATTATGTGTAGTTACAAGAACCACTTAAGTTCAAAGTCTAAGTTGAGACCATGTGGCTTAAGTGTATTGAATTCATAAATGAGTTTCATCTCGGCCTTCGCCAATTGTGTGCCTGTATCTTTTCGGCGAGCGTGTGCCTCAACAAGTTTAACCCCAACAAATTGTTTAACATGATCAGTAGAACAATTGTGTGTAATCTTGAAATGACTTGATAGGGAGTGTGTATCCAGTCCCTTCCTGATATTGCGGAGGTGCTCCCCCAGACGGGTTTTTAATGGTCTGGAGGTCCTCCCCACATAAAATAGATTACATGAGCATTCTATTATGTAGATTAAGTTGCGACTGTTGCATGTAATGAACTCGTCCACTTTATATTGTATGCCATTGATTTCCACTTTTTCTATTTTCCTTTGTTCACTTTTTACATTTCTGCACCCTAAGCACATCCCGCAACGATGGAATCCTTTTGTCCGGATGCTTCTCTTTATTTGAGGTCCCGAATGTAGACTTCTCACCAGCTTGGAACCTATATTGGCTGCTTTTTTATAAATAAATACTGGTTTTTCCGGTATAGCTCCCCCTATAACTGGGTCCTTCTTCAAAATATCCCAATGTTTGCGAAAGGATCTTTCCACTATTTTGTGTTGAGCTGTATATCCTGTAAGGAATGCCCATTGAAATTTGTTCTGTTCCTGTTGCATATTATGTGTTTGCTTCTCCAAAAGTGTATTTCTACCAATTGATTTTACTTGATCCAGTGCTTTATCTATAACAGTTGGAGCATACCCACTCGTTTTGAATTTTTGGGATAGTTGTTCGGCTTGTTGGTGATAGACATTTTCATCAGTGCAGTTACGCCTAATGCGTTTCAGTTGACCTCCTGGTATGGAGTTCAGCCAGTTGCTATGATGGCAACTGGTGGAATGGATATATGTTTGTGAATCTGTCGGTTTTGTAAAAGTTTTAGTTTTTATCCTGTCACTCTCTATATAGATTGTGAGGTCCAGAAAATTTACTGATAGTGAACTACTTTCAAACGTAAACTGTATATTGAGTACATTGGTATTCAGATAGTCGAAGAATTCCTCTAAGTGATTTCTACTGCCCTTCCAAATAAAAAGCACATCATCTATATAGCGAACCCAGGTCACCAGGTTCGCCCCATATGGATTATTATTCCAAATATGGTCCAGTTCCCACTGGCCCATGAAGATGTTGGCGTAGCTCGGGGCGAACCTGGTGCCCATCGCTGTGCCAACCTTCTGCAGAAAGAAATCTCCCAAGAACATGAAGTAATTATTGTTGAGAATAAAGGAAATACCTTCAATGATGAAGTCTTGTAATCCCTTCTCAATGCTGCTTAGATCCAAAAAATTTTTTACTGCCGCCACACCTGCTGTGTGGTCTATTATAGTGTAGAGAGATTTTACGTCTCCCGTAACTAAGAGGTATTCTTCTTCCCATTGGACCCTGGGTAATAATTGAAGTAGGTCCCTTGTATCTTTTATATGAGATTTATTGAAGAGTACTAATGGTTGGAGATGATGGTCTATGAACTCAGAGAGGTTGGCGGTAATGGATTCTATACCAGCCACTATAGGTCTCCCCGGCGGTTGTATTGGATCTTTGTGAATTTTAGGGAGAACGTAGATCACTGGTATCGTGGGTTCCGAATTCCATAAGAATTTGGCCTCTCCGTCTTTGAGGATTCCTTTTTGATGGTAGCTGTTGATCAGGCTCTGAAGTTCCATCATGATTTTTTTGGTGGGATCACTTCTCAATTTTTGATAGGTGATTCCATCATTCAATTGTCTGTAGACCTCATTCTCATACCAGCTTTTATCCATAAGGACTATTCCACCCCCTTTATCCCATTCCACCAGTTGCCATCATAGCAACTGGCTGAACTCCATACCAGGAGGTCAACTGAAACGCATTAGGCGTAACTGCACTGATGAAAATGTCTATCACCAACAAGCCGAACAACTATCCCAAAAATTCAAAACGAGTGGGTATGCTCCAACTGTTATAGATAAAGCACTGGATCAAGTAAAATCAATTGGTAGAAATACACTTTTGGAGAAGCAAACACATAATATGCAACAGGAACAGAACAAATTTCAATGGGCATTCCTTACAGGATATACAGCTCAACACAAAATAGTGGAAAGATCCTTTCGCAAACATTGGGATATTTTGAAGAAGGACCCAGTTAAAGGGGGAGCTATACCGGAAAAACCAGTATTTATTTATAAAAAAGCAGCCAATATAGGTTCCAAGCTGGTGAGAAGTCTACATTCGGGACCTCAAATAAAGAGAAGCATCCGGACAAAAGGATTCCATCGTTGCGGGATGTGCTTAGGGTGCAGAAATGTAAAAAGTGAACAAAGGAAAATAGAAAAAGTGGAAATCAATGGCATACAATATAAAGTGGACGAGTTCATTACATGCAACAGTCGCAACTTAATCTACATAATAGAATGCTCATGTAATCTATTTTATGTGGGGAGGACCTCCAGACCATTAAAAACCCGTCTGGGGGAGCACCTCCGCAATATCAGGAAGGGACTGGATACACACTCCCTATCAAGTCATTTCAAGATTACACACAATTGTTCTACTGATCATGTTAAACAATTTGTTGGGGTTAAACTTGTTGAGGCACACGCTCGCCGAAAAGATACAGGCACACAATTGGCGAAGGCCGAGATGAAACTCATTTATGAATTCAATACACTTAAGCCACATGGTCTCAACTTAGACTTTGAACTTAAGTGGTTCTTGTAACTACACATAATCACTCATACACCCACTAAGCCCACATTAAAATTTTCCAATATAGGTCAACGATGTATATAGGGTAGGGCACTTCTTTCACTCATCCAAGTGTTTTTTCCTCTTTTTAAGGACCATTTTTAGACATATACAAAAGGAAAAAAAGAAAAAGAATATAAAAACAATGGAACATTAATTGTAAAATACTGAAGAAGCTATCAAGAAATTGTCCCTTTGCAAATATCTGCATGGGAAATCATTATGAAAGGAGAAGATTCCGGAAACGAGAGGCTCTCAATAACAACAAGAAAAAAGAGATTACAACACACGGAACGGTTGCCATGGAAATCGGCAACCGGAAATGACGAAACCGCGAGCAGCGGCGAGACGAGGTAGACGGAGAATAGCAGCTGGATGCCAGGAACTACAACACGCGGACCCGTAGCTATGGAAACCATCGACAGGAAGTGATGCGGGCAACAAAATCAGCTAAACAGAAGTTACTGAACCAAGTGAGGCGGGCCCGTGACCATGGAAACCGATCACCGGAAGAAGTAAAGAAAGTTGTCATAGCGAGTTGACAGGAAGTTTGGGGTCTGTCTCCATGACAACGGAAGAAGGGCCTGTATCGATAAGGGAAGTAGACACAGCTGAACAAAATCATCTGAAATGGATAATGTCTGTGATTGGGCAGAAGATGTTTAAATATGGAATCATGGGAAGACACACTCATCACCTTGAAAAAGACCCAGGTACAGGTTGAAACGCGTTGGTGGAGGGACGGCCACGGCGATACAGCAGACAGCAACTACCAGGAAAGGTGAGGAGTCCAGGGAGTGATCCGGAGCACTCACTGGGACTACAACTTTCTCCACACCCTCCAGAGTGTTAACGCACAGATACTCTGGCTCTCTGGTAATTAGTTCAATTCTGCTATCACGTATGCCATCCATTGAGTGTTGTTTGGGACAATAAGAATTTGTTTCTTTTTAAACGATCTTATACATTGTTATCTGGTAATTGTTTATATTTTACATTCAGGATTCCTGCAAGGGATCAGTGCTATTAATCTTTTAAGGGAAAAAATAAAAACGTATTATGCTATGCGGTTTTTTTCTGATTTTTACATATAACCCTATGATACATCGGGATATGGTCTGACTGAAGAAATCCTAATTGTGATTACCATAAGGGGATTATGGAAGATGCTGATTGACACTTCAGTCTGGTAATTAAGCTAATTTTAATTGTGATCCATTTATGGATGCTAGTTCTTTGGAAGAGGTACGAGGCACTGAAAACAACTAGGTGTGGACTTTTTCTGAGTGACTACTTGGGAAGACAGGAAGAAGTAAAAAGGACTAGCTACACACTGTCTTTTTCTCTTCATTCTGGTAATTGAGCCACTTCTTCTATCCTCTGCACTAACGTTTCAGTGTTACTCCCAGGAGGAGACACGAGGCACTGACTGGTCCACTTGTCACTTATTCTTTGGTAATTACGTGAAAGCTCACATTAAGGATTCCTAAAGGGTGTGGTCCATTCACTCTTTATTTATAACATATAGGAAAACCTTTTCAAACGTACTATACCATATAGTTTTCTATTTTTCATATAAAATTGTGGAACATCGGAGACTCATCGGACAGAAGATTATCCTAGGACGGAGCCCTTGGATGACGATACGTCGCCTTGATATATAACACCAAAGGGAAGTTTCCCATTTTTGAATAGTGTTAGCGCCTGTACATAAATTGCTCACCACACATACACTTTCAAAATTAGGGTTTTTGGAGAAATTTCCCTACTAGCACTTTTTCTACGGGCAGCCAACAAAAGCGCACATTAGGACACACCAACACCACTCCATACATTTATATCCTCGTTTCTCCTAAAGGTGTGTCCAGACGTGCTGCTAGCATGTTTAAGTACAGAGAACACAGAAAATCAGTTTTAGAGAAACTATTCGTGAATGAGGGAAACCACATAGAACTCCTGGACGAAAGTCTTGGAGATATCATGGGGAAGTTAGAAAAGACCCTCCTTAAAGAAAAGAAAATCTGGTGGGAAACGGTGTCTCTTGAGAAATACATTTCCAATCAAATCATACCAAGGGGTCTACAGATCCATAAAAAGGCATCTTTTGAAACATCATCTGAACATTTTAAGGAGGAATGGGACAGGATTATAAAAGAATGTTCAATGTCCTTGATGGGCCTCATAATAGAAGAAAGGAAAAAGGAGTTAACTAAATTGGATGAACAGATTCTAATATATAGGGACCTCACCACTCCCTATAAGGATATGAGTGAATACAAAGAATTAGAGAGTAGAATCGAACATACGATCAAGAAAAATGAAAAATCACTCATTGATAGAAAAGTTAGAAAATTCATCAGGGACAAGAAAGAAATGTTCCAACAAGAACAAATGGAAAAAGACCAATACGATTCGGTATCAGAGGACGAAGAAGACATCCAAAGACCAACAATACAAGATACGAGACAGGATACCACTCCAAAAAGAAAAAATCATGTACACTGGGAACCTTTGGACTCAGAATGGAATACAGTGAGGAAATTCAGGGAAAGAAGAACACCCCCATATCGACACAATAGGAGACGGGAAGACTTCTCCACATACAATCAACATGGACACCCTCCAAGAATCGATATGAGAAGGAATAATAGAGAAGAAAGAACATATTGGAGAGATAGACCAGCATGGAGGGAGGAAAGAACAACTAGGGATAGAATGAACGTCCATTACGATAGGAGAAATATGAACAATAGATATACACCCCTGGAGAGCTTTAGAGATAGGTCTCCTTTTTTAGGGATACAGAACAGAAGACCTTCTTACAGGGCATATTAATAAAAAATAAACCCAAAAGAGGAAAAAGGGGAGGAGCTGGGACAAAGAAAAACAGGCAAAAAGAGAAAAGGAGACAATATAGGAAAAAAATAAGAAACGGCACCTCACCTGAGAAGGAGAGGGACACGGAAACTTCTATCAAAGGACATTTGGAACAAGTTAAGATTTTCAATATCAGTAAACATGTGTTAACCGAAGTGGAGACCAGTTTGTTGGGGAAGGGTCTCAAGTATGCACC
This sequence comes from Pseudophryne corroboree, assembly GCF_028390025.1. Classification (NCBI taxonomy): domain Eukaryota; kingdom Metazoa; phylum Chordata; class Amphibia; order Anura; family Myobatrachidae; genus Pseudophryne; species Pseudophryne corroboree. The sequence goes on along the minus strand of NC_086445.1, from coordinate 381,062,599 downwards.
AACGGCTACTATAAACAAATTCACGTTGTTTGTAGATATTAATAAGTATATCCGGAAACTTTGTATAAAGAAATTTTTCTTATCAAAGGATGGGGAAGCATCCAATATGGATTATCAGGAGACGACCATCTTCAAACCGAAGTCCATTTTTTATCCCTCTCATATCAAGGGAAGTCACATTGATACTTTCTATACTATGGTACACGATGACATCAGGAAAATTGAGAATAAAAAGGTCAAACAGAATTTAACCAATAAAGAACGAAAAGCCCTGAAAGAACTCAAATCCAACGTTGAGTTAGTAGTGAAGCCCGCGGATAAAGGGGGTGGAATAGTCCTTATGGATAAAAGCTGGTATGAGAATGAGGTCTACAGACAATTGAATGATGGAATCACCTATCAAAAATTGAGAAGTGATCCCACCAAAAAAATCATGATGGAACTTCAGAGCCTGATCAACAGCTACCATCAAAAAGGAATCCTCAAAGACGGAGAGGCCAAATTCTTATGGAATTCGGAACCCACGATACCAGTGATCTACGTTCTCCCTAAAATTCACAAAGATCCAATACAACCGCCGGGGAGACCTATAGTGGCTGGTATAGAATCCATTACCGCCAACCTCTCTGAGTTCATAGACCATCATCTCCAACCATTAGTACTCTTCAATAAATCTCATATAAAAGATACAAGGGACCTACTTCAATTATTACCCAGGGTCCAATGGGAAGAAGAATACCTCTTAGTTACGGGAGACGTAAAATCTCTCTACACTATAATAGACCACACAGCAGGTGTGGCGGCAGTAAAAAATTTTTTGGATCTAAGCAGCATTGAGAAGGGATTACAAGACTTCATCATTGAAGGTATTTCCTTTATTCTCAACAATAATTACTTCATGTTCTTGGGAGATTTCTTTCTGCAGAAGGTTGGCACAGCGATGGGCACCAGGTTCGCCCCGAGCTACGCCAACATCTTCATGGGCCAGTGGGAACTGGACCATATTTGGAATAATAATCCATATGGGGCGAACCTGGTGACCTGGGTTCGCTATATAGATGATGTGCTTTTTATTTGGAAGGGCAGTAGAAATCACTTAGAGGAATTCTTCGACTATCTGAATACCAATGTACTCAATATACAGTTTACGTTTGAAAGTAGTTCACTATCAGTAAATTTTCTGGACCTCACAATCTATATAGAGAGTGACAGGATAAAAACTAAAACTTTTACAAAACCGACAGATTCACAAACATATATCCATTCCACCAGTTGCCATCATAGCAACTGGCTGAACTCCATACCAGGAGGTCAACTGAAACGCATTAGGCGTAACTGCACTGATGAAAATGTCTATCACCAACAAGCCGAACAACTATCCCAAAAATTCAAAACGAGTGGGTATGCTCCAACTGTTATAGATAAAGCACTGGATCAAGTAAAATCAATTGGTAGAAATACACTTTTGGAGAAGCAAACACATAATATGCAACAGGAACAGAACAAATTTCAATGGGCATTCCTTACAGGATATACAGCTCAACACAAAATAGTGGAAAGATCCTTTCGCAAACATTGGGATATTTTGAAGAAGGACCCAGTTATAGGGGGAGCTATACCGGAAAAACCAGTATTTATTTATAAAAAAGCAGCCAATATAGGTTCCAAGCTGGTGAGAAGTCTACATTCGGGACCTCAAATAAAGAGAAGCATCCGGACAAAAGGATTCCATCGTTGCGGGATGTGCTTAGGGTGCAGAAATGTAAAAAGTGAACAAAGGAAAATAGAAAAAGTGGAAATCAATGGCATACAATATAAAGTGGACGAGTTCATTACATGCAACAGTCGCAACTTAATCTACATAATAGAATGCTCATGTAATCTATTTTATGTGGGGAGGACCTCCAGACCATTAAAAACCCGTCTGGGGGAGCACCTCCGCAATATCAGGAAGGGACTGGATACACACTCCCTATCAAGTCATTTCAAGATTACACACAATTGTTCTACTGATCATGTTAAACAATTTGTTGGGGTTAAACTTGTTGAGGCACACGCTCGCCGAAAAGATACAGGCACACAATTGGCGAAGGCCGAGATGAAACTCATTTATGAATTCAATACACTTAAGCCACATGGTCTCAACTTAGACTTTGAACTTAAGTGGTTCTTGTAACTACACATAATCACTCATACACCCACTAAGCCCACATTAAAATTTTCCAATATAGGTCAACGATGTATATAGGGTAGGGCACTTCTTTCACTCATCCAAGTGTTTTTTCCTCTTTTTAAGGACCATTTTTAGACATATACAAAAGGAAAAAAAGAAAAAGAATATAAAAACAATGGAACATTAATTGTAAAATACTGAAGAAGCTATCAAGAAATTGTCCCTTTGCAAATATCTGCATGGGAAATCATTATGAAAGGAGAAGATTCCGGAAACGAGAGGCTCTCAATAACAACAAGAAAAAAGAGATTACAACACACGGAACGGTTGCCATGGAAATCGGCAACCGGAAATGACGAAACCGCGAGCAGCGGCGAGACGAGGTAGACGGAGAATAGCAGCTGGATGCCAGGAACTACAACACGCGGACCCGTAGCTATGGAAACCATCGACAGGAAGTGATGCGGGCAACAAAATCAGCTAAACAGAAGTTACTGAACCAAGTGAGGCGGGCCCGTGACCATGGAAACCGATCACCGGAAGAAGTAAAGAAAGTTGTCATAGCGAGTTGACAGGAAGTTTGGGGTCTGTCTCCATGACAACGGAAGAAGGGCCTGTATCGATAAGGGAAGTAGACACAGCTGAACAAAATCATCTGAAATGGATAATGTCTGTGATTGGGCAGAAGATGTTTAAATATGGAATCATGGGAAGACACACTCATCACCTTGAAAAAGACCCAGGTACGGGTTGAAACGCGTTGGTGGAGGGACGGCCACGGCGATACAGCAGACAGCAACTACCAGGAAAGGTGAGGAGTCCAGGGAGTGATCCGGAGCACTCACTGGGACTACAACTTTCTCCACACCCTCCAGAGTGTTAAGGCACAGATACTCTGGCTCTCTGGTAATTAGTTCAATTCTGCTATCACGTATGCCATCCATTGAGTGTTGTTTGGGACAATAAGAATTTGTTTCTTTTTAAACGATCTTATACATTGTTATCTGGTAATTGTTTATATTTTACATTCAGGATTCCTGCAAGGGATCAGTGCTATTAATCTTTTATGGGAAAAAATAAAAACGTATTATGCTATGCGGTTTTTTTCTGATTTTTACATATAACCCTATGATACATCGGGATATGGTCTGACTGAAGAAATCCTAATTGTGATTACCATAAGGGGATTATGGAAGATGCTGATTGACACTTCAGTCTGGTAATTAAGCTAATTTTAATTGTGATCCATTTATGGATGCTAGTTCTTTGGAAGAGGTACGAGGCACTGAAAACAACTAGGTGTGGACTTTTTCTGAGTGACTACTTGGGAAGACAGGAAGAAGTAAAAAGGACTAGCTACACACTGTCTTTTTCTCTTCATTCTGGTAATTGAGCCACTTCTTCTATCCTCTGCACTAACGTTTCAGTGTTACTCCCAGGAGGAGACACGAGGCACTGACTGGTCCACTTGTCACTTATTCTTTGGTAATTACGTGAAAGCTCACATTAAGGATTCCTAAAGGGTGTGGTCCATTCACTCTTTATTTATAACATATAGGAAAACCTTTTCAAACGTACTATACCATATAGTTTTCTATTTTTCATATAAAATTGTGGAACATCGGAGACTCATCGGACAGAAGATTATCCTAGGACGGAGCCCTTGGATGACGATACGTCGCCTTGATATATAACACCAAAGGGAAGTTTCCCATTTTTGAATAGTGTTAGCGCCTGTACATAAATTGCTCACCACACATACACTTTCAGAATTAGGGTTTTTGGAGAAATTTCCCTACTAGCACTTTTTCTACGGGCAGCCAACAAAAGCGCACATTAGGACACACCAACACCACTCCATACATTTACATCCCAAGAAGTCGTTTGGTCCCCTGTTGTCCTCAACGATCACCAGAGAATATCGTGTGGTGTTCGTGAGTTACGGCTCTGCCGTATGTTGCGGCTCAGCTGCTTTATCTTTATATTCTGTTTCGGAGCATTTGCGGAGGGTTCCGCTTCCACAAGTCCTCTCCGGAACTCGGCGGTGCCGGGTAGGAGAGTGGACAAGTGGATATTTTGGTTGTCCTTTTCCCTGGCGGTTTTTCCGCACATATTCTAGTTTTTAGTTTCTTGTAGCCCCTGGCCTGGTTGTTTAGTCAGAGGGCCCCTTGTTATCACCCTGTCTCGGATTTCCCTTTGTCTCCCATTAAGACCTGAGGGGGCATCGGAGTTGGGCAGACATAATCCGCCCTTCAAACGTGGCTGCATGGGCTCAAGCAACCATAGTCTCGCAGGGGATTTCTGACAGCACGGGCGAGACAACGGAGTTAGGGCGCCAGGGGCTATTTTCCATTCCCGCTCCCTTCCCCAGCATTACGTTCCAGTGCTCCGGTCCTCGCAATAAGATCTCCTCAGACCAGAGTGCTGGAATCATAACAGTAGTAGTACCCTATTACACATGCCCATTTGTAGTAGTGACCATTACACAATGCCCATTTGTAGTAGTACCCCTTACACATGCCCATTTCTAGTAGTGCCCCTTACAGATGCTCATTTGTAGTAGTGCCCCTTTACACATTCCCATTGGTAGTAGTATCCCTTACACATGCCCATTTGTAGTAGTGCCCTCTTACACATGCCCATTTGTAGTAATGCCCTCTTACACATGCCCATTTCTAGTAGTGCCCCTTACATATGCCCATTTCTAGTAGTGCCCCTTACAGATGCCCATTTCTAGTAGTGCCCCTTACACAATACCCATTTGTAGTAGTGCCCCCTTACCCATGCCCATTTATAGTAGTGCGCCCTTACACAATGCCCATTTGTAGTAGTGCCCCCTTACACATACCCATTGGTAGTAGTACCCCTTGCACAATGCCCTTTAGTAGTAGTGCCCCCTTGCACAATGCCCTTTGGTAGTAGTGCCCCCTTGCACAATGCCCACTGGTAGTAGTACCCCTTGCACAATGCCCTTTGGTAGCAGTGCTCCCTTACACATGCCCACAGTTCCAAGTGTAGACAGCACAATACTTACTTAATCCCCTCTCCAGCGCCGGACGCCTTCCGTCCTCTGAAGCTCCTCGCGCTTGGTACAATGGGAGAGATGTCATGACGTTATGACGTCTCACCCTTCACTGACTCACTGCCGGAGCCGGAAAGCAGAAAGCTCCAGCCTCCGGCAGCGGCTGCAGTGCATGGGGTGGTGGGGAGGAGCCGGACATTAGGGGGTGCCTGTGCGCACCAGGAACCCCCCATGCCCATGCGCACGCCAAGGAGTATACAGATATATAAATATGTATATCTCTCCTTCCTCGCCCACACATACTCCCCAATAACTCCATGATGATTCCCTGTTCACATCCCTGCCAGACACTAAGTGGCATATACTTGGGGCCCCTCTGATCCTTGCGGCCCAGTACAGGTGTCCCCTTTAACCCCCCTGTCACTGGCCCTGAGCACCATTAGCAGAATTATTCAGTCAATCACTAGCTACAGGAGCAATCGCAGAAGATTGTAAAAGAGCGAATATAGTACCAATGCACAAAAGGAGGGAAATGTTACCAGTGGAGTACCCAAGGCATCTGTACTTGGACAAATGCTCTTTAATATCTTTGTTGGTGACACTGCAAATGGTATTGGAAGGAAAGTATGTATTTTTGCTGATGACACAAACAAATGCTACAGGGTAGACACACTGGGAGGGGTAAAACAAATGGAAGACTTGAGAAATTGTTGAAAATGTGTCAACTACAGTTTAATGCTAAAGATGCAAAATCATGCACTTGGGTCTCAAAAACCCATAGGCTAAATATAATATCAAGGGTTCTATAATGAAAACTAATAAAGAGGTAAGGGATCTAGGAGTCACTAGTTCAGGTGACTTAAAGGCAGGTAAGCAGTGTATCAAAGCAATGAAAAAGGCAAGTCAGATGCTTGGTTGCATAGGGAGAAGAATCAGTAGCAGGAAAAAATAAATAATAATGCCACTGTATAGGTCATTAGTACGGCCTCATCTGGAACACTGTGTTCAGCACTGGAGACCTTATCTCCAGAGGGATATTAATACATTACAGAGTATACAAAGAAGGGCAACTAAAATGGTGCATGGCCTACATCACAAAACTTAAAAGGAAAGAATATAAGATCTTATATAGTATAGTATAGTGCTCGAAGTGAGCCGGTATACAACGGTCTGGCATACCAGCACTTCTTCGAGCACTGTCCCCCGCCAGGCCGCCGCTTCATCGAGCTGACCGTGGCGCTACTATATCAAATCTGCCGCGGACCGGCAGCCATTCAGGAATGGCAGCCAACCACTGCTTTGCAATACAGTCCTGTTGTTTCCAATATGTATCGGTCTCTATTGCTCAGATACTTTGTATCTCTTTTTCAGAGAAACCCTTATACAGTTACTATTTAGCATCTGTCTTTTGTAGAGATAAAATACCAAATAAAAAAATTCTTATAACATCAAATTCAAGTATCTTTATTCTGAGACTAAAATAGATTCTTGGGCATTTTTTTGTTGGATTCATGTACCGTAATTACAGGTTGCGTATCCCATATCCAAATATTCCGAAATACGGAATATTCCGAAATACAGAATTTTTTGAGTGAGAGTGAGATAGTGAAACCTTTGTTTTCTGATGGCTTAATGTAATCAAACTTTGTTTAATACACAAAGTTATTAAAAATATTGTATTAAATGACCTTCAGGCTGTGTGTATAAGGTGTATATGAAACCTAAATGAATTGTGTGTATGTACACACACTTTGTTTAATGCACAAAGTTATTACAAATATTGTATTAAATGACCTCCAGGCTATGTGTATAAGGTGTATATGAAACATAAATGCATTCTGTGCTTAGACTTGTGTCCCATCACCATGATATCTCATTATGGTATGCAATTATTCCAAAATACGGAAAAATCCGATATCCAAAATACTTCTGGTCCCAAGCGTTTTGGATAAGGGATACTCAACCTGTATCAGAAACAACAACAGATACACATTTTAATAGCATGGACAGTAACACATATTTAGAGTGTTGAAGCTGTAATTACATTCAGTGGAAAGAAATATACCCTTTTCCAAAAGTGGCAATCTAAGAAGAAATTGCACTAGTTTGGAAGCCTCTGGTATACAATCCAAAGTCTATATAGATAGGTTTAAAGATCGCGGTTACCCTGAGTATATAATTTGGGATGCATGGCAGTGTGCTAGGGGTTTAAACATAGATGACATTTTAAGGTACAAGATAAGATAAAACCAAGCAAGATAAAAGAGAATTATTTTGTCTCTTTGTCACTCAATATAACACTTCTGATAAACAAATACAAAAGCCTTAAAAAAAAATAATCACATGTTGTACAAATAGATCTGAATCTGGCAAAACTTCTTCTGGGATAAGTATATGGCCGGATGTAATGAGATGCGAGTTTTCAGGGAAATTTCAACTCGAACCTTCTTGCACTTTGAGAAGGTGCGAGTGGGTTCTGAAACTCACAAATTTTATTGAAAAACTTTACCTGCATGCGAGATCTGGCAAAAATGCCTGAAAGGGCATCTTGCAGCCTCAAATGTTCCAGACATGTGCACTGCAGCTCTTACAGTCCTACTTGGCATCCTGAGGATGCTTTGGGCAGTGCAGTAATTCCTGACACTGGGGCCCCACCACCCTCTGCATGATGTCATGTGATGAGGGGACGAGACCAGCACAGAGCACAGTAAAGCCCTGTCATGGAGTTATTCTTGGTCCCAGCAAGTTTCCAGTAAAAACTTTATAGAGCTGTATAACTGGTCAATGCTGTAAACTGTAGTGTAGTCCTATAACTATGTAAAGAACAGCAATATGTGTTTTTTTCCATGTTACATACTGTATGCAGAAATGTTACCTGAATTATTTTTAAATAGGCCCATAACCAGTTCAGCAGTAATATCTGGTATCTCCTGAAAACTCATTAGCTAAAATACTAGATTATTATTATTATTATTATTATTATTATTATTATTATTATTATTATTATTAATAATATTATTATTATTATTATTATTATTATTATTATTATTATTATTATTATTATTATTATCCTGTATACTATTTATATGGCGCCACAAAGGGCCCACTTTGCCTTACAAAGTACAGAAACAGTATGAACAAAACAAGATTACAGGACAAGGTTTATAAACTTTTGTGCATCAGCAGTCTTAATATCCAAATGAGTAGTAGGATCGTCAAACCCAAAGGCTTGGTGCCGGTGCTGCCAGTGGGGAGGAGATTATAGTATAAGTGAAGGAAGAGGGCCCTGCTCATGAGAGCTTATAGTGTAAAGGGAAGGGGCAGGGATTCATAGAGGGGACAGACCGTGTGCAAGGAATGCAGAGCAGTGTTTCAGGATGAGAGCTAGATGGCTGCATTAAAAAAAGTGGGTCTTGAGAGCCTATTTTAAATTTTGTAGAGACTTGGAGAATCTGAGAGGGTGAGAATTCCAGAGGTAGGGAGAATCATGGCCAATATATTGGAGGCTGGAGTGGGATGAAGTAATCATTTGGGAGGAGAGACGGCATTAACTTCTGGAGCAAAGCAGGTGGTTGGGAGTGCAAAGGGAGATAAGGTCAAAGATGTAAATAGGAGAGAAGTGAGTGAGGGCTTTGTAAGTGTGGTTTGAAAGTAAGGGGAGCCAGTGTAGGGCTTGTAGGAGAGAAGGAGGTACACATTTGTGCATTTGGAGAGGAAGATTAATTGTGTAGCAGCACAGAGGACAGGTTAAAGTAGAGATAGGTATTCAGGTAGGAGACAGGGAGGCCTGCTAAGAGGAGGTTACAGTAGTCAAGTCTGGAGATGACAAGAGAGTGGATAAGGAGATATTTTTGAGATGGAAATGTCTGAACTTCGAAAAGGTACTGAATGTGTGGAAAGGAAAGGCCGGAGTCAAGAATAACTCCAAGACAGAATACTTGTGGGCTAGAGGAGATGGTAGTGCTGTCAATTCCTAAAGCAATTGTGGTAGGAGAGATTATTCAGGTGTGGTGGAAGATTATCAGCTCAGTCTTAGATATGTTAAGTATAATAAAGCATTGGGAGGAAATCGCTTGGGAGGAAATAACAGAGAGGCTGTTGGAGATTTGAGATGGTAGTAAATGTAACAACACTTACAAATATAGAATAACACTTTGGGTAAAACCGCAAAGAAACCTATTCCAGCTTCAGCCTACACTCTAACTAGTGAGAAAAAGACCACCCCCAATACCCTCCTACTACTACTACTACTACATGGCTAGCAATACAATTCTACAACAAGCCTGAGAATCATCCCTTGTATCTAGTAATTAGCATAAAGATACTAAATTGGATTACATTTTGCTGATTTTAATTAATGCTAATGGCTGTGAGATATTATATGTGTATTTTCTAGCGAAAACATACACATATGTGAATTACCAGGTTCACCATTTTGTCAGTGACAGCATAGGCCATTACTGGTTACCCAAAAATAAAGAGATACCCCATGTCTGTTTCTCCCGTAATTTTGGGCAAACCAGAAGTAGGCTGTAAATTGCCAGTGCTGGTTAGAATTTGGAGGGCCCCTTGTGCATTCAAAAAAACAAAACTACAGGTCCCAGCTAACCCTGGCGCCAGGGCAAGCTGACAATCCTTCTTCAAATACCAGTTTACCATGGCACTCAGACCATGGGGTATATTCAATTGAAATTGGATCTTCACCGACACGTCCCTATTCAATGCCGGACGTTTCTGGCCAGCATTCCGACAATGCAGATTCGACTTAATAACAAGTCGAATCGGCATCAGTGGAGAACTGTCGAAAACAGCCGCGTTTTCCGACAGTGCATTTTTTTTCGACAGTCAAAAGAAAACGCATAAATAAATGCTTATTTGACCTAAAAAGTGTCGAAAATTGCAGTTTTTCCGACTGTTGGAAAAACCGGCACCAATTGAATACCCCACTATGCCAGGACCTATAGTTTTCTATAATTAATTTATTCTCTACAAAAGTTTTATTGTGAGAGATGTATTATTGTGGCACTTATCATTTGATCATTGCTTATTTTAAACTTCCGACTATTTTACATTTCCATTACAGCATAGTTGTAGTGATAAAACATTGTAAAAGCCTGTCTGTATCTCTGATGTTTCCTCATTTAACTATCCTTCTGGCCTGCTGCTTCTTAGAGTGGCTTTAAAGGATATGGTAATGGAAAAGAAAATAATGTGATAAAATATCACAACTTGTTTTAAGGTGTCATAAGTTAGTATAAACACTAGCGTATGACATCTTTCATGCAAAGCCACGCATACAGTCTGTTAAGCCAGAAGGATAGTTACATGAGTACACATAGAAACATAGAATTTGACGGCAGATAAGAACCACTTGGCCCATCTAGTCTGCCCATTTTTTTTATCCTTTAGGTAATCACAACCCTATTTCATCTACTGTAACTGTACAGATAATTCACTATGGAACACCATGCCAATGTGAGTTTTTTGCATGCTGAATGTGAGAAATGTTTGTAAGGGTAAAGTTCTATTTGTCAAGGGAATGTCAACTCTTTTTGAGCAACTCCAAAACATTGCGGATAGAATGTAATGATTTCCTGTTGCAAAAATCAATGCAGTAAATCTAATCCATAGTCAGTACTGAGTTTCAAGTTTAATCCTGTGATAAGAACCATAAAGATAAGATTATTAATACTACAAAAACAAAACAACTGCTACTGTTTTACAGTATGTTCAAACTTTAGCAAAAGCTCATTAAGATTCAAACCAACAACAAGGAAATATGCAGGTACACACTGACACATTGCAGGTTTAAAAATGAAGTTCCAACTTCCTGCTCCAAAGCTTATTTGGCATTAAATTACGATAAATACTGTTTTATTTGTATTTCTAAATTAATTCCCACTTTTGTAAAAATGGCTGTGTTACACATAGGAGAGAGAACCAGAAGAATAAAAATAAACACATTTTTATAAATACATTTTCAGTAGAGATGGGAGGGTTTGCATTTACTCGGTTCTTAACGCCAGAATTAACGCAAGTTTGGATTTACCCGGATTTTTCTTATTGGCTAACCAAAACACGTGATATCCGAGAGCCAGTAAGATGCCGCTTTGAGATCGGGGTAAATCCAGGTAAATCTGAACCCACAAATCTCTAATTTTTAGTAGCCCTGGTTTTTTTTATTTACATTAACAATATAGGTTGAGTATCCCTTATCCAAAATGCTTGGGACCAGAGGTATTTTGGATATCGGATTTTTCCGTATTTTGGAATAATTGCATACCATAATGAGATATCATGGTGATGGGCCCTAAATCTAAGCACAGAATGCATTTATGTTTCATATACACCTTATACACATAGCCTGAAGGTCATTTTAGCCAATATTTTTTATAACTTTGTGCATTAAACAAAGTGTGTCTACATTCACACAATTAATTTATGTTTCATATACACCTTATATACACAGCCTGAAGGTCATTTAATACAATATTTTTAATAACTTTGTGTATTAAACAAAGTTTGTGTACATTGAGTCATCAAAAAACAAAGGTTTCACTATCTCACTCTCACTCAAAAAAGTCCGTATTTCGGAATATTTGGATATGGGATACTCAACCTGTATTACCATTACAGGTAAACATTACGGTAATTTGCTTTCTACCACTGACTGAATATATTTTTCATGAGGTTCTCCAGTGGCCATTCTTTTTAGACAAACTGAGGCCAAACTACTAAAGCCATGTATGATTGGACAGAAAAATATATATTTTTAGTCATCAACCAGTCATGAAATAACTTTCAGATTCAATTGAATTTGCTGCCATGATGCTTAGTGTCATGAAGAATGTTTTTATAAGGTAAACTTTGAAATGATATCCAATATCTGCAAATGTATTTCCATAATATCCACCTGCTATGACATCTTTTTCCCTTAGGATCCAACCCCCACCCCCAAGACTGCAACCTTGCCATACCTCTCCCCTATGCCTTCCACTGTCTTGCATGGAAAATGTACAACCACATCACCTCTTTCCTCTCCACCCACTCCCCCCTAGTCCCTTGTATATTTTGGATTAAACTCCACATTTGACACCTTTGACCACCCCATCTTACTTCAAAATATTCAGTCAATCAGCCTCCGTGAAACAGTAATCTATTTGGATTACCATCTACCTATCAAACTGCTCCTTCTCTCCTATCTATACCCACCTCTACCTTTCTTTCACTTCCACTTCCCTTTGCTGCTCCATAAAGATCTGACATTAGCCCCCTTCTCTTGTCTTTCTATACCTCTATTCTCTGTGAGCTTATCAGTTCCTTTGGCCTCTGATACTTCCACCTATGCTAATGATATCCAGTTTTACTCCTTTTCCCCTTATCTCTCTCCCATTGCCCCCTCACGTATCACCTATTTATTTTAGCCTTGTCATCCTAGATGCCACACACTTCCTCAAATTCAAAATTCCAATATCTGAACTCATCATCTTTCCCCAGCCAAGGCTCCCTACTAGCCAACCGTCTCTATATCTGCCTTTTGTTTTCTCCCAAAATTTGTCCATTTTCCACTCTTGCCATTTCCAACTCTGAAATATTGACAGAATAAGGCCCATCCGCATTACTAAATTATTTCTTAAAATAATACTTTTATTTTCTTCTCTCTGACCTTCTAAGCTCCCAATATGGCACTCTGCACCCCAGGGCTGGATTAAGCCTTCAGGGGGCCTGGGGTACTTAGGATAGGGGGGCCCTATTGTCAGAACTAGCCACCTAGTAATGTCCTATGTGCATTTGCCTCCTCCTCCTGCAAAAGCAATTCCCTGTACCCACATCCATAGACAGATTTAGACCACACACACACTGCCCCCATAGCAATACACACACACACAGCCACCATAGCTGCACACACGCATGCACACACACTGCCTTACTGACACAAACACCTCTTACTGACAGACACCACTAACTGACACATCACAGACACATTTGACTGATACAAACACTGATGTGCACACACACTGACACAAACACACTTACTGACAGACACCCTTACTGATACAGACAACACTTACTGACAGACACCCTTACTGACACAGACAACACTTACTGACAGACACAGCACTTATTGGCACATACACACTGACAGCCACCACTTACTGATACAGATACAAGTTACTGTTACCCCTTACTAACACAAACACTTACTGAAACACACACTTGACACAAATTCCACTTACTGACAGATATCCCTTACTGACTCTGGCATGTATTCAATGCTGGGAGAGGAGCAATGCCAAAAATGGGTCCGTGGCACTCGGCCACGTCCCTCCCACGCTAAGCCACGTCCCTTTTTTCAGGTTGCGCTCGACTTCGCTGCGCAGGGGTCCCTCTTCAAATTTGGGAGGTATGCGATACCCCTTACTCACACACACACTAACACAAACACTGACACAAATACACACACTGACACAAACACACTTACTGACATACATTCACACAGAAGGTGACATAGCCTTCACGATATGCTCCCCCCCCCCCCCCCCGGCCCACTGCTGCACAGTGTACACTGAAACACATGCTACTGGTGTCACTGTGTGGGTTTGGCACTCACCTCTCCAAAGTCCAGACTACCTTACTTGTTTGACCTTTGCCACGTTTTATAAGCTACAGTCAGAGGTCTGTTCATCCTCCGCTTCAATTCGCTTGGCCTGTCTCTCCTCAGAGACGCTGGGAGGAGGTGTGCTCTGCTACTGGCTGCTGTACAGTAGCTGTGTAACCCTTCGTTCTGCCACTCAGTGTGACTGTGCAGGCAGCAGGGGGCGGTTGTGTCAGAGACAAAACAGTTGTAACCGGGGGACCCCTGAGATTAGAGGGCCCGGGGTACTGACCCCCTGTGGCCCCCCTTTAGTTCCAGCCTCTTTTCCTCATATGCTTCCTTTCACTATCTTCTCTTTGTAAATAATCACCACCTCCCTGAACATTACTTCCCACTCTCACATTGAGGATTTCTCTTGGGCTGCTTCTAACGTCTGGAATGCCCTCCCATGCTCCATTAGATTTTCATCCAGATTCAAATGTGCCTTTTCATTCTTCTCTAACATACTACCACTGTTTGATTTTAGAACGATTGGCAGGGCTGCCATCAGAAATTGTGGGGCCCGGGACTGACAAAATAGGCAGACCCCCCAAATAAATAAATAATAAATATAAGAAGTAAAAATATATATATATTAAAAAATAAATAAATAAATCATGTGCACATACGGAGCAACACTATATTAATGCCCCTTGCACCATATTAATGCCACCAAGAGCGGTGCCGCTTACACTCAAACTGCCCCCAGTAGCGGTGGCGCTTAAACACAAACTGCCCCCTGTAGCGATGCCGCTTGTACGTGCCTCCAATAGTAATGCCACTTACACCTAATGACCACACACACACAAATATACACACATATATACACACACATACCCATACATCCATGTACACACACACACACACACACACACACACACACACACACACACTTGCTAGGAAAATCTACTGACTCTGGCTATGTGCAGTAGCTCCATTCCACCCTGTATAATGCATTTAGTGGCTACTGACTGGGCAACTTGAAACCCCCTTTACATTTGCCTATGTTCTATATCAGAAGTGTGCCACAATGAGGTTTGAGAATACAGTAGATTCTCTTGGAATCTTGGAATCTGCCTCTTTTAGAGTCTGAGGACTATACTGACCCTTGGAATACTAGATATTTAGGGATGCGATTATTTGACCCGCGAACGGCATCCTGGCAGTCGCCGTGCCGACGCTGGGATTCCGAATGATCAAAATGCCGGCAGACATAATGCCAATCCACAGGGACTATTCCCATGAATGCGTACTACAGCATAATTTACTATTTTCACATAGGTCTCCATTATAAATAGTTAATAACTGCAATATGTTATTCAGATGCCAAAAACCTTTCCTATCCACAAATTGTAGTTCTTTATCATATGACTGAAATGGCTGAGGAAATTACAGAGTTGTTACATATTACCCCTTACACACCAGCCTATTTTCCCGGGTTGACCCAGGGAACAACTCGGGTGTAGCGCTGGTGTGAAAGGGTCCCAGGACAAAATCCCGGGAACCATGCCCTGGCATTTCAACCCTGCTATGTAGCAGGGTTGTTCCCGGGATCTCGGACAGTGTGAACGGTGCAGGTACATATCCTGCCTTCCCGGGTTGCCTCTGCTGATGCTGATTGGCTATGCAGGGCAGCTTCCTTGTGTTGTGATTTTTCAGAGCCGTGCAGAGCCATCACAGAGCGTGGAGGCAGGTACTTGTAATCTCTGTGGCACAACAGACCCCCGCAGCACTTTTTAACCCCTGCAGCCCTGCAATGTCTTGGACAAATGTGGAGGTGAGGGAGCTTTTAAGCATTAGAGGGGAAGAGGAAATCCGGCGCCAGATCACAGGCACTGTTAAGGATGCCCAGATTTACCACAACATAGCAAAGATCCTGCCCTCCCTTCCTCTCTCCCTCCCTCTCTCTAATGACCTCATCTTTATGGGCCTAAAAAAGGATATTTCTAATGACATTCTCATAAAATGCAGGGCTATCCCGGGTTCATTATGAAAGGTGACGACCCGGGACGTCCCGGCTCCAAATGCTGGTGTAAACGACGGGGCCCAACCCGGGAATGCCCCTGCATGATCCCGGGACCATATTCCTGGGTAAGTCCCTGCATTTTTGGTATGAAAGTGGTATAAGTAACTCAGAAAAGTTACTATATTTATGTAGTTCACTTATTGCAAGTCTACAGTTGTATTTCTGTGCAAACAAAACTGCAATATTTTCTAGCTAAAAACCTTCTTGCTCCTGACATTTCCACTGTCAAATATGACAAAGCATTCCTGCTGGTAAAAATAGGATACATTGCTAAATATTCAAATGTCATGTCTTCCTAGCGGGTAATTCCACAAGTAGAATGCAGCTGAACTTGGTATGCACAGAATTCACACATACTTTAGGATATAACATCTTGTTTTTGTGAGTGGTTTTATTTTTTCACATACCAGAATGTCTGGAATGATCTATCAGCAGAGACTTGTGATTTTCCACAGTTTGTCAATAAATGCCAGTGATCGCTGCAAAAGAATATTAAAGAAAGTTTGAAATTTAAAGCGATGGTAGATACGTAAAAAAATACAAAACAACTTTATAAATTGGAAACATAAAACAAACACAGTTATATGATGCACATTAAAACCAGGACTTACATGCAAAGGTCGGGCAAAAAAGAAACAGTAGCATATAATGCATAGTCAGTGGCGTAACTAGAAATTTTTCTCCCCCAAGCCAAAAAATCCTTCGGCGCCCCCCCATACCCCCCGTAATTGGCACTAGCAAAGGTAGAAAAATGCGCGCGCCTCAGGCGCGCGCCGGCAAAAAGGGGTGTGTGGCTTTGTCGAAATGGGCGTGGCTTTGCGTGGAGGGCGTGGCATTGCAGGAAAAGACTACCTTATACCCCAGTTTTGCAACCTGCACGCCCAGACGTTGGCCACCACAGGAAAGAAAAATAATCCTAATTCATGCCCCTTACATTATTTGTCATTTTTCCTCCTTATAGTAATGCCCAGTATACATTATTCCACATACTGCAATGGCCCTTAGACATTATTCCACACACAATAATGCACATGACACAATATGCACACACTGTAATGCCCCAGACACATTATGCCACACACCGTAATGCCTGTGACACATTATGACAGGAATCGCAATGCCCGTTATACATTATGCTACACACTGCAATGCCCCATATACATTATAGCACATACAATGTCTGTGACACAGTATGACACACACCACAATGATCCTGAGACATTATACCACATACCACAATGCCCGTGATATAGTATATAACACACCGTAATGCCTGATACATTATGACACACACCGCAATGTCCGTGATACATTATGCCACACACCATAATGCCCATTACACATTAAGTTCTACAGTAAGGCTTCTAATTACTTTTAAATTACCTGCTCGTTGCCAGGGGTTTCATGCTCTTGGTTCCATGCACGGTGCCAGGGGTTTTCATGCTCAGGGTGTCATGCTCGTTGCCAGGGGTTTCATGCACTGGGTGTCATGCTCGTTGCTAGGGGGTAGTGCTTGTTGCTAGGGCCATGCTCCCAGTGCCACATATGCCCCCAGTGCCAGATATTCCCCCACAGTGCCAGGTATATGCCCCCAGTGCCAGATCTGCCCCCACAGTGCCAGGTATATGCCCCCAGTGCCAGATCTGCCCCCACAGTGCCTGGTATATGCCCCCAGTGCCAGATCTTCCCCCCACAGTGCCAGGTATATGCCCCCAGTGCCAGATCTGCCCCCACAGTGCCAGGTATATGCCCCCAGTGCCAGATCTTTCCCCCCCACAGTGCCAGGTATATGCCCCCAGTGCCAGATCTTCCCCCCACAGTGCCAGGTATATGCCCCCAGTGCCAGATCTGCCCCCACAGTGCCAGGTATATGCCCCCAGTGCCAGATCTTTCCCCCCCCCCCACAGTGCCAGGTATATGCCCCCAGTGCCAGATCTGCCCCCACAGTGCCAGGTATATGCTCCCAGTGCCAGATCTGCCCCCACAGTGCCAGGTATATGCCCCCAGTGCCAGATCTTCCCCCCACAGTGCCAGGTATATGCCCCCAGTGCCAGATCTGCCCCCACAGTGCCAGGTATATGCCCCCAGTGCCAGATCTGCCCCCACAGTGCCAGGTATATGCCCCCAGTGCCAAATCTGCCCCCACAGTGCCAGGTATATGCCCCCAGTGCCAGATCTCCCCCCCCCCCACAGTGCCAGGTATATGCCCCCAGTGCCAGATCTTCCCCCCACAGTGCCAGGTATATGCCCCCAGTGCCAGATCTGCCCCCACAGTGCCAGGTATATGCCCCCAGTGCCAGATCTGCCCCCACAGTGCCAGGTATATGCCCCCAGTGCCAGATCTGCCCCCACAGTGCCAGGTATATGCCCCCAGTGCCAGATCTGCCCCCACAGTGCCAGGTATATGCCCCCAGTGCCAGATCTGCCCCCCACAGTGCCAGGTATATGCCCCAAGTGCCTGCTCCCCCGGCCCCCCCCCCATGTGTTGGAGGGACACGGAGCGCATCGCGCGTCTCTCCTGTGTCCCTCCTGGCTCTCCCCCGCTGGTCTAATAAAGGAAGTGCCGGTTCGTGAGCCAATCAGAGCTCACGAACGGCACTTCCTTAGACCGGCCGGGGGAGAGCCAGGGAGGGACACAGGAGAGACGCGCGATGCGCGTTCCGTGTCCCTCCAACACAGCAGGGAGGGAGAGGAGACCGCAGATTGACATGCGGACGCTCGTCCGCATGTCAATCTGTTCTAAGTCAGTGGCGCCCCCGCAGCCCCTCGCCCCCAAGCCACCGCGGGGACTGCGGGGGCAGTAGTTACGCCACTGTGCATAGTACAAAACAGTCCATGTAAAGCATAGTGCAAAACAGTCCATGTAATGCATAGTACAAAACAGTCCATGTAATGTATAGTACAAAACAGTCCATATAATGCGTAGTACAAAACAGTCCATATAATGCATAGTACAAAACAGTCCAGATAATGTATAGTACTTAACAGTCCAGATAATGCATAGTACAAAACAGTCCATGTAATGCATAGTACAAAACAGTCCAGATAATGTATAGTACAAAACAGTCCATGTAATGCATAGTACAAAACAGTCCATGTAATGTATAGTACAAAACAGTCCATATAATGCGTAGTACAAATTAGTCCATATAATGCATAGTACAAAACAGTCCAGATAATGTATAGTACAAAACAGTCCATGTAATGCATAGTACAAAACAGTCCAGATAATGTATAGTACAAAACAGTCCAGATAATGCATCGTACAAAACAGTCCATGTAATGCATAGTACAAAACAGTCCAGATAATGCATAGTACAAAACAGTCCAGATAATGCATAGTACAAAACAGTCCATGTAATGTATAGTACAAAACAGTCCATATAATGCGTAGTACAAATTAGTCCATATAATGCATAGTACAAAACAGTCCAGATAATGTATAGTACAAAACAGTCCAGATAATGCATCGTACAAAACAGTCCATGTAATGCATAGTACAAAACAGTCCAGATAATGCATAGTACAAAACAGTCCAGATAATGCATAGTACAAAACAGTCCATGTAATGTATAGTACAAAACAGTCCATGTAATGCGTAGTACAAAACAGTCCAAATAATGCATAGTACAAAACAGTCCATATAATGCATAGTACAAAACAGTCCATATAATGCATAGTACAAAACAGTCCATGTAATGTATAGTACAAAACATACTTGCCTACCCTCCCGGAATGGCCGGGAGGCTCCCGAAAATCGGGTGACCCTCCCGGCCCCCCGGAAAGGTGGGCAAGCCTCCCGCTTTCCCCCTCGGCCGCCCGCAGCAGTGAACAAGTAGGCGGGCCGAGGGGGTCCGATGAGGCGATTCGCGCTGAATCGCGTCATCGTAGCTCCGCCCCCTGCTATGCAGCGCCTCGTTTCTCGGCACAGCACAGCGGGGGGTGGAGTCACGATGACGCGACCCTGATGCAACGCCCCCGGACCGCCCATCCTGCTGCCGGCCACGCCCCCGAACCACCCGTCCTGCTGCTGGCCACGCCCCCATTCACCTACAACGCAACAAAGTAGGTAAGCCTGGTACAAAACAGTCCATATAATGCATAGTGCAAAATGGTCCATATAATGCATAGTACAAAACGATCCATATAATGCATAGTACAAAGCAATCCATATAATGCATAGTACAAAATGGCCCATATAATGCATAGTACAAAATAGTCCATAAAATGCATAATATAAAACAGTCCACAGGGGGGCGTGGCCAGCACAGGAGACTTCCTGGCCGTCCACCGCAGGGTTGTGTGTCCTGCACACTGCAGCACAGCAGCAGGGCTCTGCTTCTGCTTTCCTGCGACTGGCTCCTCCCACCACACTCTGGGCTGTAGCGTGGATCAGCCCAGCAGCAGCAGCAGCCTCAGCTTCTTTCTGCTCTTCACCTCTCACTGGCGATGTGTGCACTGTGCTGCCTCCCACACAGTGGTGCAAGTGGGCGGGTACAGGTGGGTACGGCGTACCCGTAAGAATTTAGCCGTGGGTACGCCGTACCCACACCGACGGGCCGCCGCTCCTCGCACCGCCGCTGATGTGAGGGAAGGAGAGCGCAGCCTGTGCCTCTCCTTCCCCTCAGTCTCCGGCGGGTGTCATAGTTTAATTCAGCGCCGATCCGTGAGCCAATCAGAGCTCGCGGTGCGAGCTCTGATTGGCTCACGGATCGGCGCTGAATTAAACTGTGAGACACCCGCCGGAGACTGAGGGGAAGGAGAGGCACAGGCTGCGCTCTCCTTCCCTCACACAGGACGGCAGCGGCCAGCGGCAGCGGCCAGCGGCAGCGGTGAGCGGGGGAAGGGGGGAGGCATGTTATACCTGGCACTGGGGGATATCTGGCACTGGGGGGGGCATTTCTATCTGGCACTGGGGGATATCTGGCACTGGGGGGGCATTTCTATCTGGCACTGGGGGATATCTGGCACTGGGGGGGCATTTCTATCTGGCACTGGGGGATATCTGGCACTGGGGGGGCATTTCTATCTGGCACTGGGGGATATCTGGCACTGGGGCGCATATATACCTGGCACTGGGGGATATCTGGCACTGGGGGGCATATATACCTGGCACTGGGGGATATCTGGCACAGGGGGGCATGTATACCTGGCACTGGGGGATATCTGGCACAGGGGGGCATGTATACCTGGCACAGGGAGATATCTGGCACTGGGGGGGCATGTATACCTGGCACTGGGGGATATCTGGCACAGGGGGGCATGTATACCTGGCACTGGGGGATATCTGGCACTGGGGGCATATCTGGCACTGTAGGGGCATTTCTGTATCTGGCACGGGGGGCAATGTATATCTGACACAGTGGGGGCATTTGTGTATCTGGCACTGTGGGGCAATGTATATCTGGCACTGTGGGGCAACGTGTATCTGGCACTATTGGGGTCATACGTGTATCTGCCCCTCCCCCATATGTGTATCACGCCCCCATTTTCATTGGCCACGCCCCATGTGCCATTTGGCCACACCCATTTTTTTTTGCGCGCGACTTCGGCGCGCGCACACAGTACCCGTAAGACATTTTTTCTACTTGCACCACTGCTCCCACAATGTCAGGGGTCAGCTCCCAGCCTTTAGTAGAAGGAGCAACATACACAGGTGAGTGCTAGGGGTAACAAGGGGGAATGGAGGCTGTGGGTAATGTGTGTATGATGCAGTTCAATGTGGTATAGGGTCTAATATGGGGGGAGGGGGGGCTGGGCTGTGTAGTGTACTGTATGCTGTGTATAATGTATATGGGGGGAGGGGGGGCTGTGTAGTGTACTGTATGCTGTGTATAGTGTAATATGGGGGGAGGGGGGGGCTGTGTAGTGTACTGTATGCTGTGTATAATGTAATATGGGGGAGGAGGTCTTTATGCTGTGGTTAATGTAATGTACTGGGTGTAATATGGGGGAGGGGGACTATGTACTGTATGCTGTGTATAATTTAATGTGGGGGGAGGGGATCTGTGTGTGCAGCAGACTTATCTACCCTCCCGCATTCAGCTGGAGGCTCCCGGTTTTGACCTCAACCTCCCGCTGCCCCGCAAATCTGCCCTGTTCTCCCTTTTTTTTAGTATTTTTGTGGGAATATGCGGACTGCGCATGCGCCAGTTGGGAAATGCCGTGGGCGGGGCCTGGATGTTGCTTAATTGCTGGCCACCACGGGGTTATCGGTGCGCAGCTGGCAGGGAGGCTGTGTGCGCTGCGGCAGCAGAGTCCCCAGCAGTGGAGGCAGTGGAGACCCAGCAGCGGCGGCAGCAGAGTCCCTAGCAGCGGCGGCAGCAGAGTCCCCAGCAGCGGCGGCAGCGGAGTCCCCAGCAGCGGCGGCAGCGGAGACCCCAGCAGCGGCGCTAGTGGAGACCCCAGCAGCGGAGACCCGGAGACCCCAGCAGTGGTGGCAGTGGAGACCACAGCAGCGGAGACCCGGAGACTCCATAAGTGGCGGCTGCAGAGACCTCATCACCAGTGGCGGCAGCAGCACAGAATGTAAGGTAACCAAAAAAGCCAGCCTGCGTCTTGGATGGGGTCCATGTGGCTGGGGTGGGGAGAGCAGGGCAGGGCTGAAGAAAATTAACAAAGTGGGTGCTGAGTGATTACATGTTATTGCTGCTTGCAGGCCCAAGCTGACTGTCACTCATCCTAGGGGGAGCGCTGACAGTATTATAGGAACAGGGACAGTGTTACAGGGATAGTGTCAGACTTACAGGGTTATAGGGATAGGGTAAGCGTTATAGGGTCAGAGTTACAGGGGGAGGGTTGGTGTTATAGTACAGGGTCAGGGTTATAGTACAGGGTCAGTGTTATAAGTATAGGGTCAGCGTTATAGGGACTGGGTCAGAGTTACAGGGGGTGGGTCAGTGTTATAGTATAGGGTCAGTATTACAGGGATAGGGTCATCATTATAGGGACAGGGTCAGCGTTATAGGGTCAGAGTTATAGGAACTGGGTCAGAGTTACAGGGGGATTGTCCGTGTTATAGTATAGGAACAGTGTTACAGGGATAGGGTCAGCGTTATAGGGCCAGGGTCAGCGTTATAGGGTCAGAGTTACAGGGACAGGGTCAGAGTTACAGGGATAGGGTCACCGTTATAGGGCCAGGGACAGAGTTACAAAGATATGGTCAGTGTTATAGTATAGTATAGTGTCAGCGTTATAGGGATAGGGTCAGCGTTATAGAGATAAGGTCAGCGATATAGGGATAGGGTCAGCGTTATAGGGATAGGGTCAGTGTTATAGAGATAAGGTCAGCGATATAGGGATAGTTTCAGCGTTATAGGGGTAGGGTCAGTGTTATAGGGATAGGGTCAGCGTTATAGGGATAGGGTCAGCGTTATAGGGATATGGTCAGCGTTATAGGGATAGGGTCAGCGTTACAGGGATAGGGTCAGCGTTATAGGGATAGGGTCAGCGTTATAGAGATAAGGGGGTATATTTACTAAGGTCCCGATTTTGACCGAGATGCCGTTTTTTCTTCAAAGTGTCATCTCTGTAATTTACTAAGCAAAAATCACGGCAGTGATGAGGGCATTCGTAATATTTTGGAAGTCCTTGGAAAAAATCACGAATCAATACACCATCGGTCAAATACGCCTGCAATTTGGTAGAAATCGGGAATTTACTAAAAAGTGCAAAACACAAACACTGCCGACAATAGCCAAACACTGCCGTGATAAAATACAAATCGTGAAAAAGTGCTAAAAAAAAACAGACCTGCTTTTTTATCCCGTGTTTGTATAGGCATGCACGGATCCATGAGATCCGTGCATGTTTTTCAGTGGGAAGGGGGGGGGAAATGTTATAAAAAAATTTTTTCAAAATGCGTGGGGTCCCCCCTCCTAAACCAAACCAGCCTCGGGCTCTTTGAGCCGTCCCTGGTTGCAAAAATATGGGAAAAAAATGGACAGGGGTTCCCCCATATTTAATCAACCAGCACCGGGCTCTGCGCCTGGTCCTGGTTCCAAAAATACGGGGGACAAAAAGCGTAGGGGTCCCCCGTATTTTTGAAACCAGCACCGGGCTCCACTAGCTGGACAGATAATGCCACAGCCGGGGGTCACTTTTATACAGTGCCTTGCGGCCGTGGCATCAAATATCCAACTAGTCACCCCTGGCCGGGGTACCCTGGGGGAGTGGGGACCCCTTCAATCAAGGGGTCCCCCCCCCCAGCCACCCAAGGGCCAGGGGTGAAGCCCGAGGCTGTCCCCCCCATCCAATGGGCTGCGGATGGGGGGCTGATAGCCTTTGTTCAAAGTGATTGATATTGTTTTTAGTAGCAGTACTACAAGGCCCAGCAAGCCTCCCCCGCAAGCTGGTACTTGGAGAACCACAAGTACCAGCATGCGGCGGAAAAACGGGCCCGCTGCATGCGGCGGAAAAACGGGCCCGCTGGTACCTGTAGTACTACTACTAAAAAAATACCCCAATAAAGACATTAGACACACACCTTGAAAGTATAACTTTAATACATCCATCCACACCGCCATATACACATACTTACCTTATGTTCCCACGCAGGTCGGTCCTCTTCTCCAGTAGAATCCATAGTGTACCTGTAGAAAAAATTATACTCACATAATCCATGGTTGAAGGCTCCTCGGTAAATCCTTTTGTAATCCACGTACTTGAAAAAATAAAAAAACGGATACCCGACCACGAACTGAAAGGGGTCCCATGTTTTCACATGGGACCCCTTTCCCCG
Organism: Pseudophryne corroboree; assembly: GCF_028390025.1. Classification (NCBI taxonomy): domain Eukaryota; kingdom Metazoa; phylum Chordata; class Amphibia; order Anura; family Myobatrachidae; genus Pseudophryne; species Pseudophryne corroboree. The sequence goes on along the minus strand of NC_086445.1, from coordinate 381,038,003 downwards.
AATGCCAGAAACCCACTCTGACTGATGTCTAAGTGGGTTTCTTCAGCCAATCAGGGAGCGCCACGTTGTGGCACCCTCCTGATCGGCTGTGTGCTCCTGTACTGTATGACAGGCGGCACACGGCAGTGTTACAATGTAGCGCCTATGCGCTCCATTGTAACCAATGGTGGGAACTTTCAGGTCAGCGGTTGACCGAAAGTGACCTCACCGCTGACCTGAAAGTTCCCACCATTGGTTACAATGGAGCGCATAGGCGCTACATTGTAACACTGCCGTGTGCCGCCTGTCATACAGTACAGGAGCACACAGCCGATCAGGTGGGTGCCACAACGTGGCGCTCCCTGATTGGCTGAAGAAACCCACTTAGACATCAGTCAGAGTGGGTTTCTGGCATTCGGGGAAAGGGGTCCCATGTGAAAACATGGGACCCCTTTCAGTTCGTGGTCGGGTATCCGTTTTTTTATTTTTTCAAGTATGTGGATTACAAAAGGATTTACCGAGGAGCCTTCAACCATGGATTATGTGAGTATAATTTTTTCTACAGGTACACCATGGATTCTACTGGAGAAGAGGACCGACCTGCGTGGGAACATAAGGTAAGTATGTGTATATGGAGGTGTGGATGGATGTATTAAAGTTATACTTTCAAGGTGTGTGTCTAATGTCTTTATTGGGGTATTTTTTTAGTAGTAGTACTACAGGTACCAGCGGGCCCGTTTTTCCGCCGCATGCTGGTACTTGTGGTTCTCCAAGTACCAGCTTGCGGGGGAGGCTTGCTGGGCCTTGTAGTACTGCTACTAAAAACAATATCAATCACTTTGAACAAAGGCTATCAGCCCCCCATCCGCAGCCCATTGGATGGGGGGGACAGCCTCGGGCTTCACCCCTGGCCCTTGGGTGGCTGGGGGGGGGGACCCCTTGATTGAAGGGGTCCCCACTACCCCAGGGTACCCCGGCCAGGGGTGACTAGTTGGATATTTGATGCCACGGCCGCAAGGCACTGTATAAAAGTGACCCCCGGCTGTGGCATTATCTGTCCAGCTAGTGGAGCCCGGTGCTGGTTTCAAAAATACGGGGGACCCCTACGCTTTTTGTCCCCCGTATTTTTGGAACCAGGACCAGGCGCAGAGCCCGGTGCTGGTTGCTTAAATATGGGGGAACCCCTGTCCATTTTTTTCCCATATTTTTGCAACCAGGATCGGCTCAAAGAGCCCGAGGCTGGTTTGCCTTAGGAGGGGGGACCCCACGCAATTTTTTTTTTACATTTAAACTTTTTTTTTTTTTTTTAACAAAGTGCACAATGAAGCCCAGCACGGATCTCTCAGATCCGGCCGAGATTCATTGTATTAAAGTCGGCAGTGTTTTACAAGTCACTCACGTAAAACACTGCCAAAAAAAACCGAATGACATCGACATCGGAAAACCCGAAAATGCAGAATACGGCAGCTTAGTAAATTAGTCGTAATCAATTCAAAAAGTTGCATATTTACACTTTCGATGTCATTCGTGATTGAACTTTGACCTCAAACGGGAAAATACGAATCTTAGTAAATTTACCCCAAGGTCAGCGATATAGGGATAGGGTCAGCGTTATAGGGACAGCGTTATAGAGATAAGGTCAGCGATATAGGGATAGGGTCAGCGTTATAGGGATAGGGTCAGTGTTATAGAGATAAGGTCAGCGATATAAAGATAGTGTCAGCGTTATAGGGGTAGGGTCAGTGTTATAGGGATAGGGTCAGCGTTATAGGGATAGGGTCAGCGTTATAGGGATAGGGTCAGCGTTATAGGGATAGGGTCAGCGTTACAGGGATAGGGTCAGCGTTATAGGGATAGGGTCAGCGTTATAGAGATAGGGTCAGCGTTACAGGGATAGGGTCAGCGTTATAGAGATAAGGTCAGCGATATAGGGATAGGGTCAGCGTTATAGGGATAGGGTCAGCGTTATAGGGATAGGGTCAGCGTTATAGGGATATGGTCAGTGTTATAGAGATAAGGTCAGCGATATAGGGATAGGGTCAGCATTATAAGGATAGGGTCAGTGTTATAGGGATAGGGTCAGCGTTATAGGGATAGGGTCAGCGTTATAGGGATAGGGTCAGCGTTATAGGGATATGGTCAGTGTTATAGAGATAAGGTCAGCGATATAGGGATAGGGTCAGCATTATAAGGATAGGGTCAGTGTTATAGGGATAGGGTCAGTGTTAGTCAGCGTTACAGGGATAGGGTCAGCGTTACAGGGATAGGGTCAGCGTTATAGGGATAGGGTCAGTGTTATAGAGATAAGGTCAGCGATATAGGGATAGGGTCAGTGTTATAGGGGTAGGGTCAGTGTTATAGGGATAGAGTCAGCGTTATAGGGATAGGGTCAGCGTTATAGGGATAGGGTCAGCGTTATAGGGATAGGGTCAGTGTTATAGAGATAAGGTCAGCGATATAGGGATAGGGTCAGCATTATAGGGATAGGGTCAGTGTTATAGGGATAGGATCAGTGTTAGTCAGCGTTATAGGGATAGGGTCAGCGTTATAGGGATAGGGTCAGCGTTATAGGGATAGGGTCAGTGTTATAGGGATAGGGTCAGTGTTATAGGGATAGGGTCAGCTTTATAGGGATATTGTCAGTGTTATAGGGATAGGGTCAGCGTTATAGGGATAGGGTCAGCGTTATAGTATAGAATAGAGTCAGCGTTATAGGGATAGAGTCAGTGTTATAGGGATAGTGTCAGCGTTATAGGGATAGGGTCAGTGTTATAGGGATAGTTTCAGCATTATAGGGATAGGGTCAGTGTTATAGGGATAGTGAATAAATTATGGAAGCGCTGTCCAATAACAAAGAGTATTTATTAAACAATTAAGATCAACCATAAAATCACATTTAAAACCACATATACTCAATATTTTTTTTACTTAACACTCTCTTTCAGAGATCATACAAGACAGTAAAAGCACTACATGTAACAATTTCAGCTGTACGGGGGGGATACACTTGCAATATCAGCATACTATGTTGCAATTATTTAAACTGAATGTATCCACACCAATACAATTCTCCACAATATGCGTTGGGATAATTCTGCGGTCTCTTGTGACTAATGAATATTACATTTTAAATGACCGTTCCAAACAATTCCAGAGGATAGCAATATTGATATGCCCCAATCTTTGGGATAATATTCTTGATTTTAGCTCCTCCCACTGGAAGAGTTCTTATTACAGTCACTATATGAAAGTTGAAACTTGGATACGCTTGCCGAATGAATAGCTCTCCTGCTTTGGAGAGGCAGGTCCAGTTCCAATTGATGGTACGGACGGGCATCCCAGTCGGAGGCTATCGGCTGGCGTGCCGTTCCTGGTCCTACAACTTTGTGCACTCCCCGGCTTCACTGCACTAGGGATGACTACAGGAGTAGCTAGTTCAGCAATATGTTAAGGCGGCCGCGCCTTTGGCTGGGCGCTCGTCCCTGTCGCACAGTGTCTATTCACTGGAGATAGGAGAGGGGCCATGCCAGCAGCTCACAGAGCGCTGGGCATGCCCCCTCAGTGACGAAAACGGGGTGTGGATCACGTTCGTGGGCCCTCCCGTGAAGTCACGCCCCGTTTAATAAGCCACACCCCTTTTGCGTGCGCGCGCTTCGCGCGTGCAGATGTCACTCGTTCAGAGTGACAAGAGTTGGGAGATATGCCATATAGTCACTGGAGTGAGCGCCTAACAATGAAGGACACGCCCCATTATGGTAATAGACACACCCATAGGTGGAGTTAGACACACCCTTTGGGTCGGGCATGACACGAAGCTTCTGCTTACACCTACAATCTCCCTGAAACTAGTTTTCAAAAGTAGGCAAGTATGGTCCACCATTACTACCTTCTGCCCTTACTGTGAAGAAACCTTTCCTTCGTTGGGTATGAAATTTTCTCTCCTCTAACCTCAGACGGTGTCCACGTGTCCTGTGTAGAGTTTTTACAATAAACAAATCTCCTGATAGATCCTTGAATTGTTCCTGTATATATTTGTAAATATTAATAATGTCTCCTCTTAGCTGCCTTTTTTCTAGTGTCAGCATATCTAACCTAGTAAGACTTTCCTAATAATCCAGTGCCTCTAACTCCTTCAATCTATATTCCCTACCACATGTACATGCACACACATTCAAGGCATGCTGGGACATGTAGTTTCCTAACAGCTTGAGAGTCACAGGTTGGCCAGTCCTGTCTTACAGGGTGGCAGATACTGTATAAACCACATTTTTTCATAGTAGCTTACAAGGAGATTCTTCAGGATTCTTCTGAATTTATTCCATTTTCATTTACCATACTTTTCTCTATTTCACCTCACTAGTCTGCCAACAGATCCAAATGTTTTACTATGCAACTAATAATATTAAGCAAGCGCAAAATTAATAATTAAAAATGAAGACACAAATAGAGCAACTGGGGCGATTGCCTAAGGTCCCCCACACATTGCTACATTACCAACGTGAGAGTAGCATGTGTCAACTGGGGTTTACGTGTTGCATAATGTGAACTGGGGGAACTACAGTGTTTGTAATGCATTTGTGGTGCTGGAGTATTCACACAATATTATTTTTAATATCATTGTCAGCATATCATATTGACAGTTTTATTGGTATGGATGGGGCCCCCACAAACCTTCATCCAGCCTTGCATGTAACTTTATATTGCTCTGTGATTTTGGAGATACTGTACTTAAAATTAAGCATTGTCCTTTTAAATTTTGGCCTTAAACATGCCATAAATAAACCCTACATGCTGAGGAACCATCCTTTTGTCTACTTGATGGCTTACAAAAACTCTGCGTGATGAACCAAAGATTTACATTTTTAATTAAATGATTTTGAATTGTTTCAATTTCAGTAAAAACTGGAAAATGTGAGTGTTCTAACACTTTTGACTGCCATTCCAAACCCCTCGTTCTTCATCCTGGGACATACGCTACCCACACCACCCCAGGACATACACTATCATTCCCCCCAGGACGTACTACATCAACCCTACTAACTCCCTCCCTCTCAAATATTGATATAAGCTTACTGAGATGGTGGTCACATAGATGCGCAGCGGATGTGAAAGTGACTGTTAGGCCACACAGAGAGTCCTTAACTATGATGCTGGGTTTACTGGTAAACAGCAGGTACAGGGTATTGCAGAGGTTAACAGCAGTTGTATCAAATACAGGGTATAGCAGCTAATACAGTAGGTGTCTCATCTCAGGAGCTAAGTGCTGTACACAGTAAAGATGGTTGCAGCCTGCACATGTGCAGTAGCACATCAGGTTGGAGGTTGCACCCCATTGCCGACTCTGGGTCCTAGTGCCCAGCATGTTCTAGTACAAGTACAGAGGAAGCGCAGAGTGCTTGTCCTTTACCCACTTAACTGACTAATATTAAAAAAAAAATGCTCAGAAATTGTATTTTTTTAAATGTTTGAATTAGGTTATGATCATTTATATATATCCAATACAGTTTTATTTAAAAAAACAAAACAAAAAAACAAACAATTTTAATAGCCATCGGTACAAACACTGATGTTGGAACACTGTGACCATCGATGGTCAAAATATCGCAACCATCATGACTTCAGTTTCTCAGCACCTGATCCTCTCTGCAGCCTGCACGACAGGCACTGTGGGGGAGGGGGAGGGGTTGGTGGTGGTAAGGAACCAGGAGCAGAGGGACTGGAGGTATGGTAGCATTTGATGCGACCATGCCAGGCAAGTGGTTAACAAAGCCTCCGCTCAAGACTGTCTCTGGTCTTATAAAACACATTACTATGCCTTACTCAAATTATTTGGCATTTCCACCTGTAGCCAGAAGAGTGAAGTAATGCATGATAGCAACAATAAAAAGACATCAATATTTTATGTACATTCCAGCCCACATCCTCTCGGGAACACACTCAGGAGCTGTAACATCAGTCATTTTTTTTAACAGAGGTCCAGTGTTCTCTCCGTGGATCTATGGCAAATTGGATCACATGGCTTCCATTACTTGCTATACATCACAAGCCAACAGTGCTCTGATAAGGAACTTTACTCATATCTCTATAATTTCCTTGCCTGTTGGTGACATGGCCTTTGTGAGTTTAGTGACTTTGACAAAAGGAGTTCTAACTGACTTTGCCTTTTGGATATTATGGGGTTCACAGAAAGCGAACTCCTCATGATATCTTATGGGGGCTTTCCTTTGATATCATAGAACTCTTGTTCTCAGATTGGTAATCTACACTGGTAATCTCCAATTCAGACATGCTTCCAGCTGTAGGTATATCCAACAAAATTAATTTCTGCTATGATTCTTCTTCCACCTTTGTGTTGGGTCGCGCTGTTTCACAAACCACTGCAGCTTTGGACTTTATAAGCTTTTAATTTCTAATGTGCGTTGCACTCAGAGGCCCGCATTGCACAACACTCCTCTGTGTCTAGGACGTAACATTGCTGGCAACGGGTTGCTGTCACTATCGCAATCCCTCTTTTATTTTGCACATCACACTTGCCCTCTGTGAACTTGACTCTGTATTCCCTCTTGTCAAGAAGACTTACGGCATTGAGGTTTATCCCAATCTGGCACGAACAAGGAACAACACATCTTGGATGTACAGTAAAGTCTGTAAATAACCAAAAAAAATCAGCAAAGTGCACCAAGCCCCTATATTTTTGTGGGTATATTTATAGTTGAGTCCAGAATGATATAGGGGGTCATTCCCACCCGTTCGCATGCAGTGGTTCTTCGCTGCAGTGCAAACGGTTCGGAACTGTGCATGTGCGGTGCCCACAATGCGCACGCGCGCCATTTCCCAGTGACAGTCGTCGCCGGGCAACGTCCAGAAGAGAGAAGAAAGTGATCGCTAGCGCGATCGCAAGAAGATTGACAGCGGGGAGGCGTTCCGGGGCGGATACTCACCGTTTTTCAGGCTTGGAGATCCAAACGCAGGCGTTCCAGGCATTTGGAGGGCGGTTGTCTGATGTCAATTCCGGGACCTTCATTGCTGGATCCGTCGCACTGGGTAAGTAACTGCAGGGCTTGTCTTGTTCTGCACAAAACTTTTTTAGCATAGCAGGGCTGCACAAGCGATCGCAGCCCTGCTATGCTAAAATACACTCCCCCATAGGCAGCATCTAGTTGATCGCACGAGCAGCAAAAAGTTGCTACGTGCAATCAACTCGGAATGACCCCCATAGCGGACAGGATGCCGACTGTCAGTATACCGACAGTGGCATCCCATCTGCCGGAATACTGGCAGCGAGGCAGCGAGTCCCCTTGCATGCTTGCTGCGCTCGCCACAGGTTCTATTCCCACTCTGTTGGTGACGTGGACCCACCATCCGAGTGGGAATTAGAGACGGGTGCCATGATGCCGGCCATCTGCAAAATGCCGTCTGTAAGGATTCCAGTGTCGGTCTCCTAAATGCCGGGATCCCGACCGCCGGCATTTTGACTGCATCCCAGATAGTTTTGTGAATATTATTAGTAACTCTTTATAAAAGTTTTATTGAACCTTTAACTCCGACATACTGCGTCTCCCACATACTGGATGAGTCATTCATCTTAAAGCGTTTGCAAAGTCTTGGTCATTGGGCTGAAAGGTATGTGACATTATGTTATACAACAAATGTTACATTGTATTATTTTTTAAAATACATTCATGTAAAATCACATTCTTTTATTCCAGATGAATAAACCAATTTGACCTTTAGAAGTGTTAGCATTAGGAATGTTTCTTCAAATATCTTTATTAGTTTTTTTTTACCCAAAAACACAGAACAGTATACATAAACAAGTAAGAAAATAAATCACAATCGTGTGTTTTAGTATCTGAATCAGAAGTATTCATCTGTTATAAAGTTGTCATGCCAGTCAATATGTTGTAGAAACCAGTAAAGTACAGTACAATTCCAGCACATGACATTAATTTTTCATATCAAGATAGAGTATGAGCTCAATATAAATGACATGAAAAACCATTAAAAAATGTTCATCATTACCAATACACGAATTAACAATAGGAAGTTATCTTGGCAATATAAGGAGAGAGGGCTGAGGAATGAGGTTTGGGCTAGAAATACAAAACTAGTAAAAAAGGCGTACAGTATACCAACATAAAAGTCCTTCAAGATTATAAAGGCTCAAGGGGAAAATATATTTGTATCAAGCCTAAGACTGGCTAAATGAGTATATTTAAGTAAACAGAAAAATAGAGAGAGAGCATTAGCAGGGCCGGATTAAGGTTTGTGTGGGCCATTGGACAACAAACTTGTGGTGGCCCCTGTCAATCAATTGTCAAAGTGATAGGATACAAACAGCAAGTGCATAGACAGACACTTTATGTGTTCAAAACCATTCCCAAGTGCACACCCTCTTTCCACTAACAGCTGCACTAAATGCAATCACAAGTCTACTCTTTGCATCTGTTAACCCTTTAACCATTACTATAGCCCATTTGGCCAAATGGGGATAAGCTGAAAATGGGGGTAAGCTGAACAGCGCAGGTCTTCCAGGCAAGTGGTGACATGCCGTCTGGGCCTATGGATTTCCTGGGTTTGGCATTTTTGAATATAACTTCTACCTCTCCTGTGTCTCCTCACAGGGGTGTACTGTGCTCAGATCAGGGGAAGATCTGAGACTAGGGACTTCCTTCTCGAATCTACAATAGAAGTTGTTCAGCTCATCTACCAGATTTTTGTGTATGACAGTGGAGTTTGGGGGTTTCTTGTAGCTAGTTATGGCCTGCATGCTTGTCCAAACTGACGCGGGGTCGTTGGCTGAGAGGTTGTTTGTCAGCTTATTGGAGAACTGCCTTTTTGCCTGCTTAATTTCATGTGTCAGGGAGTTTCTGGCCAGTCTGCACAAATCCCTGTCTCCCCTCCTGTAGGCCTCCTCTTTCGCCCGACGGAGCTTCCTGAGCTGGGCACTAAACCACGCCTTGTTGTTGTTAAAGGTGCAAGATGTTTTGGTTGGCATACACATGTCCTCGCAAAAGCTGATGTAGGATGTCCCTACGTCAGCCAGTTCGTCTAGGTCAGTAGTAGAAGTTTCATAGACCTGCCAATCTGTGCAGTCGAAACAGGCCTGGAGCTCTAGCTTTGCTTCGCCTGTCCAGCGTTTTACGGACCTGACTACAGGCTTTGCCAGGCTCAGCTTCCAGGTGTAGGTTGGAAGGAGGTGCATTAGGCAGTGGTTGGAAAGGCCATGGGCTGCACGGGATATATATATATATATATATATATATACACATACATATATACAGTACCAGTCAGCTTTAGCGTGCTGGCCGGGAGCTACTCATCTCTCCCCGGCCCGCAGCGGCTGCGTGTGACGTCACACAGCCGCTGCGGCCTGCCCCCCATTCGGTCCGGCCACACCTTCGTTGGCCGGACAGCTCCCACAAAACGGCGACCAAACGCCGCCGTTCCACCCCCTCCTGCCCAGCGACTGCCTCTGCCTGTCAGTCAGGCAGAGGTGATCGCCTCCCTGCTACGGCCTTCGGCCATCTGGCATGTGCGGCATACTACGGCGCCGGCTGGACCTGTTCGCTCGGCTGCGACAAAAAGCAGCGAGTGGGTCAGAATGACCCCCTAAGTGTATTGTTCTAACTTATTACTGAAATTAAGGATAATATGCTGCACTTTTGAAGGGTAGAAGATGACCCAAGTGGCTTCTGGAGTGGATTAGGTTGCCCATGACTAATTTATACACTACATTAAAACATGATTGAAGTTTTTATTGTACAGTATGCTCTATTGTATCCTGGAGTTGATTTTTTAAAAATCTTGTTGATTTTCATTATATGAATTGTGTTACAAAATTACTTTAAAATGTTAAAATAAAGAATTAATTGTAGTTTGACTCCTGATTTGTGCATGAGACAGATCTTGGTATATGACTTAATTCATCTGGTATTAGTCTCAGCTGCTATTTGGTATTGTACAGAATAAGTATGAGATAATGATGAAATACATCACAGGGTAGCCATCATTAAGCAGTACTGCACGTAATGGGGGTTATTCAGAGTTGGACGCTATGTTGCTAAAATTGCAGACAGACGATTTTCGCCCATCTGCGCATGCACCACGGCAACACGGCGTTGGGGGGAGTGGTACACGAAAAAAAAGTGGTATCATGGTCACTTTTGGGGCAGGAGGATGATGCCGCCAGCTTTTCCTGCGATAGGAAACATGGCGGTGGTGCGACTGTATACTCAGCCTCGCTGCGTATATAGGGGGTCATTCCGAGTTGTTCGCTCGTTGCCGATTTTCGCTATATTGCGATTAGTCGATTACTGCGCATGCGCAAGGTTTGCAGAGCGCATGCGCTTAGTTATTTTACACAAAAGTTTGGTATTTTACTCACGGCATAACGAGGATTTTTCATCGTTCTGGTGATCGTACTGTGATTGACAGGAAGTGGGTGTTTCTGGTCGGAAACTTGCCGTTTTCTGGGCGTGTGCGAAAAAACGCTGGCGTTTCTGGGAAAAACGCGGGAGTGTCTGAAGAAACGGGGGAGTGTCTGGGCGAACGCTGGGTGTGTTTGTGACATCAAACCAGGAACGAAACTGACTGAACTGATCGCAATGGCTGAGTAAGTCTGGAGCTACTCAGAAACTGCTAAGAATTTTCTATTCGCAATTCTGCTAATCTTTCGTTCGCAATTCTGCTAAGCTAAGATTCACTCCCAGAGGGCGGCGGCTTAGCGTATGCAATGCTGCTAAAAGCAGCTAGCGAGCGAACAACTCGGAATGAGGGCCCTTGACCCCTATTTTCCACTTTCTGGGCGGCAATACACATGCTGGACCGCCTTACCCTGTGCTGGGAATTCCTCAGCATGTGACTTTATCAGTAGCAGTTTTTGCTACAGTATTTTAGCAAAACTGCTGATTCTGAATAACACCCGGTGTACGGTAAAAGGAAACTATTTGCATTAAGCGCCTTTGTACAGTAGTTTTGGGCAAGTTACATTCTCATGTCCTGCACAACCATGGGTATGTCTGTGTTCGCCTTCTTCCATCATCTTTGAAATGATATGTTGCACATGAAGCTAAGGACGAAGTACAAAATATGATGTTATGTGGGTACTATGCGAACCCTTTGTATTGTACATTATGTACACTTAACAGCAAAACTAATTCACTTTTTTGTCTTAAAAAAATATGATGCAGACAAAGATTGATGCCACGGCACTATAATTAGTACATACATTTCCTTTTCATGTAAATTGTGACAGGTTATGCACTGCTACCTCCTTTGTAAGCTTATCAATGCCATTACCCATATCTAATAACAGGTTAGATCACCAGAAAAGAATTTCTTTAATTCACTTCTCAAATAAAATTTTACTTTTCATATACACAAGTCACTTGTATGAATTTAAACCATACTGACTGGAGTTTTACATCAAAACTATGTCGTTTGTAACATTACTGCAGAGATATATATATATATATATATATATATATATATATTTCTCTGACGTCCTAGTGGATGCTGGGTACTCCGTAAGGACCATGGGGTATAGACGGGCTCCGCAGGAGACTGGGCACTCTTAAAAGAAAGATTAGGTACTATATCTGGTGTGCACTGGCTCCTCCCTCTATGCCCCTCCTCCAGACCTCAGTTAGTATCTGTGCCCGGCCAGACCTGGATGCACCCTAGGGGCTCTCCTGAGCTTCCTAGAAAAGAAAGTATTTGTTAGGTTTTTTATTTTCAGTGAGATCTGCTGGCAACAGACTCACTGCTACGTGGGACTGAGGGGAGAGAAGCGAACCTACCTGCTTGCAGCTAGCTTGGGCTTCTAAGGCTACTGGACACCATTAGCTCGAGAGGGATCGAACACAGGCCCAGTCCTCGGTCGTCCGGTCCCGGAGCCGCGCCGCCGTCCCCCTTGCAGAGCCAGAAGAACGAAGAGAAGTTGAAAATCGGCGGCTGAAGACTCCGGTCTTCATTAAGGTAGCGCACAGCACTGCAGCTGTGCGCCATTGCTCCCTTAGCACACCACACACTCCGGTCACTGATGGGTGCAGGGCGCTGGGGGGGGGCGCCCTGGGCAGCAATTAGATTACCTTACTTGGCGAAAAGCACATAATACAGTCTGATAAACTGTATATGTGCATTAACCCCCGCCATTAAAGTACATAAAAGGACAGAAGCCCGCCGCTGAGGGGGCCGGGCCTTCTTCCTCAGCACACCGGCGCCATTTTCTCTTCACAGCTCAGCTGGAAGGAAGCTCCCCAGGCTCTCCCCTGCAGTATCCTGGTACACAAAGGGTAAAAAAGAGAGGGGGGGCACATAAATTTAGGCGAAAAAACTGTGTATATAAGCTGCTATAGGGGAAAAATCACTCAGTATAGTGTACATCCCTCTATTATATAGCGCTGTGGTGTGTGCTGGCATACTCTCTCTCTGTCTCTCCAAAGGGCCTGGTGGGGGAACTGTCTTCAAATAGAGCATCCCCTGTGTGTGTGGTGTGTCGGTACGCGTGTGTCGACATGTCTGAGGTAAAAGGCTCCTCTAAGGAGGTGATAGAGCGGATAAGTGTGTGGGAGGGTGTCTCCGTCAACAACGCCGACACCTGTTTGGATATGTGTAAGTGCTGAGGTAAAATTATTGCACAAAAGGTTAGGGAACAGAAAGGAAATCTACCCTGGTATGTCCCTATGTCACAGAGTCCTTCAGAGTCTCTCTATGCTCACTATCCAAAATAACAAAGTATCGACACGGAGTTTAACTCCACTGTCGACTACGATAATGCAAAGTTACAGCCAAGAGGGCTAAAAGATATTCAATATATGATTATTGGAATAAAAGATGATTTGCATATCACTGATGACTCATCTGTCCCTGACACGAGAGTACACATGTTAAGGGGAAGAATGCTGAGGTAAATTTCCCTCCTCTCATGAGGAAAAAGAGCGGGAATCTCCAGACAAGAGACGGCAGCTTCCCAGAAGAGAATTCTCAGGCTGTATCCTTTCCCCACTAGGGCCAGGATGTGTTGAGAATCTTCCCCTTGGGTGTCCTGTTTGCACTAGCTATTCTCAGGGATCCTGCAGATAGTGTGCACATTCTAGTATACTACCCAGACCGGCGATTGTGTCGGCATGGGTTTATAGCGCTGTGGCAGCGTGGACAGGTACCTTATCAGCAGAGATTGAGACCCTAGTATGCATATAAATATTTTAAGATGCTGTCTTAAGTGATAGATATATAATTATAAAGCATGCCCAAAGGGACATGAGTATACTGGGTCCTAGAGACAAAAGCTATGTCGATTTCTGCTTGACGTGTCCTGTAGAATATACATTGGACAGATGATGCCGACTTAAGAGGCATATGGAAGGCTGAGGATTGTGTGGAGAAAGGTTCTCGGGCCTGGTCTCCACAGCTATAGCTGGTAATTCTGATATTTTGCCTTATATTCCTGCACAGCCTAGGAAAGCACGACATTATTAAATGCAGCTTTTCGAATAAAGAAACAAGTCTGAGGTGCGTCCTTTCTTGTCAGAGCCGGGGGCAGAGGAAAGAAGCTGTACAACACAGCTAGTCCCCAGGAACAGAAGTCCTCCCTGGCCTCTACAAAAATCCACCGCATTTCGCTGGGGCTCCACAGGCGGAGCTAGGCCCGGTGGGGACACGCCTTCGTAAGTTCAGCCACAAGTGGGTTCACTCCCTGTTAGATCCCTGGGCAATAGAAATTGTATCGCAGGGATACAGGCTGGACTGTGAGAAGAGGCCCCCTCACCGAGGACCCGGCGGGCTTCCCCCCAAGAGAGGGAGCCAGTGTTAACTGCAATTCGTAAATTGTATCTTCAACAGGTGGTGGTCAAGGGTCCCCTCCTTCAACAAGAGGGTGTTATTATTCGACCATGTTATAATCCCGAAACCAGACGGTTCGGTTAGACCCATATTGAATTAAAATCCCTGAACATATACCTGAAAAGGTTCAGGTTCAAGATGGAATCGCTAAGAGCGGTCATTGCAAGCCTGAAATGAATCGGGACATAAGGGATGCATACCTTCGTGTCCCCATTTATCCACCTCATCAGGCGTACCTCAGAATTGCGGTACGGGATTGTCATTACCAATTTCACCAAGGTAATGGCGGATATGATGGTGCTCCTGCGGAAGCAAGGTGTCACTATTATCACATACTTGGATGATCTCCTCATAAAAGCGAGATAAAGAGAGCAGTTGCTGGACAGCGTATCACCTTCTCTGGAAGTGAAACGGCAACACGACTGGATTCTATATATTCCGAAGTCGCAGTTGGTTCCTACAGCTCATCTGCTCGCCTAGGCATGATCCTAGACACAGACCAGAAGAGGGTTTATCTCCCGATAGAGAGAGCTCAGGAGCTCGTGACACTGGTCAGGAATCTATTGAAAACCAAAACAGGTGTCAGTGCATCACTGCACTCGAGTCCTGGGAAGGATGATGGCATCATACGAGGCCATCACCTTCGGCTGGTTCCATGCAAGGACAATGAAACTTACTGGACAAGTGGTCCGGATCACATCTTCAGATGCATCGGTTAATCACCCTATCCCCCAGGGCCAGGGTGTCTCTCCTGTGGTGGCTGCGGAGTGCTCACCTTCTCGAGGGCCGCAGATTCGGCATTCAGGACTGGGTCCTGGTGACCACGGATGCAAGCCTCCGAGGGTGGGGGGCAGTTACACAGGGAAGAAAATTCCAAGGTTTGTGGTCAAGCCAACAGACTTGACTTCACATCAATATCCTGGAACTAAGGGCCATATACAACGCCCTAAGTCAAGCGGAGTTCCTGCTTCGCGACCAACCGGTTCTGATCCAGTCAGACCGCAGGGGCTCATGTAAACCGCCAGGGTGGCACAAGGAGCAGGGTGGCGAGGGTAGAAGCCACCAGAATTCTTTGCTGGGCGGAGAATCAAGTAAGCGCACTGTCAGCAGTGTTCATTCCGGGAGTGGACACGACCTCCACCCGGGAAAGAGGTGACTTCATCAGGAAGTCTTCACGCAGTTTTGCAAATTGATGGAAACTGCCTCAGGTGGACTACATGGCGTCCCACCTCAATAAAAAGATAAAAAAGGTTTTACGCTGGGTCAAGGGACTCTCAGGCGATAGCTGTGGTCGCACTAGTAACACCGTGGGTGTTCCAGTCGGTCTATATATTCCCTCCTCTTCCTCTCAGACCCAAGGGCTGAGAATTGTAATAAACGGAGGAGTGTGAACAATATTCTTTGCTCCGGATTGGCCAAGAAGGACTCGGTACCCGGAACTGCAAGAAATGCTCTCAGAGGACCCATGGCCTCTGCCTCTCAGTCAGGACATGTTGCAACAGGGACCCTGTCTGATCCAAGACTTACCGCGGCTGCGTTGGACGGCATGGCGGTTGAACGCCGGATCCTAGCGGAAAAGGGCATTCCGGAGGCAGTTATTCCTACGCTGATAAAGGCTAGGAAAGACGTGACAGCAAGACTTTTTCACTGTATATGGCGAAAATAGGTTGCTTGGTGTGTGGCCGGGAAGGCCCTACAGAGGAATTCCAGGGGGGTCGATTCCTGCACTTCCTACAGTCAGGAGTGACTATGGGCCTAAAATTAGGATCCATAAAGGCCAAGATTTCGGCCCTATCCCTTTTTCTCTCAAAAAGAACTGGCTTCACTGCCTGAAGTTCGGACGTTGTTACAGGGGTGCTGCATATTCAGCCCCTTTTGTGCCTCTTAACGTGTGTTGGATTCCTAAAATCCCACTGGTTTGAGCCACTTAAGACCGTGGAGCTAAAATATATCACGTGGAAAGTGGTCATGCTTTTGGCCTTAGATTGGACTAGGCGTGTGTCAGAATTGGCGGCTTTGTCATGTAAAAGCCCATATCTGATCTTCCATATGGAAAAGGCAGAATGGAGGACTCGTCCCCAATTTCTCCCTAAGGTGGTATCATCGTTTCATTTGAACCAAACTATTGTGGTGCCTGCGGCTACTAGGGACTTGGAGGATTCCAAGTTGCTGGACGTAGTCCGGGCCCTGATGTCACAACTGAGGGCTGGAACTGACCAGGGGGAAGCCTCAGTTATAGGGGCTGAGGTATATGTGTACCTGGGAGGCAGTACAGGGTTCTTTGACAGATCAGAAACTCCTTTTTGAGAAGACTCATATGCCCCTACTAGAGCTTGAACATTGGATACCCCTCCTAGGGCTGTAGACACAGACGCCCCTCCTTGGGCTGTAGACACAGACGCTGAGTAAAGAGCATCATCATTCCAGGAAAGTTCGGACGCTAGGATCTGGTACTGTACCAGATATTTACCGAATGTTCGTGTCCCCTGACGTAGCCGGAGGATATCAGAGGAGGCAGAGGTCACACGACCTGGTTCATCAAAGATGCGCCTGAAGGTTGCCACGAAATCTGCATATGAAGAGAGCAGGGCATCAGACTTCTCCCATAGAGGTGATACCCAATCGAGGGCAGAGCCACTGAGGAGGGAGATGATGTAAGCAACCTTGGTGTGGTCAGATGGGAAACTGCCAGGCTGTAACTCAAAATATATCTCACACTGATTTAGGAAACCCGACAGGCTTTTGGGGAACCATCAAACTTGGCAGGTGTCGGTAAATGGAGACAAGGAGCAGAAACGGGAATGGTGGGTGGGGATACCACCAAAGGTACTGCAGTCGGCACACTGGACGCCCCTGAACCACGAGAGGAGAGGTCCTGGAGACAGCGGATCACATGGCCCTGTGCAGTCTCCTGACGTTCAAGGCAGGCTGCAAGTTCTTGCATCGGCCTGGTCGCTTGGACCTGGTCTCCGGCCGGATCCATTAGGTCAGTGCTTACTGTCACAACTGAGGGCTGGAACTGACCAGGGGGAAGCCTCAGTTATAGGGGCTGAGGTATATGTGTACCTGGGAGGCAGTACAGGGTTCTTGGACATGCGGGGAACCTTTAGAACAAATGCCCGAAGGCGTGACCAAGACAACGAAGGAAAGTTCAAAGGTTTTATTAAACACAGTTCAGAGGAATACTGATGATAGAAAACCGATGGTGACTTGGGATCGATGGCGGAACACCGATGGTAACTTGGGATCAATGGCGGAACACCGATGGTGACTTGGGATCGATGGCGGAACACCGATGGTGACTTGGGATCGATGGCGGAACACCGATGGTGGCTTGGGATCGATGGCGGAACACCGATGGTGACTTGTGATCGATGGCGGAACACCGATGGTGACTTGTGATCGATGGCGGAACACCGATGGTGACTGGAGATCGATGGTGGAACACCGATGGTTACTGGCAGGGCAGAGCACTGCTGGAAGCTGGTGTCGGTAACTGCCAGTCACAGGATGCAATGATGAGACACTGCAGAGTCAGGCTGTACTGCAGAGAAAGTCCATGGGAGGACTGCACACTGGAATCACTGAAGACAATTGAAGCACTGACCTCTTTCCACCCCAGGAACAAGATATTTATACCAGCTGGGAAACAGGGATTGGCTGGCTGATTAACCAGAGACCAGAGTGCAGCTGCTGGGTAATCAGGCTGAGAGCAGAGTGCAGCTGATAGGCTGAAAGGTAACATGTGACTAGGAAAACATGGCTGCACCCATGTTAGCTTTTGGAGGGAAAGATTGTTTGTAACTTGCATGTGAAACTTAACCCTGATGCTGCCAGAATCACAGTAAAGAGATTAGAGACAGAGATGCAGCGTGCTGCACACAGACAGTGCAGATGGAATCCAGGCTTGGAACACTGGGACAGTCTCAGGAGGCATTTGGAAGGTAAATACCGATGAGGAATTACCTAGATCGTGACAGCACCCCCTCCTTTAGGAGTGGCCCCAGGACACTTCTTATAAGTTCTTTACCTGAACAAATGGAAGGATCTAGATTGAATCCTGATGAACTTGAACTGGCTGGAACCAGAGGAGGCTGTACCGGATTTATGGATGAGACCAGATTGAGTCCAGACAAACTTGAACCGGCTGAGACCGGCGGAGTCTTTAGACCGACGGATAGGACAGGATTAGATCCGAAGGTACTAGAATCGGCTGGAACCGAAGGAGGCTGATTCGGACAGATGGATGGGACCGGATTGGGTCCAGAAAAGCTTGAACCGGCTGGGACCGGAGGAGTCTTCGGATTGACGGTTGAATCAGCTGGAACTGAAGGAGTCTTTGGACCTACGGATGGAACCGGATTGGGTCCAGAGATATCGGAATCGGCTGGAACCGAAGGAATCTTCAGACAGACGGATGGAACCGGATTGAGTCTAAAGACAGTTGAATCAGCTGGAACTGAAGGAGTCAGAATCCGGTTAGAACGGGAATGAGTGGTATCCGAGTGTTCAGTTAGACCATCCTGGACCTGGTCCATGCTGGATGCCAACAGGGTGGTGCTCTCTGAAGACGGCAAACAGGAGTTCATAACTGCATCTGTAGCACAAAAATTTCCATCTAGGAACCTGGCTCTGGATACTTCCCTTGGGACTGAAACTTTGGTGACCCCTCCTGGGGTTGATGAATCAGACACCTCTCTCAGGGTTGTTTTCTCCAGCACCCCTCCTGGGGTTGACAGATCAGAAACTCCTTTTTGAGAAGACTCATATGCCCCTACTAGAGCTTGAACATTGGATACCCCTCCTAGGGCTGTAGACACAGACGCCCCTCCTTGGGCTGTAGACACAGACGCTGAGTAAAGAGCATCATCATTCCAGGAAAGTTCGGACGCTAGGATCTGGTACTGTACCAGATATTTACCGAATGTTCGTGTCCCCTGACGTAGCCGGAGGATATCAGAGGAGGCAGAGGTCACACGACCTGGTTCATCAAAGATGCGCCTGAAGGTTGCCACAAAATCTGCATATGAAGAGAGCAGGGCATCAGACTTCTCCCATAGAGGTGATACCCAATCGAGGGCGGAGCCACTGAGGAGGGAGATGATGTAAGCAACCTTGGTGTGGTCAGATGGGAAACTGCCAGGCTGTAACTCAAAATATATCTCACACTGATTTAGGAAACCCCGACAGGCTTTTGGGGAACCATCAAACTTGGCAGGTGTCGGTAAATGGAGACAAGGAGCAGAAACGGGAATGGTGGGTGGGGATACCACCAAAGGTACTGCAGTCGGCACACTGGACGCCCCTGAACCACGAGAGGAGAGGTCCTGGAGACAGCGGATCACATGGCCCTGTGCAGTCTCCTGACGTTCAAGGCAGGCTGCAAGTTCTTGCATCGGCCTGGTCGCTTGGACCTGGTCTCCGGCCGGATCCATTAGGTCAGTGCTTACTGTCACAACTGAGGGCTGGAACTGACCAGGGGGAAGCCTCAGTTATAGGGGCTGAGGTATATGTGTACCTGGGAGGCAGTACAGGGTTCTTGGACATGCGGGGAACCTTTAGAACAAATGCCCAAAGGCGTGACCAAGACAACGAAGGAAAGTTCAAAGGTTTTATTAAACACAGTTCAGAGGAATACGGATGATAGAAAACCGATGGTGACTTGGGATCGATGGCGGAACACCGATGGTAACTTGGGATCGATGGCAGAACACCGATGGTGACTTGGGATCGATGGCGGAACACCGATGGTGACTTGGGATCGATGGCGGAACACCGATGGTGACTTGGGATCGATGGCGGAACACCGATGGTGACTTGTGATCGATGGCGGAACACCGATGGTGACTGGAGATCGATGGTGGAACACCGATGGTTACTGGCAGGGCAGAGCACTGCTGGAAGCTGGTGTCGGTAACTGCCAGTCACAGGATGCAATGATGAGACACTGCAGAGTCAGGCTGTACTGCAGAGAAAGTCCATGGGAGGACTGCACACTGGAATCACTGAAGACAATTGAAGCACTGACCTCTTTCCACCCCAGGAACAAGATATTTATACCAGCTGGGAAACAGGGATTGGCTGGCTGATTAACCAGAGACCAGAGTGCAGCTGCTGGGTAATCAGGCTGAGAGCAGAGTGCAGCTGATAGGCTGAAAGGTAACATGTGACTAGGAAAACATGGCTGCACCCATGTTAGCTTTTGGAGGGAAAGATTGTTTGTAACTTGCATGTGAAACTTAACCCTGATGCTGCCAGAATCACAGTAAAGAGATTAGAGACAGAGATGCAGCGTGCTGCACACAGACAGTGCAGATGGAATCCAGGCTTGGAACACTGGGACAGTCTCAGGAGGCATTTGGAAGGTAAATACTGATGAGGAATTACCTAGATCGTGACACCTGAAACTTTATGTTTCCAGGACGGCTAGAGTCAGAAAAACTGACTCGCTATTTATCCTGCATGCACCCAACAAGCTGGGTGCTCCTGCTTCAAAGCAGACTATTGCTCGCTGGATCTGTAGCACGATTCAGCTTGCACATTTTGCGGCTGGACTGCCGCATCCTAAATCAGTAAAAGCCCATTCCACGAGAAGGTGTGCTCTTCTTGGGCGGCTGCCCGAGGGGTCTCGGCTTTACAACTTTGCCGAGCTGCTACTTGGCCGGGTTCAAACACTTTTGCAAAATTCTACAAGTTTGATACCCTGGCTGAGGAGGATCTTGAGTTTGCTCATTCGGTGCTGCAGAGTCATCCGCACTTTCCCGCCCGTTTGGGAGCTTTGGTATAATCCCCATGGTCCTTACGGAGTACCCAGCATCCACTAGGACGTCAGAGAAAATAAGAATTTACTCACCGGTAATTCTATTTCTCGTAGTCCGTAGTGGATGCTGGGAGCCCGTCCCAAGTGCGGACTCTCTGCAATACATGTATATAGTTATTGCTTAACTAAAGGGTTATTGTATGAGCCATCTGTTGAGAGAGGCTCAGTTATTGTTCATACTGTTAACTGGGTATAGTTATCACGAGTTGTACGGTGTGATTGGTGTGGCTGGTATGAGTCTTACCCTGGATTCCAAATCCTTTCCTAGTAATGTCAGCTCTTCCGGGCACAGTTTCCCTAACTGAGGTCTGGAGGAGGGGCATAGAGGGAGGAGCCAGTGCACACCAGATATAGTACCTAATCTTTCTTTTAAGAGTGCCCAGTCTCCTGCGGAGCCCGTCTATACCCCATGGTCCTTACGGAGTACCCAGCATCCACTACGGACTACGAGAAATAGAATTACCGGTGAGTAAATTCTTATTTTTTATATATATATATATATATATATATATAAAAAGAATGAATTCATGTAACATCAAGATTATGTAAGAATTCTTATTCTGAATACTGTCATGAAGTAATTTTTATAGTTTGTGTTCTCTATATTTGTCTATGCAGAAAATGATGAGATCGTCCATTTTCCACATGTTTATACTGAGCATGGTTGCAGTGGATGTAATTGTAGCTGCCAGCAACTACTACAAGGGGGAGAACTTTAAAAGACAGTACGATGAGTTCTATCTTGCCGAGGTGGGTATACAAATTTCTATTTCTAGTGGTTATATAGTTACTGTTCAATATACTATAAATTGTTCCCCGAAGATCTCCAGCCACGTATTCCAAACTGTTTCAAATTCTTTTGTGTGACAATGAATAAAGGCTGTCAGCCAGTAATCCGGAAGCTAGTTTCCAGAAAGAAAATGTCAGTGGTAATGAGCTGATGCTTGAGTGGAACCTCTGAAGGCAATCCATGATGGTTGCTAAGCTGCTTATTATCATCAAGAGTTCAACCGACAGGAACACTTATATAACATTTCTCAAACCTTAAATGGCACATCTTGTAAGAACATGGTTATATTAAACATAATTAGTGGAAAACCTCATTTTATTTCCTGATTTCATTCAAAGATTTGTCACCACATAAGTACTTCATGCGTTAAAGTTCTAATTTCTACTGGGACGTTTTCTGGTACTAAAGGTATTTCAGATCTGTTTAGAACCTGTTTTAGTATATATGTAGATTAATTGTGTATGATGAATCTCCCAGGGCTTGCGAGAAAAGCTAAAACTCCTAGGCTCTGAGTTATATCCTTTCTATATTGCTACAAGTGAGCTCAAAGATAGAGTGATGCATCACCATATGTTTATGCCATTATAGAGTAGCCACCACAACCACATTTAATAACAGAACTGTTTTGCATTGACATTTTGTGGCCTAGTACTGTACACTATGTAGGCAAAAGTGATCGGACACTCCTCCCTGCCCCCCCCCCCCCCCCCCCGCTCTTGCAGCAGAAACGTGTTTGCGGAGGTATAAAATGATTAGATCATTTGCTAATGAACTGGCTTGCCGAAAGGAGGTAACCGAGTTTGAAAAGGAGATCATCATAGGCTTCATAAGCAGATCTTAACCCCATTGAGAATCTCTGGGTTGAATTGTAGCGACAGGTGTGTTCTAGACCGACTTGACCTTCTTCAGTGTTGTAGTTGGTAACTGTAATTAAGGTGGAATCGCAAAATATACCACCTGCTTTTGTCCAGGAACTTGTGGACATTTTGCCAAGAAGGGTGTCTGCAGTAATCACTGCACATAGTGGACCTACAAAGTACAAATGTCAATAAAATCTTGTTGATCTGTTTGCTGTCAGTGTCCAATCACTTTTGTCTACACAGCGTAGTACCATATTGATCACAACTGCAGCAATTAATTGGAAAGTACCTTATTATAAGAACCCTGTTTTTCTAAATCTGTGGCTGTAGACTTACTGGTGCTGCATCCATCTTATGTTCAGCCTTCATATTTCAATGGTTTGTTTGAGCAAGCATGAAAATGCCACATTTAACAGAAATCCTAAAAAAAAAAAAATATTTTCTGCTGGGATGCCATTAAAATGCCAGCTGTCGGGATCTCGGCGTTTCAGGATACCAACATTGGAATCCCGACAGCCAACATTATATCGGCGGCCGGAATCCTGACACCTTCCCATTTGGCTGGTGGGTTCAGGCCACCAACCGAGTGGGAATAGAACCTGTCATGAGCACAGCTCCCCACGGGGCCCAAAGTGGGAGCAGCGAGCCCACGAGGGGACTCGCCACCTAGCTGCCAGAATTCCAGCAGACGGGATGCCGCTGTTGCTATACTGACAGCCGGCATCCCGTCTGGTGGTATTTCATACCAGATCCTCTCTGCTAGTCCCAGGTTCCTCTGCAGTATTCCCTAATCTTATTCCTATTTTCCCTGGGTGGTAGCGTGAAATCATCATTTGCGACATGCTGGAACTAGGCATACCAACAAGATACAAGAGCATTCTTCAACTGGAAATCACACAAACAATCTCCTATGACAAAGGAGCAGTTTTGATAATATAAATATAAAAAAAAGGTTTTCTGCCATAAGCCAAATTACTCTGAAAGTCCTGAAAAACTTTTAAAACCTATTTTCAATCTGATTGACATAATGTAGCTAACAAATGTGCTTCCCACACTGCTCTCCATCATGACTTTAAGACCAGGGGCCTAATTCAGATCTGATCGCTGCTGTGCATTTTCACACAGCGGGCAATCAGATCCGAACTGCGCATGTGTGTGCACGGCAATGCGTTGGCGCGTCGGACGGCTACAACGGGTATCGGTGGTCAGCGATGAAATTGTGCGAATGATCCATTGGCACAGGTGTTCGCAAAGAGATTGACAGGAAGAGGCCATTTGTGGGTGGCAACTGAGCGTTTTCAGGGAGAGTGTCTGACGTCAGCACAGGCCCCGTTCATCAGGATTCTATTGCACTGGATAAGTAAGTCCTGGGCAGCGCAGAGACTGCACAAACTGATTTTTGTGCAGCTCTGCAATACATGCGATCACACACTTGCACAGCGATTTAACCCTCCCCCTGTAGGTGGCGACTATCTGATCGCAGTGCAGCAAAAAATGCAGCCCAGCGATCAGATCTGAATTAAGCCCTATATTCCAAATTGGGAGTATACAGTATATTACTTTGCATTGTAGGATCCCTGTGCCATGGGGCTAATTCAGTAAGGATAGCAAATTCTGCTAATCTACTATCCAGTGATGATATTGGTGCCACGTGTTAAATGGCAAACAAATGAGACTTAAAATAGATGGTACTTGCCCCCAAATTATGTGTCTCCACAAATTTCACAGGTACTCCCTATGCAGCTCTATCTCAGAGATTCCCACAAAATGCGGTCACAATTGATACAGCACCGTGACTTACGTTGGCCGGAGGCTGAAATGGATAGACTTAGTTAAGCCAATCTGTCCACGAGTGATGTCTGCCTGTGTGGTAAAACCGTGATCAGGATATCGCCATGGCATTCCACCAAGGGCCAGTGTGCGGCTCTGTCCCACAGTGTGCGGTCACATTAGGAAAAGCACCGTGACTTGCGTAGATCGGGAAGCTGTAGTGGAAATGCTGCCTGTGAGCGGTGTCCACCTGTGTAGTCCTGCAGCATATAAGGCCGATGGATTGATAGCCACGACTTCTGATAGCTGGGAAGCCGTGTCAAGCAGCTTCAGTTTACAGGGCTGTCAGTTGGGTGCGTGAAGTCCATAAGAATGCTGAGCAGAATGAAGTACTGACGCATTTCTCGACCCGTACTAACTGGTCGTTTCTTGAAATCACATACTGAAAATCACTGAGGATCTTGAGACTTTGTTTCCACTAAGACAGAAACATTATTATTTTTTTTAAACAATTTTTATTGACAGGAAAATTGTAAACATAGAGTAAGTTCACACAACAACAGAACAAAAATTTGGTAAAATCACAGTACAGACATAAAGGTACGCATGGGGAGCAATGGGAAGACAAGAAGGTATAGGGATAAACAACTAGACTGTGGGTACACAGAGAAACAAGGAAGGCCCAGGTTAGGTTTTAAAAAGGGTGGGCAGTACCTAGTACGGTCATATTGTACCAAGTGGTGAGGTGAAAGCTCTGACGCAAAAGTGACTTGGTTTCTGGAGGTAGCATTGTGATGTAGAGCAACCAAATGTCAAAGAAAGTCGCCGTTCATTTTTCTTTTTGTAAGGAAACCTCGGACCAATCCATTGTGAATAAGTAAGATAACCTGGGATATAAAAGGGTAATAGGTACTGGGTCGGGAGATATCCATTGGGATAGTATCGTCTTTTTGGCTGTGGCGGGCAATTTATTAAGTAATTTTAGATTACCACTGGACAATCCAGAACTTGATTCGGCAGGGACTATACCCCAGAAGGCCCAAATATCACTGATAGTAAAGGACAGGTGTAGGTCATGGGTTACGTAACTTTGAAGGGCAGACCACAGGGAATGAACTAGGGGACATGACCAAAGACAGGGCCTAATGTCGGCCTCCAGGTCACCACACTTAAAACAAGCGGACGTGTCTGCCTTACCCATCAAAAACTTGAGCTTGGGGGTGAAGTACGCCCTATGTAGAATTTTGTGGTTCATCTCTACATATGATATAGAGACCAAGTGTTTGTTTAGAGTTTGGTAAGCAGAAAGGAGCAATCTCATGGTAAGACCAGGGAAGTCACGTTCCCATTTCAATAATCTCGTTGAACCTCCCTCAAGGTTCAGTACTAGATGGGCCTGGTCATAGATGTGTGATGTAGTGAGTAGGGAACCCGGCACGCGTCGTACAGCACTGTCAAGGTCAGTGGACACACCTCTACTTCCCAATATAGAGAGTAACTACAAGCCTGTAGGAAGGGGAACAGAGGTATCGATAATATCAAGGACAAAACGATTCCGGTTGTAAAAATTGGAATATGTAACAGAGGCCATGCTTATACCATTCCTTAAAAATCGGGGATGTGTGGTGGGGATGGAAGTCGGGGTTTCCCCATAGCGGTAAAAATATAGATTGGTAGCGTAATAATTGCAACCGAGGGCGCAAAGTGCGCCAAGCAACACAGGCGGAGTTGATTAAGCAGTTGTTTTTAAATGCTGGCAGGAGAGCCTGAGGTGGAGTGTGTAGTAGAGAAACTAGGTTCCATCCGGGTGTGAAAGCTTGATCTAGGTGGCTATTTGAGTAAGTTTGGGTACCACTGATCCAATCAGAAGCTATTCTGTAATTAGCTGCCTAGGCGTAAGATTGTAAACATGGCTTCCCAGGTCACGTTTCTGCTGGAGTTTGTATAGGGAGATTCTGGGGTGTTTGTTCGCCCAAATGAATTTAGAGAGGGCTTTGTTCAAAACCGATAACATTTGTTTAGAGAGATAAATGGGTAGAGTTTGGAGGACATAGAGGAGTCGGGGGAAACTGATCATTTTAAAGAGATGGCATCGACGAATAGAAGTTAAGGGAAGGTGAGCACATTTTGAAAAGTCCAGAAGGGTTCACTTCTCTGAAGGACCGGGTTGTAATTACAGTTATGCAATAGGGACGGGTGACGTGGTATCTGTATGCCCAAATATGTAAGGCAGTTGTTTTGGGCCCAACGAAATGGGAAGGAGCCTCGCCATCCCTGCTGTCCCTCCGGGAAGAACACTAACGCTTCCGTTTTGAGATAATTGATTTTAAATCCCGATATCATTTCAAAGTCTGCCAACAGCGTGAGGACTTTTGGGATAGCTGTCTTAGGATTTGAGAAGTAGAGGAGAAAGTCATCGGCAAAAGCCGAAAACTTCACCTCCACCTCCCCAACCATAATCCCTCGCTAGAGGGGTGCCTTAATAAAGTGTCTAAAAAGCGTGTCTATAGCGCGGTTAAATAGCAGAGGGGAGAGAGGGCAGCCTTGTCTCGTCCCCCGACCAAGTCAAAACAACAAGTATTGTTGAAATTGATAGTTAAAAAGGCTGTAGGTTTGTTGTAAAGGGTAGCAAACACCTGAAGGAAGGGGGCACTTAAGCCCTGTACCTGAAAAATTAGAGAAAGATGGGTCCAAGAGACCCGGTCAAATGCCTTATCGGCATCGCAACTCACTACCAGGTTGTCCACTAGGCCAGCATGGTACGTCGCTGTCATGGTGGCTAAGAATGTCCTAATGTTACGCACCAAGTGTCTGTTACACATAAACCCTGTTTGAGCAGGGTGGATTAGGTTGTAGAGTATGGGTTGCAGTCGGGTAGCAAGCAATGTTGTGAAAATCTTAAAGTCCTGATTAAGTAAGGAGATCGGCCTATATGAGGAGGGAAGGGTGGGATCTTTATTTGGTTTCAAAAGTAAAATAATCCTAGCGACATTGAACTGTGTGTGTGTGTGTGTGTGTGTGGGGGGGGGGGGGCGGTTGGTTCACCCGAAAGAATGGAATTAAACAACTGAGCAAGGAATGGAGAGATATGTGATGACAATGATTTATAGTATTCAGCGGATAGGCCATCTGATCCAGGGGACTTGCCCGTGGGGGGTAATTTAATCGTCTGTTCAATCTCCTCTGCCGTTATCTGGGACATGAGGAACTCTCTGTCATCAACAGTGAGGACCTGGAGGTCTAATTGGGTGAGAAAGTCTATGCCTGCCTTCGGGTTGTCCGCCAGGGCACTATAAAAGAATTCAAAGTAAGTTAAAAAGGTTGAATTTATTTCAGACTGGGAGGTGGAGATGGAGCCGTCAGGAAGCTGAATCGAAAGGATAGGGGCTGCTGCCATAGAGGCTCGTACCATGCTGGCCAGAAGTTTTCCCGGTCTATTTCACCAGCGAAAATATCTATTTTTCTGGTAGTTAAGGTTCATTTGGGCCCTTTCTGAAAAGAAAGTGTCATAGAGGTCCTTGGCCTGCTTATATAGGAGGCGTCAGGATTCTGAGGGGCTGGCCAATAAAGCGGAGTATGCTATAGAATCTGCCGTGGAAGCGTGTGAGAATCTCTGAGACAGATTTTTCTTTTTTGGTGCTACATATGCTATAATATGGCCCCGTAAGACCGGTTTAGATGCCGACCAGAGGAGGTTAATGTCTGAGCAATGGACGTTATTATCTACAAGGTAATTAGAGAAAGATTGCGCTAAGTGAGCTTTAAAATCATCAGTGGATGCTAAATAATCATGGAATATCCAATTATAGGAAAAAGTTTTAGGTTTGAGTAAGGAGATGGTCATACTAATAGGGGCGTGGTCAGATAATAGAATATTCTTTATGGTCACCTGTTCCACTTTATGTAAAAGAGAGTTGGACACCAACCAGTATTCTAAATGGGAAAAGGGGAATTGTGGGGATGAGAATAAAATGTATATTCACGGGAGACGGGGTGAAAAAATCTCCAGGAATCTATTAGGGCGAGGGAGTCAATAAGAAGTGATACTGTGGGGGGAGGTGACCTGTTGTTGAGGAGCCGAGGGCCTCCGGAGACATCTAGTTCTGGATCTAAAATTATGTTCAGGTCCCCGCCCAAGACCACAAACCCTTCTGCCCACCCCTGCAATTTAGAAAAAATATCAGAAAAAAAGGAGGCGTTTGGACCAGAAGGGGCATATAGGCAAACTAGCGTGTATAACTCACCTTCCAAGTCAACTTTTAAAAAAAGGAAATGGCCTTCTGGATCGCACCACTCATCATGTATGACATAGTGGCTAGAGTTGCTAAACATTATTAGGACCCCACGGGATTTACTATAATAAGAGGTGGAATGAAAACCCTGGACCCAGTTATCAAGCAGTGTGTTAGGGTCTGAGGCCTTCCAGTGTGTTTCCTGGAAAAAAACAACATCTGGGCCAAGTTTTTTCAGGTGACCTAACACTTTTTTACGTTTGATGAGGGTGTTTAGCCCTTCTACGTTCCAAGATATGCATTTAAAAGAGGTTTTGGAGTAAGGGAGGACAGTAGCTAATGAGGACGCCATGGCATTAACCTATACCTTTCCTGTGGAATTTAAAGCAATAAGATGAGATTAGAGTGGCCATCGGCCCATCCCATCAAGTAGGCCAATGGGAACGTGTAAGCAACATACCATGAAAAAACATAGAATTGATACCTAAAAGTTGAGTGTGTGAAAGAGAACATGAGGAATATAACAAACAGAACCTGTCAATTATTTTTACAATTACAAGAACCCAATATGGAGGCCTGAAAGGCCAAATACATCTGTTAACAATATGTCTGATATATCTTTGGCTCTCTTTGCCGTATCAGAACAAGCGAGGGCCGGATCAGGCGAGTCAGAGGTGTTACCTCTGGAGGGAGAATTCCGGAGAGGAGATGAAATGGCCGCAGGAAATTTCTCTTTCTGTTTCTGAGTCTGAGAATTCTCAGTGTTCCTGGGTGTTTTAGCCACAAATTTTTCCATAGCTGGGCAGGGAAATATAGTAAGATAATATAATACGCTGCAAGAAGGTGCCTTCTAATAAGCTGTTAGTAGATATCTTGCAGAACAGAGGATGTCAGGGGAGGAAAGGCATCATAGATCACATATCACAGTGATATAGGGCTGTGAAGCTGTAGTACGGTAGGGAGGGGGTTGCCTGGTGTAAATAGCCCAGCAGTGCAGTCCTGACAGATGATGAATAGCAGGGGGGAAGGGATGGCAGCCTTCGTCCTGTGGTGCAATGTCCCTGTAAGGCAGGCAGCGACCCGCGCGGTACCTGCTGTGGCAGCAACAATTGCAAGCACACACTGCTATATATCAGGGGGTCAGGAGGGTCAGAACAGCTGCAGGGTATCGGACAGAGAGCCGCAGCAGCAGAGGCAGGGGTCCAGCCGTAGAGAGCTTGGCTAAGATGAGAAGTGCCTTACTTGTGAATGAGGAGTGTGTGTGTCCCCCACAATAGCAGCGACCGGCTGTATTAAACTGGAGGTGGGAAGCTCCGGGCAACGGCAGGAGACGGAGGTAATTGGTAAAGTGCCGCGATCAGAAGTCACCAGTGTCCGGGGGCCGGGATCCCACCGGTGACGTCACCGATCACCGCTGCTGGAGGACAGGCGTCTGCTGGCTTCAGTGCTGAGCCGGGAGTTGGGCGACTGGAAGTCTCGCTGTCGAGGTCACCGCCAGCTGTATCAAGGAGCCGGGCGTCCGTATCACTGAGCTCCCAGCCGGGACGCTCAGACTCCGGGGACAAGGGAGCCCAAGATGGCGGCCGAGGGCGCTGGCATCTCTCAAAACACCTCGTTCCGGTAGGTCACGGGTGGTGGGGAGCCGGGAGCAAAGTCTGCTTGCCCACCTCTATCTCCCAGAGGTGTCCCGATGTTGGGGGGGGGCTCTTCACCCGGAGAAAGTATGGTGTTCGGGTGTAACAATCAGGGGGGAGCGGAGAGCTCATCTAAAACGAGGCCAGCTGTCAGGCCCGCCCACCGGAAGTCTCGACAGAAACATCATTAACAGAGACTGTATACATTGTAACAATACTTTGGTCTGTTGAATGTCTGAGGAGTTATTCATTTAATTTATTGTTTTTTATATGAATAAATATTGGATTATATTAGTCTGTTTGCGCTCTCAGTCTATCTACATAATCTTTTACCTCGAGGGGGTAGCTAATACCCCTCACCCCTTTGGTAGCAGCAAACAGTACTATTTCAGTTTGATTTGGGTTTTAGGGCACCCTTATTTTTCTTTTCTCTAAATTCAAATTTGAGCTGTTCAAACTATTTTAATAAAGGACTGCTTTACAGTTCATACAATTACTACATTGCATATATTTCCCACATACGACCCTCTCTGTCAGCAATTTTAGTGCAAACACCAATTGCTCAGTGCTCAGTCCAGCGTCTTGTGTGTAATTATACTAGAATGGCAAAAACAATTTGGCTCTTCTGTATTTATTAATAAAATGGCCCAGTGACTAATAAAGAGGAAAACCTCCTACATTGCTGGAACTAACCTGCACATGCTCGATTTGACAGCAATCTTCTGTGATCTCAGGTCCCAACACGTAGGTGCTATAAAACAGGATCAGACTTAGCACTCAGTGCTATGTGATTGTTTAGTGCAGTTTCCCAAACTCCACCACCACAGTCCAGGTTTTAAGGATTCCATGCTTAATCACAGGTGACTTAATTAGTATAAAATCAACACAGTGAGAGCACGAGATATATTAAAAATTACAAACTTTTAAAAATTAAAAACTAAGAACAATTTATGACAAGATGTATAGAATATACAAATAAATTGGTTCACCGATCTTAAGTTATACCTTAGTAACAGTTGCTTAGAGTTCACAGATGATATCTAATTTTCGTTCGTTAGATAGCCATTACATGATATTATAAGCAGGTAGTCCGCTGAAAGATATTTCAATAAACAAGATGCTGCAAATGAATGTGTTCCCACACTTGGCATCCAGCCTGTGCTATACTTGACCTCCTCATCACATAACATGTAGTATATAGGCTTAATTAGTACCTCAGTTAATTTCATTTAACCATCGACTCAAGCATGGATATCCTTTAAGCTTGGACTGTAATGGTGGAGTTTGGGAAACTCTAGTTTAGTTTAGGCCAGTATCCTAATAATAAGTTAAAACAATGCTTATAATTTGCGGATTGTGCATTCTAAAGCAAATTTCTGCAGCGGGGTACACTGGTATTCCACAGGGTATAACATCGGGGTGTAGAGTTGGATCTTGATCCGTGGCACCAACAGGCTAAAGCTTTGACTGTTCCCAGGATGCACTGCACCACCTCATCCATAGCCCCGCCTCCAGGCACTGGAGCTCAGTTTGTAAGTTGGTGCCTGCAGTGCACTAGGCAGCCCTAATAAGCCCTAATAGCCCTAGCGCTAGGCAGCCCTAATAAGAGCTTAAGAAGAAAGAAGACTTCAAGGGCCGCAGCACAGGCACTAGATGCTGTGTATGTCATGCTGACATTCTGTGCTGCAGCTCCATCACCTCCCCCAGCGGTCCGCATACTCCTGCGCCCTGGTTGCCGGGTACTTGCAGCGGAGGCGCTCCGGTCATCAGGCACACTTCACCGCTGCTGCTCTCTTGGATCGTGTGGCCGCACTTCAGGGAGGAGGTAAGAGGGTCCACCAGGTGATGGAACCACACTATATCCACCAGGGCAAGGAGCACAGGTCAGATTTACTGAAATCCGTTTAGTATAGGCTCCATAGTACCCAGTGGTGAAGTCCAGCAGAGTGGATAACTCGCTGACCTCTAGCCCCTCCCCCAGCTCCAGGCGCCATCTACAGCAGGTGTTTCCACCCTAGAGCTACATCTCTCTCTCCCTCACTCCCTATCAGCGTTTGGGTGCCATTTCAGCTGCGCTGATCCCAGGACTCCTCTGTAAAGCCGCCTGTCTCATCAGCGCTGTGCATTTACAGGACACTTAAGTATTAAGCATGTCATTTAGACAGCGTTAGTTAAGAACAAGTGTACTGCTATATGAATATTTAGAACAAGTATTCTGTGATATACATCCAGTGTTTACTGTGCATTGTTATATCTGTATACATACATTTCTATATGTAGTATTACTAGTCCAGGGCAGTTTTATATGTAATAATTTCTGCATTGTACCTGTGACTGTGTGTGCCTATAGCTGCTATGTGGATTCTATTCTGTGTATCACACTTGTTGCTATCACTATATTCTGTGCCCTAGGGGTCTAAGTGCATCAGGGTCTCATATACCATATAGTGTTCCACAGGATATACTGTTTTGTATTTTTCTCTGTGTGTTTCGTTCACCTCATACCACTTAAATCCTCTTTTTGTGCTCTGCAATTGCGGTCACATACCTTAGGTTTTTATTGTCAGGTATTGTGGTTTTTTTTGTCAGGTATTGTGTTTGACTGGCTATATTGTACTGATACGCAGACGCTCCAGCATCATGCAGTGCTGGCACCACGGATTTACTTGAGGAAATCATTTCTGCTGAGGGTTCAGGTACTGGGTGTTCTGCACCCCCTAGTCAGCCCGCAGAACCTGTGGCAGATCCACCATGGGCTGCATTTTCAAATATACTAACTACGCTTGTAATAAGACTTACGCCCCCTGTGGGACCTCATGTGCCATTACAGCCACATATTGTCCCTGTAGTTAATCCACCATGGGTGGATACTCTGTTAACCCAGTTACAGCAATTAAATCAGTCCTTGGTTAAACAAAAACCTAACCCTCGCTCTACTGGGACCAAAGGGTCATCTAAGCAGGCCATTTCTTCCTCAAAATCCACTAATATCCACTAATATTTCGGATGATTCTTCCGATTCAGATGGGGAATATACTGATCCATCAGATGCTGATACCGCTGCTTCTGTTGAAGATTCTACAACACAGGTTGATGTTCCTGACCGAGTGGAGGCTATAAAGCTGATTCTTCAGATTGATGATGAGATTGACCCTCCTGATACGTCTAAGAAACCTGATAAGTTCAAAGGTCAGAAGGTTATTAAATTAGTCTTACCACATTCTGACCATTTAATTGACATACGTCAGGAATCCTGGTCTTCTCCAGGAAATACATTTTCCCTGTCTAAAAAGATGCTAGCTCATTTTCCTATCTCTGTGGAGTTGAGTAACAAGTGGGAAACCCCGCCACCAGTGGACTCACATGTAGCCTCTGTCTTGTGGTGTCATCTACTCTGCCTGTCACCACTGTCACCTCTTTGAAGGAACCGACGGATAAGCATGTGGAGGGTTGCTTTAATTCTATTTACACTCTTACAGGTGCTGTGCATAGACCCACTATGCCAGCCTCTCGGGCTGCAAAAGGCATTGAAGCATGGGTTCAATCAGTTGAGGAAGAGCTACCTTCTGATTTTTCTGCAACTGCCAGACAATATCTGTCCTATATTACCACAACCTCCCACTATATTCAGGAGGCGGCCTCTGATGCAGACGTTATGGCAGCCAAGGCATCTACTATGTCTATCCTGGCTCGCTGGATTCTGTGGTTACGGTCCTGGTCGGTGGACCTGGACTCTAAGAAGACCTTGGAGGTACTCCCTTTTAAGGGAAATATACTATTTGGAGA
Organism: Pseudophryne corroboree; assembly: GCF_028390025.1. Lineage (NCBI taxonomy): Eukaryota > Metazoa > Chordata > Amphibia > Anura > Myobatrachidae > Pseudophryne > Pseudophryne corroboree. The sequence goes on along the minus strand of NC_086445.1, from coordinate 381,004,287 downwards.
TGATCTGAACAAGATTGTGACCGATTTGGCGTCGGCCAAGACTGCGTTTCTCCCAAGTACTAATCCTTCAGTTCCGAAGGCTAAGAGTACTACTTTTCATTCCTTTCGACCTCCAGGTAAAGCAAAGGGTCAGGTGTACCCAAGACAGGCTCACACTTCCAAGTCCTCTAAGCCCAAACCTAAACGTTCTTGGGCCGCCCCGTCAGCCTGCTTCCAAACCGGATGAGCCTGCTGCATGATTGGGTCGACTTCTGCAGTTTGCCCAGGTATGGTTAAAGACCACTTCGGATGCCTGGGTGGAGGAAATGGTCTCTCACTGGTACGCAATCTCTTTCAAGAGATGTCCCCCTCGCCAGTATTGCTCAATGGTTATCCGTTCGGATCCGTTAAAAGCACAAACTCTACATTTGGTTGTCCAATCCCTCCTGGATACAGGAGTGATAGTGCCGGTACCTCTGTCTCAGAGAGGCAGGGAATACTGTTTGACGCTGTTTCTAGTTCCAAAGCCGAATGGATCCTCCCAGCCTATACTCAACCTCAAATCTTTGAACAAATTTGTGAGGGTGTCCAAATTCCATATTGAAACTCTGCGCTCTATTGTACTTGCTGTGGAACCCAAGGACTATATGGTATCCCTGGATATACAGGATGCTTACCTACACATACCTTTTGCCATGTCGCATCAGCAATATCTACTGTTTGCTATTGGCAACCTTCATTATCAGTTCCAAGCCTTGCCTTTTGGACTGACTACGGCTCCTCGGATCTTCACCAAGGTCATGGCAGTCATGACGGCCCTTCTCCGCTGTCAGGGTATCAGTATCCTGCCATATCTGGACAACTTGTTGATCCTGGCAAACTCCCCAGAGGCTCTCCTCCATTATCTGGAACTGACTGTCCAATTCCTACAAGCCCACGGGTGGCTCATCAACTTGAATAAATCCTCACTGGTCCCTGCTCAGAGCATGGTGCACCTGGGGGCATTACTGGATACATACAACTAATGTTTGTTCTTGTCTCCAGAGTAGGTCCTGAAACTTCAGGACAGAATCAGATGCTTCCTCTCTTGCCAAAGAGTGTCGATACACTCGACGATGCAAGTACTAGGCCTCATTGTGTCGGCTTTCGACATGGTAGAGTACAGTCAATTTCATTCCTGCCCTCTGCAGAGGTTAATCCTTTCCAAGTGGGATGGCCTGCTTCACCGGATCAGGTCTCAGATGATCTCCTTGACTCCGGAGGTTCGTCTATCACTGAGTTGCTGGCTACAGGACCGACAGTTGAGCAGGGGTCTACCCTTCTGGATCTCCAACTGGGTCCTCCTAATGACGGATGCCAGTCTGGAGGGTTGGGGCGCGGTGTTGGAGCAACACTCTCTCCAGGGTCGGTGGACCAGGGAGGAATCTCTCCTCCCGATAAACATTCTGGAATTGCAGGCAGTGTTCAATGCATTGACACTGGCCCTGCCTTTCGTACAGAACAGGCCTGTTCAAGTACAATCAGACAACGCCACCACGGTGGCGTACATAAACCATCAAGGCAGCACTCGAAGCCGCATGGCAATGATGGAAGTGTCCAAAATTCTTCGCCATCTGCCAGCAATAGCGGCAGTGTTCACACCGGGGGTCCTCAACTGGGAAGCGGACTTCCTCAGTCATCAGGACACACATGCCGGGGAGTGGAGTCTTCATCCGGAGCTCTTCCAACTCCTTGTGGACAAGTGGGGTCTACCAGATGTAACCCTGATGGCGTCTCAATACAATCACAAGGTTCCGGTCTTCGGAGCAAGGACAAGGGATACTCATGCAGCATTCGTGGACGCACTGGCAATTCCATGGAACTTTCAGCTGCCATACATGTTCCCTCCAGTGTCACTCCTGCCCAGGGTAATACAGAAGTTCAATCATGACGGAGGAATACTGCTTCTAGTCACTCCAGCGTGGCCCAGACGGCATTGGTTCTCAGACATGCAGAGTCTCTCGATCGAGCATCCTCTTCTACTTCCTCAATGCCCAGACCTCCTCGTTCAGGGCCCTTGTGTTTACCAGGACCTGGCAAGACTGGCTTTGATGGCGTGGCTCTTGAAGCTTCACTCTTGAGGGCCAATGGATTTTCTGAGGCGGTTATTCAAACTATGTTGAAGGCCCGCAAACCGGCTTCGGCACGGATTTATTATAGGGTCTGGAATTCTTACTTCACCTGGTGTGCTGCTAAGAATTATGATGCATACAAGTTTAGTACTTCCAGACTTCTGGCTTTTTAGCAGCAAGGCCTGGATTTAGGACTTTGCCTGGCCTCCCTCAAGGTTCACATTTCTGCGTTGTCATTGTGGTTTCAGCAAAAAATTGTATCTATTCCTGATGTTCATACATTCACTCAGGGCGTACTACGGATTCAGCCTCCCTATGTCACTCCTGTGTCTCCATGGGATCTGTATGTTGTCCTTAATGCCCATTCGAGAGTCTCCGTTTGAACCTCTTGAGTCTGTGGATCTTAAATGCCTTACGCTTAAGGTCATTTTTCTGTTGGCTATTGCCTTTGCTAGGAGGGTGTCAGACTTAGGCGCTTTGTCCTGTCGTCCACCCTTTCTGATTTTTCACCGTGACCGGACAGTTCTTAGAACTCGCCCTGGTTATCTACCTAAGGTGGTGTCATCTTTCCACCTTAACCAAGAGATTGTGGTTCCGGCCTTTATCTCTCCTGGTTTGTTCTCCAAAGAGCGGTCTTTGGATGTGGTACGGGCTTTCCGTATATATGTAGAAAGGACTGTGTCTATCAGGAGATCAGATTCTCTTTTTGTACTTTTTTGGTTTTCACAAACGTGGCTGGCCTGCAAATAAGCAGACCTTGGCCAGATGGATTAGGATGGTGATTGCACAAGCTTATGCGCAGGCTGGACTTCCAGCTCCTGCTGCTATCAAGGCCCATTCTACTTGGTCTGTTGGACCTTCTTGGGCAGTCCGCCGCGGCGCGTCCACAATTGTGCAAGGCGACTACGTGGTCCTCAGTGAACACATTCATCAGGTTCTATGCCTTTGATACTTCCGCCTCCCAGGATGCTTCCTTTGGACACCGGGTTGTTGTACCCGCTACAGAGCATCTCCTCTCATGAGGAACTGCTTTAGGACATCCCTGATGTTATTCCCTGTGGAATACCAGTGTACCACGCTGCAGAAAAGGAGATTTATGGTAAGACTTACCATTGTTAAATCTCTTTCTGCAAGGTACACTGGTTTCCACAGTGTGCCCACCCTGACGCACTTAGCTTCTTTGGGTTTGTATGGCATTAGCCGCTAGTCCTTTCTCCTGTCGTGAGAATGTGGGTCTATGTGACTAACATCTATCATCTCTCTTACCTGCTACTGCATTGGACTGGTTAACAAAACTGAGCTCCAGTGCCTGTAGGGGTTGCTATAGAGGAGCCGGTGCAGTGCATCCTGGGAACAGTCAAAACTTTAGCCTGTTGGTGCCTCGGATCAAGATCCAACTCTACACCCCGATGTTATTGCCTGTGGAATCCAGTGTACCTTGCAGAAAGAGATTTAACAATGGTAAGTCTTACCATAAATCTCCTTTTTGCATGTTCCACTTGATTCGGGTAAGCTACAGTACACATCCTTGTGTTGTCTGGATATTTTGTATAGCTTCTTAGATCTGAATCAGAGAGGGTTAACAATAATCACCAGCACCACATGCTGGGCATCAGTCCATGTGAACTCTTGCCTAGCATCACTTGGAAAGGAGCACATGCCACTTTTTACATCCTTCTGATAGTATCAGAGTAAATAGAGAGCTGATTCCTCCCTAGAGATATGTGAGGCCAACCTGCTGTGTGACACTTCATAGCTATACAGGTTTCCTCATTCCTGGATTTCTAGCATCTGAGGTGTGCTAGTATTGCTGCTATCATTTTCAGCCGGGTGGTCTTCAGTATGCCGAATATCGGGATCCCGGCGCACAGTATACCGGCACCGGGATCCTGACACCCAGCATACCGACAGCTATTCTCCCTCGTGGGGTCCACGACCCCCCTGGAGGGAGAATAAAATAGCGTGGCGCACGTAGCGCGGCGAACGCAGCGAGCCCGCAAGGGGCTCCTTTGCACTCGCCACACTGTTGGTATGCCGGCGGTCGGGCTCCCGGCACCGGTATGCTGGTCGCTGGGAGCCCGCCCGCCGGCATACCATACTACACCCTTTTCAGCCAGGTAGTCAGAGAACTGCACCATTTCCCCATACACTTCTGGCTCACATTTGGGTTCCTGTTGTTCAGCAGTGTGTAAATTTAGGGACTAACTGTCACTCTGACATTTGAAAATATTAAAGACGGCATCACACAGAACACAATGCCAACATGTCTTCATTCTTCCACAGTTGTATTGCTCAAACATCTTCTGGCAATACACCAGCATTTCTACTAATGCAGTTGTGTCTGGCCAGTCTATCTGGCATTGCATGAATACTGTACAGCAACATGCTATTAGGACTTAAGAGTAAATTAAAACATCAACAAATGGGAGGCATTCATTTTTTCTATTATGAAACATGTTATTATTATTATTATCCTTTATTTATATGGCGCCACAAGGGTTCTGCAGCGCCCAATTACAGAGTACATAAACAAATAATCAAACAGGAAAACAACAACTTATAGTTGATGACCGTATAGGACAAGTACAGGGTAAATAAACATAGTTACATCAGCAGATGACACTGGAATAAGTATCAGGTGGCAGAAGACTGCTGGATTTGGTGCAGTTGAAGATTATTAAAGTAAGAAAGGATAAGCACATGAGGGAAGAGTTGATCAATATGAACATTTGTATGCATATCCATAGGTGCCAGTATGGTGGTGGTGGGGTGTCAAGGGGTATGCTGCCCCCTCCCCCAAATATTTGATAGTCGCTAGTCAATGTACTGGGTCAAGGGGCACAGTCAGGCCACTATCTAGGCTAACATGGGCAGTGTCAGGATGGAGACCGTCTCCTTTCTATGGCAGTTACAGTGATGACCTTTATATTATTTGGGATGGGGATCACCTTTCTGCGCACAATTTCATCACATTTCTTAACACCAACCCTTATAATTTGCAGTTCACTTACTCCTTTCACGAGACCCAAATAAACTTCTTGGACCTGACTTTAAAAATTCATAACAGTGAGATCTGTACTGAAAATTATATTAAGGAGGTTGGTCGAGCCTCATATTTGCTTTTTAAAACACACACTACCCTCCGTGAAAAAATAATAATATTTCAAAAGGGCAACTCCTTCCTCTAAAGAGAAACTGCTCAGACCCCCATACTTTTGCAAAACAAGCAAATGATATCATAGAATCCTTTCACCATCAAGGTTACCTTGAAAGCAAGTGGCGGAACTGTGGGAGGCAATGGAGTCAGCTGCCGCCGGGCTCCTGACCTGCAGGGGGCACTTCTCCACTGACTCCCACTGCCCGACAATCCATCGCCACATCTGACTGGACGGAGGAGCTGTGCCAGTGTTGTAGCACTGCAGCAGCAGCAGCTGCCTCCTCGTATCCACAGAGAGAGCTCAGCTGACAGCTGGCTGCAGCTAGGGGGAGCTCCAGCGCACAGCTGCTTACAGGGACTTCCAATAGAGCTGGCCGGCTGAAGCTCTCTCTTCCTCCGTCCTGGGGATAGCAACAGGTAGGCACTGGAACTACATGCCTCAAGCTGCTGCATTGTGTGTGTGTGTGTGTGTGTGTGTGTGTGTGTGTGTGTGTGTGTGTGTGTGGTGTACAGTATGTGTGTGTGTGTGTGGGTGTGTGTGGGAGGGTGTGATTACTGGGGGTATCTTTAATAATTGTTGGCAGCACTGTGTTTATGTGTGTGAATGTTTTTAAGTGAGGTGTGTATGTCTGTATTTTTTAAAGGAAAGTTGTGTGTTTAAGTGAAAGAGGCATGTGTGTGTGTAAGTAAAAGTGGCATGTGTGTCTGTAATTGTGTGTGTGTGTAAGTGAAAGAGGCATGTGTGTGTGTGTGTGTGTGTAATTATGTGTGCGTAAGTGAAAGTGACGTGTGTGTGTGTGTGTGTGTGTGTGTGTGTAATTGTGTGTAAGTGGAAGTGGCATGTGTATAAGTGAAAGTGGCGTGTGTGTGTGCAATTGTGTGTGTGTGTGTGTGTGTGTGTGTGTGTGAGTAAGTGAAAGAGGCATGTATGTGTGTGTAATTGTGTGTGTGTGTAAGTGAAAGTGACGTGTGTGTGTGTGTGTGTGTGTGTGTGTAATTGTGTGTAAGTGAAAGTGGCGTGTGTGTAAGTGAAAGTGGCGTGTGTGTAAGTGAAAGTGACGTGTGTGTGTAATTGTGTGGAAGTGAAAGTGACATGTGTGTGTAATTGTGTGTAAGTGAAAGTGACGTGTGTGTGTAATTGTGTGTAAGTGAAAGTGACGTGTGTGTGTGTAAGTGAAAAAGGCATGTGTGTGTAAGTGGAAAAGGCATGTGTGTGTAAGTGAAAAATGTGTGTGTGTGTGTGTGTGTGTGTGTGTAAGTGAAAGAGGCATGTGTGTAAGTGAAAGAGGCATGTGTGTAAGTGAAAGAGGTGTGTGTGTAAGTGAAAGAGGCGTGTGAGTTAGTGAAAGAGGTGTGTGTGTGTAAGTGAAAAATGCGTGTGAGTTAGTGATAGAGGCGTGTGAGTTAGTAAAAGAGGTGTGTGTGTTTTAAGTGAAAAAGGCATGTGTGTGTGTTCAAGGAAAAGAGGCGTGTGTGTAAGTGAAAGAGGTGTGTGTGTGTATCTATACTATTGTGAAAGGAACCTGAGTATGCTGTTACTGTTCTCCCTGAGTACCAGATATCTACATATGACGTATATATATATATATATATATATATATATATATTATATATATACCCCTATATGTATAGGGGTGGGGCACCAACATTTTATCATGCCTCCGGGCAACTGGGGCAAACTTACGCCACTGTTGAAAGCCTAATATCAAAAGCACTAGAGACAGTTAAGCTAAAAAGTAGAGAGGAGCTCTTAACACAACTAAAAAATTACATTTCATAATGATAGCATTCATCTCCACATATAATAACCACTGTTCAGAAATTAAGAGCATTATACAGAAAAACTGTAATATTTTGAAACAAGATTTTCTCTTAAATGATTTAATTCCACCAAAACCGGTCTTTGTTTTCTGTAAAAATAAATCACTAAAACACCTACTGGCACCCAGCTATCTAAAAACACAAGAGACTAAGGGGGACATTTACTAAGCAGTGATAAGAGCGGAGAAGTGAGCCAGTGGAGATATTTCCCCATCAACCAATCAGCAGCTGTGTATCTTTTTATAGTATGCAAATTAAGATGTTACTTCAGTGCTGATTGGTTGCCATGGGCACTTCTCCACTGGCTCACTTCTCCACTCTTATCACTGCTTAGTAAATGTACCCCTAAGGCCCTCATTCCGACCTGATCACTAGCAGGCTACTTTTAGCACTGCTGCTATCAGGTAGTCACCGCCTACAGGAGAGGGGGGATCAGATGTGCAGAGAGCTGCACAAACTAAAGTTTGTGCAGTTTCTGCACAGCTCAGGACTTGCTCACCCGCTGCGATGGTCCGGCTTGGAGCTGACGTCAGGAACCCTCCTCTTCCATGGCTGGGCAAGCCTGCGTTTTCTGGACACTCCTCAAAAACGGTGAGTTGCCACCCAGGTCCGCCTTCTGCCTGTCAATCTTCTTGCGTTCACCGCTGCGAACGGCTTCTTCATAAGGTCCGTCGCTCCGCGGAGACGGCCACCGCTGGCGACTGACGCGCATTGCCGCTGCGTGCATGCGCAGTTCTGACCCATTCTCACAGCTGCGAAAATTTGCAGCGTGCGAACGGGTCGGAATGACCCCCCTAAGAAAGATACTCCCCAGAATTTATGTTGGCTTAAACCAAAACCAATAGTCTGTTATAAATGTGGAGGCAACAGATGTTTAACATGTGAATATATGCCTAAGAAAATGACATCAGTGTTAATAGGGGAGAAGAACTACGAAATAAGAAGTTTAATTTCTTGTAACACCTAATTCCTGATCTATATGCTAACTTGTGAATGTAACCTTAAATATATAGGTAGAACCACCAGACCCCTTAGAGTGAGACTCCTAGAACACCGTAGAAATATCATCAAAAAAATCCTCACACATACTGTAGTGTATCAAGACACTTTAACGAAATGCACAATGGGGATACAAAAGGCTTGAAAATAACAGCCTTAGAATATAGGCCCTCATTCCGAGTTGTTCGCTCGCAAGCTGCTTTTAGCAGCATTGCACACGCTAAGCCGCCGCCTACTGGGAGTGAATCTTAGCTTAGCAAAATTGCGAACGAAAGATTCTCAAAATTGCGAATAGAAATTTCTTTGCAGTTTCTGAGTAGCTCGGGACTTACTCTGCCACTGCAATCAGTTCAGTGCTTGTCGTTCCTGGTTTGACGTCACAAACACACCCAGCGTTCGCCCAGACACTCCCCCGTTTCTCCAGCCACTCCCGCGTTTTTCCCAGAAACGGCAGCGTTTTTTCATACACTCCCATAAAACGTCCAGTTTCTGCCCAGAAACACCCACTTCCTGTCAATCACATTACGATCACCAGAACGAAGAAAAAACCTTGTAATGCCGTGAGTAAAATACCAAACTTCTTAGCAAATTTACTTGGCGCAGTCGCAGTGCGAACATTGCGCATGCGCAATTAGCGGAAAATCGCTGCAATGCGAAGAAAATTACCGAGCGAACAACTCTGAATGACCACCCTATTCCAATAACAAAACGTGGAGGAGGCCGCTTTAGACAGTTGTGCAGACAGGAGGTTTTCTGGATGTTTCAAATTAATTCAATATCTCCAGAAGGATTGAATGAAGCAGTAGAACTTAACATGGTTATATAATTAAAATGTGGGTCCAATATATCAACATGTACTGTATACATTTTTTCACTGTTACTATATATTTTGTGTCCCTATTTCTGAGTACTTATGTGTCTTATAATGAATGAATGTTATCTTAGTATGTGATTATGGTGCCCTTTAGGAAAACTACAACTCCTATAACCCAATGGGACCATTCCATGTAAGATTGGTTTGTCCAATATTATGCCTTCTTCTCCATTCCTGTTTTGCCCTTTATTTGTATATTGAACAGTTGTGTAATTTTGGAAATGACTGTCTCATCCATCCCGGAATTTATTGAAGATCCATTTCTTGTTTAAGATACTCTGTAAGAAAACTATAATTCCCAGAATGCAATAAGGCCAGCCTGCAAAGGAGTGCTGAACACCGATCATGTGATTCGGTACTTCTCTATAGAGATGTATGTCTATTAATAGAGAAACCTTAATTCCATCACAGAATTCAAAACATGTGACAAACTATATATGTACAGTATAAAATAGATTTAATTATGAGATGGAGCCTTGCTCATCTAGCCTTCTCTGGTGCGCCTAGGTGCACCAAGGTTTATTAGCATAATCCTTTCATCTATTTTTCTCAGCTGCAATACAATAAAGAGAGAACAATACAGCAGGGGATTGAGTCATTACAGCACTGGCTCAATTAATCCTATTAAAGGGATATATGAGTAGGGCTCCATGTGTAGATAAGGCTATCTCTGTCAGCTAGGTGATGTGGCGGGTAAGTCCAGCTGCCCCTGATGGAGTGACATTCAGCAATATTACCCCCCTACCTGAAAACACTGTGGTGCCTCTGTGCATATCAAATGTTTGTAAACATAACAGTTTAGAATTAGAAGTGGTTGCATTTAGGGTTAATCTATCAACTCATCTGTTGCTACACCCCAAAACAAACCACTGAACTGAATACTACTAGCTGTCTACACAGAATATCAGTTACAGTGTGTTTCTTTTCCCTTCTCCACAGGTGGCATTCACTGTACTTTTTGACTTGGAAGCTCTATTGAAGATTTGGTGCCTAGGATTTACGGGCTATATTAGCTCCTCTCTTCACAAATTTGAGCTACTCCTTGTAGTTGGGACAACTCTTCATATTTATCCAGTTCTTTACCACTCTCAGTTTACCTACTTCCAGGTATGTGTTGCAGCTGTTTTAATCCATATTTTACTACCATATTTACTAAGAATACGTTTGACATGTATAGCCAAAGTTTTGTATACGTTGGAGCTACTGCTGTTGATTCTGAGTTGAGAGCAAAGCTAACGAGACCAAGTAACTGTGACAAAAACAGGTTGCACGCAGGTGGGACAGATGTAAAAGGTGCAGAGAGAATTAGATGTGCAAGGGGCATGTCCAAACTGAAATCAAAATTGAAGTGTAAAAATAAAGCTGTCCAGCATTTGTGGGCTACATGCAAAAGTGGCCAGTATTTACCCTGCATGCAAGAACAAATGTATTTGTACCCCTTGCATTCCAGCATGGTTGCTCAAGATACAAAGTTACTTGCTTTTTTGTCTTTCCTCCCAACTAAGAATCAGCGTCACTGAGTTCCTAGAATTCTGTAACATATAAATTGGTCATACATGTAATGCAGCATTGTAAAAGAGCATATATTATAACCTCACACCTCCCAACTTTGTGCTCGAATGAATAGGGATATCTGTGCATGCTGAAAGCTCGCACCCCAAAATAGGGAGCATAGCCTCACAACTAGGGGGTATGGCTGTATGTGAATTGCTGTGATCACAATCCTCGCCCCACCATTTTCATCACTATGAGGGCATACCAAGTGCTCTGGAAGCTGCTGGCCATGCCTCTCTCTCCACGGAATAGACTCCGTGGAACACTACGGCCTGCGGATGGGACAGTGTCCTAAAAACGGGACTGTCCCGCCAAAATTGGGACAGTTGGGAGGTATGTAACCTTTACATCATACAGTATATTATCTTAATTACCTCTCTTTGCACAAGGGAGATCCAGGGTCAAAGAAAAAAAAAAAATCCCCAATGCATAAAATCACTTTACTAAATTAAAAGGTTACTACATTGCATGCAATTCTTCCTTAATCTTTTCTTAAATAGGTACAAAGTTAGCTGCGAAGATATTACTTTAAAATTCAGGGGTGGTGTAATTTGAGACTCAAGGGAAATGTCGTTTTAAAAGAAAGTCACACCTAGAGATAGTGCCTGTAGTTTATATTGGTATTATGGTACAGAAGAGTATGGACACATCACATTTTATACTACTTGGTCAGCTTAGGGTAGGTACACACTAGAACGATCTCGGACTGATATGTCGTTTTCTAAATTGGATATACATATCTGCCAGATCATTCAGTGTGTATGCCCAATTTGTGCCTGCCTGCGGTCGCATGCAATATCTTCCGGTTGACCATGCTGCAGAGCCAACCAGAAGATATCATGTACGATGCTGCAGCACGGCATCCTACATTTCCCCATCATCCGTCGGATCGGCTGGCTACACATCGTTCTAGTGTGTAGCCTGCCTTATATTCTCACTCACAGCCCTTATCCCTAAAGAGACAATCTACCATTATCACAAGAAAACTCTGTATGCACTAACAGAAATTAAATGTAATAAATTATTTGTGCATAATTGTTAAATAATGTTGCATATGGCATTTTATTTTTGCAGGTTCTAAGGGTGGTACGACTAATCAAGATCTCACCAGCTCTGGAAGACTTTGTATATAAAATATTTGGACCTGGTAAAAAACTAGGAAGCCTAGTGGTATTCACTGCCAGTCTGCTCATTGTAATGTCAGCAATCAGCTTGCAGATGTTCTGCTTTGTGGAAGAGCTAGACCGCTTCACCACCTTTCCTCGGGTATGTACTGTAATCACTGAACCGTATCGATAATATTACAATATACATTGCAAATATGAAATATCCTTCATAAGAATCCTCTTTTATTAAGTCAGAAGTGATAACAAACAACTGCATGGGTTTTTTTTCTCATTATTTATAAAATGTTACAATTAGTGCAGCAAACATAGTGAAATATAAAATACAAAGAAAAAAGAAAAGATAATGTAGATTGAAATGTACACAAATAATAAAAGCACAGTTCTGTATCCCATGACTTGTAATGATAAAGTACGGTTAATAGTCAAGGATATGGAAATAAGGACAAAGAAAAAGATTGGGATGGGAAAGAAGTACAGCAGGGAGGAAAGAGCGGATATTACATGGATAGAATTAAATTTATGGAGAATTGGTCATTAGAGACTCCCTGTAATCAAAGTGTAGAGATTACAGAAAGGTATTTTATAAATATCAAGCAACTCAGTGTGGGTGGTGCTGATATTATTGTCTAATAAACATTTAGGAAATAAGTTATATTCCCAGAGCAGTGAGCTACTTTCTCGAGGCAAGGGTTAGTTAGAAAGAACTTTCAATATGTTATCCAATTCCGTCCAGTGGTCATTAGACAGCGTATGCACCAGTGGCTGTTACTGGAGAGGGATCCAGATGAAACCTCTTTTGTCAGTTGAAAAACTCAAGCACTAGGTTCTGGGATACAATGAGGGGTATTCATTTGTTTGAAAAGTCAGCTGGGTGTCTGTTTTTTCCTATCTAATAGACAAGTAAAAACAGACACCCAACCAACTTTTCAAACATTTGAATTCCCCCCAGTGAGTTAAATAGGGAGACTGACACTAGACATTTCAAACAGGATAAGCATTTCTTTATCTAAGTTACAACAATGAAAAGCATACAAGTAAGAACAAGTTATAGTCCCTTTCAACAATAAAAAGCATATAAGTAAGAACAAGTTAATACTCAGCTGTTTTCTCAGATGTTTAAGGTCTATCCCGAATAATGGTCATCTGTAATAAGCAGTTCAAAGACTCCAGTAGTCTCCAGGGTCCCGTCTTATTACTTTGTAACAAGTTAAAAGCTGGAGTGGGTTTGAAGGAAAACTAAATTCCTCTGCAGACAGAGCCAGCTCCAATTGGAACTGATTTGCTGTGTGCAGACCTCTAGACTTTATAGCACACCCTCAGGCTTTTCGGACAATTACTGGAAAAAATGATGCTTAAGAGATATTGCTTATGGTGTCTGTGAAACCGGGGGCAGTACTCGTTCACATGGAATGACTACTCCATAACTTATCTTAAACCTGACAAGATCCCCTTTCAAATGATTTCTTCAGAAAGGCAATCAGTCTTGAAGACCATGCACAGGTTTACAATTATATATTCAAATTGTAGGAACCAACCAATCCGTGCTTAATGATATCTAGGCTACAAAAAGCCAAATGACAAACAATTATTATGGGTTGGAGGTGCGCCACTAAGCAGAAGATTACAGTGCGTTTCTTTTGAGGTTATTAGTGTGGGCCACTAGTGGGCCCAACACTAAAAAGTGCTTCGTGTATGGCACACTCTTTTAAATTGATATGATAGAAAATGAAGTTAAAACATAACTTTTGTTAATATATTAAAATAAATCTCTCAGCCAGGCACCGTATCCATTTATTAGCCTGAGAGTGCATAAAATATTTGCCAAATTGCCTGAATCAATTATTCAAAATTGCTATGGCAATGTTAATTATAATATTGGACCTAACGAAATATGTTTAGATATAATTAGTTGTATCAGTTCTTGTTGGTGTCCATGAATAGAGATATTATTAAATTGCTGGTCTCTTTACAAGATTCTGATAATTAATGGTTCCCCATGGAGTTATTCCCCAGTATACTGATCAATAATTATTGCTATAGACAAGCACAGATAAGGGTATAGAAAAAGGAATTTTTAAACACTTGAATCCTGCGTAACCAACAGGTGGGTACATATAATTGTAATAACCTGTTAGGGATAATATGTATCTAAGTGTTCAAAGAGAGATACTGCGTCAACCTCACAAGTAATTTTAGGGAGCAGAGTGATCATGTATAAATGATTATCCTGTTGTACACGATAAAATCAGTCTGTTGCGTTCTAATTGATTGTTCCCATATAAGATTTTGGAAGTATATTACAGGATGACATTTCAAGCAGAACTGACAAAGTTGCTCCCAATCTGCAGTAACCAAAAGATGGATACATATAGTTGTAATAACCTGAGGGATAATACGTATCTAAGTATTGAAAGAAAGACACTGTGTCAACTTCACAAATGCTGTTGGGGAGCAGAGTGAACGAGTATAAACGATTATCCTGTTGTACAGGGAAAAAAGAGTCTGTTCCGTTCAAATAGATTGTTCCCATATAGGACTTTAAAGGTATAACTGTTCCTGCTATACAGAATATACATGTACCATGTTATTACAGGATGACATTTCAAGCAGAACTAACAAAGTGGCTCCTAATCTACACAAGTGAGAGCACATAAAGCCCTCATCAGCAGTAGTCTATGTTCACAGTGGCTGCACTCATATCACAGTCCGCCAGATATTGCAATGTTCTGCTCGCTTGTCAGCAACAGTGGATATTTAATTTGTTGATAACAATTAAATAACGGCTTTATTCTTCAAGCAACAATTATAAGAAGTGGGAACATTACTTCCAAAATGAAACCTGTATCCCATTTTGCATGTAATAACTTGAACAGCCCCTAATAAACACTCCTGTGAAAGCAACAGAAAGGTTATAGAGTTAGTCTATAACAAACAGCCCTATACTGGCTCAACTAGGACTTTAAACTTTAGCAAAGCTAATTTTGAAATGATGAGGGTATTTTTCAGGGATATTGAATGGGAAGGTTTGTTTTTAGGAAAAAATACTACGGAGAAATGGGAGGTACTAAAATTCCTGCTAGCTAAAAATACACTCAAATATATTCCTATGAGTAGCAAAAAAGGGAATAAAAATCATAAACCGATGTGGCTTAACAAAAAGATTAAGGAACTTATGGGCAAGAAAAGGCGAGCATTTAAAAAATACAAATCTGCCGGGGAAGCAGAGTCATTCAGCACTATAAGGAATGTAACAAAAATTGCAAAAAGGAAATAAGAGCGGCTAAAGTAGAAACTGAAAAACTAGTAGCAAAGGAAAGCAAAGCGAATCCCAAAAAATTCTTTAAATACATTAATAGCAAGAGATTAAAGAAGGAGAGTATAGGCCCTTTAAAAGACAAGTTGGGAGTCTTAAGCAAAAATGATAATGACATAGCGGACACACTAAATGAGTTTTTTTCAACAGTATTCACTAGAGAGGACCCAATTCAGGGACTGACACACAATCTCAATAATGAGAATATCACACTGATAGGTACTTATTTAAGCGAGGAAGTAGTCTGTGACCGATTAAAACATTTAAAGATTAATAAATCACCAGGGCCCGATGGTATTCATCCAAGGGTTCTAATGGAGCTTCACTCTAAACTGGCAAAACCGCTATCTTTGATCTTTGAGGATTCAGTTATATCAGGTATGGTTCCCAAAGACTGGCGTATAGCGGAAGTAGTGCCTATATTCAAAAAGGGAAGTAAAGCTGAACCAGGTAATTATAGACCAGTTAGTCTTACATCTATAGTGGGGAAAGTATTGGAAGGTATTCTAAGAGATAGTATTCAGAAGTTCCTTTAAACCAATGAGGTCATTAAAAGGAATCAACATGGGTTTATGAAGGACAGATCCTGTCAAACCAACTTACTTGGCTTTTATGAAACAGTAAGCGCAAACCTAGATCAGGGTTAAGACGTGGATGTAATCTTTTTAGACTTTGCCAAAGCGTTCGATACTGTACCACACATGAGACTTATCTACAAGCTACAAGAATCAGGGCTAGGAAGCACAATATGCACTTGGGTCAAAAACTGGTTAGATAATAGGAAGCAGCGCGTTGTGGTTAATGGATCTTTTTCAACTTGGACTGAAGTGCTAAGTGGTGTGCCGCAAGGCTCAGTATTAGGACCGCTATTGTTCAATATTTTCATTAACGACCTAACAGAAGGTCTAGAGAGCATGGTGTCAATTTTTGCAGATGATACCAAATTGTGTAAGGCTATAAATACAGAGGAGGATGCCGAGTCTCTTCAGAACGACTTAGTTAAATTAGAAGCATGGGCAGCCAAATGGAGAATGCGCTTCAACACAGACAAGTGTAAGGTAATGCACTGTGGTAACAAGAACAAAAATTACACCTACCTACTAAATGGGGTAAAATTAGGGGATTCTGTACTGGAAAAGGACTTAGGTGTCCTCATAGATAGCAAGCTAAGCAGTAGTACCCAAAGCAGGACTGCAGCAAAGAAGGCTAATAAGATATTAGCATGCATAAAACGGGGTATTGATGCTAGGGACGAGAGTATTATACTCCCATTATATAAATCACTAGTGAGGCCACACCTTGAATACTGTGTACAATTCTGGGCACGGTACTACAAAAAGGATATCCTGGAGCTTGAAAAGGTACAGAGGAGGGCAACCAAACTAAATAAGGGCATGGAGATGATGGAATACAAGGAAAGGCTTGAAAGACTAGGCATGTTTACATTGGAAAAGCGGAGACTAAGAGGGGATATGATCAACATCTACAAATATATAAGGGGACAATACACAGATCTTGCGCGGGATCTGTTTTTGGTTAGATCAACACAGAGGACTCGTGGACACTCGCTCAGGTTAGAGGAGAGGAGATTCCGCACAATACAGCGTAAAGGCTTTTTCACGGTAAGGACAATACGTGTTTGGAATTCCCTGCCCGAGGGAGTTGTAATGGCGCAATCTGTCAACACCTTTAAGAATGGGTTAGATAAATTCCTATTGGATAAGGATATCCAGGGGTATGGTGCATAGTCATGTATTATAGTTACTATAAATAAGGATAAAATGCAATGGCTGACAGCAGCATCAGTCAGAAATTTTAGTCAAATCATCATGCATAGGAGACCACAAATAGGTTGAACTCGATGGACAATTGTCTTTTTTCAACCTCAGATACTATGTTACTATGTTACTATGTATGTTAGTCAAATTGTACTATGTACAACAAGCATCGCCGTTAATTGATGGATCTAGATCAGCATGATCATATATTTCTCTGCTTGTTTGGAAGTCTCATAATATACAGCACATTGTCATCTATTGAAAAAATATAGACACATGACAAAACATAAACTGATGCATAAATTCCTTTTCAAACCACCTATATAATGCTGTTAGTAAACAATCTATTCAGCTCCCAAAAAAAGCTTTATCCCATCCGTGCATTCACTTGGACAGCTGTTAATGTGTGTGTAATAATTGTCGAAAGTAGTATAAATTATGACAGTGTGTAGATGGTATTAGATAGGATAGAGTCCAATTGAACAAATGAATACAAATGGACTCTATCCTATCTAATACCATCTACACACTGTCACAATTTATACTACTTTCGACAATTATTACACACACATTAACAGCTGTCCAAGTGAATGCACGGATGGGATAAAGCTTTTTTTGGGAGCTGAATAGATTGTTTACTAACAGCATTATATAGGTGGTTTGAAAAGGAATTTATGCATCAGTTTATGTTTTGTCATGTGTCTATATTTTTTCAATAGATGACAATGTGCTGTATATTATGAGACTTCCAAACAAGCAGAGAAATATATGATCATGCTGATCTAGATCCATCAATTAACGGCGATGCTTGTTGTACAAAGTACAATTTGACTAACTCTATAACCTTTGTGTTGCTTTCACAGGAGTGTTTATTAGGGGCTGTTCAAGTTATTACATGCAAAATTATTATTATTATTACCAGTTATTTATATAGCGCACACATATTCCGCAGCGCTTTACAGAGAATAAAATGGGATACAGGTTTCATTTTGGAAGTAATGTTCCCACTTCTTATAATTGTTTCTTGAAGAATAAAGCCGTTATTTAATTGTTATCAACAAATTAAATATCCACTGTTGCTGACAAGCGAGCAGAACATTGCAATATCTGGCGGACTGTGATATGAGTGCAGCCACTGTGAACATAGACTACTGCTGATGAGGGCTTTATGTGCTCTCACTTGTGTAGATTAGGAGCCACTTTGTTAGTTCTGCTTGAAATGTCATCCTGTAATAACATGGTACATGTATATTCTGTATAGCAGGAACAGTTATACCTTTAAAGTCCTATATGGGAACAATCTATTTGAACGGAACAGACTCTTTTTTCCCTGTACAACAGGATAATCGTTTATACTCGTTCACTCTGCTCCCCAACAGCATTTGTGAAGTTGACACAGTGTCTTTCTTTCAATACTTAGATACGTATTATCCCTCAGGTTATTACAACTATATGTATCCATCTTTTGGTTACTGCAGATTGGGAGCAACTTTGTCAGTTCTGCTTGAAATGTCATCCTGTAATATACTTCCAAAATCTTATATGGGAACAATCAATTAGAACGCAACAGACTGATTTTACCGTGTACAACAGGATAATCATTTATACATGATCACTCTGCTCCCTAACATTACTTGTGAGGTTGACGCAGGATCTCTCTTTCAACACTTAGATACATATTATCCCTAACAGGTTATTACAATTATATGTATCCACCTGTTGGTTACGCAGGATTCAAGTGTTTAAAAATTAAATTCCTTTTTCTATACCCTTATCTGTGCTTGTCTATAGCAATAATTATTGATCAGTATACTGGGGAATTAACTCCATGGGGAACCATTAATTATCAGAATCTTGTAAAGAGACCAGCAATTTAATAATATCTCTATTCATGGACACCAACAAGAACTGATACAACTAATTATATCTAAACATATTTCGTTAGGTCCAATATTATAATTAACATTGCCATAGCAATTTTGAATAATTGATTCAGGCAATTTTGCAAATATTTTATGCACTCTCAGGCTAATAAATGGATACGGTGCCTGGCTGAGAGATTTATTTTAATATATTAATAAAAGTTATGTTTTAACTTCATTTTCTATCATATCAATTTAAAAGAGTGCGCCACACACAAAGCACTTTTTAGTGTTGGGCCCACTAGTGGCCCACATTAATAACCTCAAAAGAAACGCAAGTTCCCCTTTCACACAGACAGGAACTAAATACCCCAAACATCGGTTACTAGACAGTTTCCATGTGAGATGGTTATAATAAGGATATATATATTTATAAATGTCAGCCAGCCTAACAGCTATCTGCACTCCCCACTTACTATGTCCTTTCACACTGGGTCAAAGGTAAAATACAGATTGTTATTCAAAGTGGGGCTGTATTTCCAGCTGGTACCTGTATGTCTGCAAAACACTGAGATCCTAAAAAAGTACAAATATATAATATCTCAGTATAAGCAATAAAGTCATATATGAACAACATGGAGTTAAAAATATCACCCCATACATACCTCTCATGGTAAGTTATGCAATATGTAGCCCACAGACAACAATGGCTAATGGCATTGTTATTGCTATTGGAAATATGTAAAGCCCAGCTGATGTCTTTGATATTATTAGTTATTATTACATTTTATTTATAGTGTTCCACAAGCGGTTTGCAGCGCCATACATATGGCACACATTAGAACAATACAGCGTAAACACAAAATCACATTACAGTAACCAAAACTAAAATGGAGAGCAAATAACAATTATCAACACAAATCTCAATGAACAATACAGCTAGGATGTTGGGTAAGCAAAGGAGTAATTCATGTATTATTAGGGGAGTGCAGCCATTGAGAGAAGATGCGGGTTAGATGGCCGCTGCGTAGGTGAGGGCTGTAGTAGAAATGCGAGAGAAGAGGGCTGTGAGAACAGGAAGGAAGAGGGTCCCGACTGAAAGCTTATATTCTAGGGAAAGAGGGGAGACAGGTGACATGAGCAAGGGAGGGGACCTGAGGGCAGGAAGTGAACAGAGTAGAGATGACCAAAGCATGAAGCAGTGGGTGGGGAGAGCGACTTTGAGATATGGTTATGTGGTAGAA
This sequence comes from Pseudophryne corroboree, assembly GCF_028390025.1. NCBI lineage: Eukaryota > Metazoa > Chordata > Amphibia > Anura > Myobatrachidae > Pseudophryne > Pseudophryne corroboree. The sequence goes on along the minus strand of NC_086445.1, from coordinate 380,984,468 downwards.
TTGTACGCTTTGATGAACAGGTCGGTTTTCAGTGGCCATTTGATGCTTTGCAAAATCGAAAAAGTATGATAGAGTGAGGAAGCTGGTTCCAGTGAAAGGGGGCAGCACGGGTGAAATCTTGGAGTAGAGAGTTAGATGCAGTGACCACGGTAGATGAGAGATGACATTGGCCAACCGGAGAAGGCTGGAAGGAGTATGTAGGGAGATGTAGGAAGTAGTGAAGTTAGAGAGGGCCTTGTATGTGAGGGTGAGGAGTTTGAAGAGGACTCTGCAGGGAAAGGGGAGCCAGTACAGGTTTTGGCGAAGGGGAGTTGCAGATGTGGAGCGGCGGGAGAGTCAGATTAGTCTAGCTGCAGAATTGAAAACAGATTGGAGGGGAGCGAGTTGGGAACGTGGAAGGCCAGTGAGGAAAAGATTGCAGTAGTCAGCCCTGTGGGATGACCAGTGAGTCGATAATAAGTTTAGTCACATTCTGGGAGAGGAATGACCTGATGAGAGCGATGTTGCATAACTGGAACCAACAGGATTGAGGTAGACATTGAATGTGTGTGTGTGTCGAGGGGGGGGGGATGAAGGAGAGGGAGGAGTCAAGAGTGACACCTAGGCAGAAGAGTTGGGGAACAGGGGGGATGATGGTGTTGTCAACAGTGATAGAGATATTGGAGGAGGGGACACTCTGGATGGGATGAAGTATAAAGTGCTGCACTTTCTCAGTTGTATACGTTCAGAATGTTGATACAAGAATATGAACATGGTCTGAATGTTGATACAAACAGAATTCCAACATTCACAATCTTGACAATTGCAGAATGTTGACATGACATAATGTCAACACTGTGAATGTTGATAACAGATATTACAGATTTTAAGGTTAAGCTGTGACTAGGGTTAGGTTTAGGGTTAAGGTTACTTAACTCGTTATGGAAAACAACATGGTTGACATTTAGCTTTCAATATTCAGACAATGCTGACATTGGGCCTACTTTATGTTTACCGCTTTGCCGTTGTTCACGCAGCTCAGTGATCGCCGTGCACCTGTGCCAAGGTATAGTACCTCGCAGTGAGATCTTTAACATAGAATGATTGACAGAAAGTGACCATTTGGGGGAGGTAACAGGGTGTGGCTGCAAAACCGCAGGCTTTATGGCCATTTTTGGGGTGTGTATCTGCCTTCAGCTGCAATCGTTTACATAGAGAAACATGGTGCCAGCGTCACTACTGCCATGTGCAGTCTGCATGACCATAGACTCACTCATGATTGCGCCGATGTTGCATATGTGTACGCAGTTGCTAAGGACTTTGCAGTTGCTCCAGTGGGTGTCTATTTTCTTTTCTGGGTGGCAGCTTCACTTGGGATGATTAGCCATTCCGTAGCCTTCAAAATCGCAACTGTGTTGGCATGTGCTTACAAACATGAATTAGGCCCCTTATGTTAATGTCTATATGGTTAAATTCTTATTTACGTTAACATTCAGGGCATGTAGACATTCTGGTGCCAATATTCTGAATGTTGATATGTTGTGCTGCACTTCCCAGTTGTAATAGAATCATACTTGAAAACTCTCCCAGACTTCTAGGAGAATAGTGGTTACTCCGCTGAACGTTAATACCTGGGGTGGGTTTTTCTCTGTCTGTGTAACACATTCTGCCGTTCATCAACTGTCATTTTTACTTTGATTGAGCTGTATAGCCCCAAATCTTAGAGAATATTATAGAAGCATTGACCTTGCTCTTTGCATGCCTCTGTGTAATATTTTGTTGATGGAACAGGCAGCTCTTCTAAAGGGCATTGTTGTTATATAAATAAAGATAAGGTGTCACCCCCCAGCAAATTGCACATTTGTACTAAGCAATCTGATGTAATGATTTGTGAAAGTCCAAGTTTACAGGAACATTGTCAGCTCTGATCAAGCTGTTAGTAAACTGTTTAAAACAAATGTAGACATCTTTAGCCTGGATCTGTCAGATACATTTTTTATTCTTATGTGCCTACAGTATAGAAAGCAAAACACAAATACATGTTGTCTTAAGTGCAGAATGTGTTGCTGTTTTTTGTTATGTTTGGTTCTGTAATTCAACTCTTAAAATAAAAAAAACAGCATTTATTTATTTTATTATTGGTTCCTTTTAATGGTTTAATATTAGTGTCAGATTTCAACAGTGATTATGCTGCGTGCGCCCAACTGAAGTTCTAGAGCTCCTCAAGATCCCAAAAAACAATTTTAGATTATTTTTTACTTCATTTTCATAAAGTGTATGTCGTATACCGTGATTGAAGTTGGAAATTCTGTCCTATTACTTGAACGCTGATACATAGGGTGTCTTCTATACTACATCACAATATGCCATGGAAGAGGACTTCAGAGATTTATTTAGTGACATACAGTATGCATTTTTATTTGCCCTTTTTGATGGAACGGCAAATACAGTGTATTTTAATCATGATAATGTTGTTTGGTATCTGTGGGATTTAGCGGGTCCACTTTTGAAACTAAGTAAAGTCCTTTCTCTGGAGTTTTAGGGGGTCTTTCCGACCTGTTTGCATGCTGCTGTTTTCCGCAGTGGTGCGAACGGGTCGGTTTTGCGCATGCGCGGCAGCTGCAATGCGCAAGCGCGTCGTTGCCCAGTGATGGCCGTTGCTGGGCAACGACAAGAAGAACAAAGGAAGCGATCGCTCCCGCGATCGCAAGAAGATTGACAGGAGGAAGGTGTTCCAGGGCATCAACTGACCGTTTTCTGGGAATGGTGCGGCGAACGCAGGCGTGTCCAGGCGTTTGCAGGGCGGGTGTCTGACGTCAATTCCGGGACCTGACAGGCTGAAGACATTGCAGCGGGTAAGTAACTCCAGAGTTACTCAGAAACTGCACAAAATGTTTTTGCATAGCTCGGCTGCAGAAGCGTTAACAGCCTTGCTATGCAAAAAAACCCTCCCCCATAGGCGGCGTCTAGTTGATCGCACGGGCAGCAAAAAGTTGCTACGTGCGATCAACTCGGAATGACCCCCTTAGTCAGATAAACAGACACCTCAGCTTCTTTCAGCTTATAAAATACTTACACCTGAGAGAACATGGGGATGGTGGTCTGAGTCTACTTAACAAGTAATGAAAAACATAGTTTGTCGCTGCTAGCTAATGCCATCTTCAATGAGAAACCAATGGAACCAGAGAGGCTGTACTGGATCCTAACCGGGTCTGCCCTCACATGCCCGTTTCTCGTACGTCCTAGAGGATGCTGGGGTCCACTTCAGTACCATGGGGTATAGACAGTTCCGCAGGAGCCATGGGCACTTGAAGACGTTTCAAGGGTGTGAACTGGCTCCTCCCTCTATGCCCCTCCTCCAGACCTCAGTTTATAAAATGTGCCCAGGCAGACTGGATGCACTCCAGGGGAGCTCTACTGAGTTTCTCTGAAAAGACTTATGTTAGGTTTTTTATTTTCATGGAGAACTGCTGGCAACAGTCTCCCTGCTTTGTGGGACTTAGGGGGCAGAAGTAGGAACCAACTTCCTGAATAGTTTCATGGCTCTGCTTCTGGCTGACGGGACACCATTAGCTCCTGAAGGGTACTGAACGCTAGCTGCGGCTATGTGCTCACTCCCACAGCACGCCATCACCCCCCTTGCAGAGCCAGAAGTCAGAAGACAGGTGAGTGTTAGAAGAAAAGATCTTCAATCAAAGTGACGGCTAAAGGTACCGCGCGGCTGGCTGGAGTGCAGCGTGCCATGTTGCCCACACATACACAGGCACTGCAGGGTGCAAGGCGCGGGGGGGGGGGGGCGCCCTGGGCAGCATGAAACCTAGTAAAACTGGCAAATAAAGGGGCATAAGATGCTGAGGCACAGTCCTACACCCGCCAGTATAAAAAATTACCTCATAAATGCTGAGGAGAAACGCGCCATTACGGGGGCGGGGCTTCCTCCTCAGTCAGCCAGCACACTGCTCAGCGCCATTTTCTTCCAGCAAAAAGCAGGGGAAGAAACGCTGATCCTCATCTCAGTTTCTGTTTAGTATCAGAGTACAAAGAGGGGGGGAAAGTGTATATTGTGATATAATGGCAATATATGTATATATATATATAAAGGAAAAAGTCCAGCACTCTCATCATGGGGGTATCAGCAGCGGGGTGCACTACACAGAAGAGCCACTTTTTTTCAGAGAGAAATTCCGGTAGATATTGTCCATAGAGTAGGCACTCTCCAGACTTAGACAAGCTTTAACAAGGGATTTTATTTGGTACTCACAACATAGAAGTGCAAGGTATAATTACTTGCATGGCAATAGGGTAGCAGCAGCGACGTTTCGGTCCGTCCGGACCATTCTCAAGCTTTACAGCATAGTATGCCCATTTAGAATCCACAACAGCAGAGTTATTCACAGCGGAAGTGTCATACCCCATTGCTAGCTGCCTTTTATATGCCTGGAATGCCGCCGAAATCACTCACAACCATGGCGTGCGTTTCAATCACCAAGTGGAACGCATCCGCGAATAGTTCCGGTTCCGGTCACGTGGTCTATGCGTTTCAGCCCTCGGCGTGACACGCACGCCGATACCGGACTTATGCATAGACATCTCACAGCATCACGTGACCATCCATCCCGTATAATCTCAGCAGATCATTAGAGTACCTCTAGGTACATATAACATAAACATATTTTAAAGATAGCATAGGAATCTGATGGGACAGTCTGACAAACCAGTGGCAAAACATTGGCTGGAGGTGGGACATCAGATTCCTATGCTTCGCTGTCGTATTATTGATTGGCTTCCCCCATCGATTAGGGGAGGTAATAGGATCCTGGAACTACACAAACGTGAATCTGAATGGATTTTTCGTCTGGACACAATGGCTCCTAGGGGCTTGAATGAGCAAATGAATTTAAAAATCTTTTTAGGCTAGAGTGACTGGCGTCTGTATAGATATGTATTAGGGAAATATATATACTTTTTGATTATTATTTAATTTTTGCAATAGCTCCACCACATTCTCTATTTATGCATATACATATATGTATGTACGCCTAATTTTGGGTGTATATATATGTATGGGTGCATATGTTTTTAATTATGTGTTTTTGTGTTTGTGTCTTATATGATTTGTTTATTTTTAAATATGAAATATTAAGCTTTGCTGGCTGTCATTTGTTTGCTTTGGAATGCCCATATATGTTTAAATAATGTCTGCCATATCACGTTGGTATATTGGCGGCGCTGCTACTATCTCTCTTTAAAATATGTTTATGTTATATGTACCTAGAGGTACTCTAATGATCTGCTGAGATTATACGGGATGGATGGTCACGTGATGCTGTGAGATGTCTATGCATAAGTCCGGTATCGGCGTGCGTGTCACGCCGAGGGCTGAAACGCATAGACCACGTGACCGGAACCGGAACTATTCGCGGATGCGTTCCACTTGGTGATTGAAACGCACGCCATGGTTGTGAGTGATTTCGGCGGCATTCCAGGCATATAAAAGGCAGCTAGCAATGGGGTATGACACTTCCGCTGTGAATAACTCTGCTGTTGTGGATTCTAAATGGGCATACTATGCTGTAAAGCTTGAGAATGGTCCGGACGGACCGAAACGTCGCTGCTGCTACCCTATTGCCATGCAAGTAATTATACCTTGCACTTCTATGTTGTGAGTACCAAATAAAATCCCTTGTTAAAGCTTGTCTAAGTCTGGAGAGTGCCTACTCTATGGACAATATATATATATATATATAGAGCGGAAAGTCTCTGTGTACAAAGTACACGACCCAGGGATTTTTTATTTAAGCGCTGAGTTGTGGACTGGCAATTCATTTCTGTGTTCCTCTGACAGATTTTACTGTGGGTCTGTCCCCTATAAGCCCCGGAGTGCCTGTGGTGTGATTGTGCACGCGTGGGACATGTCTGAGGCAGGGAGCTCTTCACCTGTGGAAGCCATGTTAGGGACACAGAGTTGTAATATGACACCAAGAGCCTGACTGGGTGAAAGGTTACGTGATAGTGTGAATCATATCAGTAAGACGTTGGACTGAATCTCATGCAGAAAACTGAAAATAATCTGTTGAAGATGTGATTTTTAATAGTTCTGCCTTTCATCCACAGGGACCCCTCTGGGTCACATACAAATTTGCACAAGTAGTACAAACTGATACCAACACGGACTCTGTTTCCTGTGTCGACACTAGTGATTCCAGGGGAATGGGTCCTAAGTTAGCGAAAAGCATTCAAAACATGTTTTAGCTATGAAGGAGGTGTTAGAAGTTACGAAGCCCCCTCTTTTACCACAAGGAGAGGGTTTACTTTAGTAAAGAAGTAATGTGATTTTCCCTCCACCTCATGAGTTGATCGGTCTTGGAGGGAGTCTGATTTAACCTGAAAAGAAAATTCAGATTCCCATAAGGAATTCAGGCAGCTTACCTTTTTCCAAAAGGTGGGAGTCACCCCACATTTTAGACAGGGCCCTGTCATAAAAGGAAAAAGGTGTTTCTCCCTGCACCTGGAATGGCTTCACTTAAGGAGCCGGCAGACCGCAAGTTCGTGAGGTGATCATTGATGTGGCCAATAGGACACTACTCAGCCCTACCATTGTCTGTGAGTGGGTGAGTAGTGCTATTGAAAAGTGGTCAGAAAACTTGTCATTAGTCATTGACATAGGAGACAAGATACTCCTACCGTTAGGGCGATGTGGATTAGCCAATGGAATGCTGACGCAGACTCCAAAAGGAATATGGAGGCTCTCCCGTATAAAGGTGAGGCCTTATTTGGAGATGGGCTGGATGCTTTAGTTCTGCGGCTAATGCAGGTAGAGTCGACATTCTTGTCTAATGCTCCTGTGCCGGCGTAAAAGACACGTCACTCTCAGATGCAGTCTTTTCGACCCCCCCCCCAAAAAAGGGTAAAGGCCCCCCTTTCTTTGTGGGTAAAGGTAGGGGAAAAGGAAATAAAGTCCACAGTGTCTCACAGGAGCAGAAATCAACCTCTGCTTATGCCAAATCTTCAGCATGATGCTGGGGCTCCCTTGCAGGAGTCCGCTCAGGTGGGGGCACGTCTGAAACTCTTCAATCAGTTCTGGGTTCAATCTGGCCTAGACACGTAGGCTGTACAAAGAGAGTCCCACGGGTATAAACTGGAGTTTCATGACATTTCCCCAGGCCGTATTTTCGAATCGAACTTACCAGCTTCTGCCCCAGATAGGGAAGTGGTAGCAGCAGCAATACAGTGATTGTGTCAGGATCAAGTCATTGTCCTGGTTCCCTTGTCTCAACATGGAGAAAGATTTTTATTCAAGCCTATTTGTAGTTCCAAAGCCGGACGGCTCGATCATACCATTTCTAAACTTGAAAAATCTGAATCTCTACCTGCAAAGGTTCAAGTTTAAGATGGAATCTCTGAGGGCAGTGATTTCCAGTCTGGAGGAAGGGGAATTCATGGTGTCAGTGGACATAAAAGATGCCTACTTACATGTTCCCATTTATCCTTTGCATCAAGCTTATCTGAGATTCGCAGTACAGGATTGTCATTACCAGTTTTAGACGTTGCCGTTCGGACTCTCCACAGCACCGAGGCTATTCACCAAAGTAATGGCGGAGACGACGATCCTCCTTCGACTGCAAGGAGTCAATATAATTCCTTATCTGGACGATCTCCTGATAAAAGCGAAGTCCAGGGAAAAGTTGATGCAGAACATTGCACTCTCCCTGACAATACTCCAAAGTCACGGTTGGATCATGAATTTTCAAAAGTCACAATTGGAACCGACGACAAGATTGTCCTTTCTCGGGATGATACTGGACACAGAAGTACAGAGGGTATTTCTTCCATTAGAAAAGGCTCTGGAAATCCAGAGAATGGTCAAACAAATTCTGAAACCAACAAGAATGTCGATTCATCAATGCATTCGGTTGTTGGGAAAGATGATAGGGGCCTGCAAGGCCATACAGTTTGGCCGATTCCATGCCAGAGTATTCCGGGGGACCTATTGGACAAGTAGTCCGGATCCCATCTACACATGCATCAGAGGATAATCCTGTCATCCAAAGCCAGAATTTAACTCCTGTGGTGGCTACACAGTTCTCACCTCCTTGAGGGACGCAGGTTCGGGATTCAAGACTGGATCCCGGTGTCCACGGATGCAAGTCTCCGAGGCTGGGGAGCAGTCACACAGGGGGAGAGCTTCCAAGGAAGATGGTCAAGTCTAGAAACTTGTCTTCACATAAACGTTCTGGAGTTGAGAGCCATTTACAACGGCCTTTTACAAGCGGTACATCTTCTTCAAGATCAACCCGTACAGATCCAGTAGGACAATGTAACATCAGTTACGTACATAAATCGTCAGGGCGGAACGAAAAGCAGAGCGGCAAGGGCAGAGGTGACAAAGTTCCTCCGCTGGGCAGAAAGACATGTAAGAGCTCTGTTAGCAATTTTCATTCCGGGAGTGGACAACTGGGAAGCAGACTTCCTCAGCAGACACGATCTCCATCCAGGAGAGTGGGGCCTCCACCAAGAAGTCTTCGCAGAGGTGACAAGTCTTTGGGGAGTTCCTCAAGTAGACATGATGGCGTCTCATCTCAACAAGAAGCTTCAGAGATATTGTTCAAGGTCGAGAGACCCTCAAGCAATAGCAGTGGATGCACTGGGGACCCAGTGGGTGTTTCGGTCGGTATATGTCTTCCCTCCACTTCCACTGATACCGAAAGTTCTCAAAATCATAAGAAGAACAAGGGTTCAAGCAATCCTCATTGCTCCAGACTGGCCAAGGAGGGCTTGGTATCCAGATCTTCAGGAGTTGCTCATAGAAGATCCTCGGCCTCTTCCTCCTCGCGAGGACCTGCTGCAGTAGGGGCGGTGTGTGTATCAAGACTTACCGCAGCTACGATTGACGGCGTGGCTGTTGAGTGCCGGATTCTAGCCCGAAAGGGTATTCCCAAGGACGTCATCCCCACTCTTATTCAGGACAGGAAAGGAGTAACGTCTAAACATTACCACCGTATTTGGAAAAAATATGTATCTTGGTGTGAATCCAAGAAGATTCCTATTTAGGAGTTTCAGGTGGGACGTTTTCTCCATTTTCTGCAGGCTGGTGTGGATGCGGGCCTAAGATTGGGGTCAATCAAGGTCCATATTTTGGCCTTATCAGTTTTCTTTCAAAAACAATTGGCTTCCCTTCCAGAAGTTCAGACGTTCGTGAAAGGGGTGCTGCACATCCAGCCTCCATTTGTGCCTCCAGTGGCATCATGATACCTTAATGTGGTGTTGCAGTTCCTTCAATCGGATTGGTTTGAACCTCTACAGGAGATAGAATTTAAGTTTCTCACTTGGAAAGTGGTGATGCTTTTGGCCTTGGCAACCACAAGGCGGGTGTCTGAGTTGGGGGCCTTATCTCACAAGAGCCCTTACCTGATCTTCCATGAAGATAGGGCAGAGTTGAGAACTCGCCAACAATTTCTTCCAAAGGTGGTTTCGTCTTTCCGTATGAACCAACCTATTGTGGTGCCAGTGGCTACTGACACTTTAACTGAGTCAAAGTCTCTTGATGTGGTTAGAGCTTTGAAAATTTATGTCGCAAGAACAGCTCGGATAAGGAAAACAGAGGCTCTGTTCGTCCTGTATGCTCCCAACAAGATTGGGTGTCCTGCTTCTAAGCAGACTATTGCGCGCTGGATCAGAGGGACGATTCAGCACACTCATTCCACTGCAGGATTGCCGATACCGAAGTCGGTAAATGCCCATTCTACTAGAAAGGTGGGCTCATCCTGGGCGGCTGCCCAGGGGGGACTCGGCTTTACAACTTTGCCGAGCAGCTACTTGGTCAGGGTCAAACACGTTTGCAAAATTTTACAAGTTTGACACCTTGGCCGATGAGGACCTCAAGTTTGGTCAATCGGTGCTGCACGGTCATCCGCACTCTCCCGCCCGTACTGGAGCTTTGGTATAACCCCATGGTACTGAAGTGGAGCCCAGCATCCTCTAGGACATATGAGAAAATAAGATTTTAATACCTACCGGTAAATCCTTTTCTCCTAGTCCGTAGAGGATGCTGGGCACCCGACCCAGTGCGTACTTTACCTGCAGTTGTAAATTTGTAGTTACACTAATGTTGTGTTACGATTATTTCAGCATGTTGCTGCAATTATTCATGCCCGTTGGAGTGTGTTATGTTGAATGCCATGTTGTGCGGCATGGTTGAGGTGTGAGCTGGTATGAATCTCACCGTTAAATTAAAAGTAAATCCTTTCCTCGAAATGTCCGTCTCCCTGGGCACAGTTCCTATACTGAGGTCTGGAGAAGGGGCATAGAGGGAGGAGCCAGTTCACACCCTTGAAAAGTCTTAAAGTGCCCATGGCTCCTGCGGAACCGTCTATACCCCATGGTACTGAAGGGGACCCCAACATCCTCTACGGACAAGGAGAAAAGGATTTACCGGCAGGTATTAAAATCCTATTTTTACTGGAACCCATTAGGCTGCAGGTGAGATGGAAAAACACTTTGATAAATAGCGCAGAAACTGTGTTTTATATTGTATTGCTGCAATATACAGCAATACGGGACACAACTGGTCTTGTGGAAATTTGAATTTTTACCAGACTTTATCATTCTTCAGGTGCCAGGACAGAGCTTGTGAGAAAGCCCTGTCCCGGCAAGGGGTAAGAAACAAAGGTGGTCATTCCGAGTTGATCACTCGCTAGCAGTTTTTAGCAGCCATGCAAACGCATTGTCGCCGCCCACTGGGGAGCAGAGCGCCTGCAAAAACATTTTATGCAAAACAAGACCAGCCCTGGACCTACTCTTCGTGTGCTTTGATTCTAACGTTGGAGGGTTGGCTTTTGACATCACACACCCGCCCAGCGTTCACCCAGCCACGCGTTTTCCCTGGCACGCTTGCGTTTTTCTAAGCACTCCCTGAAAATGGTCAGTTGACATCCAGAAACGCCCCTTTCCTGTCAATCTTCTTGCGGCCGCCAGTGCGAATGAAAACGTCGCTACAACCTGTGCAAAACCACAAAGTACTTTGTACCCGTCCGTCGCGCGTGCACATTGCGGTGCATACGCATGCGCAGAAATACAGATTTTTAGCCTGATCGCTGCGCTGCGAACAATGGCAGCTAGCGATCAACTCGGAATGACCCCCAAAGTGATAACTACTGCTTTCACTCTACTTTTGCTTGTAGACCTGTGGAGCCTTATGTATATGCGAGGCTATCGGGCTGCACATACGCCAGCATGGACTGACAGGGGGAAAATGCGGAATGGTGGCCCATAGGCTACTATAGGATAATGCTTTCTAAAGATGGTGTTAGCTACTGTACCAGGTTTGCATTCCAGAGTTTGCTACATTTCACAATTTAGCAGCCACCATAGGAATCTATGGGGGCTGCTGTTGCAATCAAAAAAGGAGATTATCCCTTAATACAGATATCTTGGGATGCTGTTATCTCCTGAAAAGATCTGTTTTCTAGAGCTTTCCTGCTAAGCAGTTTTGACAGATTTGACTCTTGAGGGGTTATTCAGAGATGGTCACAGATTTTGCTATCGCAACAAAATCTGTGACCATACCTCTCAGATGCTGGGAGCCGCCCAGCATGTGTGGCGTCAACACGTGATGTGATCACAATGTAATTGCGATCGCATCGAATACAGGTTGAACCCTGCCTACGCAGCATTTCTGCATAGGCAAGGGCACTGCCTCCATGTTTCCTATCGCAGGAAATGCAGGCGACGTCATCGGGCGTCCCTAAAAAAAAAAACGGCCTGTCAGTCATGACACGATCGCATCCTTCCGAGATGCGATCGCATCATGATAACCTGCACAGGCGGCAAGTCCACGTCCTTCAGAGCGCACGCAGCAGCTGTGTTCAGCTCTGTATAAGGCCTTTAGGGGCAGATTTATAAAGCTCGGTGAAGTGATAAAGTGGAAGGTGATAAAGGATCAGCCAATCAGATCCTAACTTCTATGTTACAGGGTGGGTTTGAAAAATGTCAGTAAGGATCTGATTGGTTGGTCCTTTATCACCTTCCAATTTATCACTTCACCGAGCTTAATAAATCTGCCCCTTATTCTTTTAAACCAAATTTTAACTAACTGAGCAGAATGCTGGATTTGTACTCCAATGGGCAACTTGAAAAAAGTTAACTTAATGTCTAAACTGGTTTCGCTCAATAGCAACTGCTGACAATGATAACAGTACTGGCAGCATATTTTCATCTGTAGCCTCACATAAAAATTCCATTAGAGCTTTAATATGCAGGTTATTTTCCCTAATGACTGCAGGGCTTCAGTGAGAGGCCTTTGAATGCATGGAAGATGGAACTCCCGTTTGGTTTGGGTAATAATGTTATGCCAGCAGGATTCATTTCTCACTGAAGGCCTGCACAAGGATAGGGAACTAGTGCATATTTATTTATTGATAGGATGCTAAAAATGTATTGTTTTACTGATCTTTAAAACAGACTAATGCAATAACTGCAACTGTATATTAATTTTAAGATATAATATATAACTGAGATAATAGACATTTATTAAACTATACACCCATAAAAGTATCTTCCACAATCTAATATGCAGTACACTTTCTCTTATTCTCTTATACCCCTTTCAGACTGACAAAAAATTCCGGGTTATTACACATGAACGCGCATCAACCCGGGAAATTGCTCAGTGTGAAAGGGTAAAGGAACAATATCCCGGGACGACCGTCCCGGGATTTCATCCCAGGTCTTGACCAGGGTTGAATCCGGTATCGTCCCGGGATGCAGTGTAGTGTGAATGGGCCCTACCCGGTATTCAGTACCCGAGACTGTTAAAAGGCCTCTCATTGGAGCTTCCCCAGGCTCAGAAAAGATGATGTCATCATCCCGGCCCGGGGAAGCATCCAGGAAGCGGACGAGACAGTCATGGCGACCTGGACAGGTCAGGAGGTGAAAGAGCTGCTCAGCATAAGGGGTGAGGAGGAGATTAAAAAACAGATCACAGGCACAGTGAAGGATGCAGTCATTTATAAAAAATATTGCAAAGCTGCTTGAAGCAAGAGGCATTGGGGGTCATTCCGAGTTGATCGCTAGCTGCATTTGTTTGCAGCGCAGCGTTCAGGCAAAAAAACGGCAGTTCTGCCCATGCGGCGCAATGCGCACGTGCGTCGTACAGTCACAACGAACAATGTAGTTTTACACAGGGTCTAGCGAAGCATTTCAGTTGCACTGGTGGCTGCAGAGTGATTAACAGGAAGAGGCCGTTTCTGGGTGTCAACTGACCGTTTTCAGGGAGTGTTCTGAAAACTGCAGGTGTGCCAGGAAAAAACGCAGGTGTGGCTGGGCGAACGCTGGCCGGGTTTGTGATGTCAAAACAGGAACTGAACAGTCTGTAGTGATTGGAAGCACTGTGTAGGTTTGAGCTACTCTGAAACTGCACAAAAAAACTTTGTAGTTGCTCTGCGATACAAGCGATCACACTTCTGCTAAGCTAAAATACACTCCCAGTGGGCGGCGGCATAGCGTTTGCATGGCTGCAAAAAATTGCTAGCGAGCGATCAACTCGGAATGACCCCCACTATACGTACACAACAGCAAGTCGTAAATAAAATGAAGACTCTAAAGAAGCAGTTCTTGAAGGTTCATGACAACAACCGTAAAAAGAATGGGGCTGGCCAGAAAAATTTCCATTTCTAATGACATACATATGCATTTGCAGGGATTTCCCAGGATCAGTGTGACTGGGGCTGTCCCGGGTCTATCCCAGGTTTAAGTGCAGTCTGAAAGTGGTCAATCCCGGGATGCGTCCCGGAACACATTCCTGGGTGTGACCCGGCTCTGTCAGTCTGAAAGGGGTATAATTCTATATACTGATTGTAATTCAAGCTAAGGTGGAGGTGTATCAAAGCATGGAGAGAGACAGTGGGGAATTTCCCATTAGGCACATGAGGTACATGCCTCGGGGCGACACCTGTTGGGGGGCGGCACTTGAATGCTTGTGTCAGTACTGTCAGACTGAAATGTACGAGTAATTACAAAATATTTCCAGTGCGGTACTGTACCATATTCCATCTTGAATGGACTGTAACCAGAGAAGCCATGCACATGGCATGACTTCCCCGTAAGCTGTCCTACATAGTACAGTAAATATGTATACATAAATAAAAATGTAAAAAAAGTCATAGTTACCGTATTTGCCGGCGTATAAGACGACTTTTTTGCCCTGAAAAACATGCCTCCAAGTGGGGGGGTCGTCTTATAGGCCGGGTGCACTTCAGTTGGGATAGACATAGCTGCCATAGTGGCCTTCCGATACTCGCCCGGTGCCCATAGTGGCCTCCCGATGCCCGCCCACCTCATTCTACATACCATCCAGTATCGCGCGGTATCCAGTGCGGCCGCGGCGGGTCATCAGCGTGGCCCGCCCTTTGTCTACGCAGAGCTCGCACATGCGGACTTGCGCACTAGTGCCAATTACAGGGAGATGCAGGGACTGGCCGGAGGCGGATGCGGTCGCGTTGTGGCCGTACAATGGTGACAATGACAGGTACTGTAATGGCACTAATACTACTACTAATGGCATTCATGTGAAACTGGTAACAATAAATGCACACAGGGGTATACTTTTATACATTTTACAATCTGATGTTCTTTTACGTTTTATTTGGTGTGTGGAAGGTGTGTGGAAGAGGGGGTAGTCTTATACGGCGAGTATATAACAAACTCTATATTTTGAGTGGAAATGTTTGGGGTTGTCTTATACGCCCAGTCGTATTATACGCCGGCAAATAGTTGCTTTATTTATTATTCTATTAAATTGGCCTTATAACCAATTCTATTAAATGAGGACTTATAACCAATTATAACCAATCAATTAAAATAATAAAATTAAGGAAGGGGAAGTGGGATGGGGGGCATTTTGCTGTGCCTAGGGACGCCTTCACCCCTAAATCCGTCCCTGGAGAGAGAAAATGTACCAACCAATCAGCTTCTAATTGTCATTTTTCAAACACAACCTGTAAAATGACAGTACAAAGTTTACTGGTTAGTACTTTATCTCCTTCCAAGCATTGGCAAATCTCCCCCTAAGTAACCAGTTTGATAACCATATCACAGGGTTTGTAATTCAGCAAGGTCTGACTCACCGGATATGACCTGTCTAAATGCACCTGGAAAATGTGCGGCCGCGGCGGGTCATCAGCGTGGCCCGCCCTTTGTCTACGCAGAGCTCGCACATGCGGACTTGCGCACTAGTGCCAATTACAGGGAGATGCAGGGACTGGCCGGAGGCAGATGCGGTCGCGTTGTGGCCGTACAATGGTGACAATGACAGGTACTGTAATGGCACTAATACTAATACTAATGGCATTCATGTGAAACTGGTAACAATAAATGCACACAGGGGTATACTTTTATACATTTTACAATCTGATGTTCTTTTACGTTTTATTTGGTGTGTGGAAGGTGTGCGGAAGAGGGGGTAGTCTTATACGGCGAGTATATAACAAACTCTATATTTTGAGTGGAAATGTTTGGGGTTGTCTTATACGCCCAGTCGTCTTATACACCGGCAAATAGTTGCTTTATTTATTATTCTATTAAATTGGCCTTATAACCAATTCTATTAAATGAGGACTTATAACCAATTATAACCAATCAATTAAAATAATAAAATAAAGGAAGGGGAAGTGGGATGGGGGGGCATTTTGCTGTGCCTAGGGACGCCTTCACCCCTAAATCCGTCCCTGGAGAAAGAAAATGTACCAACCAATCAGCTTCTAATTGTCATTTTTCAAACACAACCTGTAAAATGACAGTACAAAGTTTACTGGTTAGTACTTTATCTCCTTCCAAGCATTGGCAAATCTCCCCCTAAGTAACCAGTTTGATAACCATATCACAGGGTTTGTAATTCAGCAAGGTCTGACTCACCGGATATGACCTGTCTAAATGCACCTGGAAAATGTTGATTGCTACAGTGAGTACACTCACCCACTCAACCACTGCCATGCACTGTCACTTTCTTAATTGTTCCCTAAATGCTCAACATAATTATGTGATTGATATAATTACACCCACCATTTGTTTGTTTTTTAAACAATAATCTGACACATTTAATCCCTCATTCACCAATTGCATCACAGTATTCTTCACACTTCTACGTTTTACTGATAAACCCACACATTGTAGACATTACAGGGCATATGCAGAACTCGTATATTTTTTCTATATATACAAAATAGTTGTCTAAGTCCTAGCACAAATAAGCATTCTGTGTTTAACATTTTGGCGGAGAAACTAGAACGCATATACTGATATACAGTATACAGGTATCAGTATTATAAGTGTATATCTTTCTAATTGCTACTTTAGAAACAGTATTTTAGGTTATCACTGTATTTTATCTCTGTAATTAAATGACAACAACTATTTACCTGGAGATATAGAACACTAATTGACATTTACTCTATGCTCCCAAGAAGTCTGTATGCTAAACAATAGACAATAGGCCAGACTTTGGGAGTTCATTAATGTGTATTTTAGCGCATCTTATTTTTCTTTTACCATGCAAATGTATGCAGTCATTTCTCAACAAACAACTGTCTGTCTTCCAGTATCTGGGTCTTTGCAAGATCCCGCTGTTTACACTGACAGCTGGGTACTGCAGCAAATCTGGGGAAATGCGCACTCATCTGCACACACACATAATGTGAATGAAGCCAACTGTATCTACTAATATTAAGTAATTTGAAAATGACATTATGTTAATTTGCATGTTGGAGTTATATTGCAGAAGGTCTTCCCTTTCTGTCAAAAGCCTATGCTAATTCCACATGAATGCCTTCATGCTCTCTGGATTTCAGCATTCTCCTCCTTTCTTAGATCACCTGGGTCCTTTGTTTTACTTTATGGCCCTTCCTAAACTCAGCAGTTGATCTGTTTTCCCAAAAACGGAGACACTTCGTTTTGTTGCCCTTATGACTTCTGCTTTCCATATCTGCAATGGCAACACTGATTGGAAATATGAAATAAGATCCTAATCCAGCCAAACCACACTACTTCTGGTATGCTAGGCCAGATCTGTCATGTCCATTTATCCTAACAGACCTCCCTCACTCCTTTCAAATTGTCTTCCTCCCTGCAAAATCCATAATCATGCCTTAAACCATTCCCTATGACCACATTATCTCTTAACATTAGTGGTCATTCCGAGTTGATCGCTCGCAAGCAGTTTTTAGCAGCCGTGCAAACGCTATGCCGCCGCCCACTAGGAGTGTATTTTAGCTTAGCAGAAGTGTGAACGAATGGATCGCACAGCGGCTACAAAGTTTTTTTGTGCAGTGTCTGAGTAGCTCAAAACCTACTCGGTGCTTGTGATCACTTCAGACTGTTCAGTTCCTGTTTTGACGTCACAAACGCCCTGCGTTCGCCCAGCCACGCCTGTATTTTTCCTGGCACGCCTGTGTTTTTCCTGGCACGCCTGCGTTTTTCCGAACACTCCCTGAAATCGGTCAGTTGACACCCATAAATGCCCACTTCATGTCAATCACTCTGCGGCCAGCAGTGCGACTGAAAAGCTTCGCTAGACCTTGTGTGAAACTACATAGTTCATTGTAATAGAACGTCGCGCGTGCACATTGCGCCACATACGCATGCGCAGAAGTGCCATTTTTTTGCCTCATCACTGCACAGTGAACGAATGCAGCTAGCGATCAACTCGGAATGACCACCATAGTGCAGTCACAATGTCGCAGTCATAGGGCCAGATGTACCAAGCCTTAAAAAGTGATACAGTGGTGAGTGATAAAGTAACAGTTAATCAGCTCCAAAAAAATGACAGCTAGGAGCTGATTGACTGGTAGTTTATCACTCTCCACTTTATTACTTTTCAAGACTTAGTACATTTGACCCATAATTCTGACACAAGGGTTAGGCTGTGTGAGGGGAGATTAGGCTTAGGCTGTGGGACAGGAGCATTAGGGTTAGATTGTGATAGGGAGGGTTGTGGTAGGCTGTAGGAGGGAGGGTTAGTACAAGCAGGGACGGATTTGGGGCCGAAGTCGGCCCTGTCGTGTGTGCACTACCGACGGTGACGTGTCACAATTCAGGGGGCGTGGACTTGCGGCACGCCTCTATTTCCATGAAGATGGGGGGCGACCAGACCAGAGAGCCGGAGGCTGCGCACGGCCTTCCTGGCTCTCTGTGTGACAGGACTGGCCCACCAGCTCATTGGCCCTTCTGGTATTTGCCAGATGTGCCAGATGGGCAGTCCGGCCCTGGAGGTAGGTGTAGCTAACACACCACAGACGACTCTGCCGGAACTTTGTCCGCTGACCACTGGACCCCAAGACACCGCCAGACCCATTGGAGCAAGTAAGTGAAGCCACTGTACCACCAGGAATGTTTTGTTGACATTTTAATAATGCTGACATTTCATCAGTATTGAAGTGGTCAGTGGCAACATGATGCATGTCGACATTACAACCATGTCGATATGATGAATGTCAACAAACATACCTGACCTGTCTGGACATCAATCCCTCTTGACATATATCAAGATCTGTCACTATTTGTCTGAAACTAAAACCCTGCTTTCTAGATCATTAGCACTGTTGCAAAGTCACCATCGTGGATGCACTTAGTATTATTTAAGGCTTCACAAAATGTCCACAAAGCCATCCAAGAAGTATACATAGTAACAATGTAAGTTGATGTGCTGTATCAAGTACAGTACATTATATTGTAAATTGCCATTTCTTGGAACAACATACAGTATAACTGTAACATGATAGACTATGTAAGAGGAGGATATTACAGCTCACTATCTTGTAGAACAAGTGTAATAAGTCCCAGGGGGATGCGGTCAAGATCACGCCGGAGGGAATCCCAGCAGTCGGAATACCGACACCTGGATCCCGACCGGCACAATCCCGACATATTCTCCCTCTGTGGGTGTCCACGACACCCATAGAGGGAGAATAAATTAGCGTGCCAAGCGCAGCGAGCCCGCAAGGGGCTGCGTTGCTCTCGCCCCCCCTGTCGGGATTGTGCCGGTCAGGATCCCAGTGTCAGCATTCCGACCACTGGGATCCCGTCCGGCGGGATCTCTTACTGATTCCGTCCCAGGGAGGGGAGGCAGTTTGGCACTCAGCGAGCTTACATACTGTACAAGTTAAGGAGGAACACACAGTATCAGAGTTGCTAAGAGGACTTGAAGACAAATGACAAGAAGCACAGGCGGCATAGATAGCGCAAATGGAAGAACAAGAGGAATGAGAGTCCTGTCCCTGAGAATTGACATACTAACATCAAGGTGAACAGTGTATTGATGAAGTTGGAAGAATGGCAGGTGAAGGGCATAGAGGTAACTGGACATGTAGGACATGAAGGAGGAGAGCTAGTAGTCTTTAAGGAAAAGGTGTGTTTTTTGCATATTTGAAGCTGGTGAGACTGGTAGAAAGTGTGACTTCAGTGGAAGAGTGGAGGGGGTTTGAAAAGAAATGATGTTAGAGAAGTATGAGGGAGTGGCATGATTAAGGTTTTTATACAGGTGTGTCCTACATCTAGCCTCAATATGTCACGCAGTGAGCTGACAAACCCCATGCAACTCTACAAGCTTTGAGCATCTTTTTCTACGGAATGTATGCATCTTACTTGGAACACAATACAACCAGGAAGCACCAGAAGACTATGCTGATTAATTTGATATGCAGCACATGTACAGTATATTGTGTGTGACTGAGCCTGTATACAGAACTTTATTGGCTAAAAGCTGCAGCTGTTACATTGCAACACTTTGTGTACAGATTCAGAGACTCCGTTGCATACAGATATACAAGTATCATATATCATATTAATCAGCATAGGCTCCTCGTGCGTCCTAGCTGCATCACGTTGCAACTAAGATGCAATTTTGGCAAGAAAAGATGCGGGGGGGGGAAAACAACGCTAGCAGAGTCACACAGGATGCACCGAGAGGGGATGTTTGGTGCAACGGCAGCAATGATGTATGACGACACATTTATATGTGAGGATGAGGAGTTTGAACTGGATTCTTTGAGAAGGTTGCAAAGGTGGGAATCTGGTAATGCCAAGTGGTGGGGAAGAAAAATGAAACATTCAGGATTGATTGAACAGGGGAGACCAGACAATAGTGAATGCAGTAGATAAGCGGATGGATGAGAGCCTTGGCGGCACAAGGGGTGGGAAAGGGCCTGTTACTAGAGAAGTTGCTGAGGTAGAAACAGTATTAGTGTGAGATATTTTTGAATATAAAGGGTGAAGGAGTGGGAGGAGTCAAAGATAAGACCCAAGAAGGGGACCTGAGAGATTGAAGGAAGGGTGATGTTATCAACAGAAAGAGAGAATAGGAGAAATGAAGGAACCCTTAAAAAGGAGAAAACAATGAATTTGGTCATGTTTAGTTTGAAAAAGCAGTGGGACATCCAGGACACGATAGCAGAGAAGCACGAAGAGACATGAGAGAGGATGGATGGAGAGAGTTCATGGGGGAATCGTATATTTGAGTGTCACCAGTGTAGATTGGTATTGGAGACTGAAGGACAGGGCCGTAACTAGGATAGGGCAGACGGTGCCTTGCACATAGCGCAGTTTTACTGTGGGCACACCGTCTGATCTTACCCCAAGTTTCCGGCCGGGGGTAGTCGCTGGCTATTAACGATGTTCTGGTGTGCGGTGCGCTACCCCAGGCCCAACGACAGGGGGGTACAAACAAAGCAGTGATACGGCGCCTAAATGTGATGTACATATTACCCACAACAGCTGGCCGACTGGCGCTGCACATGTAGTCATAGGAACAATATAGTGACCACAGTAACTTTCCAACCCCTGACACCTGGTTGGTGTAGGCTGAAAATGAATTTTTTCCTGCCTCCCTGAAACCACATTCACCAGCACCTGGGAAGGGCAGAAGGCTGCAAGCCCACAGAAGCAGGCTGCAAATGCATCACCACTGCCCGCACCGCTGTCTGCAGACACCATACCCACCCCTGGGGCACCAACAGGCGCAGGACACATCTGTACAGGGCCGTCATCAGGGGGTGCTGGGGACACAGCTGTCCCGGGCCCGGCCTCTCTGAAGAGAGAGGAGGGCCCGGGATGTTCATGCAGCCGCCTGCCCACCTGCCGCCTTCCCCGCCATTCCGCTGTCATCCCCGCTGTGTGTTCTGCCGCTGTGACTGTCCTCCAATCCTCCAGAAGCTGTATTGAAAAACGTCTCTCCCAAAATGGCCGCCGCCACAGAGGAGACAGTTATTCAAGATACTAGAGGAGCCCTCTAGTATCTTTAATAACTGTCTCCTTTGAGGCGTCGGCCATTTTGAGAGGGACATTTTCAATACAGAGCTGCAGGAGGATGAAGGACAGCAGCAGAACAGCGGGAACAGAGGCGGGCAGGCAGCAGCATGAGCATCTTGGGCCCTCCAGACAGCGGCACATGCATGTGTATATAATATATATCAGAGGCGGCCAAAACGTCGATTGCGATCTACCGGTAGATCGCGATCCAAGTGTAACCTGCTGCCTCTGCCCGGAGCGTTCCCAATGATGCATTGCGCGGGTGACGTCATGACGTCAGCCGCGCACCCGCGCAATACACGATTGGGAAAGCGATGTGAGGAGCCTGTGCACCTGCTGGATCTGGTTTGATCCAGTCAGTGACAGCAGCAGCGGCAGGAAGCGGGAGCAGGCACGGGAGCAGGATCCAGCCAGCAGGGAGACAGCGAGAGAGCCAGCGGGGATCCAGCCAGCTAAAGTAAGTATATCTGGCACTGTGGGCACATGGCACTGTGGGGGCATATGTAGCACTGTGGGCACACGGCACTGTGGGGGCATATGTGGCACTGTGGGCACATGGCACTGTGGGGTCATATGTGGTACTGTGGGCATATGTGGCACTGTGGGGGTATATCTAACACTGTGGGGGCATATGTGGCACTGTGGGCACATGGCACTGTGGGGTCATGTGGTACTGTGGGCATATGTGGCACTGTGGGGGCATATGTGGCACTGTGGGCACATGGCACTGTGGGGGCATATCTGGCACTGTGGGAGCATATGTGGCACTGGAGGCATATCTGGCACTGGGGCATATGTGTATCTGGCACTGTAGGGGCATATGTGACACTGTTGGCACATGGCACTGTTGGGGCACATATGGCACTGTGGGGTCATATGTGGTACTGTGGGCATATGTGGCACTGTGGGGGCATATGTGGCACTGTGGGGTCATATCTGGCACTGTGGGCATATGGCACTGTAGGGGCATATGTGGCACTGTGGGGGTATGTGGCAATGTGGGGGCATATGTGGCACTGTGGGGTCATAGCTGGCACTGTGGGCACATGGCACTGTGGGGGCATATGTGGCACTGTGGGGGTATGTGGCACTGTGGGGGCATATGTGGCACTGTGGGGGAATATATGGCACTGGGGGCATATCTGGCACTGTGGACACATGGCACTGTGGGGACATATCTGGCACTGTGGGGGTATATGTGTATCTGGCATGGTGGGGGCATATCTGGTACTGTGGGGGCATATAAGTATCTGGCACTGTGGGGGCATATGTGTTTGAGGTTTTTACCTGTGGGGGGCCAATGAGTGATTTCGTGCGAGACCGTCATAACACCCAGTGCAGCAAGGATACGCCCCTTTTTATACCACGCCCCTTTTGTGTTATACCACACCCCTTTTTGTGGCGCGCGCCTGCGGCGCGCAAAATTGTCCCGCATGAGTAGATCACAAAAGCTTTTCAGCTTTCAAAGTAGATCACCGACTCCAAAAGTCTGGCCACCCCTGATAGATAGATATATATATATATATATATATATATATAAAAACAAGAAAAATGAGGTGAGATCTGGAGGTGTCTGATGGCGAATTTAAACGAATTAAAAAATTTCAACTAAAATAAATAAATAAATATTCCTACCTTAAATACACAGACATGAGGGGGTGGCTTCGTGTCTGCATAGAAATTTTATTTTTGATTTTTTGGAATATATATTTATTTTTATTTTACTTTTTTTTTCAGGGGGGGAGGGGGGAGGCTCTTCCTATTTTGTCAGTCCCGGGCCCCACAATTTCTGATGGCAGCCCTGCATCTGTATGTATACGTTTTCTGCAGTCATATTTAAATGAATGATCCTGATTGTTATTTGTCTCTTACTGGTACTTGCTGGGTCCAGTGGCAAGACCCTAGCCACACTGCATGGGCAGGGCCAGATTAAGGCTGGTGGGGAATGGCAATGGAGGTTGTGGGGGCCACCACTAGTAAACTTGCTGACAAAGCCCCGTCTCTCGCAAGAAACAAACACACACACACACACACACACACACACACACACTTGCCTAGCACAGGAGACACGAACAGCATCCGGTGTCCGGTAGCACCGCACTACAGTGGAGGAACACTAAATAAAACTACAGCTCCTCCACTGTAGTGCGAGGGCACTGGACACCGGATGCTGTGCATGTCTCCGGTGCCAGGCAAGTGTGTGCGCTACCTCCCTGTCACCCCCTATGGCTCTCCAGCATTTGTCCTAGTTACAATCCTGTCTTAACCCTGCAATGTGTATGTGAATAAGAGTGCTGCTTTTGTCCCACTGCCTGCCGCTACGGACATCAGCACCTATTAAGAGCAAGAGGGACAGCAAGCATGTGGTGTGACCTGACTGCAAGCCAATGGACCAAGCTGCAGCCAGAGCTGGATTAAGGCTTCGGGGGGCCCGGGGTACTTAAGACAGTGGGGCCCTAAAATCTAAATTTAAAATCACAACATCTTCAATGAATACAAAGAAAATTACAATTAGGTGGTAAATTTTAAAGAATCTTTCAAATAAGAAGCACACACATGTGTATACATACATATATATATATATACACACACACATACATACACACACACACACAGTGGTCGAAGTGGAAATTTTGAAGTGCGGATATGGAAATGTGAAGGCTGTTATTAAGCGCGCGCCGCCCTCCGGAAAAGGGTGTGTGGCCACTCAAAAGGCGGCATGCCCTTAAGTGTAGTGTACCACACCATATACCCCTTATAGACATTATGCTCCACAATAGTAGGACCCCTTATACTATCTAGTAATGGTGCTCCTTACACATTACACATTATGCCACATGGAATGAGCCAAAATTCACATTCTGCCACATGGAATGAGCCAAAATTCACATTATGGTTGATCGCTGGCTAGCATTTTTAGCAGCCGTGCAAACGCTATGCCGCCTCCCACTGGGAGTGTATTTAAGCTTAGCAGAAGTGCGAACGAATAGATCGCAGAGCGGCGGCAAAGTTATTTTGTGCAGTTTTAGAGTAGCTCTATACCTATTCAGCGCTTGCGATCACTTCAGACTGTTAAGTTCCTGTTTTGACGTCACAAACAGGCCCTGCGTTTTTCCTGGCACGCCTGCGTTTTTTCTGGCACGCCTGCGTTTTTTCGAACACACCCTGAAAACGGTCAGTTCACACCCAGAAACGCCCACTTCATGTCAATCACTCTGCGGCCAGCAGTGCGACTGAAAAGCTTTGCTAGACCTTGTGTGAAACTACATCGTTCGTTGTATTAGTACGTTGCGAGTGCGCATTGCGCCGCATATGCATGTGCAGAAATGCCATTTTTTTGCCTCATCGCTGCACAGTGAACGAATGCAGCTAGCGATCAACTCGGAATGACCACCTATGCCACATGGAATGAGCCAAAATTCACACAGAATGAGATGAAATTCACATTTTTACACATAGTATGCAACAAAATTCACATGGAATGAGCCAAAATTCACAATATGCCACACAGTATGAGCCGCAATTCAGGTACAGGGAGAGTGACAATAGGGACATGGGGACAGGGAGAGTGACAGTAGTGACAGGGAGAGTGACAGCGGGACATGGAGAGTGACAGAAGAGACATAGGGACAGGGAGAGTGACAGCAGGGACATAGTGACAGATAGAGTGACAGCAGGGACATAGGGACAGGGAGAGTGACAGCAGGGACAGGGAGAGTGACAGCAGGGACATAGGGACAGGGAGAGTGACAGAGAGAGGGACAGCAACGACATACAGAAGGGAGAGAGAAAGGCAGCAGTGTAAAATTACCTAATCAGCAGCGGCTGTGTGGAGGAAGCTGTGACTGGCAGCATGGAGGATGAGGAGGTTGTGGTCAGCAGCGATGCAGAGTTGGCTGTGGTCGGCGGTGGATGAGGAGGCTGTGGTTAGTGATGCGGAGGAGGCGGCGGTGCGGAGCAGGAGGTTGTGGGTGCAGGAGGTTATGGGCGGCAGCACGTGGAAGCAGCGGTGCGGAGCAGGAGGCTGTGGGTGGCAGAACGTGGGAGGCAGTGGTGGTGCGAAGGAGACAGCGGGTGGCGGTGGCCTTTGGCGCGGCTCTGGTCTGCCCAACCGCAGTTATATCAAATCTGCCATGGACCGCAGCTAATCAGATTGGCTACAGTTCAATTGCACCGAATTTGAATACTGTGGCAACGGGGGTCTGTGCTCGAAGTGGCAGTATGCCATACCAGCGTATGCCAGCCAACTTTGAACACTGTATGTATGTATGTATGTATGTATATATATATATATATATATATATACACACACACAGTGGTCGAAGTGGAAATTTTGAAGTGGGGGTATGAAAACGTCAAAGATGTAATTATGCGCGCGCTCCAGAAAAAGGGGGCATGGTCACCCAAAAAGGGGCGTGTCCTGTTTAGTGGAACCCCTTATACTATCTAGTACTGGTGCCCCTTTCACATTATAGCACACTGAATGAGCTGAAATTCACATTATAGCACACTGAATGAGCCAAAATTCACCTTGTAGCACACGGTATGAGCCGAAATTCACCTTGTAGCACATGGTATGAGCCGAAATTCACATTGTAGCACACTGAATGAGCCGAAATTCACATTGTAGCACACTGAATGAGCCGGAATTCACATTATAGCACACTGAATGAGCCGAAATTCACCTTGTAGCACACTGAATGAGCCGAAATTCACCTTGTAGCACACTGAATGAGCCAAAATTCACCTTGTAGCACACTGAATGAGCCAAAATTCACCTTGTAGCACATTGAATGAGCCGAAATTCACATTGTAGCACACTGAATGAGCCGAAATTCACATTGTAGCACACTGAATGAGCCGAAATTAACATTGTAGCACACTGAATGAGCCGAAATTCACATTGTAACACACGGTATGAGCCGAAATTCACATTGTAGCACACTGAGTGAGCCGAAATTCGCATTGTAGCACACTGAATGAGCCGAAATTCACCTTGTAGCACACTGAATGAGCTGAAATTCACCTTGTAGCACACTGAATGAGCCGAAATTCACATTGTAGCACACTGAATGAGCCGAAATTCACATTGTAGCACACGGTATGAGCCGAAATTCACATTGTAGCACACGGTATGAGCCGAAATTCACATTGTAGCACACTGAATGAGCCGAAATTCACCTTGTAGCACACTGAATGAGCTGAAATTCACATTGTAGCACACTGAATGAGCAAAAATTCACATTGTAGCACACTGAATGAGCCGAAATTCACATTGTAGCACACGGTATGAGCCGAAATTCACATTGTAGCACACTGAATGAGCCGAAATTCACCTTGTAGCACACTGAATGAGCTGAAATTCACCTTGTAGCACACTGAATGAGCCGAAATTCACATTGTAGCACACTGAATGAGCCGAAATTCACATTGTAGCTGTTAGGATCTCCTGCTCTGTGCTGCCACGTCGCCATGGCAACCGGGAGGCAAGTGTTAGCGAAGTAACCTGAGCGCAGCTGATACTCCGGTCCGGGTTTTTACTGTGTAGTGGTTACAGGCTCTGTGCACGGCAGGGAATCCGGCGCTGGTTTTGTGCTCACAGTCTGTGAGGTCTGAGTGGGGCGTGGACAGCACCTGCTATATAAACCATCCTCTCAGGCTAGGCAAATGCTGCTGAATCTTTGTTTGTTAGTCAGTTCCAGAGAGTTAGCTAGTACTGTGTGGCTTTGTATTTACTTGTTGCTTACTGCGAATAGGCCTTGGGATTCGGTACTTCATTCTGCCAATCCGGACCTAGCAGTAAGACTGGAGTCAGTTGTTTGACCTGCTGGGGTTCTTTTGCTATTCTGTGAACCCAGCAGGTTTGCGGCTGTACTCTCAGACCTGCTTGCTTAATCCTCCCTCACTGTGCAGGGCGTCCAAGTGTCAGTTTAGTGGCAGTAAGCTGAACCTGTGCCCTGCAAGTGGGGGTTAGGATTGTGGATACTCTCCTTGTGTCTATATTTCTATCTCTGACCAAGGAGTTTATTCCCACACCCGTTGGTAACCCTTTGGGGGTTTTTCTGTTGCTCTTAGCAACATCATTTCAGGTGCTCCGCATGTTAAATCACTACACCTCGCTTCATTGTCCGCTCTATTCCATCTGAGCATTCCTGACACTAGGGAGACACCCAATTCCTGAGCCTTTGGGCTTCTCCGTTCACTTTGTGTTTATTAGTTATTCCATCACCTCCTGTGTATGTTATGTTATACTGTCTGTGAGTTCGTTTGCTTCGCTTCCCTCTCTGTTCATACACCGGTATACTCCTGTTAGCACTGGTGTGCGTAACATATTCAGCAGCCCTACTCCTGTTGAAATTTTGTGGGAATATGGAGCATACCCCTCAAAATACTTTGCAACAGGTGGTCGATCAGGTGCAGGTCCTGACTCGACAATTTAATGAGATGTCCATTAAAATGAACACCCCGCAGGCCGCTAGCGGAGCTCCCGCAGCAGCAGCGGCAAGTTCAGGGGTTAAGGAGCCGAAAGTAAATCTCCCGGATCGTTTTTCTGGAGATCGCTCGCAGTTCTTTTGTTTCAAGGAGAGCTGTAAGCTATATTTCAGGCTTAGGCCCCAGTCTTCTGGGTCGGAGATTCAGCGGGTGGGCATGGTGATTTCCTTGCTACAAGGAGACCCACAGGTCTGGGCATATGGGTTACAGCCTGACTGTCCGTCGCTTAAAAGTGTTGATGTTTTTTTTACGGCACTGGGCATTTTGTATGATGACCCTGACAAGATGGCTTCAGCCGAGGCTCAGATTACGGTTCTTAAGCAAGGGCGACGGCCAGCTGAGGTTTATAGTACGGAGTTTCGGAGGTTGGCTCATGATACCCAGTGGAATGACCCAGCCCTGAGAAACCAGTACCGAAGGGGCCTTTCTGACCAGATAAAGGACCAACTGGTACAATATCCCTCGCCTGATAGCTTAGATCAGCTCATGCAGTTATCCATCCGGTTGGATTGACGGCTGAGAGAGCGTAGGCTTGAAAGGGAGACCGCAGTTTCCTTTTTTCCCAAGGGAACCTCAGACTCTGAGGAATATTCCGAGGAGCCTATGCAGATTGGGGCTACCCGCCTCTCCTCGCGTGAGAAGACGCGGAGGAGACAGCAGGGTTTGTGTTTGTACTGTGGGAATAAAGGTCATGTTGTAGTATCATGCCCAGAAAAAACGGAAAACTTCAGGGCCTGAGGGTGATGGGAAATATCCTGTCAGGCCAGAAGTCAGAATTTCCCAAAAAGACTTTTCTCATTCCGGTGACTTTGGAGATCCTCGGTCAAACTGTCAAGACTGAGGCCTTTGTTGACAGTGGGGCCGATGGGGTTTTCATGGACCGTCAATTCGCCCTGGAACACTCTGTTCCCTCAGTACCTTTGGCATCAGAGATTGAGATCTGTGGGTTAAACGGGGAACCATTGTCCCAGGGTAAAATTACCTCCTGCACCAGCCAAATTCCTTTGTTTATTGGAGCCACACACTCTGAAAAATTGTCTTTTTATGTGACTGTCTGTTCTTTTGCCCCATTGGTTTTGGGGTTACCCTGGTTAAGGGCCCATAACCCTCAATTTGAATGGGTCTCTGGGGAGATTCTTAGTTGGGGTAGTGATTGTTTCAGGAGTTGCTTGAGCCTTCCAGTCAGGCTCTCGCAGCTAAGTTTGCCAGGATTGCCAGGATGTTATGCAGATTTTGCGGATGTGTTCTCCAAAAAAGTTGCGGAGTTACTACCTCCCCATCGCCCCTATGACTATGCCATTGATTTGTTGCCGGATGCTAAGCTTCCCAAGAGCAGGTTGTACTCCCTGTCACGTCCTGAGACTCAGGCTATGGCAGAGTACATTCAGGAGAACTTGGCTAAGGGATTTATCAGACCCTCACAGTCCCCAGTTGGGTCGGGGTTCTTCTTCGTGAGTAAAAAGGACGGTTCGTTGCGACCCTGCATCGACTTCAGGGAATTGAACCGTATCACGATTAAAAACTCGTACCCACTGCCTCTCATTTCGGTTTTGTTTGACCAGCTTCGTACTGCCACCATTTTTTCTAAGATTGACCTACGCGGTGCTTACAATCTAATCCGAATAAGAGAGGGGGATGAATGGAAGACTGCCTTTAATACCCACTCAGGGCATTATGAATATTTGGTGATGCCTTTTGGGCTCTCTAATGCCCCGGCAGTCTTTCAGGAATTCATGAACGATGTGCTCAGGGAATATTTGGATAGATTCTTAGTTGTTTATCTAGATGACATCCTAATCTTCTCTCATTCCCTGGAGGAACATCGGAAGCATGTACGCTTAGTCCTCCAGAAACTCAGAGACCACCAGCTTGGGGCGAAGCTGGAGAAGTGCGAGTTTGAAGTCCAGCAAATCGCATTTCTAGGGTATATTATCTCCTCAGAAGGTTTCCAAATGGAGGGTTCTAAGGTACAGGCAGTCCTGGATTGGGTGCAGCCCACTAGTTTGAAGGCGCTTCAGCGTTTTCTGGGCTTTGCGAATTTTTATAGACGGTTTATCGCTGGATTTTCGTCTATAGTGGCCTCCTTGGTGGCACTCACTAAGAAAGGGGCGGATGTTGCTCACTGGTCTTGTGAGGCCAAAGCGGCCTTTGCCCGTCTCAAAAGGGCATTTGTCTCGGCCAAGGTGCTGCGACACCCAGATCCAGAGCGTCCTTTTGTGGTAGAAGTGGATGCCTCTGAGATAGGTATTGGGGCAGTGCTCTCTCAGATGGGGGTATCTGATAATCGCCTTCATCCCTGTGCTTACTTTTCCCGTAAATTTTCGTCTGCCGAGATTAATTATGATGTGGGTAACCGGGAATTGTTGGCTATAAAGGATGCACTCGGGGAGTGGAGACACTGGCTTGAGGGGGCTAATTTTGTGGTCTCAATTCTCACCGACCATAAGAATCTGGCATATTTAGAGTCAGCGAAGCGGCTCAATGCCAGGCAGGCACGATGGGCTTTGTTTTTTGCTCGCTTTAATTTTTTGATAACATATCGCCCTGGGTCAAAAAACATCAAGGCTGATGCGCTCTCGCAGAGTTTTGCTCCAGTTCAAGAGACCACCGAGGAGCCATTGCCCATTGTGTCCCCATCATGTATTAAAGTGGGCATTACCCAGGACCTCTTGTCATTAGTCCTTAGAGCACAGGAGCAGGCTCCTCCAGATCTTCCGGTAGGTCTCTTGTTTGTGCCTCCTAGGTTAAGACAGCGAGTGTTCCTGGAATTCCATGCCAAGAGGTCGGCAGGGCATCCGGGTATTGCCAGAACTCGGGAGTTGCTGTCTAGGGCGGTGTGGTGGCCCTCGGTGGCTAGGGATGTGGATCAGTGGGTTCGGGCATGTGACGTTTGTGCCCGAAATAAAACTCCTAGAGGGGTTCCTGTCGGCCCATTACATCCACTCTCTATTCCGTCTAAGCCATGGACCCACATTTCCATGGATTTTGTGGTGGACTTGCCCAAATCCTCGGGGATGACAGCCATTTGGGTTGTCGTTGACAGGTTTTCGAAGATGGCGCATTTCGTTCCACTGGTTGGGTTGCCATCGGCCAGACGCCTGTCTGAGTTATTTATGCAGCATGTTGTGCGCCTCCACGGGTTGCCACTTGATGTGGTCTCTGACCGTGGATCCCAGTTTTTGGCCAAATTCTGGAGGGCATTTTGTTCTGATCTCCAGATTTCTGTGAGCTTGTCGTCAGGCTACCATCCACAGTCTAATGGGCAGACTGAGAGGGTGTACCAGTCCTTGGAGCAGTTCCTCAGGTGTTATGTCTCCAAGTGTCATACTGACTGGGTTGCTCATCTGTCCATGGCGGAGTTTGCCTATAACAACGCGGCTCACTCTGCTACATGGATCTCTCCCTTCCTTTGTGTGTATGGGCATCATCCTAAGGCCAATTCTTTTGACCCCCTGGATTCCACGCCTGGTGGTTCCTCTGTTGTTTCGGTCCTTAGGGGTATTTGGAGGAAAGTGAAGAAAGCCCTTGTGTCTGTGTCATTAGTGACCAAAATGGTTTTTGATAAGCGGAGAAGACCCTGCAGCTTCAAATTAGGAGACTTCGTCTGGTTGTCCACCAAGAATTTGAAGTTGAGACAGCCATCTCATAAGTTAGGCCCCCGGTTTATCGGCCCTTATAAGATCACCAGGGTTATCAATCCGGTGGCATTTCAGTTAGATCTGCCCCGTTCATTGGGTATCAATAAAACATTTCATTGTTCCCTTTTAAAACTGGCGGTTAGTAATCCTTCTTCCAGTGGAAGACCTTCTCCTCTTCTGATACGGGGTCAGAGGGAGTTTGTGGTTGAAAGGGTTCTTGACTCCAAGATGGTTCGGGGTCGGCTGTCATTTTTGGTGCACTGGAAGGGGTATGGCCCGGAGGAGCGGTCGTGGGTGCGCAGTTGTGATCTTCATGCCCCCAGACTGATACGCTCTTTCTTCTCGCAGTTCCCCGATAAACCCGGTGGTAGGGGTTCTTTGACCCCTCGTCAGAGGGGGGGTACTGTTAGGATCTCCTGCTCTGTGCTGCCACGTCGCCATGGCAACCGGGAGGCAAGTGTTAGCGAAGTAACCTGAGCGCAGCTGATACTCCGGTCCGGGTTTTTACTGTGTAGTGGTTACAGGCTCTGTGCACGGCAGGGAATCCGGCGCTGGTTTTGTGCTCACAGTCTGTGAGGTCTGAGTGGGGCGTGGACAGCACCTGCTATATAAACCATCCTCTCAGGCTAGGCAAATGCTGCTGAATCTTTGTTTGTTAGTCAGTTCCAGAGAGTTAGCTAGTACTGTGTGACTTTGTATTTACTTGTTGCTTACTGCGAATAGGCCTTGGGATTCGGTACTTCATTCTGCCAATCCGAACCTAGCAGTAAGACTGGAGTCAGTTGTTTGACCTGCTGGGGTTCTTTTGCTATTCTGTGAACCCAGCAGGTTTGCGGCTGTACTCTCAGACCTGCTTGCTTAATCCTCCCTCACTGTGCAGGGCGTCCAGGTGTCAGTTTAGTGGCAGTAAGCTGAACCTGTGCCCTGCAAGTGGGGGTTAGGATTGTGGATACTCTCCTTGTGTCTATATTTCTATCTCTGACCAAGGAGTTTATTCCCACACCCGTTGGTAACCCTTTGGGGTTTTTTCTGTTGCTCTTAGCAACATAATTTCAGGTGCTCCACATGTTAAATCACTACACCTCGCTTCATTGTCGAGCTCAACCCCCTCAAAACTGTCGAGATGATAGTGGACTTCAGGAAGAAGTCATCTAGTGCACCTCCGCTAACGATTGCTGACAGTGTGGTATCGCTAGTGGACTCCTTCAAGTTTCTAGGGACCACAATCTCCCGGGACCTTAAATGGGGGTCCAACGCTGACGCCACTGTTGGGAAAGCGCAGCAGAGGTTGTTCTTTCTCAGGCAACTAAGGAAGTTCAACATCCCACAGAAGCTTCTGCTACTCTTCTACTCCGCGATTGTGGAGTCGGTACTGTGCTCCTCGATACTCATATGGTACAGCTCCGCCAGCGCGAGGGACAGATGCAGGCTCCAAAAGGTGGTCAGAACCGCAGAGAAGATCATCGGGGCCGACCTTCCCTCAGTCCAGGACCTGTACTTGTCCAGAGCTAAAAAGCGGGCAATGAAGATAGTAAAAGACCAGCTACACCCCGGCCACAGCATGTTTAACTTGCTTCCTTCAGGCAGGCGTTACAGGGCCGTCCCCGCCAGGTCCGCCAGAAGCCTCAAAAGTTTCTTTCCCCAAGCGGTCCGCCTGCTGAACTCCTGAACATTGACTGACTAGACGTACATGTAACTCACTTGTGTTCCTACCGTATACCCTATCTGTGTGACTTTGCTTACCCCCCCACCTGCTTATCTGTTACCTACTTGGCTGTTGTAAAGCAAACCGAAGACAAATTCCTAGTATACGCAAGTATACCTGGCCAATAAACCTGATAAACCTGATTCTGATGCATTGTCCGCTCTATTCCATCTGAGCATTCCTGACACTAGGGAGACACCCAATTCCTGAGCCTTTGGGCTTCTCCGTTCACTTTGTGTTTATTAGTTATTCCATCACCTCCTGTGTATGTTATGTTATACTGTCTGTGAGTTCGTTTGCTTCGCTTCCCTCTCTGTTCATACACTGGTATACTCCTGTTAGCACTGGTGTGCGTAACAGTAGCACACTGAATGAGCCGAAATTCACATTGTAGCACACGGTATGAGCCGAAATTCACATTGTAGCACACTGAATGAGCCGAAATTCACCTTGTAGCAAACTGAATGAGCTGAAATTCACCTTGAAGCACACTGAATGAGCAAAAATTCACATTGTAGCACACTGAATGAGCCGAAATTCACATTGTAGCACACTGAATGAGCCGGAATTCACATTATAGCACACTGAATGAGCCGAAATTCACCTTGTAGCACACTGAATGAGCCGAAATTCACCTTGTAGCACACTGAATGAGCCAAAATTCACCTTGTAGCACACTGAATGAGCCGAAATTCACCCTATAGCACACTGAATGAGCCGAAATTCACCTTGTGGAACACTGAATGAGCCAAAATTCACCTTGTAGCACACTGAATGAGCCGAAATTCACATTGTAGCACACTGAATGAGCCGAAATTCACATTGTAGCACACTGAATGAGCCGAAACTCACATTGTAGCACACGGTATGAGCCAAAATTCACATTGTAGCACACTGAATGAGCCGAAATTCACATTGTAGCACACTGAATGAGCCGAAATTCACCTTGTAGCACACTGAATGAGCCGAAATTCACCTTGTAGCACACTGAATGAGCTGAAATTCACCTTGTAGCACACTGAATGAGCCGAAATTCACATTGTAGCACACTGAATGAGCCGAAATTCACCTTGTAGCACACTGAATGAGCTGAAATTCACCTTGTAGCACACTGAATGAGCCGAAATTCACATTGTAGCACACTGAATGAGCCGAAATTCACCTTGTGGCACACTGAATGAGCCAAAATTCACCTTGTAGCACACTGAATGAGCCGAAATTCACCTTGTAGCACACTGAATGAGCCGAAACTCACATTGTAGCACACGGTATGAGCCGAAATTCACATTGTAGCACACTGAATGAGCCGAAATTCACCTTGTAGCACACTGAATGAGCTGAAATTCACCTTGTAGCACACTGAATGAGCCGAAATTCACATTGTAGCACACTGAATGGGCCGAAATTCACATTGTAGCACACTGAATGAGCCGAAATTCACATTGTAGCACACTGAATGAGCAAAAATTCACATTGTAGCACACTGAATGAGCCGAAATTCACATTGTAGCACACGGTATGAGCCGAAATTCACATTGTAGCACACTGAATGAGCCGAAATTCACCTTGTAGCACACTGAATGAGCTGAAATTCACCTTGTGGCACACTGAATGAGCCGAAATTCACATTGTAGCACACTGAATGAGCCGAAATTCACATTTTAGCACACTGAATGAGCCGAAATTCACATTGTAGCACACGGTATGAGCCGAAATTCACATTGTAGCACACTGAATGAGCCGAAATTCACCTTGTAGCACACTGAATGAGCTGAAATTCACCTTGTAGCACACTGAATGAGCCGAAATTCACCTTGTAGCACACTGAATGAGCCGAAATTCACATTGTAGCACACTGAATGAGCCGAAATTCACATTGTAGCACACTGAATGAGCAAAAATTCACATTGTAGCACACTGAATGAGCCGGAATTCACATTATAGCACACTGAATGAGCCGAAATTCACCTTGTAGCACACTGAATGAGACGAAATTCACCTTGTAGCACACTGAATGAGCCAAAATTCACCTTGTAGCACACTGAATGAGCCAAAATTCACCTTGTAGCACACTGAATGAGCCGAAATTCACCTTGTAGCACACTGAATGAGCCGAAATTCACCTTGTAGCACACTGAATGAGACGAAATTCACATTGTAGCACACTGAATGAGCCGAAATTCACATTGTAGCTCACTGAATGAGCCGAAACTCACATTGTAGCACACTGAATGAGCCGAAATTCACATTGTAGCACACGTATGAGCCGAAATTCACATTGTAGCACACTGAATGAGCCGAAATTCACCTTGTAGCACACTGAATGAGCTGAAATTCACCTTGTAGCACACTGAATGAGCCGAAATTCACCTTGTAGCACACTGAATGAGCCGAAATTCACATTGGAGCACACTGAATGAGCCGAAATTCACATTGTAGCACACTGAATGAGCCGAAATTCACATTGTAGCACACTGAATGAGCCGAAATTCACATTGTAGCACACGGTATGAGCCGAAATTCACATTGTAGCACACTGAATGAGCCGAAATTCACATTGTAGCACACTGAATGAGCCGAAATTCACATTGAATGAGCTGAAATTCACCTTGTAGCACACTGAATGAGACGAAATTCACATTGTAGCACACTGAATGAGCCGAAATTCACATTGTAGCACACTGAATGAGCCGAAATTCACATTGTAGCACACGGTATGAGCCGAAATTCACATTGTAGCACACTGAATGAGCCGAAATTCACATTGTAGCACACTGAATGAGCCGAAATTCACCTTGTAGCACACTGAACGAGCTGAAATTCACCTTGTAGCACACTGAATGAGCCGAAATTCACATTGTAGCACACTGAATGAGCCGAAATTCACATTGTAGCACACTGAATGAGCTGAAATTGTGACAGCAGGACAGCCAGAGTGACGACAGGGAGAGAGACAGTGACGACAGGAAGAGAGACAGTGACGATAGGGAGAGAGTGACGACGGGGAGAGAGACAGTGACGACAGGGAGAGAGACAGGGAGGGAGAGTGACGACAGGGAGAGAGAGACAGTGACGACAGGGAGAGTGACGACGGAGAGACAGTGACGACAGGGGGAGAGAGTGACGACAGGGAGAGTGACGACAGGGAGAGTGACAACAGTGATGACATGGAGAGTGACGACAGTGACGACAGAGGAAGAGAGAGTGACGACAGTGAGAGTGACGACAGTGATGACAGGGAGAGTGACGAGAGGGAGAGTGACGAGAGAGAGAGACAGTGACGACAGAGAGAGAGTGACGACAGAGAGAGAGTGACGACAGGGAGAGTGACGACAGGGAGAGTGACGGCAGGGAGAGTGACGACAGTGACGACAGGGAGAGTGACGACAGGGAGAGTGACGACAGGGAGGGTGACGACAGTGACGACAGGGAGAGACAGTGACGACAGGGAGGGTGACGACAGAGACAGTGACGACAGGGACAGCAGGGAGATAGGTGACAGCAGGGGAACAATACCTTAAATGTTGCTGGCAGCAGTGAGCTGGCGCCGGGCGGCTGGTGAGCGGGAGCAGCGGGCGGCTGGTGAGCGGGGCCGGCGGCCAGCTGGTTAGTGGGAGCGTCGGGCGGCTGGTGAGCGGCGTGCGCGGGCGGCTGGCAGCGGTTAGCGGCTGTGAGCTAATTCAGCGCTCTACATAGCTGCCGGCCGCCGCGCAGGGACGGGGAGCACAATGTGCAGCAGGATGCCACTTCCCTCGCCTCCTGCTGCACTTTCTGGGCTCATTTCCTGGTCAGTGGAAGAAGTGGCGGTATACCATACCGCCGTATACCGCCTCACTTCGACCACTGTATGTATATATATATATATATATATATATATATATATATACATATACATACATATGTATGTATATATATATATATATATATATATATATACATACATATATACACATACAGTATACTGTATATATACATATATACACATAGATATATACATATATATATACATACACACACACACACACACACACACACACACACACACACACACACATATATATATATATATATGTGATAACCTAGAACCTAATACAGCTAGCCTTACTGTTTGTTTTTCCCTCTGCTGCTGGTGGGCTCTACTTTACAATAGGGATGCTGGCTGGGCACAGGCTGGCTCCACAGTCCACACACTGTCCTCTTTGATTCTGGCAGCCTGCGCGTCCAGCCAATGACTGAGCCGCAGGCTGCTGCTCCACAGACTATTGGACAGCTGAGCCGTCGCTCAGCTGTCCTTCCTGTTTACACTCTCTGAGTGCGGCTCCAGCATTTTAATGCTTTGGTGAGCCGCGAGCCGCCGGGGGACATATCTCAGCCGCTGCCCTGCGTGTGGAGCGGCTGCGCTGGGAAAGCTGCACCGCAGTTCGGACCAGAGATCTGATCTGCGGCGGCAGCGGTGGCGGGGGGCCCTTTTGAAAAAGAGGGCCTGGGGTACTTATCCCCGGGGCCCCCCCTCTTAATTCGGCTCTGGCTGCAGCACCACTGTCTGTCTGCTGGAGGGGGAGGGGGCCCATAGACATCAGTGTACTAGGACCCAAGATTTCTGTTGCCAGCCCTGCTCTCCCTCCCACCCCCAGCATATGTGGTGGGCTCCTCCTCCGATGCGACATATGTATAGTTTGAGAAGCGGGTGAGACAGTGATCCAGTGTGCTTCAGCGCTGCCCGTGGAGGAAGATGGTGTAAGTTAGACATACACACACACACACACACACACGCACTCTCTCTCGGAATGATCTACCTGGCGTAATGTGTTTAAGGGGCTTTTCCTGGCGTAATGTGTTCAAGGTGCTCTACCTGGCATAATATGTTTAAGTGGCTCTACCTGGCATAACGTGTATAAGGGGTACTACTGTGTGGTGTAATGTGAATAATGAATACTACTGTGTGGTGTAATGTGAGTAATAGATGCTACTGTGTGGTGTAATGTGAGTAATGGACACAACAGCATGGTGTAATGTTAATAAGGGACACTACTAATTGGAGTAATGTGCATTGGTACTATTATGTGGTAACGCACCTATATTATGTGGTAAAGCCACACCCCTATATATTGGTGCATGCCTTCAGTGTGCACTGTCCCTATTTGAAATATGGAGGGTGTAAAATTCTCTCTCTGGCATAGGGCACCAAAATATCTAGTTACTACCCTGCTGAAAGGAGCTGATAAGGTTTTCAAGGGAAGTCATGTAAATGGAGAAGAGGAGAGGGCAAGGACAGACTTGGGCTGGGCACTAACAAGTAGAGGTAGAATCAAAGACAGAAAAGGAATGGTTACTAAGATAAAACGTTGGCACTATTTATACAATTTTACAAAATTTACCTCGTGGACCTTTCTGTAAGTAGACCCTTGATCACTTGCAGTGTAGTCTCAGGGGCATTTTGGAGGCAGAAGCCCAATCTCTTATCAAATAACTTGTATTTTGGTGTTATTACCTGTATATCATTTACGTTAGATCCTTACAAGCAAGAGTTAATGGTGGATGTGAAAGTATGGTGTGTAGAGAAATACTGTATGTATAAAGATGATAATAATCTACATTTTCATTTGTCAAAACATTTTCCATTTGTTCTTTTGGATGAGACAGAAAAATTATGTATCTGTTGTT
This sequence comes from Pseudophryne corroboree, assembly GCF_028390025.1. Lineage (NCBI taxonomy): Eukaryota > Metazoa > Chordata > Amphibia > Anura > Myobatrachidae > Pseudophryne > Pseudophryne corroboree. The sequence goes on along the minus strand of NC_086445.1, from coordinate 380,945,696 downwards.
TTTAGTACTTCCTCTGCTTGCTTTTACTTAACCCAAAGCGTTATTTTTAAATATTTAATGTCATTTAAATTGAGCATAATTAATAGAAAGAGAAAAGAGAGGATAAAGAGGAAGTTTGGGAGTTAAAAAATGTAAATGTCAAAAAAAAAGATCCCTCAAGTAATAGAGAAACAGTCAGCGAAACAGAGAGTATTTTACCCATAGCATGCCGTACAGTACATTAATACAAAAAAAATGATTCTATCTATCTATCTATCTATCTATCTATCTATCTATCTATCTATCTATCTATCTATATATCTATCTATCTATCCATCCATCCATCTAGTACCATTCCCTAGTTATAGACAAATAGCCTCTACCAACCACAAGGTTCCATGACCAGATCCAGGCATTGCTTTCTTTTGGGTATTGTGTGTGGCTTCTGGGTTACCTCTTTGTTGGTTACAATGGCTGGATCCTCCTGAATGCTTAATTTGGATCAAGATTGCTGGATAGGGTGTTATCTCAGAGTTCCATGCTATAGGATTGCCAGAAGATGAATAAGATCATTGTAGGTCACAGGAATATTCTAGATAGATTTGTCCTGTAGAATTAGGCAGGATCTTCAGAAGAAGTTTTGTTTTATTTACCCAAAAATAAATCTTTAACCACTTAACTGATGGGGGTTTTTTATACGAAATGGGCCTCAATTTGTTGTTGTTGTTGTTGTTGTTGTTGTTGTTGTTTTTTTCAACTTTAATTATATAAAAAACATTATTAAAATATTTAGGCCCAAATGTATTAAGACTTAAGAAGTGATTATAGTCGAGACGGATAGAGAGTAATAAAGCACCAGCCAATCAGCTCCTAACTGTCATTTTTCAAACACAGCCTGTTAAATGACAGGAAGCTGATTGGCTTATCACTCTTTATCCATCTCCACTGTATAATTTTTAAGGCTTAATACATGTGGACCCATGTACCCATTGTAAAATTACCTCACACTACAATTGGCAATAGACCGCAACAGCACTACATTAGCATTACCCACCCACACCCCTAGTGATGATAGATCCCCATTTATGTACCTCCACACTCACAATAATAGATCCCTGGCATACACATAACCCTCCCCTCCTTACCCAGTAACCAGTATTATTTTTTAACTATTTTAAAACCCCTCCATGTCCCAGTGTGAATATTTTTATTGGGCATTATATGGTATACCCACCGCGAGCCACAGTTCCAGTAGAGACCACTCTCTGACCCCCCAACCCCCATGGGGCATTACCCCACCCCACATGTAGAGCATGGTGGCGCATGGATCAGGGAGGGCTTATGATCTGTCATCGTGCTGCAACTGATCTCATGCACTTGCAGCTAAGTTCCCGTCCTCACATTTTTGTCCTCATGCATGTACCCTAGGATGCCATTTGCACAGAATTCTGTGTTGTGATTCTGGCAGTGATGTCCCAGGCGGCTGCATCACTGCAGGAAGGGGGGATGAAAAGGAGGAATTCAGTTTTGCACATGTGCAAAAGTAATTTTCTCTAGAAAAGTAGCAGGACGGCACGGTTATGGGATGCAACCGAGTCTGCTTAAAGCCCAACTGGCTGCGCAACCATTCCAGTTACAGTAAGTGGTAAAAGAACTGTTACATACAACACTCATTTTAAGATAGAATATGTCACAAACACTTGGGGCATTTTTGCCTTTTATATGCAGGTTAATACACATAGGTTTGTACTGGCTAACCTAACTTCCCTGTCTCTTACACTTATTCTGCATATGTATCAACTTGAGCTAACAATGGGGGTAATTCCAAGTTGATCGCAGCAGGAATTTAGTTAGCTATTGGGCAAAACCATGTGCACTGCAGGAGTGGCAGATATAACATGTGCAGAGAGAGTTAGATTTGGGTGGGGTGTGTTCAAACTGAAATCTAAATTGCAGTGTAAAAATAAAGCAGCCAGTATTTACCCTGCACAGAAACAAAATAACCTACCCAAATCTAACTCTCTCTGCAAATGTTATATCTGCCCCCCCTGCAGTGCACATGGTTTTGCCCAATTGCTAACAAACTTGCTGCTACGATCAACTCAGAATTACCCCCAGTGTCCTCAGAGGCAGGATAATCTGTTTTTGTTTTTTCCCCTATATATGCAATGTCTGGGTAAAGGGAGGATCAAACCTCTGTCGACCCTGGTTCCACAAATATGTGTTAGGAGATTTATCTATAAACCACCACCCAAAAAAGCTTCCAGAATTCCTGTGACTAGGTCCAACACCCCTGCTAGCAAAAATAGCCTTCATAGGGGCAGTAGGTAGCTTAAACCTGAATAAACATTCTTTATGCTGCCTCTTTTGAAGCCATCATAACTACAATGCAGCATTTTATAGAAGTGACTCACCAGATCCAGAATAACCAACCTGTGAAGAAAAACTTAAAGCATCTGTCCAGAGCAACCAACAACGCACAACTGCAAAATAGAAAAAGAAGGGTGAGGACATAAGGTGCATACTTCCCGTACGGAATCATTCAGGGCAAGGAGCTGGGAGAAGGCAGAGGAGTCTTTACAGGGGACTCTTGCGTTGATTTGTTCTGGTCTGCGATGGGGGACTACAGATATCCATAGCAGGTAATAGTACCCCCACAAACACTTTAATCACACAAGTGCGTGGATCTTTTCCTATTTTTCAGTCTTCTAGCATCTTCTGTCTTTTCCCCACTGGGTTTCGTGATGTTCCTTGAGAGTTCTTCTCCACTTATGGGCCGCCACCAGACTCCTTGTGTTTTGCTCATGGCAGCTGATAAAAGCTGGAGCAGCCAGCACAATTTTTTTTTAAAAAGAGCCAATTTCAAAAATCCTTCCCATCTATTTCTGGGATCCCTCCCTGCAGTTCACCCTGTGGGTGTTCATGTGTATGCTTTCTGACTATATTTATACAATTTGACACTGTCCAATAATCTCCTCTATTTTTGGGACATCTTAGAACCAGGGAGACTTCTAGAAGTAGAGAAAATGAGACCTATTGGAACTATTTGTATCTGATGTGCACTTGTTTGACATATTGAAGTGCCAGTATTCAGCATACTTCTCATGCGTCCAAAACATTTGGGGTGGCATGGATGGACATTCTCTGGTGGTTGATTCTTAAAGATTCACCCTTACTAACCCATTTAAAAGTTGTAATTCACTTATTCATACTATTGTGATAAAGGAAAGGATCATCATGGTGGATAAGATCCTATTTTTCTACATAAAGGATGTATTATATTCTTGTTTCATTGAAAGCACCTGTATAAGGGTATCCATCTCTGATCTTGTGTTATGCACTTTGACACATTGTTATGGAACGCTAGCACTATTCATGTGAGACTCCTAGAGCCGATGTGAGGGTCTTCTGGCAATAACAGACCCCCGCTGTTCCCTTAGTGCTTGATGCGCACACTGGTACTTAGGTTACTGCCTGGACTTAAACCTCAAGCAGTAGGGTCTCACACGATAGGCTAGAGACCAAGGGTAATGAACAGGATCTTTGCTCACTGGAGCACAAAGGGTTATGGTCTGGACTGGGTCGCGATCTCAGCCCGAGCCGAGGGCAAAGAGAGATTGTATGCAGGCACTTTTCAGATGGTATGAACACTGTGCAGTTAGTACACTCTGAGGGCTGAATACGGGAACAGAGGAATGGCAAGTGGAGGGTAAATACACTGTAACAAGAGGTAGATCACAGGCAGCACAAGGACCAGGACATAAATGTGAATGGGTAAGGAATCCGGCAGAGTATCCACAGGACAGGCAACATCTGTGGACAGGGACCAACAGCTTACACTAACAGGCCCAAGCTATAACCTGCAGAGTGGTGCAGATCTGGCTGCCTTTTAACAGGGTAAAGCACCAATCAAGGCAGTCAGGTTGAGGAGGTCCCTAATTGATTAACTTCCTGAAGCTGTAATGCTGGACGTAGCACACGCGTCCGGCTGCTAGGGAACAGCAGCCCCAGAATTCCCTGCAGCCATCCGACCTCCTGGTCGCATAGTGTTCGCCGGGGAAGCTGGCCAGAAGCTCTGGGATCTGTTGGCGAGATGAGCCGTGGCAGCATATCTTGAGGGTTGGTAGCTTTCTCTGTGCTACTAAGGGTACAATGTTTATACTGTGTTTATTCATATTTTATCCTTTCATACAACTGTACGTAATTGGCAGTTTTTTTGACATGCCCTCTCTGAATTTTGCCTATGTGGAAACGCCAGGTTACAGCCCAATTACTGCCCTTTAGTGACAAGTGGAAATGAGATTGAAATGTGGAAAGCTCTACATCGCTCATACTTGCAAATGCTGGATCCCAAGCTTACACAGCGCAATAACACAGAAGATATGCCTAAAATAGTGGTGGCTGCAGGGGGGGCAATTAGCATAATTTACATGCTGGCTGGTTACCCCAGGTATTGGCAGTACTGTGTGTATCAAGCCACCGTGCGGCACCCAAGACTCAGCATTAGGCTTCATTCTCCTTCTAAGCCCGCCCCCAGATTCCTGTGAAACTAGTCAGTGGGAGTCTGTGGGCAGGCTTAGAAGCAGAGTGAAGTAGAGTGCTGAGTCTGGAGTGCCGCATAATGATATTTCCCAGTGCTGCATCTGCCTCCAGCCAATTATTGCATACTGTAGGTTCTGTTAGCCGTAGGACTGACTGCACCGCTAAAGCTATGCCTGGAGCTATTCAATTAATACTGCTAACCCATGCAGAAAGCCCCAGAGAGTGCACTTAATGCAGAATTTTTCTTACAGCCTCTGGATTTGTAAGGAAAAAGCCACATTAAGTGCACCCCCTCTGGCTTACCACGCAGGGTAACCCATAGATATTTGGCCACTTGATACAGAATCTATCAGTTAACATGCGCTAGCCATGGGCTTAGCGTGCGTGGAAACTGGCTAATAATTGAATAGCTCCACCTGTTAAACCTGGATCTCTAGCTATGTGGTAAGCCCCACTGCTAATTGAATCTGCCTCTAAGAGTAATGAAAATACTCGCTTTTTAAGTGAGGCATGTAATTGCTAATGCAATGAAGTCTAGTAATGAATGGGAACTTAAAACGTATATACATTATGCACACCATACACCTGCCAGTTTGGGTTATTAATTCACTATTATATATCATCACCTCAGCATTTTAAAACCATACATAAAGGCTAGCATTTTTTTTTGCAATAAACCTACATTTGCACAATTTAGAATTCCCTGCAGTGCAAGAATGATAAGCCTATTGGAGGTGTGACAAGTGCAGTGCATGCATGGCATGGAATACTAATGAACTCTATATAACTGCTTGTGATAACAGCCTCTCATCTTTCTCCTTAATATGCCCTTGGACTAAGTGTGGAACACTCTCACTGTATCTTCCAACTTACTGGCAGTTGGGACAGCCATGTAGAACGGCAGCTGCATGTGTAAATGATTATGTAAAATAATCATAGAACATCTGCATAAAACTATACACAAAACAACACTAAATGCAAAGAATGTTTTAACGTTAAAAAAAAAGTATTGCATTAATGCAGTACTCAAGATTTTTCTTTACAGATGCTGGGAAAAATGAAAGAATTAAAGTCATCATTATATGCCATTCATATATTCAGTAAAGACAGATATCTCAGTGTACTGTGCACTGCAGAAGTACTGTATGTACTGGTTCACTAAAATTCTAAATGGTGACATTCAAACTAAACAAATTACCAACAACAATGTCTCTCTACTGCCCTCTAGTGAAACTTCTTATAAATTGTACTCTTCTTGAACAGTTTAATAACAAAATAGAAACTATTTTGCATGTATATTCTCTAAATACTGTAAAATTATAGAAGCAATGATTGAGATTCATAACCAATCTATACCTATATAATATTTATCAATAATAATAATATTATTATTATTATTATTATTATTATTATTCAACAGTGTAATTATATATATATAGTTTAATATGGATCATGAGCATACGTGGAACCGCTTTCATTTAACACAAGTATTCTAAAAACAAAAAAGTATTGTAACTTTATATGCACTGGAAATTTAAATCACTTGGTATTATTTTGCAATTGTTTCTTAAACAATTTAATTATTGTTGCTTTGCAGTATATGTATTAAATTGCACAATATTTTGACCTAGGCTAAAAGTTACTTAATACACCTAAAAAATGTTTTATTACAATATGTAAATATACTATTTTATTAATCACAATAGTTTTAAAAAGAAATAAGTTACACAATATATAAATCAATGTGCTCATCCCTATATAAGAGCAAAGTAACTTTAAACTGCTTAGCCATTTCACAGCATAGGTCCTTGGCAAAATTAGACCTCCCACTTTCGCTAATGCTTTCAAATTGTATGTTTTCTCCCAGTTATTCTTTTACTTGACATCAGAGAATAAGCACCAGTTCATTGTTGCCATGGCTACAAATTATAGTTATCTTTTTTCTATTCCTGTATCTCTGATGGCTTGATTTTATCTGAAATGTTGCAGCAAACACACACATTTTCTTTAGTGCTTCCAAAAGATTAAAAACATTACATTTTTTATCAGATGTGATCATTTTAATGTGGAAGGACACAAATCATGCTATATTTGCATATTGACAGAGTTTTACTTTCATTAGAGTGATGTTACTTTTTTTTCATAATGCTGTACTCTGAAGTAATGTGCAGATGCTTAGGGGTAGCCTACGCTTACTAAAGGTTGTGTTGGTTTTTTTTAATCAGTTTTGCAATCTGCCCATTTACTAAAGGCGAAACAAATGTTAAAAGGACCAAGAGACTTTAGAACATGGGAGCAAACTATTGATTATTTCTCTAACGTCCTAAGTGGATGCTGGGGACTCCGTAAGGACCATGGGGATTAGCGGCTCCGCAGGAGACTGGGCACAACTATAAAGAAAGCTTTTAGACTACTGGTGTGCACTGGCTCCTCCCACTAAGACCCTCCTCCAGACTTCAGTTAGATTCTTGTGCCCGGCTGAGCTGGATGCACACTAGGGGCTCTCCTGAGCACCTAGAAAGAAAGTATATTTAGGTTTTTTATTTTCAGTGAGATCTGCTGGCAACAGACTCACTGCAGCAAGAACGAAGAGGTCCGGAAAATCGGCGGCAGAAGACTTCAGTCTTCACCAAAATAGCGCACAGCACTGCAGCTGTGCGCCATTGCTCCTCATGTACACCTCACACTTCGGTCACTGATGGGTGCAGGGCGCTGGGGGCGCCCTGAGGGCAATAAATAACACCTTGGCTGGCAAATATACATCATATATAGTCCTAGAGGCTATATAGATGTAAAATTACCCCTGCCAGTATTACAGAAAAAGCGGGAGAAAGTCCGCCGAAAAGGGAGCGGGGCTTCTCCCTCAGCACACTGGCGCCATTTTTCCCTCACAGTTCCGCTGGAAGGAAGCTCCCTGGCTCTCCCCTGCAGTCTGAATACTACAGAAGGGTAAAAAAGAGAGGGGGGGCACTAAATTTAGGCGCAGTATAGTTATAATATATACATAAGATATATAAAAAAGCAGCTATAGGGAAAACACTCATTAATAGTGGGATCCCAGTGTTATATAGCGCTCTGGTGTGTGCTGGCATACTCTCTCTCTGTCTCCCCAAAGGGCTTTGTGGGGTCCTGTCCTCTGTCAGAGCATTCCCTGTGTGTTTGCGGTGTGTCGGTACGGCTGTGTCGACATGTTTGATGAGGAGGCTTATGTGGAGGCGGAGCAGATGCCTGTAAATGTGATGTCACCCCCTGCGGGGTCGACACCTGAGTGGATGGTACTGTGGAAGGAGTTACGTGATAGTGTCGACTCCTTAGATAAAAGGTTTGACGACATACCAAATGTGGGACAGCCGGCTTCTCAGCCTGTGTCTGCCCAGGCGTCTCAAAAGCCATCAGGGGCTCTAAAACGCCCGCTACCTCAGATGGTTGACACAGATGTCGACACGGATACTGACTCCAGTGTCGACGACGATGAGACTAATGTAACTTCTAGTAGGGCCACACGTTACATGATTGAGGCAATGAAAAATGTGTTACACATTTCTGATGTTACCCCCGGTACCACAAAAAAGGGTATAATGTTTGGAGAGAAAAAACTACCAGTAGCTTTTCCTCCATCTGAAGAGTTAAATGAAGTGTGTGAAGAAGCGTGGGCTTTCCCTGATAAAAAGCTGGTAATTTCTAAGAGGTTACTAATGGCGTACCCTTTCCCGCCAGAGGATAGGTCACGCTGGGAAACATCCCCTAGGGCGGATAAAGTGCTCACATGCTTGTCAAAGAAGGTGGCACTACCGTCTCCGGATACGGCCGCCCTGAAGGAATCTGCTGATAGAAAGCAGGAGGCTATCCTGAAGTCTATATATACACACACAGGTGTTATATTGAGACCGGCTATAGCTTCAGCCTGGATGTGCAGTGCTGCTGCTGCGTGGTCAGATTCCCTGTCAGAAAATATAGATACCCTAAACAGGGACACTATTTTGCTAAACGTAGAGCATATAAAAGACGCACTTTTATACATGAGGGATGCACAGAGGGATATTTGCCGGCTGGCATCCAAAATTAGTGCAATGTCCATTTCTGCCAGGAGAGGGTTATGGACTTGGCAGTGGACAGGTGATGCAGATTCCAAACGGCACATGGAAGTTCTGCCTTATAAGGGTGAGGAATTGTTCGGGGATGGTCTCTCGGACCTTGTTTCCACAGCAACAGCTGGGAAGTCTACATTTTTACCCCATGTTCCCTCACAACCAAAGAAAGCACCGTATTATCAGGTACAGTCCTGTAAAGCTGCAGCATACAGTCAGTTCCCAGGAGCAAAAGTCATCCCCCGCTTCCTCTAAGTCCACAGCATGACGCTGGGGCTCCACAGGCGGAGCCAGGTACGGTGGGGGCCCATCTCAAAAATTTCAGCAATCAGTGGGCTCGCTCACGGGTGGATCCCTGGATCCTTCAAGTAGTATCTCAGGGGTACAAACTGGAATTCGAGACGTCTCCCCCCCGCCGTTTCCTCAAATCTGCCTTGCCAACCACTCCCTCAGGCAGGGAGGCAGTGTTACAGGCAATTCAAAAGCTGTATTCACAACAAGTGATAGTAAAGGTGCCCCTACTTCAACAAGGAAGGGGTTACTATTCCACAATGTTTGTGGTACCGAAACCGGACGGTTCGGTGAGACCCATTTTAAATTTGAAATCCTTGAACACGTATATAAAAAAATTCAAGTTCAAGATGGAATCGCTCAGGGCGGTTATTGCAAGCCTGGACGAGGGGGATTACATGGTATCGCTGGACATCAAGGATGCTTACCTACATGTCCCCATTTACCATCCTCACCAGGAGTACCTCAGATTTGTGGTACAGGATTGTCATTACCAATTCCAGACGTTGCCGTTCGGTCTCTCCACGGCTCCGAGGGTCTTTACCAAGGTAATGGCGGAAATGATGATACTCCTTCGAAGGAAGGGAGTTTTAATTATCCCGTACTTGGACGATCTCCTGATAAAGGCGAGGTCCAGAGAGCAGTTGTTGGTAGGGGTAGCACTATCTCGGGAAGTGCTGCAACAGCACGGCTGGATTCTAAACATTCCAAAGTCACAGCTGGTCCCTACGACACGCCTGCTGTTCCTAGGGATGGTTCTGGACACAGAACAGAGAAAAGTGTTTCTCCCGGAGGAAAAGGCCAAGGAGCTGTCATCTCTAGTCAGAGGCCTCCTAAAACTAAAACAGGTGTCGGTGCATCACTGCACGCGGATCCTGGGAAAGATGGTAGCTTCCTACGAAGCGATTCCATTCGGCAGGTTTCATGCAAGAACCTTTCAGTGGGACCTGTTGGACAAGTGGTCCGGATCGCATCTTCAGATGCATCGTCTGATAACCCTGTCTCCGAGGACAAGGGTGTCTCTGCTGTGGTGGCTGCAGAGTGCTCATCTTCAAGAGGGCCGCAGATTCGGCATACAGGACTGGGTCCTGGTGACCACGGATGCCAGCCTTCGAGGCTGGGGAGCAGTCACACAGGGAAGAAACTTCCAAGGACTATGGTCGAGTCAGGAGACTTCCCTACACATAAATATTCTGGAACTAAGGGCCATTTACAATGCCCTAAGTCAGGCAAAACCCCTGCTTCAAAACCAGCCGGTACTGATCCAGTCAGACAACATCACGGCGGTCGCCCATGTAAATCGACAGGGCGGCACGAGAAGCAGGACGGCGATGGCAGAAGCCACAAGGATTCTCCGATGGGCGGAAAATCACGTGATAGCACTGTCAGCAGTGTTCATTCCGGGAGTGGACAACTGGGAAGCAGACTTCCTCAGCAGGCACGACCTCCACCCGGGAGAGTGGGGACTTCATCCAGAAGTCTTTCAAATGATTGTAAACCAGTGGGAAAAACCACAGGTGGACATGATGGCGTCCCGCCTAAACAAAAAGCTAGAAAAATATTGCGCCAGGTCGAGAGACCCGTAGGCGATAGCTGTGGACGCTCTGGTAACACCGTGGGTGTACCGATCGGTTTATGTGTTCCCTCCTCTTCCTCTCACACCAAAGGTACTGAGGATAATAAGGAGAAGAGGAGTAAGAACTATACTCATTGTTCAGGATTGGCCAAGAAGAGCGTGGTGTCCGGAACTTCAAGAAATGATGTCAGAGGACCCATGGCCTCTACCGCTCAGACAAGACCTGCTGCAGCAGGGGCCCTGTCTGTTCCAAGACTTACCGCGGCTGAGTTTGACGGCATGGCAGTTGAACACCGGATCCTGAAGGAAAAGGGCATTCCGGAGGAAGTCATTCCTACGCTGATTAAAGCTAGGAAAGAAGTAACCGCAAACCATTATCACCGCATATGGCGAAAATATGTTGCGTGGTGTGAGGCCAGGAAGGCTCCAACGGAAGAATTTCAGCTGGGCCGGTTCCTGCACTTCCTACAGTCAGGGGTGACTATGGGCCTTAAATTGGGTTCCATTAAGGTCCAGATTTCGGCTCTATCGGTTTTCTTCCAGAGAGAATTGGCTTCCCTACCTGAAGTTCAGACTTTTGTTAAGGGAGTGCTGCATATTCAGCCCCCTTTTGTGCCTCCAGTGGCACCTTGGGATCTCAACGTGGTGTTGGATTTCCTAAAGTCACATTGGTTTGAGCCACTGAAAACCGTGGATTTGAAATATCTCACGTGGAAAGTGGTCATGTTGTTGGCCTTGGCTTCGGCCAGGCGTGTTTCAGAGTTGGCGGCTTTGTCATGTAAAAGCCCTTATCTGATTTTCCATATGGATAGGGCAGAATTGAGGACTCGTCCCCAGTTTCTCCCCAAAGTGGTAGCAGCTTTTCATCTGTACCAACCTATCGTGGTGCCTGCGGCTACAAATGACTTGGAGGCTTCCAAGTTGTTGGATGTAGTCAGGGCCCTAAAAATGTATGTTTCCAGGACAGCTGGAGTCAGGAAGACTGACTTGCTCTTTATCCTGTATGCGCCCAACAAGTTGGGTGCACCTGCTTCTAAGCAGACTATTGCTCGCTGGATCTGTAGTACGATTCAGCTTGCACATTCTGCGTCTGGACTGCCGCATCCTAAATCAGTAAAAGCCCATTCCACGAGGAAAGTGGGCTCTTCTTGGGCGGCTGCCCGAGGGGTCTCGGCTCTTCAACTTTGCCGAGCTGCAACTTGGTCAGGGGCAAACACGTTTGCAAAATTCTACAAATTTGATACCCTGGCTGAGGAGGACCTTGAGTTCTCTCATGCGGTGCTGCAGAGTCATCCGCACTCTCCCGCCCGTTTGGGAGCTTTGGTATAATCCCCATGGTCCTTACGGAGTCCCCAGCATCCACTTAGGACGTTAGAGAAAATAAGAATTTACTCACCGGTAATTCTATTTCTCATAGTCCGTAGTGGATGCTGGGCGCCCATCCCAAGTGCGGATTGTCTGCAATACTTGTATATAGTTATTGCTTAACTAAAGGGTTATTGTTGAGCTATCTGTTGAGAGGCTCAGTTGTTATCATACTGTTAACTGGGTATTGTATCACGAGTTATACGGTGTGATTGGTGTGGCTGGTATGAGGCTTACCCGGGATTCAAAATCCTTCCTAATTGTGTCAGCTCTTCCGGGCACAGTATCCTAACTGAAGTCTGGAGGAGGGTCTTAGTGGGAGGAGCCAGTGCACACCAGTAGTCTAAAAGCTTTCTTTATAGTTGTGCCCAGTCTCCTGCGGAGCCGCTAATCCCCATGGTCCTTACGGAGTCCCCAGCATTCACTACGGACTATGAGAAATAGAATTACCGGTGAGTAAATTCTTATTTTTACATAGCACGTATACAAACCGTAGATTGCATCATCATCAACTTGCAAAGCTGGCTGAAACATACCTAAAACAATGGCTAACCTGCCCAAATAATGGACCTGCACATTGGGCCTAATTCAAACGTGATCGCAGCAGCATATTTGTTAGCAAAAGTGCAAAACCATGTGCACTGCAGGGGGGGGGGGGGGTGTTGAGATATAACATGTGCAGAGAGAGTTAGATTTGGGTGCGGTGAGTTCAAACTGAAATCTAAATTACAGTGTAAAAATAAAGCAGACAGTATTTACCCTGCACAGAAACAATATAACCAATCCAAATCTAACTCTCTCTGCACATGTTATATCTGCCCCCCCTGCAGTGCACATGGTTTTGCCCATTTGCTAACAAGTTTGCTGCTGCAATCAGGTCTGAATTAGACCCATTGACGGATTCAAGGGGTTGCACCCAGGCATATGCCCCCCACTGTCGTTTAGGAACTTTTTTATTTTACTTTTATTTTTATTGCAGCAATGCAGCTGCATAGCCGTCACTAGGATACATCTGCTGCTGGTGGCAGCCGTCCCCTGTGCAGCTGATTGATATCAGCCCAGCTCCACCTTCAGCTTTGCAGGATCAGCATCATAGTGGTGGGATGGCCCAGAGGGTAGGGAAAAGGGTGGCTTCTGTCCCCTGGGCCGTTACAATTTTGGTTATCTAGGTCCAACCCAGCAGCTGCATGGCCATGCACAAGGCGGCTGCGGGAGGCGGCAGGATGCTCCTTTAAGCTCCAGCTGCCCTATGCTGGCTTCAACACCCTGAGTCCCTCAGCTGCATATTCATGATCATGACAGTCACAACATGGTAGGTTGCTGTTCGCTATTGCATGGGAGAAAGCCAAAGTAAAGAAAGTAGGTAATTTCTCTATTGTTTGTTGGAAGGACAAGTGGGAGGCAATGTGTGCTCTGAGATGATTATTGAAGGAGCCGGGGTGGGGGTACTGTGAGGGGATTATTGAGAGGGGACAGTGCATTGAGGAGGGTTGCTGTAACCAGACCTGCCCCACAGACTCACTCCCTGTCACCCACCACATCTGCCCCACAGACTCATGCCCTTTCACTCACCACACCTTTCTTGCAGTCTCACGCCCTATCACCTATCTTTGCCTCTCAGACTCACGCCCTGTCACCCACCACATCTGCCCCACAGACTCATGCCTTGTCACCCACCACATCTGCCCGCAGACTCACGCACTGTCACCCACCATTCCTATCCCTGCAGACGCTTTTACCTTGTCACCCACCCCACACCTATCCCTGCAGATCTTCTTACCATGTCACCCGCCACCCCTGTCCCCTTGGACTCTCACACTAAAACCCACCACACCTGTCTCTGCAGACTCTTTAACCCTGTCACCCACCACACCTGTCCGCCAGCAGACTTTATCACCCTCTTACCCATCTGCTGTCACCCAATTACCCAATTAATGATTTATCTTGATCCTTGTGCCAGCAAGTCAGAACCTCCTCCTCTACAGTGCAGCCTTCCCAGTCACAGCTTCGAGAAGATGGCTCTGCACAGTGAAGGCAAAAACTTTGGCACTGTGACAGAGCTTTTGTTCTCTTGTGTGCATGCACCACCTTCCCGAATATCACTGAGAAGATGGCGCCGCGGAGGAGGAGGGACTCGCTTACCAGCACAAGGTAAGATTCAGAGAGGATGTGTAGATGATGGTGACCGTCCCTTCTGTGTATTGAAGGGGGGTAGATGATTGTGGCTCTGTCTGGTTTCCGTGTATGGGGGGAGAAATGTTGGTGGCTGTGCTTTCTGTGTATGGGGGGGGGGGTGATGGTGGCTGTGCTTTCTGTGTATGGGGGGTGATGGTGGCTGTGCTTTCTGGGTAGGGGGATAGATGTTGGTGGCTGTGCTTTCTGTGTTCGGGGGGAAGGATGTTGGTGGCTGTGCTTTCTGTGTATGGGGGGGGGGAGATGGTGGCTGTGCTTTCTGTGTATGGGGGGGTGATGGTGGCTGTGCTTTCTGTCTATGGGGGGGTAATGGTGGCTGTGATTTCTGGGTAGGAGGATAGATGTTGGTGGCTGTGCTTTCTTGGTCGAGGGGGTGATGGTGGCTGTGCATTCTGTGTATGTGGGTCGCTGATGGTGGCTGTGCTTTCTGTGTATGGGGATAAATGATGGTGGCTGTGCTTTCTGTGTATGGGGTTAAATCAGGCATGTCTAAACTGCGGCCCTCCAGCTGTTGTGAAACTACATATCCCAGCATGCCCTGACACAGTTTTGTTGTCAAGGAATGCTAAAGCTGTGTCAGGGCATGCTGGGATGTGTAGTTTCTCAACAGCTGGAGGGCCGCAGTTTGGACATGCCTGGCTTAAATGATGGTGGCTGTGCTTTCTGTGTATTGGGGGGTAGATGAATGTGGCTATGGTTTCTGTGTATGGGGGGAGGGATGTTGGTGGCTGTGCTTTCTGTGTATGAGGGGAAGGATGTTGGTGGCTGTGCTTTCTGTGTATGGGGTGGTGATGGTGGCTGTGCTTTCTGGGTAGGAGGATAGATGTTGGTGGCTGTGTTTTCTTGGTCAGGGGGGTGATGGTGGCTGTGCTTTCTGTGTATGGGGATAGATGATGGTGGCTTTGCTTTATTGGGGGGGGGGGGTGATGGTGGCTGTGCTTTCTGTGTATGGGGATACATGATGGTGGCTGTGCTTTATTGGTGGGGGGATGATGGTGGCTGTGCTTTCTGTGTATGGGGATAAATGATGGTGGCTGTGCTTTCTGTGTATGGTGATAAATGATGGTGGCTGTGCTTTCTGTGTATGGGGATAAATGATGGTGGCTGTGCTTTCTGTGTATGGGGGGTGATGATGATGGATGTGCTTTCTGTGTATGGGAAGGATAATGGGAAGCTGTGCTTTCTGTGTATGGGGGGGATGATGGTGGCTGTGCTTTCTGTTTATGAGGCGGGATGATGGTGGCTGTACTTTATTTTTAAGGTATGTGCATGTGCGCGTATTTCTAGATTTGTTATTGCATGTAAACAATCGCACAGAGCGCCAGGCACGTCCTAGAACATAAAGTGCTAGTGCCACCCACAGGATAAGGCAGTGGTTCCGAAACCTTGTGCCATGGCACCCTGGGGTGCCTTGTGATGCTTGCGGTGGTGGCTTGGATTGATGGTTCAGGACCAATCCAAATTATTGATGGTCAGTGTAACAGACAAAACCAGTGCTGGTGGCTGCCAATTAAAAAAATATGTGGACAAACAAAAGCAAATCTTGTCCATCCCTACACAACTGAACATAAGGATGGCATGCTGTATAAACACAATTTACTTGATTTTATATTTTTTTCCTACATTTCTCAATAAGAAACTTTTTGCCTAGGGGTGCCATGAAAGAAAACATACTATTACTCTAGGGCGCCGTGATTCAAAAAAGTTTGGGAACCTCTGGGATAAAGGAAAAAAATAATAATATATCTGTAGTACATGAGCCTGGCGTTATCACATTGATTTTTGTCATTGGTTCTGTAACAAAGTATTTGGAAACCCCCCTTTCAAAATCCGGTGTTTGCCACTGTGAACAGCTGTAGTTTTGGGTTTTTCGTCAATGGTTGCAATGAATTCCACTGTAGAAGACAGTCAAAATGTAGTTGGCAGGTGGCAGGCAACAATCGTTTTTTATTTGGAAAGAGAAGCAGATGGTTTGTTCCAGTGGCGTAAGATCCATACGTAAAGTAATGGCCATAGATGTTTTTTCTACCACTTCATGAACTATTTTTTAGATTGGTAGTTATAGGTTGTCCTGACAGCTTACAGCACACATCTTGTAACTTATGTAATAACAACAGAGCAATGATGTCCTGTAAATCCTGACAACCAATAGACAACTAATAAGATAGTAGGTTTGGTAATTAGTGTAGTCCAACTGACACTACAGGGGAGATTAAAATCTCAGCAATTCTCGGTAATGTGCCACAGTGATGTTCAGCCATGCACATCATCGTATTTTCTTTAAACAAAACATTGCTCATTGTTTGGCACACTTCTACAGGGTACCAGGGAAATTTAGAGGATAGTGGTTGTGAAGGAATGCGCTTTCATCCATGCGTTCAGGGAAGCACTTACCAACCATCATGGAGAATGTCCCCTGCCAGTCAGATAACAGTTACAGCATGTGCACTATTTAATTGAATAAACCAATATTCACAAACCAATGTTCACAAACCAATAATCACAAACCAATGTTCACGAAAAGAAACCAATAAATCAATAAAAATTCTGTATATGCCACCTGTTTCCCAACATATGTGTTCTGCTTCTGCATAAGGAGTCTTATGAAAAAGCCAGCCCATGGTTTGGGTGTGAGTGACTAGCAATGAAGACTTGTCCCTCTACACAATGGTACAAATGAGTTCCACCACCTCTCCTGGACCACCTTAAGCCCTGCATACTGTAAGTCTATTTCATGTAGAGGAGTTTTTTGGTGGTCCAGTCTCATCTCCATGCAGGCACACCTGTTAGGAGGTGCCATGGCATGCTGGCAGCAATGCTTTCCTTTATCATATTTAGCCCTATTATAGAGTAGTCAATGTCTGTGATCACTGATGGCTCCAAGATCTATTTCTTCAGTCCAACAAGTCTATGGGCAGATTTATTTTCACATTGTTTTAGTATCACCTGCATCAGGGGCGTTTTAAGAGAGTAGGGGACCCGTGTGCAGCCTCCGTCGCGGGCCCCTTCCTCTCCGGCAGCAGTAGACTCTGGTATAATGCCAGAATCTACCGCGTATGTGCAGGTCTCCAGGAACATGGTGTTCATGCCTTGTTCCCGGAGACACCCCCAGTGCGCATGCGTAAATCACTCGGAAATCAGCTGCAACTCTTCGCTCCAACTCCCCTGTTGCTACCCTTCTGTTGCCCGTGCCTGGCTGGAAGGGAAGATAATACATTTATACAGCAGCGGATACATTCGCCTCTGCGATCTACCAGCGAACAGCACCCCTCCTTCCTCGTCACCCCTACTCTTCTGCTTCCCAGCTGACAGGTAGACTGCTGGGTCTCAATGACTGGGACTGAGAGGGAAAGCAGGGAGAACACTGCAGTCGCGATCTCTCCGACCCCCCTACCCCCCCCAACCAGACAGGACAGAGCACTGAGGACAGATCACCATATCAATGTATGAATAAAGGGCAACCACACGGGAAAACCTGTACAAGACCAAGCGGCTTTGGCCCTCCACCACTGTCACGCTGAGTAAAACTATACCAGCGGCAGTGGTACAAGAAAATCAGGCTGCATGTGTGATATAGGCCCTCATTCCGAGTTGTTCGCTCGCAAGCTGCTTTTAGCAGCTTTGCACACGCTAAGCCGCCGCCTACTGGGAGTGAATCTTAGCTTATCAAAATTGCGAACGAAAGATTCGCAATATTGCGAAAAGACTTCTCTGTGCAGTTTCTGAGTAGCTCGAGACTTACTCTTCCAGTGCGATCAGTTCAGTGCTTGTCGTTCCTGGTTTGACGTCACAAACACACCCAGCGTTCACCCAGACACTCCCCCGTTTCTCCAGCCACTCCCGCGTTTTTCCCAGAAACGGTAGCGTTTTTTCACACACACCCATAAAACGGCCAGTTTCCGCCCAGAAACACCCACTTCCTGTCAATCACATTCCGATCACCAGAACGAAGAAAAAACCTCGTAATGCCGTGAGTAAAATACCTAACTTAATAGCAAATTTACTTGGCGCAGTCGCACTGCGGACATTGCGCATGCGCATTAGCGACTAATCGCTCCGTTGCGAGAAAAAAATAACGAGCGAACAACTCGAAATGACCCCCATAGTTCTATACAAACAACAGCGTGCATAACATAGAGGCTACTAGCACACAGCTGTCACCGCTCCCGCAACTAACATACTTTTATAAGCCCCTGCAACACATGCATTAACAGGCAGTGACGGTCAGGGGCAGATTAGGATGGAAAACCAGGCCGGGAAATTTATGGAAGCAGCCCTAAGCCCTCATAGGGCCTGATTGTATGCAGCTGTGGCCTTCCTTGCATCTTGTGCTGCAGTTGTGTCTGAGACCAGGGGTTGATTGGAAACTAAAAGTGACCCTGTAAAATTTTGTAGAAGTGGCCTGACATGGACAGCACAAGAATGAATGGGGACACTGCAGTGTACTGAGTGCAGTGGGCTGTCTGTCATGTGGGGGGTGAGGCCACATGACGACACACAAAACAGGCCTCACAGACATGGCAGCCTACCAGTAATCTTCCTGGTGAGCCCTATGGCCAATCGGCCCCTGGTCACAGCTCTAATAAGGTACACATTTATAGGAGCACATAATTTTTCTAACGTCCTAGTAGATACTGAGAAATAGTATATTACCATGGGGTATAGATCAGGTCCACTGGAGCCTGGCACTTTAAGAAATCAATAGTGTGTGCTGGCTCCTTCCCTCTATGCCCCTCCTAGCAAACTCAGTTCAGAAAATGTGGCCAAGGAGCCGGGTGCATTCTGTTGCTCTCCAGAGAGTTGTCTTCAGAAATTTCTTTTAGTTTATTATTTTCAGGCACACTGGTTGGCAACCAGTCTGCCTGCATTGTGGGACTTAAGGGGGGGACCGAACCAACTTCCTAAAAGTTAATGGTTCGTTATCCCAGCTGACAGGACACCAAGTTCCTGAGGCGCTGTTTATCACATCCCCAGGTTGTGAGCCCACGCCGGCAGCATGCCGCCACCCCTTAACAGATGCCGAAGTCGACGCGATGCAGTGAGTGTTACACCGGGGTCCCGGTTAGCGGGTCCCCGGTGCATATTGGCGGCATGAAGGGACAGTGTTCACCCGGCTCCGGGCCGCGGTGCACACTGAGTACCCAGACTGGCAGCATAGGGAACGGGGGCTGTGTACTCTCATTTTCACACTTTTATGTAGAAAGCCTGTATAAAAATAATGCAGGGACCGCACCCCATTATTGGGACGGGGTTTCCCGGAGAGTGGGACCAGAAGCAAAATGACGCCATTTCCTGCTGCTGCTGATTAACAGGCTGCACGCGAGACTGCTCCTCCAGGACCCACTGAATCACCATTGTGACTGGTACCAGGGGGTTATAGTAAAGGGGGAGCTCATAATCAGCGGTTCTACCGCTGTGTGGAAAATTACACTTAAATTACAACCAGCGGGGCGCTGCTCAGTCTGTGGTGTAGTGTGCTGGTTCCAATTTCTCTATGTGTCACTCCATTCAGGGTAGTCTGGGTTAGTGTGCATATCTCACTAATGCTGCTGTGTTTCATACTAATCTGTGTGTTTCTACTCAAGCATATCTGCAAATAAGTCTGTGTGTACTTTATGCAAGGCTAGGTTTACACCTTCCTCACAGGGGTCCCTAATGTGTACCCAATGCTCAATTCCTTCACAAGGTAATAATGTGCAGGAACCTGAGAGGATGGAATCATTTAAAACTATGATTTCCAATATTAGTTCAGCGTTCGCTACGGTAAAGCAAGAAAGGCAAACCCTGAAACAAACTATGGACACGTTTGTGGTAACTGCTACTGACCACAGACAGGCTCTTCAGCAACCCCTGTTGGTCTCTTACAAACACACTCTCCCTCACTTATTACAATCTGGCTCTGATTCTGAACTACCAGGGCTTGATGAAGGAGAGGCTGAGGTGGACGAGGATGATTCCCTGTCCCCGGGTATTGAAGCCCTCAACACCCGGGGGAAACCAAAGTCCTCTGCAACCTTCCCAGTTTATAAAGAATTAGATTCCCTGGCTCGGGCAGCATGGATAAATCCTGACAAGAAATGTATTACCCCTAAACGGGTGTTAAATTCATTCCCTTTCCCTACAGAGGATAGGAAAGTCTGGGAAACCCCGCCGAAAATGGATACTTATGTGTCCAGGCTGTCACGTAAGATCGTTTTACCTGTACCTGGGGCAGTTTCCCTTAAAGACCCAGCTGATCGCAAAATTGAAACCACTCTTAAATCAATTTATACTGCAGCAGATGTAGCCCAACGCCCTACAATAGTATGCGGCTGGATTTCTAGAGCCATGGTGAAATGTTCTGATGATATTCTGAAAGGGTAACTTACACTACCTCAAGATGAGATAGTTACATTACTACAACACATCCAAGATGCTGCAAACTTTATGAGTGAGTCTTTTAAGGAACTTAGCATCATTAACGGCTGTACCACTGCTATGGCAGTATTGTCTCGTACAGCCCTGTGGCTACGTCAATGGTCAGCAGATGCTGATTCTATTAAAGGGGTTGAAAACCTTCCTTTTACAGATGATGCCTTGTTTGGAGAAGAAATGAACAAGTGGATATCTCAGGCAACTGCAGGTAGCTCTACATATCTGCCGTCTGTCCCGCCACCTTCGAGGCGTCCCTATCCTGGACCCTCCCTGCAGTCCTTTCCGGTGGACAGAGTCAGAGGCAAGGCCAGAGGTGCCTCCAATGCTGCTAGAGGATCTTGCGGTAAGTCCCGTAAACCAGCAGCTGCTTTACCTGCGGACCAGGTCTCAGGATGCTCTTCCACGAAGCCCTCCGCGTGACAATTGGCCCCAGCAGCAAGGCAACTTTCAGGTAGGTGCTCGCCTTCAACACTTAGCCGACATATGGACAGAGTCCTGCCGGTAACCTTGGGTGAGAGACCTCATATCCCAAGGATACCGGCTGGAATTCCAGGAACTCCCTCTTCTCAGATTCTTCAGGTCAGGCTTATCAACTTCACAGGAAGCAAGGTTTTCCTTACAGCAGGCAATGCAAAAGCTGCTTTCTACAGGAGTTGCTGTTCCAGTGCCTCCTCAGCTGCACACAAAGGGGTTTTACTCAAGTCTTTTTGTGGTTCCGAAGCTGGATGGCTCTGTACGACCGATCTTGAACCTCAAATCCCTGAACCCGTATCTTCAGGTGTTCAAATTCAAGATGGAATCTCTAAGAGCTGTGATAGCGAACCTGGAGGAGGGGGAGTTTCTGGTGTCCCTGGATATAAAGGACGCATACCTACATGTGCCAATTTGGCCCCCTCACCAAGCGTTCCTCAGGTTCGCGATTCTGGACCAACATTTCCAGTTTCAGGCCTTACCCTTCAGTCTCTCCACAGCCCAAGGGTATTCACAAAGGTCATGGTAGAAATGATGCTACAACTGCGCATGGGTGGTATCCAAATACTTCCGTACATGGATGATCTCCTGATAAAGGAGGTGTCCAGGGCACAGCTACTGCACAGTGTTAACTTGACTACTCGTTTGCTTATGGATCACGGTTGGATACTCAGTTTCCAGAAATCTCACTTGGAACCGTCTCAGAGAATTCAGTTCCTGGGTCTGATCCTGGATACGGTGTCTCAGAAGGTCTACCTTCCTATGGACAATGCCTTGACTATTCAGTCTATAGTCCGGTCAGTGCTGAAACCTTGCGTGGTCTCGATTAATTTGTGCATCCGCCTGCTTGGCAAGGTGGTGGCCTCCTACAAGGCAATACAGTATGGCAGGTTCCATGCGTGACCGTTTCAACTGGATTTGTTGGACAAATGGTCGGGATCTCACCTGCACATGCATCAGCGTATAACTCTGTCAACAAAAGCACGGATATCCCTTCTATGGAGGCTACAAGTCCCCAATCTGATGGAGGGTCGGAGTTTCAACACCCAGTCATGGACGCTGTTGACAACAGATGCCAGCCTCCAGGGGTTGGGGGGCTGTGACTCAAGGGGTGCAGTTCCAGGGGATGTGGTCCTTTCAGGAATTGGTTCTTCCAATCAACATCCTGGAACTCAGGGCAATTTACAATGCTCTAATACAGGCCTCATCCCTCCTTCGGAATCAGGCCAACCAGATGCAGTCGGACAACGCCACGGCAGTGGCGTACATCAACCGGCAGGTAGGAACAAGAAGCAGGACCGCAATGTGAGAGGTTTCAAAAATACTCCTCTGGGTGTAAGCCAACACAAGGGCCATCTCAGCCATTTACATTCCAGGAGTGGACAACTGGGACGCGGACTTCCTAAGCAGGCACGAATCCATCCGGGTGAATGGGGCCTCCACTCTCAGGTGTTTCAAGAACTTGTTTACCGGTGGGGTTGTCCACAGATAGACCTGATGGCTTCTCATCTCAACAAGAAGCTCCGTCGTTACTGCTCCAGAACAAAGGACCCACAAGCGGTTGCGGTAGATGCTCTGATGACTCCATGTCCGTTTACCTATTTCCTCCAATCCCGCTAATCCCAAGAGTTCTCAAAAGACTCAAAAAGAAAAGGGTTCAGGCAATTCTCATTGCCCCGGATTTGCCTCGTCGGGCCTGGTATGCGGACCTCTTGGCCCTGTCGTTGGAGGAACCCTGGCCTCTACTGCTTCTCAAGGACCTTCTTCAACAAGTAACGTTCGTCTATCCAGACTTACAGCGGCTATGTTTGACAGCCTGGAGGTTTAGCGGGAGATTTTAACCAGGAAGGATCTTCCATGCAACGTGGTTTCCACTATGGTTCAGGCCCGTAAGGTGGTTACCTCCAAACATTACCACCGTATTTGGAAAAAATATGTTTCTTGGTGTGAGGGTCCAAAAATGTTGACGGTTTCTACTGTTCCTGCAAGCAGTAGTGGATAAGGGCCTGCATTTAGGCTCCCTCAAGGTTCAGATTTCAGTTCTCTCTATCTTCTTCCAGAAACAACTGGCGGTACTTCCTGAAGTACAGACCTTTCTTAAGGGGGTGTTGCACATCCAGCCTCCTTTCATTCCTCCCACTGCTCTGTGGGATCTCAATGTGGTGTTGACTGGTCTCCATTCGGATTGGTTCGAACCCTTGTATAAAGTGGACTTCAAATACTTGACGTGGAAGACTGTTATGTTACTGGCCTTGGTTTTCGGCTAGGCGAGTATCAGAATTGGGAGCCTTGTCTTGCAAGAGCCCATACTTGGTATTTCATGAGGATAGGGTGGAGCTCAGAACTCACCCATAATTTTTACCAAAAGTAGTGTCCGCCTTCCATATAAACCAACCTATTGTGGTTCCGGTCTTATCAGACACTTCAGTTGCTCCAAAGTCCCTGGATGTTGTGAGGGCTTTGAGGATTTACATCAAAAGGACGGCTCGTCACAGGAAGCCTGACTCCCTTTTCGTTCCCTATGATGCTGAAAATTGATTGTTCTGCCTCCAAGCAGTCCATTGCTCGTTGGCTCAAATTGACTACCCAACAAGCCTATACTTCGGCTGCTCTTCCGCTGCCGAATTCGGTTCAGGTCCACTCCGCAAGGTCGATGGGTTCTTCCTGGCGGCTGCCCGGGATGTCTCGGCCTTACAGTTGTGCCGTGCAGCAACTTGTTCTGGTGTGAACACATTTGTTAAGTTCTACAGGTTCGACACCTTGGCCAAGGATGACCTTCAGTTTTGGTCAGGCGGTTTTGCAGGGGTCTCAACACTCTCCCACCCGTTCTGGGAGCTTTGGGACATCCCCATGGTAATATATTATTCCCCAGTATCCACTAGGATGTTAGAGAAAATAAAAATGTAATATCTACCGGTAATTCCTTTTCTCGTAGTCCGTAGTGGATACTGGGCACCCGCCTCAGTGCTTCGATTCCTGCTTACCTGGTTGTAAGTGTTATTGGATAAGTTTGCTGTTGCTTCCCTGTTCCATGTTTGGTTAGCGTTGCTATCCTTCTATTGTTAGCATTGCTTTCCTCTGTTCTGGTTAGCTCTGCTACCTTATTGTTTGTGTGTTGGTTTGTTCCTCACTGCTTTATGTGTTATATCCTTCTCTCAAGTATGTCCGTCTCCTCCGGCACAGTTTCCTAGACTGAATCTGCTAGGAGGGGCATAGAGGGGAGCAGCCAGCACACACTATTGACTTCTTGCCAGACGCCAGTGGACCTGATCTCTAACCCGTGGTAATATACTATTCCCCAGTATCCACTACGGACTACGAGAAAATTAATTAGCAAGCTCTGTCCCTGCATGCGATAATTGATACATCCATGCAACATAATCAGTTATCGCAGTGCGGATTCAGGCGATTTTATCACAACACATCCGCATCCTTGGATGCGGATGATGGTAAATGTTGGCAGAGTATTGCGGTGCCTGGTATAGTGACGTTAGTCCACACACTAATGAGTTAAAGAGCAATGCAGGTTTATTCTGGTATACACACAAGTGACTTGTATTGTACTGTTATACTGGGAAATTGTCCCTTTATAGTATACAGAGTAACACAGTGCTTGTAGCGGTACTTATCAGTATAGGATGTGGCTGCGGTATGTCAGCAGGGGTTGTCTCCGGTGGTGAGGGATGGAGGACTGCACAGCCGTGCAGTCTGACTCCCGCTGTGAAGGGAATACACTGTCCGGTTCTTTAATATCACCGGAAGCGCAGTACATGCAGGAACGCTGATGTGTGTCTCTCTCTCTCTCTCCATATACTGAGCTCCGCTCCCGGTCTTAACTCACACACACTCTCACTGTCACTAAGATGTCGGAACGGACATGCGCTACACTCCGCCTCCCGGAGAAACTGGCACTAGGTGATGAACACTAGGGGATTCGCCCCTGTGATCCTCTGGTACAGGAGACAGGCAACCCCCTTTAGAAAATCCTGCATTTGCCCCTGACACCCATGCAATGTAATAAATTGTCACATTGCAGATTGGGACGATTTTATCATATCACATCAGCATCCTCAGATGCGGATGGTGATAAAATTGCCCCTTAAGTCCTTAATTACGTTTTAGTATGCCAATCACTAGCCAGGATATATTTTCTTTGTCTCCATCTGCTGAACAGCTTGAAGATTGCAACATACAGTGTGAATACAGACATCTTGCCACTTGAGCCATACACAAAAAGATTTTTCATCAAATACCTGTACTGTATGTAGGATATTCTAGATTCTAGAAGTTATGTGTCACAAATCTTTTCTATTCATATGTTCATCAGATTATTGTTGACCATTAAATAAAACGTTAGACAGCAGGAGGCTGCCATGAAGCAGACTCTACCTCCTAAAAGTAAAAAATAAAATAAAAAATGAGCTGGTATCCCCTCCATAGTTTGAACCAGCACTAGGACTCAGCCTAGTGCTGGATCCTCCTAAATCAGGAGGAAACTCATGTGGGTCACCCTCATTTTCATGTAACCAGGACTAAACTTTACCAGTCTGGACTCGTAGAACCAAAGAGTGGAGACCTGCAGTGTGGGGGTCTCTCTATCATGATTCCAACCTACTCCAGGTGTGTCCAGGCCTGCAAAACCCCCCACCTCCAACCAAAGTATAATCCTCTATAGTGCCAGTGGCAGATTTAGACCTCATGGGGCTCTAAGCATGGTTTTCAGCAGTGCATTCTCTAAGGGCGGACCTCGGCTGGCTCCTCTCTCTGTGTGCTGGCCCCGGCTGGCTCCTCTCTCCCGTATCACTCTGCTACTTCCCTCACACCCTGGAACAACTCTCCTCCATTACCCTGCTCCTTCCCTCATGCCCCAGCCACATCCTCTCTTCTATCACTTTGCTCCTCCCCTCATACTCTGGCTACATCCTCTCCATCACTTTGCTCATTTCCTCACACCCTGGCCACATCCTCTCCTCCATCACTCTGCTTCTTACCTCACACTTCGGCCACAGCCTCTCCTCCATCACCCTGCTGCTTCCCTCACACCCTGGCCTCATCCTCTCCTCCATCACCCTGCTCCTTACATCACACCCTGGCCACATCTTATCCTCAATCACACTGCTCCTAGTCTCTGACCACATCCTCTCCCCCCCCCCCCCCACCCCCTGCTCCTTCCCTTATGCCCCAGGCACATCCTCCCCTCCATTACCCTGCTCCTTCCCTCACACCCTGGCCCCTCCTCTTCTCCATCGCTCTGCTCATTACTCACACCCGACCACATCCTCCCCTCCATTACCTTGCCCCATCTTTCACATCCTGGTCACATCCTCTCCTCCATCACCCTGCTCCTTCACTTACACCCTGGCCACATCTTCTCCTCCATCACTCTATTCCTTCCCTCATACTCTGATCACATCCTCTCCTCCATCAACCTGCTTCTTCCCTTACCACATCCTCTCCACCTTGCTCCATCTTTCACACACTGGTCACATCCTCTCCTCCATCACCCTGCTTCTTCTCTCACACCCTGGCCACATCCTTTCCTCCATCACCCTGTTCCTTCCCTCACACCCTGGCCCCTCCGCTTCTCCATCACCCTGCTCCTTCCCTCACACCCTGGCCACATACTCTCCTCCATTACCTTGCTCCATCTTTCACATCCTGGCCACATCCTCTCCTCCATCACCCTGCTCCTTCTCTCACACCCTGGCCACATCCTGTCCTCCATCACCCTGTTCCTTCCCTCACACCCTGGCCCCTCTTCTTCTTCATCACCCTGCTCCTTTCCTCACACCCTGGCCACATACTCTCCTTCACTACCTTGCTCTATCTTTCACATCCTGGCCACATCCTCTCATCCATCACCCTGCTCCTTCTCTCACACCCTGGCCACATCATCTTCTTCATCACCCTGCTCCTTCCCTCATACTCTGGCCACATCATCTCCTTCATCACTCTGCTCCTTTCCTCACATCCTGGTCACATCCTCTCCTCCATCACTGTGCTCCTCCCCTCATACTCTGGCCACATCCTCTCCTCCATCACTTTGCTCCTCCCTTCATACTCTGGCCACATCCTCTCCTCCATCACTTTGCTCCTTTCCTCACACCCTGGCCACATCCTCTCCTCCATCACTCTGTTCCTTTCCTCACACCCCGGCCATATCCTCCTCCATCACCCTGCTCCTTCCATCACACCCTGGCCACAGCCTCTCCTCAATCACCCTGCTCCTACCTCTGGCCACATCCTCTCATCCATCCCCCTGCTCCTTGCCTTATGCTCCGGCACATCCTCTCCTCCATCACCCTGCTTCTCCCCTCACACCCTGGCCACATCCTCTCCTTCATCACTCTAGTCTTTTCCTCATACCCCAGCCACATCCTCTACTCAATCACTCTGCTCCTTCTCTCACACCCTGGCAACATCCTCTCCTTCATCACCCTGTTCCTTCCCTCACATTCCAGCCAAATCTTCTGCTCCATTATCCTGCTCCTTCCCTCACACTCGAGCCACATCCTCTCCTCCATTACTTTGCTCCTTCCCTCACACTCCAGCCAAATCTTCTCTTCCATCACCCACTTTACTTTACAGTTGCAGTGCTCAGTAAATATCAGAGAGATCAAGTTTGCATTTTTGCAGCTGCTCATCCTCCCGTACCTCCAATGCCCACCCTCTCTACCACTGCAGCATTCGTGACCAGAGGGTGTATTATACTGAGTCAGCGCAAACTGCCTTGCCGCTTTGGTGATTATTGGCCACCGGCACAGCTTAGAGAGCAGTGCCCTTATCATGGCTGCAGCACTGTTACTGACTGCAGCTCAACTCCACTGAGTCCCCAAAATAATACAAATAGAATTGTGAAAACTACCACATTCTTACTTAGTATGGTGCTCACCCACGGTCCTGGTCTTAGTAGGTGGCTGTGCTAATGCGCCATTAACATTCGGGGGGCTTACGCTCCTAACTGGATTAAAAGTGGAAGACTTCGGTAAGGTAATAAATACAATTGTTGTGCAGTACAAGTGTCTTGGGTGGTCATTCCGAGTTGTTCGCTCGCTAGCAGTTTTTAGCAGCCGTGCAAACGCATTGTCGCCGCCCACTGGGGAGTGTATTTTCGCTTTGCAGAAGTGCGAACCCCTGTGCAGCAGAGCGCCTGCAAAAACATTTTGTGCAAAATAAGACCAGCCCTGAACTTACTCTTCGTGTGCATTGATTCTAACGTTGGAGGGTTGGCTTTTGACGTCACACACCCGCCCAGCGTTCGCACAGACACGCCTGCGTTTTTCTAAGCACTCCCTGAAAACGGTCAGTTGACACCCAGAAACGCCCCTTTCCTGTCAATCTTCTTGTGGCCGCCAGTGCGAATGAAAACGTCGCTAGAACCTGTGCAAAACCACAAAGGACTTTGTACCCGTACGTCTCATGTGCGCATTGTGGTGCATACGCATGCACAGAAATGTCGATTTTTAGCCTGATCGCTGCACTGCAAACAACGGCAGCTAGCGATCAACTCGGAATGACCCCCTTTGTGTTTAGTTTTTCACGTACCATCATGCCCCGGCGCTTGCTTTTGGCACACAGGTATTCTGGTACTTTTTCACCCTTATTACACCATACCCACTGAGCATTGGGTATAGGAAGAGGCCCAGTGTTATTGGCACTAGGGCTGGTTGTACCTAGGAAGAGGAGGCCTGCATGTATTTATGACTCCTGACCCTTCTGGGGAAGCCAGCACTGATGCCAACTGACCTGGGGCAGGTTGGAACCATGGTGGAGGGACCCCACATGGTGGGTCCTCCGTTCTATGTAGCCAAAAGCCTAAGATGTAAAGCGTAATGCTGGTTACCCAAAAATCGGAGGAC
This sequence comes from Pseudophryne corroboree, assembly GCF_028390025.1. Taxonomy (NCBI): domain Eukaryota; kingdom Metazoa; phylum Chordata; class Amphibia; order Anura; family Myobatrachidae; genus Pseudophryne; species Pseudophryne corroboree. The sequence continues at coordinate 380,916,918 of NC_086445.1, read as the reverse complement.
CTTGTTTTGTTATTCTACCTGATTTTTGGGTACTAGCACCATGCTGAAAGTATTAGCATAAAAAAATGGGGTGATCCCCATACATTTTTACTAAAAAAATGTATATTCATTTTCTTTTTTAAACACTGCATACAGTACAAAGGTGACCTAAGAATCGTTGTACAATTCCCCATACACTTACGCGATTTGAACATTGGACCTAATTCAGATCTGATCGCTGCTGTGCGTTTTCGCACAGCATGCGTTCAGATCTGAACTGCGCACGCGTATGCACTGCGTTGGCACATCCCACAGCTGCAAAGGGGATCACCAGTCAGTGACGGGACTGTGCGAAGGATCCATTTGCACGGGCGTACACAAGCAGATTGAAAGGAAGAGGCATTTTGTGGGTGGCAACTGACCGTTTTCAGGGAGTGTCCGCAGGTGGGATCAAGCGTTTGAAGGGAGGCTGTCTGACGTCAAATCCGGCCCTGAACAGCCTGATGTGATCGCAGCGGCTGAGTAAGTCCTGGGCTGCGCAGAGACTCCACAAAATTAGTTTATACAGCTCTAATACACATGCGTTCGCACACTTGCACAGCGAAGATACACTCCCCCTGTAGGCAGCGACTATCTGATCGCAGGACAGCAAAAATCGCTGCCTAGCTATCAGATCTGAACTACCCCCAATGGATGGAGGTCGGTCAAACCAAACCAAGTTGTGAAATTTTTTTTCCCACATTTTTAATGTTTGCCCTCTTATTATTTGCTAGCATTCACTGGCCCTCATTCCGAGTTGTTCGCTCGCAAGGCGATTTTAGCAGAGTTGCACACGCTAAGCCGCCGCCTACTGGGAGTGAATCTTAGCTTCTTAAAATTGCGAACGATGTATTCGCAATATTGCGATTACAAACTACTTAGCAGTTTCAGAGTAGCTTCAGACTTACTCGGCATCTGCGATCAGTTCAGTGCTTGTCGTTCCTGGTTTGACGTCACAAACACACCCAGCGTTCGCACAGACACTCCCCCGTTTCTCCAGCCACTCCCGCGTTTTTTCCGGAAACGGTAGCGTTTTTATCCACACGCCTATAAAACGCCGTGTTTCCGCCCAGTAACACCCATTTCCTGTCAATCACACTACGATCGCCGGAGCGAAGAAAAAGCCGTGAGTAAAAATACTATCTTCATAGCAAAATTACTTGGCGCAGTCGCAGTGCGAACATTGCGCATGCGTACTAAGCAGAAAAACGCTGCGATGCGAAGATTATTTCCGAGCGAACGACTCGGAATGAGGGCCACTGTTCACTGTTCCAACCAGTCATGTGGTTGACTGGTTTACAAGATTATCATACTGTACAAGGTTTAGGGCCAGACACCAGGGAATATATTTACTAAGCTCCCGATTTTGACCGATAGGTGTTTTTTCTTCAAAGTGTCATCTTGAGAATTTACTAAACTCAAATCACGGCAGTGATGAGGGCATTCGTATTTTTTTGGAAGTCCTAGGAAAAAAATACGAATGAATACACCATCGGTCAAATACGGCTGGAATTTGGTAGAAATCGGTCATTTACTAAAAAGTGCAATTCACAAACACTGCCGACAATAGCCAAACACTGCCGTGAAAAAATACAAATCGTGAAAAAGTGCTAAAATAAAACAGACCTGCTTTTTTTTATCGTGATCGGATAGGCATGCACGGATCCATGAGATCCGTGCATGTTTTTCAGTGGGATGGGGTGGGAAAGTGTTAATTTTTTTTTTTTTTAAATGCGTGTGGTCCCCCCTCCTAAGCAAAACCAGCCTCGGGCTCTTTGAGCCGGTCCTGGTTGTAAAAATATGGGAAACAAAGTGACAGGGGTTCCCCCATATTTAAACAACCAGCACCGGGCTCTGCGCCTGGTCCTGGTTCCAAAAATACGGGGGACAAAAAGCGTAGGGGTCCCCCGTATTTCTGAAACCAGCACCGGGCTCCACTAGCCAGATACATAATGCCACAGCCGGGGGACACTTTTATATTGGTCCCTGCGGCCCTGGCATTACATACCCAACTAGTCACCCCTGGCCGGGGTACCCTGGAGGAGTGGGGACCCCTTCAATCAAGGGGTCCCCCCCCTCTAGCCACCCAAGGGCCAGGGGTGAAGCCCGAGCCTGTCCCCCCCCCCCCCCCCCATCCAAGGGCTGTGGATGGGGGACTGATAGCCTTTTTTTTAAATTTTAATATTGTTTTTAGTAGCAGTACTACAAGTCCCAGCAAGCCTCCCCCGCAAGCTGGTACTTGGAGAACCACAAGTACCAGCATGCGGTTGAAAACCGGGCCCGCTGGTACCTGTAGTACTACTACTAAAAAAATACCCCAATAAAAACAGAAGACACACACCTTGAAAGTAAAACTTTAATTCATACATCCACACCTCCATACACACATACTTACCTATGTTCACACGAGGGTCGGTCCTCTTCTCCATGTAGAATTCATGGGGTACCTGTTGAAAAAATTATACTCACATAATCCAGTGTAGATGGGTCCTCCTCTGTTCGATTTGTAATCCACGTACTTTGCAAAATAAAAAAACGGATACACGACCACGCACTGAAAGGGGCCCCATGTTTTCACATGGGACCCCTTTCCCCGACTGACAGGAACCCCCCCTGACTTCTGTCTAAGAGGGTTCCTTCAGCCAATCAGGGAGCGCCACGTTGTGGCACCCTCCTGATTGGCTGTGTGCTCCTGTAGTGTATGTCAGGCAGCACACGGCAGTGATACAATGTAGCGCCTATGCGCTCCATTGTAACCAATGGTGGGAACTTTGTGGTCAGCGGTGAGGTTACTTTCGGTCAACCGCTGACCACAAAGTTCCCACCATTGGTTACAATGGAGCTCATAGGCGCTACATTGTATCACTGCCGTGTGCTGCCTGACAAACACTACAGGAGCACACAGCCAATCAGGAGGGTGCCACAACGTGGCGCTCCCTGATTGGCTGAAGGAACCCTCTTAGACAGAAGTCAGGGGGGGTTCCTGGCAGTCGGGGAAAGGGGTCCCATGTGAAAACATGGGGCCCCTTTCAGTGCGTGGTCGTGTATCCGTTTTTTTATTTTGCAAAGTACGTGGATTACAAATCGAACAGAGGAGGACCCATCTACACTGGATTATGTGAGTATAAATTTTTCAACAGGTACCCCATGGATTCTACATGGAGAAGAGGACCGACCCTCGTGTGAACATAGGTAAGTATGTGTGTATGGAGGTGTGGATGTATGAATTAAAGTTTTACTTTCAAGGTGTGTGTCTTCTGTTTTTATTGGGGTATTTTTTTAGTAGTAGTACTACAGGTACCAGCGGGCCCGGTTTTCCACCGCATGCTGGTACTTGTGGTTCTCCAAGTACAAGCTTGCGGGGAGGCTTGCTGGGACTTGTAGTACTGCTACTAAAAACAATATTCAAATTTTCAAAAAAAGGCTATCAGCCCCCCATCCGCAGCCCTTGGATGGGGGGGACAGCCTCGGGCTTCACCCCTGGCCCTTGGGTGGCTAGAGGGGGGGGACCCCTTGATTGAAGGGGTCCCCACTCCTCCAGGGTACCCCGGCCAGGGGTGACTAGTTGGGTATGTAATGCCAGGGCCGCAGGGACCAATATAAAAGTGTCCCCCGGCTGTGGCATTATGTATCTGGCTAGTGGAGCCCGGTGCTGGTTTCAGAAATACGGGGGACCCCTACGCTTTTTGTCCCCCGTATTTTTGGAACCAGGACCAGGCGCAGAGCCCGGTGCTGGTTGTTTAAATCTGGGGGAACCCCTGTCACTTTGTTTCCCATATTTTTTAAACCAGGACCGGCTCAAAGAGCCCGAGGCTGGTTTTGCTTAGGAGGGGGGACCCCACGCATTTTTTTTTTTAGATTTTTAACAATGTTTAATTTTTTACGAAAGGTGCACAATGAAGCCCAGCACGGATCTCACAGATCCGGCCGAGATTCATTGTGTTAAAGTCGGCAGTGTTTTACAATTCACTCCCGTAAAACACTGCCAAAAAAAACGAATGACATCGACATCGGTAAATACGAAAATGCAGAATACGACAGCTTAGTAAATTAGTCGTAATAAATTCAAAAAGTTGCAGTTTTACACTTTCGATGTCATTCGTGATTGAACTTTAACCTCATTCGGGAAAATACGATTTTTAGTAAATATACCCTCAGATATCATGAAAATGTCTTTTAATATCATCATCATCATCATCATCATCATCATCATTGTTTATAAGGTACTACAAATATCTACAGACGTACAGTGGGGAAGTAGAATATTTTACAAAGACACAGAAGGCAAACAGGCAAAGTAGTAGACATTCAAGAAATATAATATTTACATAAAATGTAGTCAGTTACGTGGTAGAACAGAAACATGGATTAACGTGTCCTTGGTTTGTTTCTATAGAAACTACACCAAGATTTGCCCTCCTGCCAATCAAAATTAGCGGTTAGGTTAATAGATTTATGGTTTTCTTGTGTGAAAATAACAGTTAAAATATAATATATTGCAAACTAAGAATGTAGTAAAAAGAATAAAAAAGTAACCAACACAACCCAATAGTAATAACTTTGTTTTATTTTACAATGGCATGTATTTGGCCTTTGGTAGATTTAATACAATTCTCATTGATTTTAGACACTAACTGGTGTGTACACAGTTCCCCTTGTTCCCCTTTCACATGTAGACTCATGGGGCGGAAATTAAATGTTACCCCCCTCTCACCCTGCCGGCAGCTATTCAAATGTTTCTGCGTAAGGGTGTGATATCATCATTTCAGCTTGCTACCCTCGCCCAAATGGGACTTTTCACATAGCGACCAATAGTTTAGTCAGGTTTAGCTGCTTTCCGCGCCTAAACCCAACTGCTATGGGTGCGATATGCGTGAAAAGGGGGGACAATTGAATATCGCCCCGCGATTTCCCATCACTTTAGACGGGAGATCGGTAGTGATATAGCAACTGGATATTGCCCATAGAGTGCAGTAATGTGATATGTACAGTATTTTCTTTACTTCAATTCGACATCCCCCTGATGTCTGCTCAGCATTGCTGTGTGACTATGTCATAGAGCCCACCAAGAAACTCTGCAATCTGGCTAGACCATTATTCAATAGATAACATCTATCCTTGTGTATTATTGCCTATTTCCCTATAGATTGTAAACTTGCGACAGGGCTTTCCTACCTCTATGTCTGTCTGTTATTACCCAGTTGTGTTATCACTTTTGTTTCAGTTGTAAAGTGCAATGGAATATACTGCGCTATATATGAAACTGTTAATAAATAAAATATAGACACGATCATCATCATTTCCTTTATAATTATAAACATGTTACATTATATTGCATTCCCAGGAAAATGGTGGATTAACTAAAGTGCATAATTTGGTATGCCGCATAAACAATCAGTATTTACTATATATATATATATATATATATATATATATATATATATATTTATTTATTTGTAAAGGGCCACAGACCATGTGGTATCCATGGTGTGTGCAGACAGTGGCGGCTCCAGAGGAGGGGCTGCAGGTCAGTTCAAATTTCAAATAGGGGAGTCACACCAACTGCCATTTCAAACTGACTCACTGGCAGTTGTTGTGCCTCCCCTATTTGAATTTTGAACTGAGGTGCAGCCCCACCTCTGGAGCCACCCCTGTCTGCAGGCTATGTCCTCTTTAGGGGTTGGCCAAACCTCTATGGTGGATAGTCATCCCCTTAAGCATAGGCATCTATCCCACTATACACAAAATCCGACATGCACCAATCCTACACTGGCTAAACACATGCCTTGAGGAGCATGTGTCATGACTGTGGTTTTTGTGAACCCGGTGTTAGTGAAGTCTGTGCGGGCGACTGGAGGACTATGTGAATATTAGGCTGGTCTGTACGAATCAGTGAGAAGAAGGAGCAATCCTTGACCGGGGATCGAACCTAGGCCTCAGCAGAGGAAGCCGTATCCTGACCACTGGATCACCAGGGACCTTGGTGTTAATAGCAGGATGATGAATTTATTGGTGAGATTGAACTGGATATAGTGTCACAGGAGTAGGTGCTTATGTACTCAAGGTTACTGGCGAGATAGTAAGCCGGACTGGTTACTGGTGAGACTGAGAACTGGGCTGGTTACCGATGAGACTGGGATGCAACTGTAATCTGGGCTGGTACCGGAAATAACTGGAAACGCAACTGAAAGTAGAATTATGACTGTGGCTGTGACTTTAGGACAAGGCTGAAGAACACTGCGGCTTTAAGATGAGACTGTAGAATACTGCAGCTGTGTCCTTAAGACGAGACTGTGGAATACTGCAACTGTGACTTTAAGATGAGACTGTAGAATACTGCAGCTGTGGCTTTAAGATGAGACTATGGAATACTGCAACTGTGACTTTAAGATGAAACTGTAGAATACTGCAGCTGTGTCTTTAAGATGAGACTATGGAATACTGCAACTGTGACCTTAAGATGAAACTATAGAAATACTAGATATCAATGGTAACACAACTGTAATCCAGACTGGGTAGCAAAGGAGCAGAGATTTACAGGAACCAAAGTACAAGTGTTACCTTTAGGGAGCTCAGCTTCTAAGCTCACACAGAGCTGTGTGTGACACGAGGAACTGGCAGAGTTTCCAACTCAAGTCTCCTGACCAGGGGTGTAGCGAGGGTGGCACCGGTGGAGCACGAGCTGCGGGCACTGAAAAAGTTAGAGGGCGCGCTGTCGCCCACCTCCCCCCTGCCGCCAAACAGGAGAAGCAGAGGAGGTGCACACTGACTTGGACTCAGAGACTAGGTAGGGAACAGGGCAGGCCAGAGGCGACAGCAGGAGACACTGACAGCCGACACATGCCGGAGCTCTGCCGCCCTCTTTATATGTCTCACCGCTTGTAGCTTTGCAGCAGGTTACTTCTGTCCTGCAAGACACTCTCTGCCCCTGCTTCTGCTGCACCTCTCTCTTTCCTGAAAGCTGCAGCACGTGTCTCTACTTCAGATGCTGCAGCAGCTCTCTCTTCCCTAGCTTCTGCAGCACCTCTTTCTACCCCAGCTTCTGCAGAACCTCACTGTACCGCAGCTGCCGTAGCACCTCTCTCTGCAGCGGCTGCTACTGCAGCACTTCTCTCTGAAGCAGCTGCTGCAGCACATCTTTCTGCCCAAGCTGCTGCAGCACCTCTCTCTGCACCGGCCTCCGCAGAACCTCTCTCTGCCCCGGCTGCTGTAGCATCTCACTTGGCCCCGGCTGCTGCAGCACCTCTCTGCTCTTCAGACTGCTCCGGGGGAAAGGGGGGAGATTTTGGTGCATTATTTTCACTGAGAGTTACAAGGGGTTTCAGGTCTGTGGGGGGGGGGGGGGGGGGTCACATCTAGGGCATTATTTTCATTGAGGGACTTGGAGATTATCAGATCTCGGGGGGAGGGGGGTTTCAGTTTTGGAGCATTATTTTTATTCAGGGACTGGTGGGCGGGGTTATCAGGTCTGTGGTGGGGTACATTTGGGGCATTATTTTCATTGAGAAATTGGGGGGTTGTGAGGTCAGGTCAGTTGGCGCATATATAGTGTTTTTTATTTATTTGAATTAAACAAGTAAATAGTTAAAATATCTACTTCCATAGCGGCTCTACCATAGTGTAATGTGTATAAGGGGCTCTACTGAGTGGCATAACGTGTATAAAAGGCTCTACTGTGTGGCATAACATGTATAAGGGGCTCTACTGTGCAGTGTAACATGTAAGGGGCTCTACTGTGTGGTGTAACGTGTAAAGGGCTCTACTGTGTGGCATCACATGTATAAGGGGCTCTACTGTGCGGTGTAACATGTAAGGGGCTCTACTGTGTGGCATAACATGTAAGGGGCTCTACTGTGTGGCATAACATGTATAAGGGGCTCTACTGTGTGGCATAATGTGTATAAGGGGCTCTACTGTGTGGCATAACGTGTATAAAGAGTAATACTATGTGTTGTAATGTTTAATAATGTGAGTCCTGCTAGAGATAGAGCGCTATATAAATAAAGTTATTATTATGATTATTTTTTTATATTTTGCCTTTCACATTAGTCCCTGCCCCATGGGCGCTTACAATCTATATTCCTCACCAAACACACACACACACAATATTTTTTGTTGGGAGCCAATTAACCTACCAGTATATTTTTGGATTGGGAGGAAACAAGTATGGGGAGAATATACAAACTCCACACAGGTAGGGCCATAGTGGGAATCAAACCCATGACCTCAGTGCTGTGAGGCAGTAATGCTAACCATTACACCATACGTACTGGCATGCCCCTATTTTGTTGCTGCAAGCCTTTGGCATTCACTGACCCTATTTTAAACATGGGGGCTGCCCAAAGGAAACTTTCACCCTGAGCTCCTCAAGGTCTAGAACCGGCCCGGTCACCAATTTAGGATTTTTAAATATTGTTTCTTTACAAATGTAACATGCACCCAATTCAGTACAGGGGAGGGGGTGCCAAAACATACCCTTGCTCCGGCCACCATGACTCCTAGCTACACCTCTGCTCCTGACTTATACTTCCTGGTCCTTGGTGATTGGTGAGCAGTGTCAGGTGATTCAGAGACTCTCAGGCTGGCACAGGATTGGACAGCTCTGGGTCGGGTGAACAGTCACTGTCATGTGAGTACTCTAGACTAGGCTGTGATGTGGAGTGAGGCCTAGCAGGCCGAAAGAACACTGAAGCCTGAACTTCTTCCAGGCAGAGAACTCAGTACTCAGGAAACTCATGGTAATGGCAAGCTGTTTATCCCAGTGAGCAGAACAGATGGCAGGGGTAAGTCACCCAACATGAGAACTACAGTCAGGATCGTGACAGCATGTAGGACCTCTGCTTCAATAATATAGCTGCCACTTCTTTCTCTATAACTGTGGCATAGCATGTCCTTGGCTTAACTTGCCTTAAGTGCTTTGTTCCACTGGCAGCATTGCTTAAATATTATTTGTTAAACGCATAAACTGAGGAAAGTTTGGTATGTATCTTCAAGAGTAACATCTGGCTCTCCTGTTTAACTGTGCCTCTCACTATAAAAGTGTGGTGCTTCCCCTAGGACCTCCATTTGTGTAATGATAGCTGCTACCTCTCTCTATACAGCCAGTCTTAAACTGGGCTTCTACCAACACAGTTGTCGGGCCAATCACCTGATATTGGCTGATCAGCCTGGAGACTGTGTAGGTGTGTTTGCAGTTGTGATGCAGGTACCTTAGCAAATAAACAGCTTAAAATGCTCCTGCAACACTTGGTTCTGCAGCTCTGATCTTACATATAGCACAGCCGACCTCCAAATCCCCATAAAGAAAAGTAAATACTGTGCTATTTCTAGCTCAGTGTGTACGGGGTCACAGGGGGTCAAGCTAGGTACATACTGCTCGGCTGTTCATTAGCATTTACCCGATCAGCCAAGGAACCGCAAAGGTGTGTCCCACATTAAAAAGACAACTTTTAGATGGACTTTTCTATTTTTGTAGGTAAAAATAGAAAAATAGTCAAGTATGAGCTGGATGAAACACAGTGCACTTAGCAATTATGAGTGCAATTGTTATTTATTAAGGGAGGAAAAACAATAATTACAGTATAAATATGGGGGGCAAATTAAGGTCTATGTCTGGGTGTGAAATGGGTAAAACATCAGGTAGAGTAACCTGGTAACACCCTTTCAGACCAGTGTCATAACTATAGCCTCCGCAGACCCCACAGTGGCATGGGTGCACAGCGCCAGTGGTGGTTGATGGACGCTGACAGAACAGTGACTGACGCTTCATTCTGCCTACAACCGTTAGTGGCCTCCCATTAGAAAGAGGTGAGGCCGTAGTTCCGGTGTGTGTGTGTGTGTGTGTGTGTGTGTGTGTGTGTGTGTGTGTGTGTGAAGGGTGGTGACTCTGGGCAATGTGGCGTAGAGAACGAGAGGGGCTGAGCTGCTGGCTGTGGCCCTGGGATGAACTCACCATAGATGCACCCGACGCTTGTTAAACACAGAGGGGGTAATTCCAAGTTGATCGCAGCAGGAAATTTTTTAGCAGTTGGGCAAAACCATGTGCACTGCAGGGGGGGCAGATATAACATTTGCAGAGAGAGATAGATTTGGGTGTGGTGAGTTCAATCTGCAATCTAAATTGCAGTGTAAAAATAAAGAGCCAGTATTTACCCTGCACAGAAACAAAATAACCCACCCAAATCTAACTCTCTGCAAATGTTATATCTGCCCCCCTGCAGTGCACATGGTTTTGCCCAACTGCTAAAAAATATCCTGCTGCGATCAACTTGGAATTACCCCCAGAGAGTGACAGTCTCATTCACTCTGTCTGTGTAATACGAGGTCACGGAGCTCCTGACCCATTTGTGAGTGTGACATTTTACTCACACATACATATAGCGACAGTGAGGAGTCAGTCTCCGTCTGAGGAAGTGAAGTCAAGTGGACGCCAGGCAGCGTTGTGCTGGTATGTGTGGAGAGAGGCTGAGCTGCAGTGGCCCCGGGGACTAATTTACTGTGCCTGAGTCTGACGCAGTAATAAATATAATAGTAAATTAGATGTATGGCCAGCTTTAGGTGACAAGTGCTATGTGGTGCAGGGCCCCTGGCAACGAGCATGACACCCAGAGCATGAAACCCCTGGAAATGAGCATGACACCAAGAGCAGGAAACGGTGTGTGGCATAATGTGTAAGGGCATTGCAGTGTGTGGCATAATGTATAAGGGGCATTACTATAAGGAGGAAAAATTACACATAATGTAAGGAGCATGAATCAGGATTTTTTTTTCCTGTGATGGCCAATGTCTGGGCGTGGAGGTTGCAAGACTGGGGTAGTCTTTTCCTTCAATGCCACACGTGAGGCCACGCTCCTTGCAGTGAGGCCACATTCCCTTTTTTGGAGTGCGCACAAATTCTTTACTTTTCAAATGGCAATTGGGTGGTTTGTGTGTGTGTGTGTGTGTGTGTGTGTGTGTGTGTGTGTGGGGGGGGGGGGGGGGGGGGGGGGGGTTCCAGAAACTTTTTTAACTTAAGGGAGCAACATTTCTAGTTACGCCACTGTTTCAGAACTAGGAAAGAAACCCGGGTCATGGAAGACCCAGTGAAAGGTACAACCCCTTATTTGTTGGACAGAAAAAACTTTCTCTTACGTCTTAGAGGATGCTGGGGTCCATATTAGTACCATGGGGTATAGACGGGTCCACCAGGAGCCATTGGCACTTTAAGAGTTTGAGAGTGTGGGCTGGCTCCTCCCTCTATGCCCCTCCTACCAGTTTAGAAAATGTGCCCGGAGGAGCCGGTCACAGCTAGGGGAGCTCTACAGAGTTTCCTTGGTAGAGTTTATTTTTAGAGTTTATTATTTTACAGGGAGGCTGCTGGCAACAGCCTCCCTGCAGCGAGGGACTAAGGGGGGGAGCAGTGTCCGCCCTGCGGGGTCTGAGCCACTGTCTCCGCTGACTGGACACTGAGCTCCAGAGGGGATAGATTGTTCCCCGCCAAAGGGGATCGCTCACCCCAGCAGCATGCCGCCACCCCCTTACAGAGCTGAAGATTGTGGCGAGTGAGTCACCGACCCCCCTAGCAAGCAGGGGGCCGGTGTGAAGATGGCGGCATCAGGGTAGGAGCGCAGTATTAACTGCGCTCCAGGAGGCTTAGCGGTACATAGTGCGGCGCTGTGAGGGGCGTCCTGAGCCAGCGCCTACACCCTACACTGATCACACAGCCTGTCGGGGTCCCCGGATCTCAGCCAGCATCAATCCTCAGGCCAGTATAATCCTGTGAAGAGCGGGAAGACAGTGCCATTTTGGGGGCAGAGCTTCTCCTCAGAGCGGGCTCAGCAGCGTTCAGCGCCACTTTCCTGCCTGCACAGCGCTGTCAGTGAAGAGCAAGTCCCTCCACAGCAACTCCAGCTATCTATCACGGTACCAGAGGGTTGTAGAGGCCGGGGGGGGGGGGGGGGGGGGGGCCTTTGGAGGCTGCAAAACGACTGTGTAACCTATTAAGGCACACAGTCTCCCTCTACATTAATGGCGCTGTGTGTGGGTTGGCTCCAATCTCTGTGTCTCTCTTGCCATTCTTGTGGGTGAAACTCTGTCTGCCCTCACCTGTGTGTGTGTGGAGTGTTTGTGGTCTCCATTAAGCAATGTCCAGGGACTATGTGTCATATGCTGCAAAGGATATGCCCTCTCAGGATGATCCCATTCCATGTAATCAGGATTGCACTGGTTTAGCACAGATTCCAGCAAGGGAGCCTGAGTGGTTATCCTCTATCAAATCTATGATTTCTGAGATTTTAAATAGGGTTGCACAAAATGAATCTGCAACTCAGGCTTTACAGAACTCTATGGCAGTATGGCCCAGTTCTGGTACATCAGGGTTCCCCGCTGTATATTCACATAAACGTGCTCTTGTTCAGATCATGCAGGATGATACCGATACCGACTCTGAAACTACAGACGGTGACGGGGATGTGCTGCGGGGGGGCTGCATCTCTTGCAAAAGGGGTGCAGTTGATGATAGAGGCTATTAGGGATGTGTTGAATATTGCTGATACAACACCCGAGCAGGTTGAGGAGGCTTACTTCACTGAAAATAAGAAAGCCTCGCTAGCCTTCCCTGCGTCAAAGGAATTAAATGCTATATTTGAAAAGGCTTGGGAAAACCCGGATAAAAAATTCCAGATACCTAAAAGGGTTCTGGTAGTGTTTCCTTTCCCGGCAGAGGATAGGAAAAAATAGGAAAACCCGCCTATTGTTGACGCGTCAGTATCCAGACTCTGTTTTACCTGTCCCAGGATTTACCACCTTAAAAGAGCCGGCTGATCGTAAAATTAATAATACGCTCAAATCCATGTACACGGCTTCTGGGGCAATACTACTTACCACTATTGCCAGTGCTTGGATTGCCAAAGCTATAGTACAGTGGTCAGGCACGTTACTTGAGGATTTGGATACTATGGAAAATTGTGATGTTAAATTGTTTTGACATAACATTCAGGATTCGGCAAGATTTCTGGTAGAATCCATGAAGGACCTGGGTGCCATGGCTGTGGGGATTTCCTCCATGTCAGTATCAGCTCGTCGAGGGCTGTGGTTGCGCCAATGGTCTGCAGACGCGGAATCCAGGAGAAGTGTGGAGACCCTACCCTACACAGGTCAGGCTCTCTTTGGGGAAGCGTTAGATGCGTGGATCTCCACGGCTACGGCTGGTAAGTCACCCTTCCTTCCCTCAGCTACACCTGCTCCGAAGAAACCATTTTCTTCAGTTACGTCACAGTCCTTTCGGTCTAACAAGCCCAGAAAGACAAAGCCGTCCAACACCTTCATTCAGGGAAGTCGGCCCAAGTTCAAGAAACCTGCGGCTGCAGGCTCCCAGGAACAGAAACCTGCTTCAGGTACACCAAAGTCCTCCGCATGACGGTGGACTGCACGCCCCGGAGGTGGGGCCGGTGGGAGCGAGACTCAGACATTTCAGTCATGTCTGGGTGTCCTCCGGCCTGGACCCCTGGGTGCAAGGTATTGTGTCCCAGGGGTACAGGCTGGAATTTCAAAATCTCCCTCCTCACCGATTTTTCAGATCAGGCTTGCCAGCTCTGCTGGCAGACAGGACTGTCCTACAAGAAGCAGTCCAGAAGTTGGTGGAGGCACAGGTCATTGTGCCAGTACCACCTCACATGCAGAACAAAGGTTACTATTCGAATCTTTTCGTGGTACCAAAACCGGATGGTTTGGCCAGGCCCATTCTGAACTTAAAATCGCTAAACCCCTTTCTAAAGGAATTCAGGTTCAAAATGGAGTCCCTAAGGGCAGTGATATCAGGTCTGGAGGAGGAGGGATGCCTAGTATCCCTGTATATCAAGGATGCGTACCTCCACATTCCGATCTGGCTACCGCATCAAGCATATCTGCGATTTGCACTGTTGGACTGTCATTTTCAGTTCCAGGCCCTCCCATTCGGTCTCTCCACAGCACCGAGAGTTTTCACCAAGGTGATGGCGGAAATGATGATTCTCCTCCGCAGACAGGGGGTGAACATAATTCCGTATCTGGACGATCTGCTGATAAAAGCATCGTCCAAGGAGAAGCTGTTACGGTCCATAACACTCACAATTCAGCTTCTTAGGAAACATGGTTGGATCTTGAATCTTCCAAAGTCACATTTGGAACCAACCAGAAGGTTGTCCTTCCTGGGAATGATCCTCGACACGGAGGTGCAGAGGGTGTTTCTCCCAGAGGAAAAGATGTTGGTGATCCAAATGATGGTCCGGGATGTCCTGAAGCCAGCACGGGTGTCAATTCATCAGTGCATTCGCCTACTGGTGAAGATGGTGGCCTCTTATGAGGCTCTGCAGTACGGGAGGATTCACGCTTAGTCCTTCCAACTGTATATCCTGGACAAGTGGTCGGGATCCCATCTACACATGCACCAGAGAATATGTCTGTCGTCAAAAGGCCAGGATTTCACTCCTCTGGTGGCTGCAATTATCTCACCTTCTGGAGGGCCGCAGATTCGGGATTCAGGACTGGATCCTTCTAACCACGGATGCAAGTCTCCCGGGCTGGGGCGCAGTCACTCAAGGTGAAACCTTCCAAGGAAGGTGGTCAAGTCTGTAAGCCAGCCTACCGATAAACATTCTGGAACTAAGAGCCGTCTACAACGGTCTGCTCCAAGTGGCCCATCTTCTGAGAAATCGGGCCATTCAAGTGCAGTCGGACAATGTGACAACAGTGGCTTACATAAACCAACAGAGCGGAAGGAAGAGCAGAGCTGCAATGGCAGAGGTAACAAGAATCATCCTCTGGGCAGAAAAGCACGCGTTGGTGCTGTCAGCAATCTTCATTCCGGCAGTAGACAACTGGGAAGCAGACTACCTCAGCAGACACGGTCTCCATCCGGAGGTGTTCAAGGAGGTAACAGATCTTTGGGGTGTACCCCAGATCAACATGATGGCCTCTCGTCTCAACAAGAAGCTTCGGCGGTATTGTTCCAGGTCGAGGGACCCGCAAGCTGTGGCGGTGGACGCCCTAGTGACTCCGTGGGTGTTCCAGTCGGTGTACTTGTTTCCTCCTCTTCCACTCATCCCATGAGTTCTAAAGCTCATAAGGAGAACAAAGGTTCAAGCGATCCTCATTGCTCCGGACTGGCCAAGAAGGGCTTGGTACGCGGATCTTCTGGATCTACTGCAAGAAGAGCCGAAGCCTCCTCTTCAGGAGGATCTGCTGCAGCAGGGGCCGTTCGCCTATCAAGACTTAACCGCGGCTATGTTTGACGGCATGGAAGTTGAACACCTGATACTAGCTCGGAAGGGCATTCCGAACAAGGTTATTCCTACCCTAATACAGGATAGCAAAGGAGTAACGTCTAAACATTACCAACGCATTTGGAAAAAATATGTATCTTGGTGAGAGCCCAAGAAATTTCCTGCGGTGGAGTTTCAACTGGGACGGTTTCTCCTCTTCTTACAAGCTGGTGTGGATATGGGCCTAAAGTTGGGATCTGTGAAGGTCCAGATTTCGTCCCTATCCGTTTTCTTCCAAAAACAATTGTCTGCCCTCCCTGAAGATCAGACCTTTTTGAAGGGAGTTCTGCACATCCAACCTCCCTTTGTTTCGCCTACGGCACCTTGGGACCTTAACGTGGTGTTGCAGTTCCTCGAATCGGACTGGTTCGAGCCTCTACAGGAGGTTGAAGTCAAATTTCTTATGTGGAAAGCTGTCACTTTGTTGGCTTTAGTTTCTGCTAGACGTGTGACGGAGTTGGGGGCTTTATCGTGTAAAAGCCCATACTTGATATTCCACGAAGACAGAGCTGAGCTCCGGACACGTCAGCAGTTTCTTCCGAAGGTTGTGTCGGCATTTCATATCAACCAACCTATTGTGGTGCCAGTGGCTACTGACTCCTCAATTTCATCCTTGGATGTTGTAAGGGCTTTGAAAATCTATGTGAAGAGGACTGCTCGTCACATGAAATCGGACTCTCTGTTTGTCCTGCATGATTCCAAGAATCTTGGGTGTCCTGCTTCTAAGCAGACGATCTCTCGCTGGATCAGGTTCACTATCCAGCATGCGTATTCTACGGCAGGCTTGCCGTGTCCTACGTCTGTCAAGGCCCACTCTACACGTAAGGTGGGGTCTTACTGGGCGGCTGCCCGGGGTGTCTCAGCGTTACAACTTTGCCGAGCAGCAACTTGGTCTGGGTCGAACATGTTTGTAAAGTTCTACAAGTTCAATACTTTGGCCTCTGATGATCTGAAGTTCAGTCAATCAGTTCTGCAGGAGCCTCCGCACTTTCCCTCCTGTTCTGGGAGCTTTGGTACAGCCCCATGGTACTAATATGGACCCCAGCATCCTCTAGGATGTAAGAGAAAATAGGATTTTGGTTACCTACCGGTAAATCCTTTTCTCGTAGTCCGTAGAGGATGCTGGGCGCCCGCCCAGCGCTTCGTTTTCCTGCAATTGTTATCTGGTTCAGTACAACTTTGTTTTTAGTTAAGTACTGCGTTGTTTACTTGGTATGTAATGTACTCAGCGGTTGCTGAGTTTTCAAGCTAAGTTAGCTTGATGTGCCTTGTATGTGTGAGCTGGTATGAATCTCGCCACTATCTGTGTTAAATCCTTCTCTCGAAGATGTCCGTCTCCTCGGGCACAGTTTCTAGACTGAGTCTGGTAGGAGGGGCATAGAAGGAGGAGCCAGCCCACACTCTCAAACTCTTAAAGTGCCAATGGCTCCTGGTGGACCCGTCTATACCCCATAGTACTAATATGGACCCCAGCATCCTCTATGGACTACGAGAAAAGGATTTACCGGTAGGTAACCAAAATCCTATTTTTGCTACAAAAAATTGACAACGTAGTTTGCAATTTCCTAAATGATAATTCATTAAAGTCATAGGCAAGGAGATGGGGAATATGCCAAAATAGCATACCCTGGAACTGCTAGTAAATGACTTATCCCCTGGTACCTTAAATATATCCAATATAACTGTATGAAAAGCTACATTCAATTTTTTTAAATTCTATAGCAATCATTTCCATTGCTAATCACTTTTTTTTTTTATAAATAAAAAAAATTGAAATTGGAAAATATATTCCATGTGTAATATAATACAAGTTATTTGTTTTCCCTGAATGTGGAGAGAAAAACAGTAGTGTTGTTAAGGGTTCAATTAAGTGGCTATATATGTAATATACTGTACATGATAGCCATTAATAGTGAAAAACTTGACAGTCTGTATTATAAGGTAAATTAATTCAGAAATTCCACATTAACATAAATCTCATGGTTTCACTCTCACAGCTGTTAGCGCTGTCAATTTGATGGTTGCATTTCAGATTAATTTTAGCATAAGCTGATGTAGGTTTACCTTTTATAAAAATGTTTTAAAAAGTGTAATGTGAAGCACATGCTGTAATAACTTTGAACTGACTTCTGGTATTTTATAAAATGTTTTGGAATTGCTTGTCAAATTTTTGCTTCTTTTTGGTAATAACATATTTTAAAATTTTTATTTTACAATTTAACCTGTGTATCATTTGCAGTAAATCAATCGCAGAACAGTTGCTGTTTCAAAGACAACTAATGTAATATTAAACTTGCTGAATATGGAAGGATTAGATACTGTATGACATTTTACTTGAGGAAACTGTAGCACACCATAACTGTTGAAAATATATTGAGCAACGGAGCGGTTAACCTTCAATAATATATGACTGTGTCAGGGCCATTTCTGGTCCTTTTTCAGCATCCAGAGTCCACCCATACTGGTCTGCCTCTTTCCCAGGCATAAGTTAGAAAAGAAATATAGTTTAAAAATACGCCTAGATAATTAAGTTAATAATAATAATAATAATAATAATAATAATAAAAAAGAAATAAATGTAACAGCCTTTGCACCCTGCATACTATATTACCTGGCTGTTATTCATCGCCAAACCTCCTACACTGACTGGAGAAAATGGCTCTTATTGACCTTTGGATAACCTAGTCAGGGACAGATTGGGACACCAGGTAAGTGCCCACAGGCCCTACCACTGGGCCAGGCCACCCTGCCTACCAACCGGGGCTTGTGTCCGGTCGGTTGCTGCACTTCCATAATTTGTGTTCCACATGTTCCACAAGTTGTCATCAGCTCCCGGTTAGCAGGCACTTCCGGGTGCCATTAGCCATAAGCAGAGGTGGCAGCAGGAGTGGAACTGAGACAATGGAGGGCACCGTATCATGTCAAGGACTTGTATTTCTCCTGAACCGCAATGTCCCCTTCTCAGCCAGTGAGGTAGCCGCCGAGTGTTCCACAGAGGAGGCTGCACAGGGTTGCATATTGAATCATCTCCCAATCTAAAACGAAGTTCCAACTATAGATAGACAGGGAAGAACCAGTAAGTTATGTGGCATTAAAATTGCAAAAGGGTCACAGCGGGCAGGTAGGTATTTAGCAGGCATGCTCCACTTCCCAATCTCCTTATGCACAGGGAGTCCACTGGATGCCCAGTGCTCTCATTAATGTAAGAGCACATCTCATCTCAACTTCATCCAAATGGAAATGAACAGCTGGTTGTATCAGTCCCTGAAATCTGAAAAGCCATATTAACTTGAGCAGCCTGTTCATGATGTGCAGACCACCAGCAAGCCCCTGCTGCATTTCCAATTCTGATATTTACAGTATAAAAGATATTTAGCCTGTAGGTCAGTGCACATGCTCCAAAGGTACTCAAAAGCATCCACGAAGAAGTGTATTAGAAATTGAGGGTTGACTAATCGGACACAGATGTAACATAGTATGGGTATATTGCTGAAAGTGATTGCATATAGTGAAGCTGAATTGCTCACATTGGAGGCCAAAATCAGACTCATGATCTCCACCAAGCATAGTGCTGGTGAAAGTTTCAATGGTGCGACTGATGATGGCATCTAAAGAAGCACAAAGTATGATTGCAGCATCTGTAGACACTGAAAGTGGGCATCTCAGTCCTCGCATATTTGGATGCATAGACGTACATAAGGGAAGGGCATTATAGTGTCATTAGTGGCAAATTTGCAAATGCAGCTGCAGCAAAAGATGCAAGTAAGTTTGCATTTGTGTCTAACTCAGAATCAGGCCCTATGAGGAGGGATCCCATCTATCTTGACAGACCACACCACCTTAACAGACCCCACCCCTATTAGGGCTGCTTCCATAAATTTCCTGGGCTTGTTTTTCTGTCTCAATCCGCCTCTGGGCCCAGTGATCACCAGCGACCACCAGCGAAGAGATATTGACAGTCTAACATGTCGATATTTCATCACTGTCTACATGATGAATATCGAACTGGTCAATGTCAATATTATGACTGTTCATATATTGCACCATACACCATTGGTGGTGTATTCACTGAAAAGTCATCAGTTCTTACTATTAGTCCATGAGGAATCAGTAGTGATTGATAACTTTTTTATTTTATTCTGGAGTACTTGGAATATGGCAAGTGGTTGCATTGTAGTTCTGTACCTCTCTCTAAGTGGCTGATAACCCCTATGCAGAACTATGGTGAGAGATGTTTCACCAATAACAGTAGCCTTTCCTGGATCACACTGTTCACTGGTACTTGTCTACTGCCTGGTCTTGATCTCAGTAGTGCATAGTTGTCATATGTGAAGATGTGCCTGGGAAATTCGATGCTGTGATGTCTCAAACAGGATAAACGATATAGACAGCATACATGGCAGTGTAATAGACTAATTGGTGTGTAAGGACTCAGATTGGTGCTACCTAAGGGTTAAAAGCAGCCTAGAGCACACTTAGAAGGGGGTCCCTTAGAAGCCCCTTAATGATAAGACAGTATACAGGGTTTGAGTGTGATCTGGGAGCTACACCTAGGGCCTAATTCAGAGTTGATCGCAGCAGCAAATTTGTTAGCAGAACCATGTGCACTGCAGGCGGCAGATATAACACGTGCAGAGAGAGTTAGATTTGGGTGGGGTGTGTTCAAACTGAAATCTAAATTGCAGTATAAAAATAAAGCAGCCAGTATTACCCTGCACAGAAACAAAATAACCCACCCAAATCTAACTCTCTGCACATTTATATCTGCCTCCCCTGTAGTGCACATGGTTTTGCCCAACTGCTAACAAAATTTGCTGCTACAATCAGGTCTGAATTAGGCCCCTAAATGTAACCACATCAATATAATTGCTAGATTTTCTGCTGCTAAATGATACTCAGTACTCAATAGACAACAGAGGAAACAATCCGATATCTCCCACAAGCAGAGAATTTCAGATTAGCTCAATTTCAATAGCATAACCAGACCAGGTTTAAAAAGATAAAATGAAATTTAATTCAACATCAAAACACGTGTTAGCTCTAGTAAACATGGCATAACACATTAAACAATAAATTAAATTATATAATTTAATTGAGTTAGGCCCTTAGACCTTGATAATTCGGCCCAGGTGGGATTTTGAGTTCGACATGCCTGCAGTAGAATAACAAAACCCTCAGGACAGGATTTAGGACCTGATTCAGTAAGTATTGTAAATTCTGCTATACAGCAGAATTTACAATCCTTTTTATTGCATGGTGGGGGCCGCCCATCGCTGGGCAAGGCCGCCTAGCATGCAGGCCACCATCCACCCACTGCGATCATGCTGTAATTACGATTGCGCCACAATTTCAGCGTGATCGCAAAAATTCTGGAAGCCTGTGGGCGTAATTTGGCTGCGATAGCAGGAGACCCGCCACCATTTTTTCGTTTGGAGCAGCTGCGTGTGACACCTTAAAAACAGAGCGTTGTTGCCCCGCGAACGCCTCTGCTCGTCATTACTTGGGAGTTCTAATGTCATTGTTTAGGTGTTACTTGGAAAAGTGTGTGTATTATAATGTATAAGGTGTCCCCACTATACATTATTGCAGATACAGATCTCCATGATGTGTATGTTGCCGTGTACCTTTATAGGGTCATGGATGTATCCTGATGATTTACTATAAGTGGAACATTTCCCCATGTATACTTCTGGAAATCAAGCAGATAGTACATTTATTTTCTCTGACGTCCTAGTGGATGCTGGGAACTCCGTAAGGACCATGGGGAATAGCGGGCTCCGAAGGAGACTGGGCACATCTAAGAAAGAATTAGGACTACCTGGTGTGCACTGGCTCCTCCCTCTATGCCCCTCCTCCAGACCTCAGTTAGAATTCTGTGCCCGGCCGATCTGGTTGCACACTAGGGGCTCTCCTGAGCTCCTAGAAAAGAAAGTATATATTTAGGTTTTTTATTTTCAGTGAGATCTGCTGGCAACAGACTTACTGCTACGTGGGACTTAGGGGAGAGAAGCGAACCTACCTGCTTGCAGCTAGCTTGGGCTTCTAGGCTACTGGACACCATTAGCTCCAGAGGGATCGAACACAGGCCCAGCCTCGGTCGTCCGGTCCCGGAGCCGCGCCGCCGTCCCCCTTGCAGAGCCAGAAGCAAGAAGAACGTCCAGGAAATCGGCGGCTGAAGACTCCGGTCTTCATTAAGGTAGCGCACAGCACTGCAGCTGTGTGCCATTGCTCCCCATGCACACCACACACTCTGGTCACTGATGGGTGCAGGGCGCTGGGGGGGGGGGCGCCCTGGGCTGCAATAAAAGTACCTTATATTGGCATAAAACACATAATATAGTCAGTAAGACTATATATGTGTAAAATCCCCTGCCAAAAATATCCTTAAAAAAGCGGGAGAAGCCCGCCGAGAAGGGGGCGGGGCTATCTCCCTCAGCACACTGGCGCCATTTCCTCTCACAGCTCCGCTGGAGGGACGCTCCCCAGGCTCTCCCCTGCAATTTCCAGGCTCAATAGGGTGAAAAAGAGAGCGGGGGCACTAAATATAGGCGAAAACTGTATATTTATAGCAGCTATAGGGGAAAAATCACTGTGTGTAGTGTGAATCCCTGCATTATATAGCGCTCTGGTGTGTGCTGGCATACTCTCTCTCTGTCTCCCCAAAGGACTTTGTTGGGTCCTGTCCTCAGTCAGAGCATTCCCTGTGTGTGTGCGTGTGTCGGTACGGCTGTGTCGACATGATTGATGAGGAAGATTATATGGAGGCGGAGCAGGTGCCGATAAGTGTGATGTCACCCCCTGCGGGGTCGACACCAGAGTGGGTGGATATGTGGAAGGTATTAACCGACAGTGTCAACTCCTTTACATAAAAGGCTAGATGACGTACAGCAGTGGGACAGCCGGCTTCTCAGCTCGTGCCTGCCCAGGCGTCTCAAAAGCCATCAGGGGCTCAAAAACGCCCGCTACCTCAGATGGCAGACACAGATGTCGACACGGAGTCTGACTCCAGTGTAGACGACGATGAGACAAATGTAAAATCCACAAGGGCCATCCGTTGTATGATTACGGTAATGAAAAATGTGTTGCACATTTCTGACATTAACCCAGTTACCACAAAAAAGGGTATTATAGTTGGGGAGAATAAGCATCCAGTGGTTCTTCCCCCATCAGATGAATTGAATAAAGTGTGTGAAGAAGCGTGGGGTTCCCCCGATGAGAAAATAGTAATTTCTAAAAAATTACTGATGGCGTACCCTGTCCCGCCAAAGGACAGGTTACGTTGGGAGACGTCCCCTAGGGTGGAGAAGGCGCTCACACGCTTGGCAAAAAAGGTGGCACTGCCGTCTCAGGATACGGCCGCCTTAAAGGAGCCTGCTGATAAAAAGCAGGAAGCTATCCTGAAGTCTGTATATACACACTCAGGTATTATACTGAGACCTGCAATTGCTTCAGTGTGTAGTGCTGCAGCAGCTTGGTCCGATACCCTGTCAGATAATATGGATACTAGACAGGGATACTATTTTGCTAACCATAGAGCATTTTAAAGACGTGGTCTTATATATGAGAGATGCACAGAGGGATATTTGCCGGCTGGCATCTAAAATTAATGCAATGTCCATTTCTGCCAGAAGAGTATTATGGACTCGGCAGTGAACAGGTGATGCTGATTCTAAAAGGCACATGGAGGTTTTGCCTTATAAGAGTGAGGAATTGTTTGGGGAGGGTCTCTCGGACCTAGTATCCACAGCAACAGCTGGGAAGTCGACATTTTTACCTCAGGTTTCCTCACAGCCTAAGAAAGCACCGTATTATCAGGTACAGTCCTTTCGGCCACAAAAAGGCAAGCGGGTCAGAGGCGCTTCCTTTCTGCCCAGAGGCAGGGGAAGGGGTAAAAAGCTGCACCAGACAGCCAGTTCCCTGGAACCAAAATCCTCCCCCGCTTCCTCTAAAGTCCACCGCATGACGCTGGGGCTCCACAGGCGGAGCCAGGTGCGGTGGGGGCGCGTCTCCGGAACTTCAGCGACCAGTGGGTTCGCTCACAGGTAGATCCCTGGGTTCTACAAGTGGTATCTCAGGGATACAAGCTGGAGTTAGAGGCCACTACCCCTCGCCGTTACCTCAAATCTGCCTTGCCGGCTGCTCCCAAAGAAAGGGAGGTAGTACTGGACGCTATTCACAAGCTGTACTTCCAGCAGGTGATAATCAAGGTACCCCCCACCCCTTCAACAGGGGCGGGGTTACTATTCCACAATGTTGTGGTACCGAAACCAGATGGTTCGATGAGACCCATCCTAAATTTAAAATTCTTGAACACTTCTATAAGGAAGTTCAAGTTCAAGATGGAATCACTCAGAGCGGTTATACAAGCCTGGAAGAGGGTGTCCCCATGTGCCCACCTCACCAGGAGTACCTCAGGTTTGTGGTACAGGACTGTCATTACCAATGCCAGACGTTGCCGTTTGGTCTGTCCACGGCACCGAGGGTATTTACCAAGGTAATGGCCAAAATGATGATACTCCTTAGAAAGAAGGGAGTTATAATTATCCCGTACTTGGACGATCTCCTGATAAAGGCGAGGTCCAAGGAGCAGTTGCTAGTCAGCGTAGCACTATCTCAGGAAGTGCTGCATCAGCACGGCTGGATCCTGAATATCCCAAAGTCGCAGCTGATTCCCGCGACGCGTCTGCTGTTCCTGGATATGATTCTGGACAACAGAAGAAGGTTTTTCTCCCGGAGGAGAAGGCCCAGGAATTATCATCTCTGGTCAGGGACCTCCTGCAACCAAAACAGGATTCGCTGCATCACTGCACGCGAATCCTGGGAAAGATGGTAGCTCTTACGAAGCGTTTCCCTTTGGCAGGTTCCATGCGAGGATCTTCCAGTGGGATCTATTGGACAAGTGGTCCGAATCGCATCTTCAGATGCATCGGTGGATCACCCTGTCACCAAGGGCCAGGGTGTCTCTGCTGTGGTGGCTGCAGAGTGCTCATCTTCGTGAAGGCCGCAGATTCGGCATACAGGACTGGGTCCTGGTGACCACGAATGCAAGCCTCCGAGGGTGGGGGGCAGTCACTCAGGGAAGAAAACGTCCAAGGACAAAAACTTCCCTGCATATAAATATTCTGGAACTACGGGTCATTTACAATGCCCTGAGTAAAACAGAATCCCTGCTTCAAAAACAACCGGTGCTGATTCAGTCAGACAACATCACGGCTGTCGCCCATGTAAATCGACAGGGCGGCACAAGAAGCAGGATGGCAATGGCAGAAGCCACAAGGATTCTTCGATGGGCGGAGAATCACGTGATAGCACTGTCAGCAGTGTTCATTCCGGGAGTGGAAAACTGGGAAGCAGACTTCCTCAGCAGACACAACCTCCACCCGAGAGAGTGGGGACTTCATCCAGAAGTCTTCAAGCTGGTTGTACACCGGTGGGAACGACCACAGGTGGACATGATGGCGTCCCGCCTCAATAAAATGCTAAAAAGATATTGCGCCAGGTCAAGGGACCCTCAGGCGATAGCTGTGGACGCTCTAGTGACACCGTGGGTGTACCAGTCGGTTTATGTGTTCATGCCCAAGGTACTGAGGAGAATAAGAAGGAGAAGAGTAAGAACTATAATCATTGTTCTGGATTGGCCAAGAAGAGCTTGGTACCCAGAACTTCAAGAAATGATCTCAGAGGACCCATGGCCTCTGCCGCTCAGACAGGACCTGCGGCAGCAGGGGCCCTGTCTGTTCCAAGACTTACCGCGACTGCGTTTGACGGCATGGCGGTTGAACACCGGATCCTGAAGGAAAAGGGCATTCCGGAGGAAGTCATCCCTACGCTGATTAAAGCTAGGAAGGATGTGACCGCAATACATTATCACCGCATATGGCGAAAATATGTTGCGTGGTGTGAGGCCAGGAAGGCCCCAACGGAGAAATTTCAGCTGGGTCGTTTTCTGCACTTCCTACAGTCAGGGGTGACTATGGGCCTCAAATTGGGTTCCATTAAGGTCCAGATTTCGGCTCTGTCGATTTTCTTCCAAAAAGAACTGGCTTCACTGCCTGAAGTTCAGACTTTTGTTAAGGGAGTGCTGCATATTCAGCCCCCTTTTGTGCCTCTAGTGGCACCTTGGGATCTCAACGTGGTGTTGGATTTCCTAAAGTAGCATTGGTTTGAGCCACTTAAAACCGTGGAGCTAAAATATCTCACGTGGAAAGTAGTCATGCTGTTGGCCTTGGCTTCGGCCAGGCGTGTGTCAGAATTGGCGGCTTTGTCTTGTAAAAGCCCTTATCTGATTTTCCATATGGATAGGGCGGAATTGAGAACTCGTCCCCAATTTCTCCCTAAGGTGGTATCAGCGTTTCATTTGAACCAACCTATTGTGGTGCCTGCGGCTACTAGGGACTTGGAGGATTCCAAGTTGCTGGACGTAGTCCGGGCCCTGAAAATCTATGTTTCCAGGATGGCTAGAGTCAGGAAGACTGACTCGCTATTTATCCTGTATGCACCCAACAAGCTGGGTGCTCCTGCTTCAAAGCAGACTATTGCTCGCTGGATCTGTAGCACGATTCAACTTGCACATTCTGCGGCTGGACTGCCGCATCCTAAATCTGTAAAAGCCCATTCCACGAGGAAAGTGGGCTCTTCTTGGGCGGCTGCCTGAGGGGTCTCGGCTTTACAACTTTGCCGAGCTACTACTTGGTCGGGTTCAAACACATTTGCAAAATTCTACAAGTTTGATACCCTGGCTGAGGAGGACCTTGAGTTTGCTCATTCGGTGCTGCAGAGTCATCCGCACTCTCCCGCCCGTTTGGGAGCTTTGGTATAATCCCCATGGTCCTTACGGAGTTCCCAGCATCCACTAGGACGTCAGAGAAAATAAGAATTTACTCACCGGTTATTCTATTGCTCGTAGTCCGTAGTGGATGCTGGGCGCCCATCCCAAGTGCGGATTGTCTGCAATACCTGTATATAGTTATTGCTTAACTAAAGGGTTATTGTTTGGAGCCATCTGTTGAGAGGCTCAGTTGTTATTCATACTGTTAACTGGGTATAGTATCACGAGTTGTACGGTGTGATTGGTGTGGCTGGTATGAGTCTTACCTGGGATTCCAAATCCTTTCCTTATTGTGTCAGCTCTTCCGGGCACAGTTTCCTAACTGAGGTCTGGAGGAGGGGCATAGAGGGAGGAGCCAGTGCACACCAGGTAGTCCTAATTCTTTCTTAGATGTGCCCAGTCTCCTTCGGAGCCCGCTATTCCCCATGGTCCTTACGGAGTTCCCAGCATCCACTACGGACTACGAGAAATAGAATTACCGGTGAGTAAATTCTTATTTTTCCAACTGCAATAGTAATAATACAACCTGTTAACTAGTGCGTACAGCATAAGAAAAATAGCATACACTACAGAACATGGGAATGAATGTGGTCAAGTTATTAAAACAAATTAAGGACATTGCCCAAGACATTTTGTATGATAAATCTTAAAAACTAAAAAGTTTAAGGACCACTAGAAACCATGGTACAGAATGTAGAGTCTGGCAGCAGAGACTGACACAATTTTTAATAATATTCTTAGCAAACTTCACCAAATCATTTTTGATTGAAATACAGTATTCTTTATTAACAACTTATTTCAAAGTAAATCAAAATGATATACAATTACCATAATTGCAACACCTAAACAATGCACAAAATGATCATATCTGAATGAAACAATTTACCAAAAAAGACCAACATTAGACATGACAAAAACATTGCCAAATCTACGGTAGAATTTGCCATATGTAATCAGTTTTTTTTTCCAAAATATATTTTATTGAGGTATAGGTATAAAACCAAAATGAGCAGTACAAGTAATAGGTACAGAGCCTAATATACAGGACTAAGAATACATGAACGAGGAAATATAGAATGGCAACTGTATAATCCCAATCATACCTCACATTTTCCATTTTCAAATATATAACAAATGGACTAGAAAGGGGTGACCAGAACATAGGGGGTCATTCCGAGTTGTTCGCTTGTTACTTTTGTTCGCTACGGAGCGATTAGTCGCAAACTGCGCATGCGCATTGTACACAGTGTGCCTGCACCAAGTAAATTAGCACAAAAGTTTGGTATTTTACTCACGGCGTAACAAAGTTTTTTCATCGCTCTGCTGATCGTAGTGTGATTGACAGGAAGTGGGTGTTTCTGGGCGGAAACTGGCCGTTTTATGGGAGTGTGCGGAAAAACGCAGGCGTGCTAGTTGAAAACGCAGGAGTGTCTGCAGAAACGGGGGAGTGGCTGGGCGAACGCTGGGTGTGTTTGTGACGTCAAACCAGGAACGAAAAGGACTGAGCTCGTCGCACTGGCAGAGTAAGTCTGGAGCTACTCAGAAACTGCGGGGTAATCGTTACGAGAAAATTAGCGAACCCTTCATTAGCAAATCTGCTATGCTAAGATACACTCCCAGTAGGCGTAGGCTTAGCGTGTGCAATGCTGCTAAAAGCAGCTAATGAGCGAACAACTCGGAATCACCCCCATAGTGCGATAGAATGATACAAATAGACGTAGAAGTGAAAATACACCTCTACAAGATCATAACAGGTCCAATATTATACTAAACTGTACTTATATCAAGGTGTCCTTCAACATGGAGGACACATATCTAAAAGAAAAAAAACAAAACATATAACAAGAATAAACTTAACTAAAACATTGTCCGCCAAGGCCAGGGGCCCTCAACCCATCCATGGAGAGAACATCAGAGCAGGGAAAAAAGAAAAGGATACGAGTACTGGAGATCAAAGAGAGACTGGAAAAGGAGTGGAGTGAGGCGGGGGGGTAAGAAAGAAAAAGAAAGGGTTGTCGTAGAGAGCAGAGGGAGGACACCCACCGTATCGAGTCATGGAAGAGAAATAGGGGGTC
The DNA here is from genome assembly GCF_028390025.1 of Pseudophryne corroboree. Lineage (NCBI taxonomy): Eukaryota > Metazoa > Chordata > Amphibia > Anura > Myobatrachidae > Pseudophryne > Pseudophryne corroboree. Next base: position 380,888,719 of record NC_086445.1, on the reverse strand, counting down.
TATGGTCTAAAAGTTGGTGACAGTACCAGGTGGTATAGTGGAAGCTTTGTTGAATGGCTCGTTTGGTGGATGTGGGCAGTGTATGAATGTATTTACCCCAGCAAAGGAACAATGCAGGGGTAAGAGTCTCTTTATCAAGAGAGGTCTCCAACCAGTCCATGGTAAAGAGAAAGAGCAGTCTGGAGGTGGCCATGGGTAGGGAGGGGGGAGTAGCGTGTATCCACTGCTGGAGGATAGCTTTTCTCCCCACTGCTGATAGGAGAGTCACTAATTTTTTGTCGGTAGAGGGAATGGTCGGCTGATCGAGGAGGTAACCAAAAAGAGTCCAAGAGGCGGTACATTTAAAATTAATACCTAAGGAGGAGGAGCTGTATGCTTGCAATTCGCCCCAAAACGTTTGTACGTGAGGGCAGTGCCAAAAGCAGTGCATAATGTCGGCTACTGGTGCGGAGCATTTAACGCATGCTGCAGACTCCGAGAGACCCATCAAATGACTTCGTTTTGGAGAAATGTGAGCCCTGTGTAAGATTTTATATGACATTTCCTGATAGACACTCGCTGGAATAAGCTTCAAAGATGTATTAAAGCAGTCCAACACCGCTTCCGGGGATAAAGAAGGGATTTGGGACGACCATTTTGTAAGTTGTATAAGATCGGAAGAGGGGATAATATCCGTGCGGATTCGAGCGTATATAGTTGAAATGGAGTATGTACCGGAGTGTAGGAGCGTATCAAGGGGGTTAAGGAAATCCCTATCATCAAATCGTGCCAGGATTGAACGTACATAATGAGAGGCCTGAAAATAATAAAATTCATGGTTGGGGTTAATGTTATATTTATATATAGCCTCAGTGAAGGTGAGTGGTTCATGTGAGGAGTTGAGGAGATTGCGAATACGTGTGATTCCCGCCGTATGCCAGCTGTTGAAAGGAAAAGAGGCCCGTCCGTTGTGAAAGTCTAAGTTCCCCAGAAAAGGGGAACTTAGACTAATGATTTCCTAGACCTTTTCCATGCTAGTAGAAGTTAAAAGGGTATTGTCAAGGTGAGGCGTCTTCAAAGTAGCATTACTGTCATGTAGGATGTAACTAAGGGAAAGGGGGGCGCAGTTGAGAGTCCAGCATCGAGTCAGTGAATACATTTGTGGCGCTGAGCCAATCCATGGCTATGCGGAGAAGGCAGGCCCTATTATACTGCTCTATATCAGGCAGATTTAGTCCCCCATTCTGAACTGATTGGGACAACTTGAGAAAACTTATCCGAGGCCATTTGTTGGCCCATATAAACTTAGATATGTGTGCGTTAAGGAGGGATAACTCTGATTTTGTGAGCAATACAGGGACCATCTGCAGTACATAGAGCAATTTGGGAAAGCTAGCTATTTTGACACGGTTACATCGTCCTAGGAGGTTGAGAGGGAAATTTTGCCAGAGGCCTAGCTCAGTTTGAATTTTAGTAAGAATAGGTTGGATATTGTAGGAGTAAAGAAGGGAGGGATCTGCGGGTAGTTGAATTCCTAGATAAGTGAGATGGGAGGGGACCCATCGGAACGAAAAGGGGGGGTCCCAGCCTACAGTGGCTTGTCAAAATATAGCTAGGGCTTCTGATTTGTCATAGTTAATCGCGAAGCCTGCAAAAGAAGAAAAGCGGGTTATAGCTTCTTGTAGTGCTGGGATTGATTGTTTGGGATTCGAATTGAGAAGGAGAATATCATCCGAGAACGCTATGATTTTCAATTCTTGAGTACCAATCAAGATGCCTCTGAAACTAGTTAAACTAATAATATGGCGTATAAAAGGTTCTAAGGCTAAATTGAAAAAGAGGGGAGAGAGGGGGCATCCCTGTCTAGTTCCTCTTTCGAGAGTAAAAGGAGTGGAAGAGATATTATTGACCATCACTTGCGCCGTAGGGGTAGTATAAAGGGAGTTGACAAGACCACCAAACCTCTGCCCAAAATGTTGATGGTGTAGGACCCGATCGAGGTGAGGCCAGGCGATCCTGTCAAAGGCCTTGGTTAATCAAGATGTTATCTACTTAGTTATGGGAGCGAGAGTGAGTAATAGCGGCCAGAGCTGCCGTAATGCCTTTCACAGATTGCCTGTTTCTAAGGAAGCCCAACTGAGCTGGTGATATGATACGAGACAGACAAGATTGTAAATGAGTGGCCATGAGTTTGGTTAAGATTTTAAAATCCTGATTTAAGAGGGATATCGGTCTATAGGAACTGGGAAGGGAGGGGTCTTTGCCAGGTTTTGCTATGACAATGATTTTTGCCTCATTGAACCTAATAGGGGTTAGTTTGGAAGAAAGAATGTGATTGTAAAGGGACGTGAGAGTAGGGGCCAGTTCATCACGCATCATTTTGTAAAATTCTGCGCTATAGCAGTCGGGGCCAGGGCTTTTGTTATTGGGTAAGCTTTTAATAGTGTCTATAACCTCCTCAGTGGTAATTGAGCTGTCTAGCAGGTCTCTTTCTTCCTGAGAGAGGATCGGGAGATCAGCGGATTTGAGAAAAGAATAGTTAGCAGCAGGGTCGTCAGGGCCCTTAGTGTACAAGGAGCAGTAGAAGTGCATAAATTCGGTGCAAATAGAGTCGGGGTCTGAAACTAATTTACCGGAGATGTCAAGGGCGTTAATCCAAGTGCGGGATTTGGGGCCCTTGATCAAATTGGCTAATAATCTGCCCGATTTATTGCCCCATCTGTGAAACTTATTCCTTTGATAGTCATAGGAGAGTTGATCCCGTTCAGTGAGAAAAGTATCATATATGAGCTTTACTGAGAGATAAGCCTCTTTACAGGCTGGGGTATCATGTTGTTTGTATCTCTGATATAAGGAGGTGAGCGACGCACTCAGAGTCTGTAGCTGCGAAGAGAATTTGTTCCTTTTGGCGTGAGTATAGGACATAACATGTCCTCGAAGGACCGCCTTAGCAGCACCCCAAAATACGGGGAGTCTAGCATTTGGTCACTATTGTCTAAAGTGTAATTAAGCCAGGATTGTTTGAGGTGAAGAAGAAAGTCAGTAGAGTGGCGGAGATATGCTGGAAAACACCAACATGGGGGGCCACGAGGAGACAGAGTCATTCGGATATCTATGGATACAGGGACATGATCGGAAATAATGATGTCTGCAATAGACGTATGTGTAACCTTGGGGAAGAAAGATGTGGACGTGAAGATATAATCAATGCGAGAGTGGGAGGAGTGGGGATGAGAGTAAAATGAAAAGTCTTTCTGGGTTGGGTGAAAGATGCGCCAAGGGTCAAGTAAGTCGAGTTGTGTGCAAAAAGAAGACAGTAGTTGAGAGGTGGAAAGAGAGACTGAAGCACTTACCTGAGATCTGTCCATGGATGGGTCGAATACCAAGTTGAAATCGCCACCCACAACCAAGTTTTGGCCGCCCCACTGTAGGAGCATTGATAGGAGAGCTGCAAAGAAGGAGTCAGGGGAGACATTGGGAGCATATATATTAAGGAAGGTATACATGGTACCATCAATTAATGCGTCAAGTAGAATGAATCTACCTTCAGGGTCAATGTGTTTCCTACTGATCGAGTGCTGTAAGCTAGCATGGAAAATGATGGCCACTCCCCGGGATTTGGTGTGATATGGAGCCGATATGCATTCCCCTATCCAAGGAGCCCGTAAGGAGTTCCGAGGGTCATCTAACCAGTGCGTTTCCTGAAGGAATATTATCTGAGGAGCCATACGTTTTAAATGAGAGACTACTTTCTTTCTCTTAACGGGATGATTAAGCCCCTCCACATTCCAGGAGATTATGCGTAACAGGGTATTGTGATAAACTCCAGTACTATGAGAGTGTGGGGAGGCCACAGAAGCCATATCAACCAACATCTACAGTTGGGAACAATATGTTAAATTGTTAAATATGTGAAAGGTAAGATGGGGCCCCATCCCGTCCCAGCGAGCGGGGGGAGGACAACCTAGGAGGGGCATGAGTCCCCGGGTCAGGCAGACAAAACAAACCAAAAAACATAGAAATATAAACATGAACAGTAAGAACTGTAAACAAGTAAGGAGTGAGCTAGAAGCCTTCATGCTTCACATACATGGCACTTCACAAACGAGACCAGTGAGAAAGGATCAAGATAATGATAAATAATAAGCTAGCAGGTAATAGTCAAAGTCAAGTATTGGGTAAAGAGAAGTGTAGTTTCGCCTCTCCCGGGTCATCAAAGAACAGTGGTTTGCCGTTTTCAAAAACCCGGAGGCGGGCTGGGTAGAGGTGAGAGAACTTGACCTTGGTGTCGAAGAGGTGTTTGCAAATGGGAGCAAACTCTCTGCGCTTGGCAGCCACAAGTGCTGAGAAATCCTGAAAGATGAGGAGGCGTTCTCCGTTGTAGGATAAGGAGGCCGTTTTCCGATAGTGGTCAAGAAGTCTCATCTTGTCGGCATAGTTCAAGATTCTCATTATGACGGGACGGGGACGTCCAGTGGGGTTCCTCCGCTCCGGCCCGAGCCGGTGAGCTCTCTCAATCATGAGTGGGACTCCTTTAAGATCCATAGCTAGTTGCTCTGGGATGCCAGATGAGAGGAGATCCATGAGTTCGTTACCATTGACCGATTCCGGGATGCCAATGACCCTCAGATTATTACGCATGCTGCGATTTTCAAGACCATCGATCTACTCTGATAGGTCAGCAATCTCCGATTGGTTGGCTTGTATGGTTCTCTGGGCTGAGGACAAGTCATCTTCCAGCGTGGAAATCCGCTGTTCCACTTCGTCTAAACGTGTGGAATGTTGGTTGAGTTGGGTTAGCGTGGATTCGATGGCTTCCTTAATGCCCGCTAATTTTTCGTCCAGCAGGGGGCCCAGAACAGCCACTAGGTCGTTATGCTTCATTTTCGGCTGCTTAACAGGTGGTCTGGATCTACGTGTGCGTTGGGACGCAGAGCGTGAAGTCGGAGGAGTTACCACCAGGGGTTCCGTCACAAGATGGCATTGAAGCCCCCGCAAAAGTCATTGACGTAGGAATCAGGAACTTTTCCATGCAGTCGTAGAACAGTAACCGCTGCGGAGGTGCGCAGAGAGTAAGAAATGCCAGAGGTGTGTCGGGTCTCACACACGAGGCGCCAGGCCAGTACGGTGTCACATTACCACGGACTCATCCAGGCATCCAGGTCCGGGGCCATCCCACTCAGAGGGTAAGATGGAATAATCACAATCCGCCCATATACGACATCCTGAGGAGAGCCGAGTGAATGGTGGGCGATATGAGGGGAAGAGGGCAGTGGACTGAGGCAGGTATATAGTGTCCCTGTCTTGAAGAGGGGGGGGGGAGAGTTCCTCACCCCACCGCTAATATAGGACAATATCAGCAGTGCGGCTCCCGTCTCCCACCGGCACCACACCCCAGCGTAGCTTGAAAATGGGTAGGTATTATGGCCAGCGGCCCAAGTGGTGCGCCAAGGGCGTGGGCTGCTGCCTTCCCCCCCCCCCCCCGCAGGTATCAAAGGGGGGGCAGCGGGATGGGTGGGTGGAAGAACCCGGTGGTGGGCTAGCGGGAAATGGCGTCCGGGAGCTGCACAGGGGGGACGACACCTTACCAGTAATGCTGCTGGCTGTGTAATGCTGGTGTCCTCTCCCCTGTACTCCGCTCCGTTCCAGTCAGCCGCAGCAGCAGGGGTGAAAGAGCCGCCGTGTCCCGCCGCCGTATCTAGGAGGCCGACTGCGGCACCGCCAGCCGAGACCTCCCGCAGGAGCAGCAATCGCGGTTCAGGGAGGGACGATCCCCGCAGGCATCCAGGTCCGGGGGTCGCCAGGAGGTGAGAGGTAGGGCTGTGCGCCGTGAAAACGGCACGGCTGGAAGTCCGGCGGGTGGGATGTGAAATCGAGGCCCCGGCTTCAGAGCTCAGTGCAGGCCGCAGTCCGCGGGAGCTTTTCTGACACTCCCCGACTCCGCGGCTTCAGACTTTCGGCAGCAAAGGAGGCAGAGGGGAGTATAGAAGGGAGGGAAGGGGCAAGTGAACGAGTTTGAGTGGGTTAGGAGGGAGATAGGTTAAATTTAAAGCAGGAGCTGCAGAGAGCTGCGACTGCTCTTCTCCGATGCTAAGCCACGCCCCATGTAATCAGTTTTACTGTTTGTTTTATATATTTGTTTTTGACAGGGACCTTACACCAATGCTTTGTGCTTTTGTGAGACTCTGTTCCTTACAGCGCTCAGTCTGTGGCTTCTTGAGCACAATCATCGACTTCCTCACACCATTACACTGCAGCCCTGTTCTCACCAACATTAACAAACGAGTGGACAGAAAATTGCTTCACACTAATATGAAATACTGTAGCTTGGTCTGCTGTGGATAGCCTGACTATCCGACTAGCTACAAGTTCTATCCCCGCCACTTCAAAACTGAAGTAACGTTACATTCAGTGTGGGATGGATAGATAGATGACAGTTTCTACAGAGTACGGCTCCCAGTGCATAAAGTCAAAATGCACCCACCTTCCTACTCTCCCTGGTCATTTTAAACATTTATCATACCTCCAAACATTGGATGAGACCTGTACGCATACCAAAAAAGGGGGCGTAGCGACAGGAAAAAATAATACTTTACACAAGTTTTGCAACCTGCTCTTCCGGATATTGGCCCCCACAGGAAAAAAAAAGCACAATAGCCCTCACAGTAAAAAAATAAAACACAATGGCCCCACATTAAAAAAAATAAAACTCAATGACTCCCCCACAGTAAAGTAATAAAAAACAATGGCCCCCACAGTAAAAAAAATAAAACACACATTAGTTGCCCCAGCCCTCCCCACAGAAAACTTACGTGACCTGTCAGTTGAAATGTAGAGAAGAGCTCCCAGCTCCCAGCAGCCTCTGGGGTTCTCTCTCCATTTTGGTTTGATGAATATGTCTTGAAAAAGATTGTGATGATGATTGAAACGTCGACTTGACTTGTGACTTTCTACTACAAAGAAATGACCTGTTAAGCTTTTTAAAAAATTGGTGAGTGCCCTCCTTTCTACTGTGTATATTTATGGACTAACCTCCTTGGAATGGAGCACCACCTGGATGCTATTCTCTGAACTACTGAGTGCGAATATACAAGATACATAGCTATAGATATAGATAGACAGACAGACAGACAGACATGTAACTATATTAAATCTATGACACATCTTTCTACATTATTCATTACTTTGTATATATCCTTTAAAACTAAGCCGTGTAGATCATTTTCATGCTTGTGCCTTCTTCTTTTCAGGCTTTCATGTCAATGTTCCAGATTTTGACTCAGGAGGGATGGGTAGATGTGATGGATCAAACCCTTAACGCTGTTGGACATATGTGGGCTCCTGTGGTTGCCATTTACTTCATCCTTTACCATCTCTTTGCCACTTTGGTGAGTTCATGAGCATATTTTATGTGACAAACTATTTTTGCCAAGTTTTCAGAGATTCATTTTTTATGCATGTTAATAATTAGTCTGGTGAACAAGGTTTTGTAAGCTAATATATTGTATAACCTTAGTCTAAGTGTACTTGCAGATAACCTTAGCAATGTGTTCTTTAAATGATCATCCAATGCAAAAGGGTCATGTACTCATGTATGCAGATAGTCTCTCTTCACTTTCCCTGTTTGCTCATCACTGTTGTAATTAAACTGAATACAAAACTTAGAGGCTCTTGGGTATGAGCACTTGATTAGAAATCAGTGCAGCTATTTCCTAAAGTCTGGCTTAAAGTGAACACCAGGGGTTTGCTTCGATGCTGCATTAATAAAGGCAAAATGCTATAAATAGATTAAATGGGAATTTGCAACAAAAAAAAGAGAAAGACTCTAGATAGGTTTGACATTTCAATGCCCTCTCTCAGACTTTTGGAAATGACCAGACACAAGGCTTTTAAAGCTGCACTAGTTGTTCATGCTGTAACATATATTTTATTGTTTCTTCTTAATATATGTAGTATATACTGTAATATTTGCATGCTAAATATTACATCTGCTGTGGTCCCCGTAGCTACATTCAGATGGTACTTAATACAGTATTTGCTTTGATAAATATATGCTTTGATAAATAGGCCCCTTAACATGTTAACCAAGGATGACCTTCCTGTGGCTGGAGCCTGGGGCACGATAGAGTCTACAACTACAGTAGTTGGCAAAATAACTTTGACAGAGGTACAGTAGGTGCAAGAAGTCAGATTTGGTAGACCGCATGGCAATCCGAATAGATATGAATTGCTGAGAAACAGCAGATAAGAGGAAACCCAGTTCAGTACACAGGATTGCAGTCTGGTCTGAATATCTCTAAATTCTATTATTATGTGGAATTTAAATCTGGTTACGGTTATCATTCAGGGTGCTGGAGGAAACAAATGGCTTTTTCTCTTGCTTAGAAATACCCCTCCCTTTCGAGCACCTGAATGATATCACTAAGCTAATTGAGCATCTACCAATATATATGGCTGAATATGAATTGCAGAAGCACAATTACTAACAGTAGAGTAGTACAGGAATAAAGCAGGAAAATGCGGAGCAGGAATTCAGGAGAACTACATTGCCACAAACAGTAGGAGGGCAATAGCTGTAGTGGGGTCAAAGCAAAAAGTCAGGAGTTAGTACATGGGAAACACGGTTTGCAATGAATTTAGTAACACAAATAGCAGTTATACAGTATAAATGATAAACAAACAATTAATGGAAAGTCAGGACATCGTTTAATAGGGCTAGACCAATTATTGGCTCTCATTCCGAGTTGTTCGCTCGCTAGCAGATTTTAGCAGCATTGCACACGCTAGGCCGCCGCCCCCTGGGAGTGTATCTTAGCATAGCAGAATTGTGAACGAAAGATTAGCATAATTGCGAATAGAAAATTCTAAGCAGTTTCTGAGTAGCTCGAGACTTACTCCTACACTGCGATTAGCTCAGCCTATTTCGTTCCTGGTTTGACGTCACAAACACGCCCTGCGTTCGGCCAGCCACTCCCCCGTTTCTCCAGACACTCCCGCGTTTTATCGCACACTCCCAGAAAATGGTCAGTTTCTGCCCAGAAACACCCACTTCCTGTCAATCACACTCCGATCACTTCAACAATTAAAATTATTCGTTCGGACGTGAGTAAATCTACTAAGTTTTGTGCTAAAATACTTAGGGCATGCGCACTGCGTACCATGCGCATGCGCATGTTTGCCTTAATCGCTCCGTTGCGAAAATCGGCAACGAGCGAACAACTCGGAATGACCCCCATTGTGCACTGATGATGCTGCTGGAGAGTGCTCAAATAGGCCATCATGTCAAATGGGCCATCATGTCTGGGACCAGGACTCCCGTCCCGGCAGTCCTTACCCTGATGGCGGGGTCCCGACTCTGGCTCCTATTGCCAATACCTGGAGCTGCACCAGGCTGTGCAATAATAACAACAGGTCAATGTGCAGGGAGCACATAAAAACAAGCCTTCCCTGTACATCAACCCTCTGTGAATTGTTCCTGCAGGTCTGCAGCACAGAGCTGCCTATGTTGTCAGTTCCGGGCCCCGCAATTTCTGATGGCAGTCCTGTTGCCAGTTATAGTAGCCAATTATAGAAGTGCTGTTATAGTTGTGTCATCACAGTCCTTGTTTTGTTAGCTGTATCCTGCTTGTATCCTGAATGAACAATGGTGCAAGTAGAAACAATTTATTAGTGTTACTGTGTGCGTGCGCCGAAGGCACATGCTCCAAAAAATGGGTGTGGCACATGCTACATAGGGCATGGCAAATTAAAATAGGGGTGTGATACACATATGGGGGGGGGCAGATACACATATGCTCCCTATAGTGCCAGATACACATATGCCCCCAATAGTGGAGTGCCAGATACACATATTCCCCAAGTTATACAGTGCCAGATACATATATGCCCCCACAACGCCAGATACACATATGCCCCCATAGTGCTGGATAATCCCCCACAGCATACCGGTAAGAAATTGCCAGCCGGTATGTAGTACCGCCGGCTTGACCACCCTGCTTGCAGCCGCAGCTGTGCTGTGGGTGAGGCTGGGAAGGAGAGCGCAGCGTGCCTGTACTCTTTCCATCAGTGCTCTGGTCTCCGGTGGCGGGGTGTCTCTCAAATGAGGCACCAGTTCGTGAGCCAATCAGAGTGTGCAGGCCAGTAGCCAATCAGGAGCCACAGCTGCCAGTCCGCGAGCTCTGATTGGCTCACTAACCAGCGCCTCATTTGAGAGACATGCCGCCGCAGACTGGTGCACTAAGGGACAGAGGACAGGCACGCTGCGCTCTCCTTACCAGCCTCACCCACAGCACAGCTGCGGCTGCAAGCATGGCGGTCGGGCCGGCAGTACTACATACCGGCTGGCAATTTCTTACCGGTACGCAGTACCGCCTCAAGCCGCCATACTTGCAGCACTGATCCTGAATACCATGCCTGTATCCTGCTGGAATCCTGTATTCTAGCCTGTATCTAGTTGGAATCCTGAATACCTTGCTTGTATCCAGCTAGAATCTTGAATTTCTTGCTTGTATCCAGATCTAATCCTGAATACCTTGCCTGCATTCAGTTGAAATCCTAAATACCTTGACTTCGCTTAGTTTGTAGCCAACCTTTATCTGTATATTGCAAAGACTGTGACAAATACTGCAACATTATAGCTTACAGGTAAAGTTAACATGTTTGCATTAATTCTCTGCTAAGTCTGTTATCTATACTATGACATAATGCCTGCATGTAAAGTTTACCTTGCTCTAGCATTATATCCTGCAGACTGATACTTTAGGCTGCAATATTCTGTCTACTAGCATTTAACCCTGTCATTGCATCCTCGTTACTTGTCATACGCTTCTGATGGAACCTTTGCAAAATACGGCTTTACTGAACCAAGCATTCTTGTTTAGTTCTCCATTCTACTCCAGCTTATTTACCTGCAGTTCATCTGCCAGTCATTGTTGGCAGGTGAATTTGTAACAAATAGACGTTTTGGACATAATGGGCCTAGTTCAGACCTGATTGTAGATGTGCTAAATTTAAAACACCTACGATCAGTCACACAGACATGCGGAAGGGGGGGGGGCACACATAACAGGCCCGACCCCCCCGCACAAGTACAGAAGTATTGCATGGCGGCGATGCTTTTGTACTTGAAGAGTAGCTCCCTACCTGCGCAGCTCCTGCGCGCTGGCAGGGAGCTACTCGTTGCAGTGAGGGTCGCAGCGGCTGCGTGTGACATCACGCAGCCGCGGCCCGTCCCCTGCATGGTCCGGGCACGCCTGCATTGCCCAGACTGCACCCCTAAAACGGCGGCCAAATGCCACTGGCCCGCCTCCTCCCGCCAGCGAACGCATCTGCCTGTCAATCAGGCAGAGGCGATCGCAGGGCTGAGGCGGCCATTGGCTGTCTGGCATGCGCCAGTGCACTGCGGCACCGGCGCATGTGCATTTTAGACCTGATCGGCTGCGGTACGAAAACGCACAAAACAGATCAGGTGTGAATTAGGCCCATTGTATCTGGTTATCAATAAAGTAGAAATAAAGTGTTTGTCCCTCTAGAAGAGGATCTATGGTAAAAAAAATGTCTGTAAAGGAGAGGGGCATTGAGGACTGGGTGATAAATGGGAAGAGGTAGAGTAGAATTGGAGCTGGAGGTATTGTTTGTGGCAGGAGTTAGGAAGAGGGAAATACCTGGAGATCTGCAAATGTAGGAAAAGGCCAAGGGGGAGCTCGGTCCATCAGAAATTTTATATTATACCAGTCCATTAAATAAAGTTGGATGGGTATATTTCAGGGTAAGTTAGTGATTATTCTAAAGCAGAGTGAATTCCTAGGTCTGGGAGGGTAGGCCATAAGATACAGCGGTAGTCTTGAATGTATGCCCTTTTATGGAGCTGGGAGTGTGGAGAGTTAAAGTGAGTTTCCTGGAGTAAAATTAAAGCTGCTGAATTAGTTTTAAAATATTGAAAGGCCATTGGGGCAGATGTATTAACCTGGAGAAGGCATAAGGAAGTGATAAACCAGTGATATGTGCAAGGTGATAAAAGCAGCAGCCAATCAGATCCTAATTGCTAATTTACATATTTGAGCTGATTGGCTGGTGCCTTTATCACCTTGCGCATATCACTGGTTAATCACTTCCTTATGCCTTCTCCAGGTTAATACATCTGCCCCATTATCCTCTTGGTGGGAGAGTTAAGACCGTTCACAATAAGGGACAAGACTTTGAGGCTCATGGAGGACGGTAACTTTGGGAAAGAGCAAAGAGGAAAATCAGGAGAGTGACTGGTAAAGGGGGAACAAAAAGTGAGAGGGAAACAAGTATCCATGAGTGTGGACATGCCAAGATACAAAAAGCTAGGTATAATAGAGGTAGGCTGACCATATTATCCCTTTAACCTGGGACGCTCATGAATTACACAGGTTCTGTGGTTGGATGACTACAAGCCTGCATTTCACCTGGTTTTAAGCAGCCACAGAACCTGTGTAATTCATGAGTGTCCCATGTTAAAGGGATAATATGGTCAGCCTAATAAAGATAACAAGGAAATGGGGATGACCTGCAGTGCTGCGATAAGTCTACATAGTCAAAAGGTGGAGAACCAATGGGTGTAGTATGGTATGCTGGGGGCCGGGCTCCCGGCGGCCAGCATACCGGCGCTGGAATCCCGACCGCTGGCATACCGACAGCTGGGCGAGCGCAAATGAGCCCCTTGCAGGCTCGCGCTTGCCACGCTGCGGGCACAGTGGGTCTATTCTTGCTCCAGGGGGGTCGTGGTCCCCCAAGAGGGAGAAAAGGTGTCGGTATGCCGGGGTGTCGGGATTCCGGCGCTGGTATACTGTGCGCCGGGATCCCAACAGCCGGCAAACTGAAGACCACCTGGACCAATATAATATTTTCAAATGGCAAGAAAAACTGACAGTCCTGGAAATAAAATAACTAACGTCCAAATGTAGAAAATATGAACAGAAAAGTATAATTAAACTGAGGGACAGAGTCATGAATCGCAGAGGACATACAGGATTCCCAAAGAAAACTAGAAAACATGGTGATGTCTGTAGCCATAATGGAAGAAACCTAAAAACAAATAAAGGTGACTGGATCCACAAGGCCGTACACTCAACATTTAAGAACATACAAAGAAAACCTGCATTACATTTCTAACTATTCTAATAAATCAGAGACATTATGTGGTGAGCAGAGGTGGCAAAAATGTATAGAACAAAAACCTTATCAGGCACATAAAATAGGTTATACTAAGCATTAGGGATGAGCGGGTTCGGTTCCCTGAGAGCCGAGCCCCCCCGAACTTCATGTTCTGAGCCTGGATCCGAGTCCGGCTCGGGACTTCCTGCCAGACTTGGAAACCAGAACGAGGCAAAACGTTATCATCCCACTGTCGGATTCTTGCGGGTTTTGGATTCCATATAAGGAGCCACGCACCGCCGCCATTTTCACTCCAGTCCTGGAGAATTTAGCGAGAGGACGTGTCTCCTCAGTGTCTGTGTGGGAAAGTTGTATGGCGTGTGGGGTGGCGGCCTGCTCTTATGTGTCATTCCAGTGCTGTCTTGTGCTGCATCAGTCCAGTGGTGGTGTCTTGTGCTGCATCAGTCCAGTCACAGTGGTGGTGTCCTGTGCTGCCATAAGTCCAGTGCTGCTTTATAAGTCCAGTCCAGTGCAGTGGTACTGTGTTGTGCTGCATCAGTACAGTGGTGGTGTCCTGTGCTGCCATAAGTCCAGTGGTGGTGTCCTGTGCTGCCATAAGTCCAGTGGTGGTGTCCTGTGCTGCCATGAGTCCAGTGGTATTGCCATAAGTTCAGTGGTGCTGCCGTAAAAGTCCAGGGGTACTGCCGTAAAAGTCCAGGTGGTACTGCTGTATAAGTCCTGGGGTACTGCCGTATAAGTCCAGTCCAGAGGTGCAGCTGTATAAGTCCAGGGGTACTGCCGTATAAGTCCAGTCCAGTGGTGCAGCCGTATAAGTTCAGGGGTACTGCCGTATAAGTTCAGGGGTACTGCCGTATAAGTTCAGGGGTACTGCTGTATAAGTTCAGGGGTACTGCCGTTTAAGTCCAGGGGTACTGCTGTAAAAGTCCAGGGGTACTGCTGTAAAAGTCCAGTCCAGTGGTGCAGCCATATAAGTCCAGGGGTACTGCCGTATAAGTCCAGGGGTACTGCCGTATAAGTCCAGTCCAGTAGTGCAGCCGTATAAGTTCAGGGGGACTGTCATATAAGTCCAGGGGTACTGCCGTATAAGTCCAGTCCAGTGGTACAGCCGTATAAATTCAGGGGTACTACCGTATAAGTCCAGTCCAGTGGTGCAGCCGTATAAGTTCAGGGGTACTGCCGTATAAGTCCAGGGGTACTGTCGTATAAATCCATTCCAGTGGTGCAGCTGTATAAGTTCAGGGGTACTGCCGTTTAAGTCCAGGGGTATTGCCGTATAAGTCCAGTCCAGTGGTGCAGCCGTATATGTCCAGGGGTACTGCCGTATAAGTCCAGGGGTACTGCCGTATAAGTCATGGGGTACTGCCATATAAGTCCAGTCCAGTGGTGCAGCCGTATATGTTCTGGGGTACTGCCGTATAAGTCCAGTCCAGTGGTGCAGCCGTATAAGTCCAGGGGTACTGCCATATAAGTTCAGTGCTGCAGCCATATCAGTTCAGGGGTACTGCCGTATAAGTCCAGTCCAGTGGTGCAGCCGTATAAGTCCAGGGGTACTGCCATATAAGTCCAGGAATACTGCTGTATAAGTTATGGGTTACTGCCGTATAAGTCCACCAATATTGTGCGTGCATTACATCTGGGCAAATTCCAGCACGTCCCATGTTTTGCACATACAATTAATTTGGTGGTGCATAATTTTTTTAAAAAGGACAGAGGCGTGCAGGAGATGCTGTCAGTGGCCCGAAAAATTGCGTGCCACTTTCGACAATCAACCACTGCGTGCCACTCCTAGATGGGCCAGGTGTTTGTGCCGTACACTTGTGTCGCTTAGCAAAGTCATCCAGCTACCTCATTGCACCTCTCTTTCTTCTTTGCATGGTTTGCTGTTTGGGGCCTATTTTTTAAATCTGCCATCCTGTCTGACACTGCATTGCCACTCTTAGATGGGCCAGGTGTTTGTGCCGCACACTTGTGTTACTTAGCTTAGCCATCCAGCTACTTCATTGCACCTCTTTTTCTTCTTTGCATGATGTGCTGTTTGGGGCCTATTTTTTAAATCTGCCATCCTGTCTGACACTGCAGTACCACTCCTAGATGGGCCAGGTGTTTGTGCCGCACACTTGTGTCGCTTAGCTTAGTCACCCAGCGACCTCAATTCACTTTTTTTTTTCTTTGCATGATGTGCTTTTTGGGGCCTAGATTTTAAAAGTGCAATCCTGTCTGACACTGCAGTGCCATTCCTAGATGGGCCAGGTGTTTGTGCCGCAAACTTGTGTCGCTTAGCAAAGTCATCCAGCTACCTCGGTGCAACCTTTTGGCCTACAAACAATATTGTGTGAGGTGTTCAGAATAGACTGGAAATGAGTGGAAATGAATGTTATTGAGGTTAATAATACTGTAGGATCAAAATTACCCACAAATTCGGTGATTTTAGCTGTTTTTAAGTTGTTGTTTTTAAAAAAAAAAAACAGATCCAAAACCCGAAAGGGTGGTTTTGGCAAAACAAATCCAGATCCAAAACACGAGCGAGGATCCAGATCCAAAACCCAAACAGAAAACACGAAAAGTGCCCGCCGCACATCTCTACTAAGCATTTATCTGTAAAAACAGTGAAAACTTAGTAATTGACAAAAGGCATATACAGATAAACAGTAGCTACGAGTCTTATGTATTAGCCAATGGACCGGAAGACCGTGGAGGACGTCTAGACAAAGTCAGTGAGCCATAACTAGCTGAAAAGTTCTCGGCAAGCCTCAGCTTCTGTAGCAGAAGTCTTTACTCTGTGGTTTTCACAAGATGAGTCTTGTTTGCTTGAAACACTATCAACTCTAAGGAGGTTGGCTGTACTGAAAAGCCTGAAGGGAGCAAACTCCACATTAGAAAGGAGCCTCTATAGTTGGTGTCCCAGAGTAAGCCAATGCTCCCCAACATGGCCTGGTCCAACATGCCCATAGCAGATGTCTCAAGTGGGATGAGGTCAGCAGGGGACCAAAGTGGATCCAGTTGGAATTGCAACTGCAGACAACAGGGGGCAGAACTGAAGACCACAGAACTGGGGACATAAAGTTAAGGTAGGCAGAGCCTCCCCTGTCATACTCCCTGTCAAACTCCTGAGATTTTATATAAAAACAGTTAGAATAATACAAAGAAGATATTTATAACATAACCATCTTCTTTGTTTATTGTAATCCTTTTTATAACTAACTCTCATCAGCTTTGCGGAGATTCCTGGAGCTGCAGGGAGACGAGAGATGAGGCAGCAACAGCACTGCCTCGGAACTGCAGTCAAACACTGCTTTGCAGAGCTGAGGGCAGGGCCACACCAGGACAGTAAAGCTGCACAGAAAGGGAGCTAATAGAGGCATGCCTCTGAGTGTGGAGGCAAGCCTTGTGCACTGATGGACACTTGGATGTGTCATGTGACCAAGCACTGTAGTCGGAGCTCAGTCAGCAGCAGCAATAGAAGACACAGGGATACAGGTAGCAGAGTCAACGGACACTGTAGTTTAGTGTAGTGAGGGGAGAGTTACAGTGAGTAGGGGGTGAGACAGGCTCCCAGAATTCAGACCCATCCCCCTGTGTGCCTCCCCAGCCATTCATGTCAATGCACAGGACACAGGAATACACAGCACCCAGAGAGCTAAGACACCATCCACCAGCAGAACATTGTGTGTCAGATGGATCAGTTGGCTTCAGGCGAGCAGGTGGATTGTCTACATCGACACACCACTGGGAAAGAGCAGAACAGCACACTCGGTAGAGCTCCAAAAAAAGACATCTTCTCAAGATGGTTTCCAAACCAACTCTTTTTAGCCAGATACTTTTTCCTTAATTTTGCGTCTTTGAGTGAAATGGCCCTAACACAAGAATGAGCATTACAGAGGTTTAGTTGGACTTAAACTACAAAGTGTTTTTTTCCACCCAAAATACATGATTAATCCTCTAGTCTGTTGGGATGGGATTATTTCAATAAAAATACATTTATTTAAGTTACCTGTTTTCAGCAACATGCTGACTGCATCTCGCAGTTATGTCAGGCTCAACATAGCAAACAAGAGCTGGAATGCTGTAGGAGGCATTAATAGAGAATGTTAACACAATCCTCCACCAAAACTGAGATAGCAAATCATTTGGGTGGAGGACCCCTTTACTTTTATTGAGCAATATTGTAAATGAAATGTGTAACCCATGCAGCTTGTAATATTTTTGAGCTTTATGGCAGTATGCAGTATATATGGTCAACATTCATCACGTCAACATAATGTCGACATGAAGATTTTCTCATAGGCCCTCATTCCGAGTTGATAGCTAGCTGCTTTCGGTCGCAGCGCGACGATTAGTTGAAAAAGCGGCACTTCTGCGCATGCGTACGGGCCACAGTACACACGAGCGAAGTACTTTCACACAAAACTATGCAGTTTTACACAAGGGCGAGCGACGCTTTTCTGTCGCTCTGTTGATCGGTGAGTGATTGACAGGAAGTGGGTGTTTCTGGGTGGTAACTGGCCGAATACAGGGAGTGTGCTAAAAAACGCAGGCGTGACAGGCAAAAACGCAGGCGTGCCTGGGGAAACG
Source organism: Pseudophryne corroboree (assembly GCF_028390025.1). Lineage (NCBI taxonomy): Eukaryota > Metazoa > Chordata > Amphibia > Anura > Myobatrachidae > Pseudophryne > Pseudophryne corroboree. The sequence goes on along the minus strand of NC_086445.1, from coordinate 380,871,028 downwards.
GGGGAGTGGCTGGCCGAACGCAGGGCGTCTTTGTGACGTCAAAGCAGGAACTAAACTGACTGAAGTGATCGCAAGGTAGGAGTAGGTCTGGAGCTGCTCAGAAACTGCATGAAAATTTTTACGAGCAGTTCTGCTAACCTTTCGTTCGCACTTCTGCTAAGCTAAGATGCACTCCCAGAGGGCGGCGGCCTAGCGTGTGCAATGCTGCTAAAAGCAGCTAGCGAGCGTTCAACTCGGAATGAGGGCCATAGTCAAAATGTCCACATGCTTGGCATGTTGACATTCATTACGTGGACACTGCTGAAATTTCAACATGGTAGTATGTCTACAAACCATCCCTGACAGTCTAGCAGTGACTTACCTGCTCCTGGTGGCAGTGATGTCTCCAGCGGTGTCTTCTGGGTCCCTGCAGTCACATGTGGAACAATTCCAGCACAGGTCTCTGACATAGCGTTGATACCTGTAAGTATTCTGCCTCTATCCTTAACCCTAATCCATGATAGAAACTTTCAAATATATCAAGGGTTTTATCAAAGTCCAGGAGGGAAACTTTCTTCAAATGAAGAGAGGTATTAGAACACAAGGACATGCACTGAAACTGGAAGGAGGTAAGTTCAGGGGAAATTTGAGGAAAAATGACTTCACAGAAAGGGTAGTGGACAAGTGGAATAGTCTCCCATTAGAGGTGGTAGAGGCAAAGAAAGTCGAGAAGTTTAAACATGCATGGGATAGACATAAGGATATTCTTACAAAGAAATAAGGATCAAATAAGGTTTGAGGTAAAAAAGGGGCAGAATAGATGGGCCAAGTGGTTCTTATCTGCCGTCAAATTCTATGTTTCTATGACATGTCGGCTCTGTTAGGAGCTTAATTAAGAAACCGATTACCATCAGGCAAACAGAAGATGACGGCTTCATCTCCTATAAGATAGAGATGAGCGCCTGAAATTTTTCGGGTTTTGTGTTTTGGTTTTGGGTTCGGTTCCGCGGCCGTGTTTTGGGTTCGACCGCGTTTTGGCAAAACCTCACCGAATTTTTTTTGTCGGATTCGGGTGTGTTTTGGATTCGGGTGTTTTTTTCAAAAAACCCTAAAAAACAGCTTAAATCATAGAATTTGGGGGTCATTTTGATCCCATATTATTATTAACCTCAAAAACCATAATTTCCACTCATTTTCAGTCTATTCTGAATACCTCACACCTCACAATATTATTTTTAGTCCTAAAATTTGCACCGAGGTCGCTGGATGACTAAGCTAAGCGACCCTAGTGGCCGACACAAACACCTGGCCCATCTAGGAGTGGCACTGCAGTGTCACGCAGGATGGCCCTTCCAAAAAACACTCCCCAAACAGCACATGACGCAAAGAAAAAAAGAGGTGCAATGAGGTAGCTGTGTGACTAAGCTCAGCGACTCAAGTGCCCGACACAAACACCTGGCCCATCTAGGAGTGGCACTGCAGTGTCACGCAGGATGTCCCTTCCAAAAAACCCTCCCCAAACAGCACATGACGCAAAGAAAAAAAGAGGCGCAATGAGGTAGCTGTGTGAGTAAGATTAGCGACCCTAGTGGCCGACACAAACACCGGGCCCATCTAGGAGTGGCACTGCAGTGTCACGCAGGATGTCCCTTCCAAAAAACCCTCCCCAAACAGCACATGACGCAAAGAAAAATAAAAGAAAAAAGAGGTGCAAGATGGAATTGTCCTTGGGCCCTCCCACCCACCCTTATGTTGTATAAACAGGACATGCACACTTTAACCAACCCATCATTTCAGTGACAGGGTCTGCCACACGACTGTGACTGATATGACGGGTTGGTTTGGACCCCCACCAAAAAAGAAGCAATTAATCTCTCCTTGCACAAACTGGCTCTACAGAGGCAAGATGTCCACCTCATCATCATCCTCCGATAAATCACCGTGTACATCCCCCTCCTCACAGATTATCAATTCGTCCCCACTGGAATCCACCATCTCAGCTCCCTGTGTACTTTGTGGAGGCAATTGCTGCTGGTCAATGTCTCCGCGGAGGAATTGATTATAATTCATTTTAATGAACATCATCTTCTCCACATTTTCTGGATGTAACCTCGTACGCCGATTGCTGACAAGGTGAGCGGCGGCACTAAACACTCTTTCGGAGTACACACTTGTGGGAGGGCAACTTAGGTAGAATAAAGCCAGTTTGTGCAAGGGCCTCCAAATTGCCTCTTTTTCCTGCCAGTATAAGTACGGACTGTGTGACGTGCCTACTTGGATGCGGTCACTCATATAATCCTCCACCATTCTTTCAATGTTGCAGTGACAGTAGACGACATGTCCGTAATCGTTGTCAGGTCCTTCAGTCCGGACAAGATGTCAGCATCAGCAGTCGCTCCAGACTGCCCTGCATCACCGCCAGCGGGTGGGCTCGGAATTCTGAGCCTTTTCCTCGCACCCCCAGTTGCGGGAGAATGTGAAGGAGGAGATGTTGACAGGTCGCGTTCCGCTTGACTTGACAATTTTGTCACCAGCAGGTCTTTGCACCCCAGCAGACTTGTGTCTGCCGGAAAGAGAGATCCATGGTAGGTTTTAAATCTAGGATCGAGCACGGTGGCCAAAATGTAGTGCTCTGATTTCAACAGATTGACCACCCGTGAATCCTTGTTAAGCGAATTAAGGGCTGCATCCACAAGTCCCACATGCCTAGCGGAATCGCTCCCTTTTAGCTCCTTCTTCAATCCCTCCAGCTTCTTCTGCAAAAGCCTGATGAGGGGAATGACCTGACTCAGGCTGGCAGTGTCTGAACTGACTTCACGTGTGGCAAGTTCAAAGGGCATCAGAACCTTGCACAACGTTGAAATCATTCTCCACTGCACTTGAGACAGGTGCATTCCACCTCCTATATCGTGCTCAATTGTATAGGCTTGAATGGCCTTTTGCTGCTCCTCCAACCTCTGAAGCATATAGAGGGTTGAATTCCACCTCGTTACCACTTCTTGCTTCATTCAGATGATGGCAGGGCAGGTTCAGTAGTTTTTGGTGGTGCTCCAGTCTTCTGTACGTGGTGCCTGTACGCCGAAAGTGTCCCGCAATTCTTCTGGCCACCGACAGCATCTCTTGCACGCCCCTGTCGTTTTTTAAAAAATTCTGCACCACCAAATTCAAGGTATGTGCAAAACATGGGACGTGCTGGAATTTGCCCATATTTAATGCACACACAATATTGCTGGCGTTGTCCGATGCCACAAATCCACAGGAGAGTCCAATTGGGGTAAGCCATTCTGCGATGATCTTCCTCAGTTGCCGTAAGAGGTTTTCAGCTGTGTGCGTATTCTGGAAAGCGGTGATACAAAGCGTAGCCTGCCTAGGAAAGAGTTGGCGTTTGCGAGATGCTGCTACTGGTGCCGCCGCTGCTGTTCTTGCGGCGGGAGTCCATACATCTACCCAGTGGGCTGTCACAGTCATATAGTCCTGACCCTGCCCTGCTCCACTTGTCCACATGTCCGTGGTTAAGTGGACATTGGGTACAACTGCATTTTTTAGGACACTGGTGAGTCTTTTTCTGACGTCCGTGTACATTCTCGGTATCGTCTGCCTACAGAAGTGGAACCTAGATGGTATTTGGTAACGGGGGCACACTGCCTCAATAAATTGTCTAGTTCCCTGTGAACTAACGGCGGATACCGGACGCACGTCTAACACCAACATAGTTGTCAAGGACTCAGTTATCCGCTTTGCAACAGGATGACTGCTGTGATATTTCATCTTCCTCGCAAAGGACTGTTGGACAGTCAATTGCTTACTGGAAGTAGTACAAGTGGGCTTACGACTTCCCCTCTGGGATGACCATCGACTCCCAGCAGCAACAACAGCAGCGCCAGCAGCAGTAGGCGTTACACGCAAGGATGCATCGGAGGAATCCCAGGCAGGAGAGGACTCGTCAGAATTGCCAGTGACATGGCCTGTAGGACTATTGGCATTCCTGGGGAAGGAGGAAATTGACACTGAGGGAGTTGGTGGGGTGGTTTGCGTGAGCTTGGTTACAAGAGGAAGGGATTTACTGGTCAGTGGACTGCTTCCGCTGTCGGCCCAAGTTTTTGAACTTGTCACTGACTTATTATGAATGCGCTGCAGGTGACGTATAAGGGAGGATGTTCCGAGGTGGTTAACGTCCTTACCCCTACTTATTACAGCTTGACAAAGGGAACACACGGCTTGACACCTGTTGTCCGCATTTCTGGTGAAATACTTCCACACCGAAGAGCTGATTTTTTTGGTATTTTCACCAGGCATGTCAACGGCCCTATTCCTCCCACGGACAACAGGTGTCTCCCCGGGTGCCTGACTTAAACAAACCACCTCACCATCAGAATCCTCCTGGTCAATTTCCTCCCCAGCGCCAGCAACACCCATATCCTCCTCATCCTGGTGTACTTCAACACTGACATCTTCAATCTGACTATCAGGAACTGGACTGCGGGTGCTCCTTCCAGCACTTGCAGGGGGCGTGCAAATGGTGGAAGGCGCATGCTCTTCACGTCCAGTGTTGGGAAGGTCAGGCATCGCAACCGACACAATTGGACTCTCCTTGTGGATTTGGGATTTCGAAGAACGCACAGTTCTTTGCGGTGCTACTGCTTTTGCCAGCTTGAGTCTTTTCATTTTTCTAGCGAGAGGCTGAGTGCCTCCATCCTCATGTGAAGCTGAACCACTAGCCATGAACATAGGCCAGGGCCTCAGCCGTTCCTTGCCACTCCGTGTGGTAAATGGCATATTGGCAAGTTTACGCTTCTCCTCCGACAATTTTATTTTAGGTTTTGGAGTCCTTTTTTTACTGATATTTGGTGTTTTGGATTTGACATGCTCTGTACTATGACATTGGGCATCGGCCTTGGCAGACGACGTTGCTGGCATTTCATCGTCTCGGCCATGACTAGTGGCAGCAGCTTCAGCACGAGGTGGAAGTGGATCTTGATCTTTCCCTAATTTTGGAACCTCAACATTTTTGTTCTCCATATTTTAATAGGCACAACTAAAAGGCACCTCAGGTAAACAATGGAGATGGATGGATACTAGTATACAATTATGGATGGACTGCCGAGTGCCGACACAGAGGTAGCTACAGCCGTGGACTACCGTACTGTACTGTGTCTGCTGCTAATATAGACTGGTTTATAAAGAGATGTAGTAGTAGTATGTATGTATAAAGAAGAAAGAAAAAAAAACCACGGGTAGGTGGTATACAATTATGGACGGACTGCCGAGTGCCGACACAGAGGTAGCTACAGCCGTGGACTACCGTACTGTACTGTGTCTGCTGCTAATATAGACTGGTTGATAAAGAGATGTAGTAGTAGTATGTATGTATAAAGAAGAAAGAAAAAAAAACCACGGGTAGGTGGTATACAATTATGGACGGACTGCCCAGTGCCGACACAGAGGTAGCTACAGCCGTGGACTACCGTACTGTACTGTGTCTGCTGCTAATATAGACTGGTTGATAAAGAGATGTAGTAGTAGTATGTATGTATAAAGAAGAAAGAAAAAAAACCACGGGTAGGTGGTATACAATTATGGACGGACTGCCGAGTGCCGACACAGAGGTAGCTACAGCCGTGGACTACCGTACTGTACTGTGTCTGCTGCTAATATAGACTGGTTGATAAAGAGATGTAGTAGTATGTATGTATAAAGAAGAAAGAAAAAAAAAATACGGGTAGGTGGTATACAATTATGGACGGACTGCCCAGTGCCGACACAGAGGTAGCTACAGCCGTGGACTACCGTACTGTACTGTGTCTGCTGCTAATATAGACTGGTTGATAAAGAGATGTAGTAGTAGTATGTATGTATAAAGAAGAAAGAAAAAAAAACCACGGGTAGGTGGTATACAATTATGGACGGACTGCCCAGTGCCGACACAGAGGTAGCTACAGCCGTGGACTACCGTACTGTACTGTGTCTGCTGCTAATATAGACTGGTTGATAAAGAGATGTAGTAGTAGTAGTATGTATGTATAAAGAAGAAAGAAAAAAAAAACACGGGTAGGTGGTATACAATTATGGACGGACTGCCCAGTGCCGACACAGAGGTAGCTACAGCCGTGGACTACCGTACTGTACTGTGTCTGCTGCTAATATAGACTGGTTGATAAAGAGATGTAGTAGTAGTATGTATGTATAAAGAAGAAAGAAAAAAAAACCACGGGTAGGTGGTATACAATTATGGACGGACTGCCCAGTGCCGACACAGAGGTAGCTACAGCCGTGGACTACCGTACTGTACTGTGTCTGCTGCTAATATAGACTGGTTGATAAAGAGATGTAGTAGTAGTAGTATGTATGTATAAAGAAGAAAGAAAAAAAAACCACGGGTAGGTGGTATACAATTATGGACGGACTGCCGAGTGCCGACACAGAGGTAGCTACAGCCGTGGACTACCGTACTGTACTGTGTCTGCTGCTAATATAGACTGGTTGATAAAGAGATGTAGTAGTAGTATGTATGTATAAAGAAGAAAGAAAAAAAAACCACGGGTAGGTGGTATACAATTATGGACGGACTGCCGAGTGCCGACACAGAGGTAGCTACAGCCGTGGACTACCGTACTGTACTGTGTCTGCTGCTAATATAGACTGGTTGATAAAGAGATGTAGTAGTATGTATGTATAAAGAAGAAAGAAAAAAAAACCACGGGTAGGTGGTATACAATTATGGACGGACTGCCCAGTGCCGACACAGAGGTAGCTACAGCCGTGGACTACCGTACTGTACTGTGTCTGCTGCTAATATAGACTGGTTGATAAAGAGATGTAGTAGTAGTATGTATGTATAAAGAAGAAAGAAAAAAAACCACGGGTAGGTGGTATACAATTATGGACGGACTGCCCAGTGCCGACACAGAGGTAGCTACAGCCGTGGACTACCGTACTGTACTGTGTCTGCTGCTAATATAGACTGGTTGATAAAGAGATGTAGTAGTAGTAGTATGTATGTATAAAGAAGAAAGGAAAAAAAACCACGGGTAGGTGGTATACAATTATGGACGGACTGCCCAGTGCCGACACAGAGGTAGCTACAGCCGTGGACTACCGTACTGTACTGTGTCTGCTGCTAATATAGACTGGTTGATAAAGAGATGTAGTAGTAGTATGTATGTATAAAGAAGAAAGAAAAAAAAACCACGGGTAGGTGGTATACAATTATGGACGGACTGCCCAGTGCCGACACAGAGGTAGCTACAGCCGTGGACTACCGTACTGTACTGTGTCTGCTGCTAATATAGACTGGTTGATAAAGAGATGTAGTAGTAGTATGTATGTATAAAGAAGAAAGAAAAAAAAACCACGGGTAGGTGGTATACAATTATGGACGGACTGCCGAGTGCCGACACAGAGGTAGCTACAGCCGTGAACTACCATACTGTGTCTGCTGCGACTGGATGATAAATAATGATATAAAAAATATATATATATCACTACTGCAGCCGGACAGGTATATATTATGTAATGACGGACCTGCTGGACACTGTCTGTCAGCAGAATGAGTTTTTTATAGAATAAAAAAAAAACACCACACAAGTGAAGTCACACGACGAGTGTTTAACTTTTTCAGGCAATCACAATATAGTATACTATACTACTAACTATACTGGTGGTCAGTGTGGTCAGGTGGTCACTGGTCAGTCACACTGGCAGTGGCACTCCTGCAGCAAAAGTGTGCACTGTTTAATTTTAATAATAATATGTACTCCTGGCTCCTGCTATAACCTATAACTGGCACTGCAGTGCTCCCCAGTCTCCCCCACAATTATTAGATGTGTGAGCTGAGCACAGTCAGATACGAGTGTTTAACTTTTTCAGGCAATCACAATATAGTATACTATACTACTAACTATACTGGTGGTCAGTGTGGTCAGGTCACTGGTCAGTCACACTGGCAGTGGCACTCCTGCAGCAAAAGCGTGCACTGTTTAATTTTAATAATAATATGTACTCCTGGCTCCTGCTATAACCTATAACTGGCACTGCAGTGCTCCCCAGTCTCCCCCACAATTATAAGATGTGTGAGCTGAGCACAGTCAGATATATACATAGATGATGCAGCACACTGGGCTGAGCAGTGCACACAGATATGGTATGTGACTGAGTCACT